>NC_140922.1:26698116-27298116 GCF_045865225.1 Trachurus japonicus | reverse complement strand
TCTCTTGTTTATGACAGATTTGACCACACAAATATACACATTGTAATGTCGCATAATGATATCTAACGTTATGTACCGCTCTATGGACTGCTTTCTCGCTGGCTTTGTTGAAAACAAATGCCCACGGCTGGGAGGATGGTTAGCAACACAGAGGAAAAGCGACCAGACTTGCACATTTCCCCTTTAAAGGAGTTTTTTATTTTTTATTTTATTTTTAAAAGTCTGTAGTGACATATCTCATGACTTTTTCGATGCTGCCTTCTATGAGAGATAGTCACCAGCAGGAGTTCAAGTAGGTTAAAGTGGTTCAAAACAATATCTATGTATTTTTTGTCTCTGTTATATTCAGATTTAGCCCAGACAGACAGAGATGACTATTGTGGAAGGTGTCAGTTTTGTGTGAAAAACCACTGGACAGACTCACATAAATAAACAGACAGACTGGTATAAAAGTTGACACATAGCTGTTAAACGTTAAACTTTGAGTGATTCACTTAATACACATTTGCGATTGTGATTTAATTACAGCAGTGTCACTGAGTTGTTTGTCAGTGAGGGACCAGTCGTCCACCAAGGCAAACTCTCTGCTCTGTCATGCTTTATCTCCAGCCGCTATCAGCAGAGGACAGTCTGGGCTCAGGCCTTGCCTCTGTTGATCTTGCAGTCAGATCTGAGCGCGTGCGTCTCTACGTCAATACCGTCCAAGGTTGTTGACTCTTTGTCCTCTCCTCTCATCTGTTACTGATGCTCCGATCAGCCACGCAAACCTGCACTCTGCCAGCTCAGCTGTGACACTAACTGAGCCAAATGTCAAAAAGAAAATAGCAACTGCATTTGAAAACCTGTTTACAGTAGTTCCGGATTAGGAGTAGGGCTGGGTATCACTACTGATTGATTTACTGAATTGATTTGATTCCGATTCACAAGGTCCTGATTTGATTTGATATTGATTCATTTAGAGAAGTTATTTATTTATTTTAGCTATCAATGTTAACAATACATTGCAAGACAATCGCCTCTGGATTATGGAGTATGAAAGATGAAGCAAACAAAAAACTAAATAAAAAAGAACAGAGTCTGTATACAATTATGTAAAATCAAGTCTCTCCTTACCATTTAGAGAAATTACAGTTTTAACACCAATTTGCTTGGTTATGAAAGAGATTTTCACAAAACTAATGTTGCAAATTGTACGAAGATGGAACTCTCTAACCTTGTGAGCCTGTGAATATTCTCATTTGTCCAGATCGTAGTTATCATATCAAATAGTTATCAGGCTAGGACCAGTCCCAGCCTGGTCAGATGCGTACATGAACTGATGAAGCCTCTTGGATGAGAGGTGAAACGTCTTCCTAGACAAATGACCAAGTCCAGCTGCTTTCGATTTAAATTTCCTTGAGATCTCTAACCTTGTGTATTATTAAAAATATTCATGTTTGTATTAAATTGACCGAAAAGCAGTAACATTAATGCACATTTATTTAACTTGACCCACTCCAGAAGTAAACAGTGCAACAGTGTAATGGCTACATAAGAAGATCCATGAATCGATATTGAATCTTTTAAATGAAGATTGATATGAATCGCAAAATCGATTTTTTAAACCCGGACTCATTTAGGTTTTAAATGCATGAAATTATGTACAAACTAGAACATGTTTTAACATCTCTTTCCTTTTTTGTCTCTTTCCCTCCCTCCTGTCCTCTCTCTCTTTTTCTTCTCTTTGCTCTCTCCAGGTTCTGTTGCAGCAGTTTCACAGCAGGTGACCCCCACCCCTCCGTCAAAATCCGGCTATTAGATGTGACCACGAGGTTGATCAGGAGAAGCCATCATGTCTTAAACGCAGACGGGCCCTCTGGAGCCCTATCCCCCCACCCTGGCCCTTCCTCCCCCTCCTTCATCCACCACCTCACCCCCTCCCCCAGCCCCATCCCTCTCCCAGACCTCCCCGCACATGTGAGGGACAGGCTGCCCAACCCTGGCTCCCCACTGGCGCACCCCTCCCCTCCCCCAGGAGAGATGAGTTTGCAGAAGCACCAGCAGCTGGGCGGCGGCGGCGGTGGCGGCAGCGGCGGCGGGGGCGGGGTGATGGGCTCCGACCGGGACCTGCAGTCCACCGCCTCCTCCATCTCGCTGCCCTCGGTGAAGAAGGCCCCGAAGAAGAGGCGTCTCTCCCTCACCTCCCTGTTCCGGAGGCGAGGACGGGAGCCCAAATCCGGGCGCCAGAGGTCCCGAGAGCTCCAGCACCCGGGACCCGGAGGCCTTGGAGGGGTGGACGGCATCGCCAGCATCGAGAGCATCCACTCTGAGATGTGTAACGACAAGAACTCTGCCTTCTTCTCTGTGGCCGGGACCGGAGCTGCCTCTGCCGTCGCTGCTGCTGCTGCTGCTGCTGCCGCCGCCACCACCTCATCTGCCTCAGGGCCTTCTTCCTCTACCTCGTCCTCCTCCTCCTCCAAGGTGGGGGGTGGGGTGGGGTCGGAGCTCCTGGAGTGCCCGCTGTGCCTTCTGCGCCACTCCAGGGAGAACTTCCCCGACATCATGACCTGCCACCACCGCTCCTGCATCGACTGCCTGCGCCAGTACCTGCGCATCGAGATCTCCGAGTCGCGCGTCAACATCAGCTGCCCCGAGTGCTCGGAGCGCTTCAACCCGCACGACATCCGCATGATCCTGAGCGACCGGGCGCTCATGGAGAAGTACGAGGAGTTCATGCTGCGGAGGTGGCTGGTGGCCGATCCCGACTGCCGCTGGTGCCCTGCGCCGGACTGCGGGTAAGCAGTGAAGTCACACTTTATATCATTGTATGCATATATGTAGCAGCCTGCATGTCCAAGACAAATGTCCTACAGGACTAATAGATTTAACTTAAAGGGATAGTTCAACATTTTGGCAAATTGGCCCATTGCCATAATCCCTGTAGTTTTAGCAGTAGGTTCGTTACCTTTAATTGTCGGTGCAAGCTATTTTTAGAATGGCGGAGCAGAGCCGCGAGCTGCTCAGAGCTACACTACGGAGGCTCATGGGATTTCTTGGTTTCCCTCAGCAAACTATGAGATAATAACAGAAAGTTTAGAGGTAAACGTTCCGTTATTATCTCATAGTGTGGTGAATGTGCAGGTCACAACTTGTCCACCAGAGCGTTTTGGAGTTGTTGGATTGTGTATTTGGTGAGTTCGATTAGGTAAACCAATAAATCCCATGAGCCTCCGTAGCGTAGCAGCTCTGCTCCGCCTGAAAAAAGCTTGCACCGACAATTAAAGGTAACGAACCTACTGCTATGACTATAGGGATTATGGCAATGGGCCAGTTTGCCAGAATGTTGAACTATCCCTTTAACTTAACTTCTGCTTCCACTCACATGATCTTGTCACATCACCGCTGAAAATGACAGTGTTTTCTTCAAAAATGTTGTTTGTGCAACAGAATGGTGCCTGTGTGTTAAAGGGTGTCTCAGATTGATCTATTACGTGGTGCAGATTTCCACAGGCAACTGTCCAGCAGTGAATCTTTCTAGGTAGCACTAGACCAGGGATGTCAAATGTGCGGCCCGTGGGCCATAACCGGCCCACCAGAGGGTCCAATCCAGCCCGTGGGAAGAATTTGCCAACTGTGCAAATTATATAGAAGACAGAAGAGGCATAATATTGTTGAAATTGCAGATATTTGTCTCAAGAAATGTCAAATTGTTCATAATGTGTTTTGTAAAAGGATAATTCATTTGATGTAAACATCTAAATGATGTACTTCTATGCAGTAAAACAAAGAAAAGAGTTTAAAATGAGTTTGACACCGCTGCCCTGGACACAAGAAACTTTTCTCTCCCCACCCTTTCTCTTGCTGCTCTGCCCAGCCCTTTGCCTACATCATCGTTGTGTACACTGTGTCACATCATTCAGGTATCGATGGATAGCGGTGACTTCCCAAGAACAAATATTTAACAGAATTTTCTGTGTCATTTGAGTTGAACTTGATCTGTAACTGTGTGATAACGTTGTGTAATATGTATTTAGCGTGACCGCGTACTACCCCTGCCGCTCGAAGTCTCTTTTCTAAACCAGCTGTGTCTGTCTCCTTCACTGTTGAGACACTGTTGAGAGTGTGTTACTTGCTGCAGTTTTGCTGTTTAATCCCATTCCTGAGTGATGACTCGTTGGCCTGCTTTCCACCCAGTCCCCCACAGTGTCACTGCAGTCGGCCTTCGCAGAGGCCCCGCGGGGTCAAACGGTGACGGACTCACTGACAAATCAAATCTGCAGCTCATTTGTATGTAGCCAAGTGGACATTGGTCTGGAGTCTCTTAACTTCATAACTCACAAAATTGAGGAAGCAAAGACCATTAAAATTGATTGAATCATCATTTTCTCTGTGAGGCTGATTCAGGGAAAAAAAGGAAGAAAAAAACAAAAGCCACAAAGATCTAGTGACAACAGGCCCAGCACACATTTCTAGGTGAAAAGGTTTCTTTGTTCGACTCCTGATCCTCTCTGTCTTGCTCTCTCCTTTGCTCAGGTACTTACGCAGCCATTTGCTTTTGTAAGAAGGATGGATGTCACACAGCGGTTGGCTGTATTCGAAGGTTGAAGTGTGTCTGTGTGCACTGGTCGCCTCTTATCGGTGCTCATACGACACACAGTCGAGAGTGTGTTGAATCGATGATGGCAGCAGTCGCCGAGACGGAGCGCGGCCTATTTATGCTTTTCTCTCCTCTCGCGAAGCACACGACCACAGACGGGGCCGACAATGCCAAAGCAAAGAAAGACAAAACTTTACAGTAGCAGCTGTGGCCAGCGGTGTTTTATCAGCCAACTCCTTCCTTCCTCTTGTTTCCATGTTTTTTGTCAGAGTCAGACATCACACGCGTTTGTCTTGTGCTGGAGGACTTTATTTGTCCACACGAGGTTGTCTCTGGTTCTGAGGCCGCCGTGTCCTTCCATTTCAGTTTTTTCCATTTCTCTGCAGCTTTTTCTCTGCTCTGTCATTTCCTCTTACTGGTTCCTCTGTCGTGTCCTGCAGAGGCTTTTGTCATTGTCAGAGCACTAATGTCTGTCCAGTCAATCACTTTTACAGTTTTACAAGTGCGTTTTTTTCCGAGAGGTTTGGGACAAGTAGCATGTGAAACCTGATCCAGAGCAGAAGAAATGAACACACAGCATTTGTTAAACAGCTCTACTAAACTGACATTATAGATACAGCCACGCATGTACTTTGGTTCTCCATGAGTCAAAATTAGGAGTGAAAGGGGTACATAAAGTGTATTAAATTCATTAAAGGGCTTATTTTCTAATGGCTGTATTCAGATATGGACCTATTTAAGTACTTAATCCCTTTGTGCCAGACTCCCCTGACCCTGGTTAGAGGAAATGTAATGTTTAAATTAGTTACACTACACGGATGTTGAGGGCACTGATGTTACAGTCTCAGTGTGATGGATTCAGGGGAAACTGAGCTCCATACAGTTCGACGCTGAAGAGGCTCATTATGATGTGGTTGATCATCAGATCTGTAGACACGTGTCAGATCGGGGTGGCTGTTCTCCCCCCCGTACGTCAGAGGTCATTATGTCCTACCTGTGCAAGAATTTCTCAAGCAGTACGGAGGAGTTGAATCGAACAGAAGGTCTTTGTGAGTTGTTGCGATAGTCCCAACGGGGCTCTCCTGTCTGGAGCTGCAGCGGTTATAAACACTAAATCCTGGGTGTGGGAGGAGTGAGTCCTGTGTGTGTCTGTGTGTGTGTGTGTGAAGCAATAGAGACAGACTTTTGATTGGCCCTCAAGGAAGTTCTGGGAAACCATCAGACAAATGACTAAGGAAAAGCAGTGCCTCAGGCTGACTGGAGATATGTGAAATAAATGAGAAGCTCACTGTCGGGAACTCCTGAACCTGATCAACATATCCTCTGTGGAGTCAGGCTTATTAAATGGGAAAGGGTGCGGTCCAGTTGTTTGGGTGTCATACTTATCTGTTTTTGGAGGCTTGGCTCCTAACGCAAAAAAAAAAAAAAGCTGAGGAGTTTCACAACTGCAAGTTTTGAAATGAATTCTAGGATCTAAAACAGTCGGTGCGTTTACATGCACAGCTAAGTCGAGCTGTGCTCAATTTGAACATCTCACGGTAGTTCTGTCCTCGTCCCAGTTCACATGCAACAGGGAAAATCAGATAATTGACAGGGAAAGATGAAGCAAACAAAAAACAGGGGGGGGGGGCAGCATTAACCAATCATCAAGAACAGAGTCTGCATACAATTAATGTAAAATCAAGTCTCTCTTTATCATTTAGAGAAATTTCAGTTTTAACACCAATTTGCTTGGTTATGTTGCAATGAATTCTAGGATTTAAAACAGTCAGCGCGTTTACATGCACAGCTAATTCGAGCTGTGCTCAATTTGAACGTCTCACAGTAGTTCTGTCCCAGTTCACATGCAACAGTGTCCACCTCCTCAGCATAGGTGACGATATGCGTTTGGGGTTAAAACGGACCCCAGCCCAGTTGACTTTTCTGTCACTAAATAAATAACTTCCGACTGGATGCGCCGGTCCAGGCTGAAAATACAAATGACTTGGGTCAGGTTGGATCTCTTTATAAAACACATCGTTTGCAGGTGATATGTTAAAAAGCTGAAGTCAGAAAAGCATGATGTGCATTTGTCAGGCTCCATGCAAGCTCATCCTACCTGTGTGAAGGGATTGAAGTAATTTCAGACAGCACATAGAAATCTGATCCCGTCCTTCTGACAGAGGGAAACGAACCAAATCGATTATTTAATGTATGTGTGTGAATGTGTTTTTTCCTCCTCTTGTAGGTACGCAGTGATAGCCTTCGGGTGTGCCAGCTGTCCTAAGATCACGTGCGGCAGGGAGGGCTGCGGCACCGAGTTCTGTTACCACTGTAAGCAGCTGTGGCACCCCAACCAAACCTGTGACGCAGCGCGGCAGCAGCGAGCCCAGAGCCTCCGCCTGAGGACCGTCCGCTCGTCCTCACTCAGCTACAGCCAAGAGAGTGGAGCTGCAGGTTAGCTGACTCCACACACAACACACACAACACACACACAAATGCAGAATAGTTGCGTGACTGCCCATTTACTTTTTGTAACACCGTGATGAAATTTAAGTGATGCTATCTGACTGACCAGCCCTCGTCTGCTGACAGCGGTGGCATTATACAGTGTCTAGTCAGTGAAACTCAATTATGAGCGGTTAAATCACATTCTCCTTTTCTCTTTCAGCTGATGACATCAAACCATGTCCGCGCTGTGCTGCTTATATCATCAAGATGAACGATGGCAGCTGTAACCACATGACCTGCGCCGTCTGCGGATGCGAGTTCTGCTGGCTCTGTATGAAGGAGATCTCGGACCTGCACTACCTGAGGTCAGTATGTCAACACATACAGAACTGTCATGAATTCAAAAAACTTCCAGCGCACACTAGAGCACAGGATAGACGAGATTTGGTATCAAAAGTTAAAAACAGAAGAGGCGAAGAATAGTCATGTTTTTTTTTTGAGATCAGATTTTCATTTTATTTTAAAGAAAAGTATAGATACCGGTAGGCATGTTACAAAAATAGATCAGAAGATATATATTCACATGCATACCCATACCGATGCATACAGATACACATGAATAAACGCCTAAAACAGCAAAAAATTGTAAAAAAATAATATATTATAATGGAAAAATTAGAATAAAAATAAATTCAAAGCAAAAATCACAACCCCAAATACAACCCACCCACCCTCTGGATCCAGAACTCCAAACCTCAGTCACATGTTACATGAACAGTCCTATTCATATGCAGAAAGTTTTGGTGTCTGAATAGATAAAGACTGACTCAATTGATTAAATAATATTTTTTAATTGATCATAGCGCTCATCTTTTCAAAATTTGGATGAAAAAGCTAAAGACCTATTATTATAGTATGCGTAGGCTCAAAAATGTCTACTCGTTCTTTCAGTCCATCAGGCTGTACTTTCTGGGGGAAGAAGCCGTGGAGCAGGAAGAAGAAGATTTTGTGGCAGCTGGGAACACTCGTGGGTGCCCCCGTTGGCATCGCCCTCATCGCTGGCATCGCCATTCCCGCCATGATCATCGGCATCCCTGTATACGTGGGAAGGAAGGTGAGTGTTACTGTTCAAACACTCGACTGTACTGATCTCTGTTGAATATTGCGAAGCGCAGGGTTTCAGTGCTGCATGTCGATCATTTGAATCACTTCCGATGTGCTTCAGAGCCCCCTCCCTCTTACACAGCATTTCTCTGAAGTAATGTATCTGCGATTTCAACGTACTCAGTGTTACATAACTTCAGACATATCGCATCATCAATAGCAGAAACAAACTTGGCCTGATAAGAGCAGCATGTATATCCAACAGTGAGGAACTAGTGATATTGAAAAATGTTCAAAATGACATTTTTCTCAGGCTCTAAAGAAACCACAAGACAGCTGAGGTCATTTTTTTAATAACATGTGTGTGTTGCGTGTGTACACACAGTTTTGTGTTGCATCAGCCATTAGTCCAGGTCTGTTTAACGACAGTTTGACGTTGTAATAAAACCAGAAAGTTCAGACTCTCCAGAGTTCCCCTCTTAATCCTGCCAAGAAGAAGCCAGAGCCAACAAATTTTTCCCCGTGACCAGACCAGACCAGACCAGACCACATTCAGCAGTGATCACATGACACTAGTGCAACGTCTCAACATGAATCACCTGAATTTCATAGGTGCTGATTGAGAGCTGCTTTTTAGTCATAATATTGAATCTGCATTGTAATGACTCATCACACCAGAGCCACGGACACTTTCTTGTTTGTGGGGTCACATGTTGTACTCTCTTTACTCATATACAACACTAAGTTTCACAGCAGCTGTACTTTGTCACTGTTGACGGCTCATAAAACAGTTGGTCATAACTGAACTGATTATACTTGCAACAAAGTGTCTTTGTTCCGGTAAGAGGGAGCACGTGTGTGTATATATGTATACCTTTGTTATGTGGACTTTCTTGGATTGGAAACAACTAATTACTTAAATCTTAACTGGCAAGAGTGTTTCCCTCTTAAATAACATCTAATTAAAAAGTATATTTCATTTTAAATAATGTTTCCATTGTAAGTATCATATAGTATCTGATATTTACAATGATAAAGTTGTGTTCTGTGCTTTGACAGACTTATATACATGTGACCGTGACACGAGCTCCGTTCCTCCACATCCATCCAGCTGTAGTGGCTGATTGCTCACTGGCACTTTGCACCCTCACTGTAAACCGAGGAATTAGTTTCCCCACTCTGGTCTGGCGCGGCTGCCAGCTGAGAAGGCGTTTAAGTCCCGAGAATGACTAACGCTGGGCTCTGTGTTTGTTTCTGTGGCCACTCCCTAGCAGAGTGCGCACGGGGATGTGAAAGAACAGGGTACAGGGAAGAAAGTTTTGCGATGGGCGGCAGTACAGTTGGTTTGTTCTGAGCTTTTCCTCGAGCTGGTGTCGGCAGCAGCAGCCAGCGCCTCCACGAGCTGCCAGCCCAAACGGCACTAGCCGAAGACTTCCTGGTTTATTTTTTCTCTCTCTTTTTGTTGTGGAGCCAAAAAGGAAACAATCTGTTCTCTGCACAAGACGAGTGTGTAAACAGGTTGGCGTCTAATGCTGCTGCACTTAAGAACTTCATATATCCTGCTGGAGGAAACTTGATCACATGAGCCGACTATTTTAACCGAATGAATGTTGAATTGGTAGGAATCGCTGAACTGGTCAAACGCTCTTCTAGTTCAGTGTCTTTAAAGGGGAAATATCACTTTTTGAAGGCTCTTTAACACATATGTGGATGTTTAACTTGCCTTCAGGCCCCCAAGATGAGAGAATTGACAGAAAAATGTGTAATTTTCAGGCTCCCTACGTTGAAATCCATGTGGTTTTACAAGCTGTTTCCTCAGTTGACATACAATGATGTCATTAGTTATCAAATTTGCATAATACCACCCCTACCTGTGAGTATCGGTACCTGTAGAGAGGGTGGGGCGGGGTTCATTTGCAATTAAAGGGACAGGCGTTGAAACCAGCCGTTCTGAACAGGGCTGTTTTCAGCACATGAAAAGAGTGATGGGATGTTTGATCCTTGGGGTATTTCATGTCTTTAAGACACCTGTGAACTATTTTAATTTGTGGAAAAAGGGGCATAATATGTCTCCTTTAAGGCAACAGTGTGATTGAATCCTCATTATATTGTAATCTGACTACATCCCTGTCGTTGGTCCTCTCTGTCAGATCCACAACCGCTACGAAGGCAAAGATATTTCCAACCACAAGAGGAACCTGGTGATCGCCGGCGGGGTGACGCTCTCCGTCATTGTGTCTCCAGTGGTAGCTGCAGTCACAGTCGGTGAGTCTCCTCCAGTTTCCCCCTCCCCCTCTGTGTCTCTGCCTCTCTGCTCTAACTCTCTGCATGCCTGGAGATCTGTATTGACGTATCCCTCCTTGAGTTTGGTGTTCATGTTATACACAAGTTTGTTTTCAGAGTCAATTAGATTTCTGTCTGAGCTGCTTTTAATGATGGGAAAGTTGAAGGAGATTTAGACTGTTATGATTTCGGTGCATTAGCATCTCTGGCCTACGCAGTTTTTGTTTTTTTGTTTTTTTCCCCCTCTGTGCTGTGGTCTGACTTGTCCCTGTGTCCGTGTCTGTCTCCCTCTCAGGCATTGGTGTTCCCATCATGCTTGCGTACGTCTACGGCGTCGTGCCCATCTCTCTGTGCCGCAGTGGAGGTTGTGGCGTCTCGGCTGGAAACGGCAAAGGAGTTCGGATAGAGTTTGATGACGAGAACGACATGAATGTTGGCAGCGGGGCGGCCGCCACTGGTAAGCTTTACTGCCCCCACCACCACCAACACCACCACCCCCCCACCCTCACTGAAACCCAAAGGCCTTTTGTGTTAATGCCTGAGTCAGCAAACAGCACAAACACTCATCAGGCCCAGTTTAAAGGGATAGTTCAACATTTTGGCAAATTGGCCCATGGCCATAATCCCTATAGTTTTAGTAGTAGGTTCGTTACCTTTAATTGTCGGTGCAAGCTAATTTTAGATCGGTGGAGCAGAGTCGCGAGCTACGCTACGGAGGCTAGTGGGATTTCTTGGTTCCCCTCATCAAACTCATCAAATACACAATCCAACAACTCCAAAACGCTCTGGTGGACAAGTTGTGACCTGCACATTCACCACGCTATGAGATAATAACAGAACGTTACGAGACAGAGTTGTTTTAGAGGTAAATTCATGCAAAACCGCTGATGCGCCTTTCCATCTGGGGCAGTTTTTCGGCAAGCAGTATCTGTATTTACCTCAAAAACAACTCTGTCTCGTAACGTTGCATTTTTATCTCATAGCGTGGTGAATTGGCAGTGGTGATTTTGCAACCTGGTTTTGGAGTTGTTGGATTGTGTATTTGATGAGTTTGATGAGGGAAACCAAGAAATCCCATTAGCCTCCGTAGCGTAGCTCTGAGCAGCTCACGGCTCTGCTCCGCTGTTCTAAAAACAGTTGCACTGACAATTAAAGGTAATGAACCTTATTTTCATTTTTTACATTTCTGTTCAATCAAAAATGTCAAACATTAATTTTTCTGTATCTTTTCCAGATACTACATCAGTCGCGGACACAAGGAACAACCCCAGTATAGGTGAAGGGAGTGTGGGGGGGTTGACGGGCAGCCTGAGCGCCAGCGGCAGCCACATGGACCGTCTGGGCGCCATCAGAGACAACCTGAGTGAGACGGCCTCCACCATGGCGCTGGCCGGAGCCAGCATCACCGGCAGCCTGTCTGGCAGTGCCATGGTCAATTACCTAAACAGGTACTGAAACAGAAACACATGTCGTCGGGATTTACACGTTAACACACACTTGGACTCGCTGGTGCTTTCTTGCATTATCTAAATCCCCCCCTCCTCCCCTCCCCCCCTTCACATGTCGTCAGGCTGGAGGTGCAGGCTGATGTGCAGAAGGAGCGCTGCAGCCTCAGCGGAGAATCGGGCACCGTCAGCCTCGGTACAATCAGTGACAATGCTAGCACCAAAGCAATGGCTGGATCCATTCTTAACGCCTACATGCCCCTGGACAGGTGAGTGCCGTTTACTTGTTTTTTTTTTAATATCTGGATAAAGCACTTAAGAGAAAAGTCTGTTCACTGGCATCGCCGCCGTGCTCCCGTGTGGCTGGTCTCCCTCCAGAAACCCTCATTGTGAAACGGTGTCGGGGACATTTAACTCAATTTGGGCAAATATGGCGTTAATCAAGGCTATTATGTGGAAACACTCTTAGTGGCCAAATGGTGCTGACTCAGATTATATCAATCAGTGATGTGAATTGAGTCAACAACACAAAACTGAGGAAATGAGCTAAAACAAACAGCAACTGCAGCACAGCGCACACCAACTACCGTACACACACAGTGATGTCACAGTGGACTGTGAGACGGAGAAACAGGCAACAGGTGAATAAACCAATGCCGCTGTGAGAGTGTTTGTAAATTCTCTGTCCACTTATCATACGTACTTTACTACTACTATCATATGTCTTTTACTGACTTGTTCTCTTTTTTCCGGCCGCGTCGATGCTATTTTAAATAACGCTGGGTTTTGAAAATGCCGCTTATTTCGGGGCTTTCTCTCGGTGTCACATCCCACTTTGAGTCTGACCAATCAGCACCGAGTAATAGTTTTTCGGGGCCGATCTGAGTACCTACTCCGAGGCAGGGACTCCTTTCGGTCCCGTAAAAGTTCCTGGAGACGGTCGTTCAGGGGTTTCTGCAGTGGAAACACGCACCAACGGCCCCGTAAAATTGCCTGCAGTGGAGACGAGCCTATACTGTATAGTTTTTTTTCTAAACTGTCTTTGTCTTGTCTCAGAGATGGGAACAGCATGGAGGTCCAGGTCGACATTGAATCCAAACCCGGCAAACTGCGGCACCACAGCGGCAGCAGCAGCGTGGACGACGGCGGCCACGTGGGTCGCTGCGGCTGGACCTGCCCCTCCAACGGCTGCGCCTCCTCGGAGGGCAAGGGAGCCTCGGCCAAGTGGGCCAAGGAGGCGTCCTGCTGCTCCTCCTCCGGCTCCGGGGGCAAGAAGAGCAAAGGCAAGCTGCGCAAGAAAGGCTGCGGCGGTGGCGGCGGTGGCGGCGGCGGCGGCGGCACCAAGATCAACGAGACCCGCGAGGACATGGACGCTCAGCTGCTGGAGCAGCGCAGCACCAACTCGTCCGAGTTCGACTCCCCCTCGCTGAGCGGCAGCCTGCCCTCGGTGGCCGACTCCCACTCCAGCCACTTCTCCGAGTTCAGCTGCTCCGACCTGGAGAGCATGAAGACGTCCTGCAGCCACGGCTCGGGCGGCGGCGGAGACTACCACACGCGCTTCGCCACCGTCAGCCCGTTGCCCGAGGTGGAGAACGACCGTCTGGAGACCTGCCCCACCTCTTCCTCCTCTTCCTCCTCCTCCTCCTCCTCCTCCTCCAACCACGGACAAGGAGCTGTGATCACTCCCCACTCGCCCACCTCCACCTCGTCCTCCCTGGGCCACGCGCCGGAGCTCTCGCCTCTGTGCTTCATCACCGAGGAGAATGTCAACCTGGTGTGTCCCGCCGAGCCGGACTCTCACAGCAACAACACCGGAGAGCAGCTGAAAGAAACCAACAACAACAACCACCAACAACAACAACAACCACAACAACCACCACAACACCGACCACAGCATCTCACCCAAACCCAGCAGCAGCCCAAGAACTCCTGTATACAGACTGACATCTGAAAAAATCTTAAAACCTTAAGTGCTGCACAGACGCTATTTTTATTTAACATCCTTTCATTAAAAACTAACAATCATAGCCTACAGTTTAGCCGCCTGCATTTTCTGTTAACTCCTTTGTAAAGGGGGAACGTGTTATTTTTGGATTTATGTCCTTCATTAAAAAAAGAAAAAAATACAGAAACAAAACAAAACAAAAAGAAAAGAAACGACCTTTGAGTGAAACAGAACTGTCAGAAGGCCACGAAATATTAAAAGGTTCCCAAAGTGCAGCCATGTGAGTTGTGTTGAGGTTGTGAATGCTGGTGATTGTCCCCGTGCGACCCGCAGACTGCAGTCATTGTGTTTTTTTGACAGTTCGCTCGCTCTCTTGCCACTTGTAACAGAAGTAAAAGAAGCAAAAGAAGAAGAAGAAGACGGCCCACTGATTAAGGCCGCTGTCATTTTTTTGATCTGTGTAGGTTTCTAATAAAACCACTGTGCCAGTTTTGCAAGTATCTCGACTCTGGCTCTGCTGCGTGGATGCGACGCCGCGCGGGATCTTAATGTGGCGGCGCTCTAGGAGTTGAAACCGGAAACAGGGACCAGGCAATATGATTCACTATTTCCTCTTTTTTTTTTTTATTACCCTATTATTTTTTCCCCCAAAACGTATTAGTCACAGAGGAGCCTTTGTGTTCTTGTCTGTATTTATTATTAGACTTTTTTTTTTTTTTTTTTTTTCCTGGATGTTTTAAAAAATGAAACATCCGATAAATAAATAATTCTAAGGCCTGAGCTCCACGTTGTGAAGCATTTTAACACTAAAAGTTATTTTTGCACCACAGACCGTTAGATGGACGCACACAGAGTTCCCACAGCGGGAGAAGAGAAGGTGCTCGACAACTTGGTGACCACCCGAGTTTCGACCTGTAGCCTAAACCCTCTTGTGTGTGTGTGTGTGTGTCTGAGTGCTTTTAGTGCTAAAATGACTTCGGGAGACTCAGGCCTTGTTTAGTTCTGTGGAAATCTTGTGATGATATGTTGAGGGATGGGATGGGATGGGGTGGGATGGGGTGGGAGGGGTTGATGAGATTTGAAGAAGCGGTCTCTGGAAGGCCATAGCTGTGGAGATAATGCTTAAAGTCATTATAATAACATTAACCAATGGGTTGGTCAATTCTGTGAAATTGTATAAAGAAAAAAAAAAATGTTTTTGTCCTTTTCAAAGGTGATTTATTCAGGCTGACGGTCTCGCCTCACTGAGTAAGAGAGAGCTTTGATATCTTTTTCTTTGTTAACTCATGGTGCCTTTAAGAAGCTGTGTCGTTTGTCTCTCTCTCTCTCTTTCTCTCTCTCCACTGTGTCTTCAAGACTCCAAACAGCAACTTATTCTAGGTATCTGAATGTGTGTCTGTGTAGGAGTGGGATGCTCATTTCCATACCGAACACACACACACGTACACACACAAACACACACTCACACACTGTGGTAGACATGGTAAATGAAGACTTTTCAATTGCCTACCAAAGACAGCACTCAGGCTCTTGTTAAATCTTATACCTTTGACTTTGTCACCTGTTAACACACAGTGTGGTGGTGCGACCTTTTTTCTTTTTTTTTTTTCCCACCAATGGGGATGAATGAAGAAGACAAGACCCAGGATTATTATTATTATATACACAGACAGACATGACAGACTGCTGTTTGTTTCCATACATGCTTCACACACAAAATGCTACGCAAATAACTGAGGCCGCACAATGGCCCCAAGGCACCTGCACTGTTACCTGTGTTTTTTCTTATTACATTGATGTTCTGCAATGCACAAGGTTAATAGGGATTTACATAGGTTTGTTAATTTTTTTTTTTTTTTTTTTTTCTGTGACAATTGTCGATCGTTCGGTGCTGCTGAGCAGACTTGAAGTCAAGTTAATTCTGTTTTCCAGCACTTTCTATCAAGAGCGTTTGCTGAAGCCTGTTGTTTATTGCTCGGTGGTCGGTTGGCGTTAATTCAGGCCACTCGAGTCGGCTCAGGTGAACCTCTACCACGTAGGTTATAAAGCATCCTGAATGGTTCCTTTTTTTTTTTTTTTTTTTTTTGTGGACCCAGGCCTGTTACTGAATGAACACTCAATTTGGTTTGGGTGGATGAGGCTACGTTGCTGCAGTCCTCCTGGAAATGAAGCAAAATGTTGTTTTTGTTCTTCTTCCACCCTGGTCATTATTTTTTATTTTTTTCCTTTTCATTTTTCACCAAAACTCCCCATTTCTCAATCCTGATTTTAACACTAGTGCCAGATATAATTTGTAATTTGTGCAGAATGGCATAAGGTATTTGTATATTTGTTTGGTAATTTTGCTTTACTATATGCGTGTAAATGCATATCAGAAAAATAAAAAAAATCTATATATGAGATCTTGTCGTCCTCCTTGTTTGTATTACTCCACCTTTCTCACTAGTAGGGATGTCACCATTACTTGTTTTCACAATTAATCACGATATTAAAACGCCACAATTAATTAATCACAAAGATTCCTAAATACAGTCACTTCCCAAAAAAGATTATGTCGGAACCATATCGGCAACATCACATTGAATTGGTAGGAAAAAAACAAAACAAAAAACGATTAAAATAAATGTAAATATTTGGTATAAGTGACAATTTATGACCTGAATATTTCAAACGCTTCTCCTGGGGGGTTAATAATTGGGCATATATTAATAGATACTTGAAATATTTTGTGTAAATAATGAGTAATGTAATTATATTTTGACTATATTTGATTTTACACATTCATAGTGTTGTGAAATTAATTAATGCATCGTAACACCGTGATAATTTCTCTTACAATAAGAAAACGTATAATCGTCACATCCCTATTTCTCACCATAGCATAAAGAAGAAAACCCAATATTTATTTCCAGTTTATTGAATAGCCCTCTGTTGATAATGTACACGTTTGACATATTTTTCTGAAATATTATTTCAAACCACGATGAGGAGAAACTGAGAAGGTGTAATTAATTATTATTATTATTGCCTCTTGCCCACCAACCTGTCACCCTGAACTAAATCTGGTACAGTCATGTAGAGCAGATAAGATAAAACATTTTGAAAAAAAGAAAAGAAAAAAAATTGGTTTGGAGTCAGGCAGTCTTCAACGGTGACTGGAATATTCATTAGTTCAATACATGGATAGAATGTATTTACTGTATATTAACAAATAATGACACATGTTAAATACGTGCATGTAGCTAAGTGAATATATGAATAATTTATGAAGCAAATCCGAATCTATTGAATGACACAGAATAAATATAGACTCTCCTTAAGGAATATCTGTACACTCACCAAAATGTAAGCAACCTAATAAGTCTCGAAATCCAAGGCACACATCTCATGAAGATGCTGCTTCTCTCCAGTGTGAACACTTACTGCGTGGCCGAGCTGCTGTGGAGATTGAATGTGCAGATGTGCGTTGCCTGGCAGGCTCATTTGGTAAACAAAGCAGGGTGAATGACTTTTGTTAAAAAGACAAAACACCAGCCTCTCTGATGTGATTTTTTTTTTTTTTTTCCTTTTTTTACATTTAGAAAAACTCCAGGTATGCTAACTTGCATAGCTGAATAAAACAGAGGAGAGCATCTGAGTCACGTAAGGTTACAAACTGTATTTTCTCACACAGAGTCGTCGGTAAGATACCAGTCCAACAGATACCGTTAACGCCATGCAGGCCTAGGTCTTCCTTGTCAGAGATAATACAGTACATGTGGTCATAATAAAACAGTTAAAAGTTACTTTATCGTAGGGTTTTGTTTTAATTATCTCAGGAGCAAATGACCTACGCTAGGTAATATGTTCTGGAAAATACTTGAATATCTTCTCTGATCTGACATCAGCTCTCTTTATCGAGTCGAGCTGATATCAAATGACTGACAGGGTTCAAGGTCCAGATGGAGCGTGAGCCCTGCCTGAAGCCCGAAGCGCGGGGAGAAACACTCGGCTGTAGCCTTACATAACGTTGTACATTTGGACCCTAATTTATCAATACAATTAAGTTAAAAGTCCACACAGCATCCCCATTGTCTGCCTGTTGTACAATGCACGTTGTCAAGTTGGTGGTACAAAAAAGTAAATCTGCATAGCAAAATATTTCCAGAGAAAAATTATCCTTATCCTGTCATTCAAACGTACGGTTGGTTGGTTATTTACAGTAGAGATCAGTAGAGTGAACGTGGCTCGGCTCCATTGTATAATGCTCCGGGCCACATTCTACAGCTTCCTGCCTTTGTTTACTCAGTCCAGTCCTTGTGCAGTGTTTTGCATAGATCCAAGAGTTGTAGTGGTACAGCAGCTCATGCAGCAGGAGGGAGGGTGGGGTAGGGGTAGGGGTAGGGGTTGAGGGAGCAAAGGGAGGAGCTCAGATGTATTTGTTGGCCAGATTCTGAACGTCGTTCTTAGTGAACTCTGTGCTCTCCGTGGCCGACAGATGCTCGAACAGATGAGTCATGTGCCGACGCTCGTCCTTCTCCAGCAGCATGAGGACAGTCTGCAGGAAAAAGGAAAAAAAAGAAAAAGCACATTATCATTTCTCACCAGACCGTCGGCTGCAGCAGGGAACAAAGTGGACAGATTCCTCATGAAATAACATGATTCAGTGATGAGAGGTGTTAGTCAGCGCACCGAGGTAAAAAATAAACCTTGATGTATCTTCATGATTTTATGTTTTCTGAGTCATAAATCCTTGTTTTTTAAAGGTACATTGTGTAAGTTCTCCTGTTATCTAATCACGAAAATCGATTATTTCGTTCAAAAGTACGTTTTTCATTCATCAATAATTACCCCCATCAACAAACTGAAGTGTTCCTTTCAGCTCTGAGTTTGCCGTTCATATCATTCATATCTACATGGAGCGGGTAAGCTCGGTGCTGGCTGCCATGTCGTGTCGCCATGTTTTTACGTTCAGTGGCAGCGTGACGGTAGGAAACCACGGGAACTCACCGGAGACACCGGAGCTGTCGGCTCAGGTCGAGGTGGCGTCTGTGAACAGTCACCGCGGTAACGCAGTGAGGAGGAATGGAGCGTTACACTGATGCTGCATTCACCTGCAGTCGGGCAGACGGCCGTCGGTAACAAACCAGATGTCATTTTAGTCACAGAAGTCGAGAAAAAGCCGGTAAAACGTGGGTCAGGTAAACAATACGACATCGCCAGGACAACATACTGTCACGTGTATTGTTTTGCCTCATGCTGACGGACCACTTGTTTACATAAAGGCTTGTTTAAGCCGTTACCTGCAGCCGCTGTTGTCCGTCTGCCATCTAACCGATTTCACGTGAATGCAGCATGAAAAATACGACTGAGTTGCTTGCGATCTACAGCCGCACTGCTAGATGGGAGTAATTCTTACACAATGTAGCTTTAAAAAAGGAGGAAGTGGAGCGTTTTATCTCACCGAGAACCTGTCGGCGGTGTGCAAATGGCTGAGGTGTTGGTAGACCAGGTTGGGGTCTTTCTCCAGGAGGTGGGAGTCCAGCGCCTGCATGATGAAGCTGACGGTGTGTCCGTCCAGCTGGCTGCTCAGGTACTGCGGCAGCGTCTCCGAGGAGGTGGAGGCCAGCAGGTCGGCGCAGGCCGCCGCGTTCCCGCTGCAGCGCGCCGCGTTCAGGGCCTGGCCGAACTCGTACACGTTGGTGGGACTGAGGTTGACGTTGACGCCGTCTCCTCTGCGGCTGCCCTCCGAGTTGGGAACGGCTGCTGTCTCCTCGTCGCCTTCGACCTGAGCGAGGTGAAGGAAGAAAGGTGAGTGGATTTTACAGAGGAGAGACACGAGGAACCGTCTGTGGGACAAAGACAGTGTCTCCTCTCTGTCCGTGTCAGAGACAGAAGGATATGTATTCAGAATATCTGTAACTTCTATTCAGTTTTTTCTTATATTTATGCAGGTAGCTTCCTATTGTTATCCGTTTTTTATGGTATGTCTGTCCATCTTTAAATGTGAGGACTACAGATGGAAATTAGCTTTGAGCTAAATCCGGCATATTTACATGACGTCATGTGTGCGTGACCAATTGTTCATCAATGTGCATTGTCCGCGTCAAATAAACAATAAATGAAATGAAAAATGTAGCATTTACTTCCTCATACATAAAAAAAATGTGGTTGATGAACAACTATGTTCCAGAAAAAGATAGATATTTAACCAAAATATTATTGGTCACATGTTAAAAAAAACAAAAACAAGAAGCTGGTGCAAGACTGAACCACATAACCGTAAGAGAGGTTTGCACCATGGAGAGAATGACCCATTGGCTTAGAATGACAGAAAGTGTCTTTGTGACGCAGTACGACACAGTAAGGATTGACTGATTTGGATTTATGTACTTTGTTTTTGATAATGGATGCTGCTTCTTACTTAACACATCTGTGCTAATTTTTCTATCCAATTCTGCGCTGGAATACATAATTCAAATGTGTATCTCTTTGTTTAAGCGTTCAATAAAAATATGAGTATCAAAAAAAGAAAAAGAAAAAAAAAGTGGTTGGGCTGCATTGATACAGTCAGCATTGTACAGTATCCCTGCTCTCTCTCTCTCTACTGGAGCGTGAAGGTGGAGGAGACACTGTCCCTCAGGCCTCCAGGGTTCAGGGGAGTTATGTCCTGTATATTGTTTGCATAGAAAAAATACTGTTTAGCTGGCATTTGTTACACTTCCATCCAGGCCAGAGCTCCAACAAATAGAACGCTTGAACGAGTGATATAAATATACACCCACCTAAAGACTGTGAATCCCAGGGAAGTAGTTACAGGGTTCAACATTTGATAGATCATAGTATCTGCTGTGTGCGCCTAGAACAACTGACCAATGATTTACAGTGGGTTGCAGGTTCAGTGTTAATGTGTGGGTATTTATGACTGACAGAGTTCGTTTTAGTTGTTATTGCAGTGGATGTAAATGTCCTGCAGTCACAGCACAATCCAGCATTTATCAGCAGCACCAGGCTCTGTAAATATTCAGCATTATCTTCCAGCCAAACCTCCATCCATCCATCCATCCATCCATCCATCCATGAGACTATTTATCTCATTGAGAGTCAGTGACACCGGGTAAGAAGCAGAGTAAAACTAAGACAGGCCAGTCCCTTTAACCCTGGTTGAAATCTACATCCAGGGATTTTTCCGGACTGAAACCGGCTGAACGAGCTGATCAAGAAGGCCAGCTCCACCACTGGCATCTCTCTGGACTGTGTGAAGCTGGTTGCTAATGTGAGGATGCTTAAGAAGTTCAATTGCATCTTGAATAACGACAGGCGCCCACTCAGACTGAGCTCACATAGCAGCAGGTTCATCCCTCCTAAATGTAAGACTGAGAGGAACCTCAAGTCCTTCCTGCCGGCTGCCTTTAGGCTTTTTAACTTACAATAACCATGTTTGTGTGTCTCATTTAAACTGTGGTACTGCCCCTTATTACTTCACTTACTACTTTTTAACTACTTCTAAAGGGTGTTTTACATCACACATCCAATGGTTTACAACGACGAACGAACATCTCGCGCATGCGCACAAACATCAACAGAGCCACTGGGAGCTACTGCTACAACAAGGCTAAAAACAGAGATCACATTAAATTTTCTCTGAACAACTTTTTCATGTGTTGGCTTCAGGACACTTGGGTCAGTACAGATGAGCAGTATGGAGGTATCTGGATGTTTCATAGTGTGTGTTTTGGACGATTCAAAAGTGAACTCTATCCCCCCTGCAAAAGTGTTTTGATAACTCCAAAAGTTCTCTGAACCCTTCCTTGGCATGACGGTGAGTAGAAAATTGGTGCAATATGGTTGTGTTTGTGTATTCTGTGTATGTTTTGCGTGTATGTGGCCTTTTGTTTGCTGCTGCTGCTGTAACAACATACTTTCCTACGAAGTATTAATAAAGTATCTTTAATAGTAATCTGTGTTAGTACCTCTGTGATGGGGACAGTCTTCCTGGGCTTGGATGGCGAGGCCGTGGCCAGGCTCTGTCTGAGCAGCACCGTCACTTCCTCCAGCTCCTTCTCGGCCTCCTGCACGTTGGGATCCTGATGCAGCACCTCCTGCAGGTCAGAGCTGCATGCTATGTAGTCCTGTTGGATGGGTGGATGCAAAGACAGAATACAGCTTTACCTCAAAGTTGAAACCAGTATGTTGAGATTTCCTTTTCCACAGATGCTCCGTTCACCTTGAGGCCTTTATTGGCCATGGCTCGTCTGTAAAAGGCTTTCTTATTGGTTGGCTCCAGTTTCAGTGCTGCATCACAGTCCTGTTTGGCCTCAGCAAACCTCTCTACCTTCAAGTAGCACAGAGCTCTGCAAACAAAGTAACAATGGCACACACACAAATACATACGTCAATTGTTTGTTTTATTTTTGTCATCAGTAACTGGTGTTACTTGATGCATGACTCACAGGTGCCAGGAGTTTGTGACTCATCATTCTGTGACCTAGACTTAGTCATAACTGTCATGAAAGTCATTTTCATATGAAACACATGAGACCAGACAGAATTTACATGTCTAATGATTTCATTTCAATCATTTCATGTCTGAGACGGAGTCAGGAGGAGTCAGACCTGCCTCCTGCTCGCTGTGTTTCTCTTTCACCATAAGATAATATGATAGAGGCTGCAAGTGGTGTTGTGATAAGCAAAGAGAAGAAGCAGGCAGCTGTTTCCTGAACCCTGACCGCACTGTTCTTACCAACAACAGATGTTAATTTACAACCAGTGACAGACACACAGACACACACAGGACTCAGGATTAGCTAAGAGCTAAATGCCCCATTTCTTGACAGCAGGTGACAGCTGGGGTTAAGTAATCAGCCTGTTTTACCGTAAATGTATAACTGGATTTTGCTGTGCATTCCTGCTTGGCAAAGAAACAAAGTATGAGAGGTATGGACTGGACTGTCTGGAGTATCACAAAACAACAAGCAACAGAAAGCGAAAGAAAGCACAGTGACACCTCTAACCTGTTTGTGTAGATAGCACACTCTTCTGGCTTTAGCTTAAGGCATTCAGTGTACTTTCCCAGTGCATCCTGGTATTGGCCCCTCTTCACAAACTCATTTCCTTCTTGCTTCAAACCTGAAAATCGAACTTCTGCTTTCCTTTCTGAAAGAAAAACCAAAATGGTGATTACTTGTTTGCATTAAGACCCGTTTAACACTTAAACCTCTTTGTTGAAGCCATAAGTCCACGTTGCCGTTTGCAAGACAACCTAACAGATCTCCTTTTATTTCTAAAAAAAAACAACCTTATATGCCAGTCTCCTGTGCTCTAGACCTTGAGGATGCAAACGCTTGAAATTAATGCTGTGCTAGCTGGACAGGAGGAATGAGAGTTTAGTCAGCAATCAGTCACAGTGTGGACTGTGGGCTAATCAATCTGCTGCAGAGTGTCTTCTGGGAGAAAACCTGTGCCAGCAGGTCTATTCTTTCATTAGGGTTTAAAAATAATAGCAGCAGCGCAGCCTTGGGAGCTGAGAAACTGCATGGTCAGTGAAAACAACACATCCACTCACACAAAGTCTAGGCCTTTTAACATTTTCCTTCAATTCGTCCTGACAGAGAGAGAGGAAAACAGGATTTTAGAGGCCAAAATTCTGCTTCACTCTTCACTTTAACTTCTAACAATATTATAATGTAAAGAGAGTTCATTACAAGTGTAAAAAGGGTCTGCATTGAAAATGTTACCAAAGTAAAAGTTTGCAGGTATTACTATCCAAATGTACATAAAGCAACACTAAAACAGCACTATAATTATTACAGTTACATTTATGGGTATGTCATTTTCATAATTATTTTACAGTTTTTGGATGAACTGCTGTGAAGTCTAGTCTAAAAAATGCATCATATATTGGAAAAAAAACACTATTTAACAATATAAATCACAAGATTGTTTAATTATTCAAACAGAGAGAAATCTTGTCAGAGTGTACGCCGGCTCTTGCCCCAGTGTCAGCTGGGATTGATGCCTGTTCGATGCCCAAGAATAAGCAGGTATATTTGTTGGTGATGACAGACTTTTAAAATAGTCGTCTCATTTAAGATTGTAACACGGGCACTTCTCAACTCAGATATAAGCAAGGGGCTTCGGAAACCAGAGAATACCTGGGTTTACCAGGGTGAATTGTGTAATTACCGGTAGTCAAGATTTTATTGCACAAACTAATTGCAATCCTGTATTTCTGTTTTTTTCCCCCACACAGACCTGCATCCTTGGCGGCCTTCTCTGCTCGGGCCTGGAGAACCTCTGCACTCGGCGGCTCCTCTCTGCGGTGCTGCTGAGCTGACAGAGGCACCAGGGGAATATCCGGTAGTTTCTCTCTCCACTCTGTACCGTCCTGCTCGATCAGTAGCCTGGTGATCCTGGAGGAGTCAGCGGATCAACATGGATGTTAAAAAACAGTTTATAATGTCAAGAGCAGGATAGAAATACAGTGCAGAGGGAGGACAAACAATGTGTCTCAGTATAAATAAGCGGTATATACTACACGCTGTTCCATACGAACAAGATATTAAGATACTAAGGCTCACAATAAGTAAGAATTAGCGATATATGGATTGAATATAAAGTATATGGACATGTATCAAAGCAGGGCCTCTGGTACTGGACACAGAGCAGCCAGGTGAGTTTGTGCTACGTAACAGAGAGAGAACATGCAGTCTGAGAGCCGTAATTAGCCTCTAGCTAGAACTGCTTTTGAACTCCAGCTAAATCTGTTCACCACTAATTAGAGAAAGAGAGAGAGAGGGAGGGAGAGTGGAGAGAGAGAAAGAGAGAGAGAGAGAGAGAGAGAGAGAGAGAGAGAGAGAGTGTATGTGTGTTTGTTTGTTTATTTGATTTACTTTAATTTAGCATTTGGCTTATGTTCATCTAAATTTGAAATTAAAAAAAGATTAAATTATTGAGGAAAATATTATATAAGACATCCAGACTAATAAAATCATTGTTTTATTTTCTTATCCAAGACAACTAATTATATTATGTGCCACAAATTAAAATGGACACTTTAATCACAGAGCTCTTTCTCAGTACATTTAGTCACAATCATTAGCTGGCATTACAGCGTAATATTCAGCTAAATGCTGGCTTTGTGTTGCTGATTAGAGACCGGCGCTCAAAAATGTGAATATGAAAGTTACAACTCATTCAGTCATCGTGTCTGTGGTTACATCCTCCTCCTGCCCTGTGCAGCCTCTCAGCTCAGTTGAGAGATGAGTGCTAATACCTGTTGACGCTGTCGTGTGCTGCCTGCACACTGATATCTATCTGCAGGACCGTCTTGTAATCCACGTAGGCCTGGCGGTAGCGCTCCAGGGACTCATAAGCCATGGCCCGGCGTAGGAGGGGCTTTAGGGAGAATGGCTGCAGCTCCAAAGCTCTGGTTGGTATAAATAGATGGGATGAGACAGGAGCAAAGGATCAAGTCTGCTACCTCTGCTATAGATGCTACTGTCTGATCGTACAGTCGCTATATGTTGAAAGCACCGTATGTGCCAGATGTTATAGTGGTCGAGTACCAGTATAGATATAGTGGATAGTGAACTCGACCAGAAACGTATTTCTGGAGATAATTTCCCTCCTAACCGTGCTCCCTGTCTTCATGCTGTATAGATAAGGTGTACAGTTATATAATATCTATTTTTCTTTTATAAAGAAGCTTTTTATGGAGCAAATTTATTCCCGCATTCTGGGAAGATGTACTGGTGTGGGGGGAGTTGTGTTTTGCTTAGATACATCAGTATCTATATATATGTATAGATACTGTTGTATGCATGGGAGTAAACTGAACACAGCTAAGTGTTTTTCTGTTAGCCTTAGAAACTGAATCTGAAGCAAACATACCAAATATTTAAAGGATTTCAAGTAGGAGGCTCCCTCAAGTTATCCTGTGTTTTTTTTTTGCTTATAAAACCACTTCTAAAGAGATTAATTGAAATCCCTTACAACACACCCCAGTGCAAATCCCCTCATACAAGGACAGTGATCAGCCCTCAGCCTGCACACAGGGCTTTTTTAGACTGCTGTGGTAAGACCCAGTGTAAATTGAGAAATTTGGGTTGACACCCTCGGCAAACGTTCCTCATACTCCTCATCCATCTTGCCGCGTGCAGTGCGACAAGGTCGAGAAATATATATCGTCTCACCTTGTGCAGTCCTGTATGCAGTCTTGACTGTTGCCATCTTTCAGGTAGCAGGCTGCTCTGTTTGAATACAGAATACATAGATCTTCTGGACTATCGATACCTGCACGAGAGAAACACATCACAGATGTAAATATATCACACTTAGAAAACTAATTTCTTATTCCTCTGGAACCATCTGTGAAAGTGGCATCAATCCAAAAGCACTTGGCTACAAAATGCATTTATGTATTATTAATCATTTATACCAGCCTGTAGGAACCGTTCAAACATGGGAGAACTGCTTTGTAAGGACACGGTGTGTCACTCTACCTTTAGTGTTGTGTATATGTGTTACTGTGATGAAATAATAACCTGAGTATGATAGAAACCCCAACTTTCTCTCACATGTCAGACAGGTGAATGCAATATTATTTTTCAGCTGTTTATGAACTTTCTGTAGAATACAGCAGTCCTATGTATTGATGTGCCTCGCCAGTCTCTTGTATCCTAAGGTAAGAGTCTTGAACAGGCCTACTTTTTCTTCCACAAGTACATCCTTTGTTGCTTTTGTACAGAAGCAGCACTAAGAGCCGGTGTTCCTGAGCAAAATGTAGATAGATAGAAAGACCAAGGAAAAGCTTGTTAGACCACTTTTTGGACAGACAGTTCTACTAACTTGCTCACAGAGGCCGCACACACACAGCGTATTTGCTTTTCTCTCCACTTGCCTAACAGGAGTCTCATTCCTTTCTCATCATCCTCATCAGGGAATAAGATAAGTCTACACTGTAGAGAAACATTTTTCTGTCATACTAAATACAGTCAGCTTAGCATGCCACCTCATGAGATGAAATCAGATTATGTATGATGACCCAGTGTGACAGTGATGACGAGGATGATGTCTCAGCAAATGCTGATATCATAACTGTGACAGTAGATCATGTCCGGTGTGTTAGAGGTTTAAACTAGGGCAGCTGCACATGGACCCATATGCAGATTTTAAAAAAAAAGGACAGTTCCCATGTCAATATTTAATATATCTTGTTTTTGACAGACTATGTTGGATGTTTAGGTGGTTTAATGGGGTAAACAGGAGTGTATTTTCATCTCTGTCAGCTGTAATCTGCATGACATGTGGCCCTCGCTGCATCAGTCAAATGATGTCGATATCCCATCACTTTCACATCTACCAGCAGAGCAGTTACTGAGTCCACACGGAGAGACGGAGAAAGTATATTTACTGGAGGGGGGATGAGATGTGACAAACAGCAGTTTCTCTCCCTCTATCAATCACTCAGCCTCTAACTCTTTGGTGAGAATTATAGCCGTGGTCCCACAGATTCAATTTCACAGTGAGTGGTTCGTGGTCATGTGACCTGGACAGACCTGAGCTGAGAGGCTTAGCGCCATGCTGAGTCTAACAGAGAAATGCTGTCCAAATACACCACAACTGCCACACTGTGACGCATCGCTGTAGGGACACACACACTAAATACAGTAACAAACAGTCAGACATTTAGCTCTGAGCTCTTTGTAATGATTTCAAGACTTAATGCTAATGGAATATATCATTTCTGTTGTTTAGGGATTCATGGTAATGATCATTTTGATGTTGTTTTCTTGTTCTTACAGTTTGTGTTACTGTACAATGTGATAACAGTGAAATTAAACATGTAAAGCACTATAATTATGTTTTTTAATATTAATATTACTATTATAACAGCAAGGTCATGACCTTTGATTTACAAATGTATAGAGCAGCTATAGGAAAGAGTCTCCAGAGCCTTAATGACTAAAGAAATATTGGTTCAAATGTGTGTGAGACTGGCGGCGAGACATCTTTCAGTTAACCTGTAGGCCATCTGCGTCTCGTTTCCGCATGTTGACAACACACTGATGCCACTATGAACTGTATGTTTAGGGTTTACTGACACAGAGCCACATAGCTAACTTTTCTCTAAGTGACATATGTCAACCAAATTGTTGTACACCATGTGACTGAGCCGGCGGCCACCTTAGACTCTACTAGCAAAGCGCAGCATCAAGAGCTCCTCAGCCCTGCCTACCTGATTCGGCGTAGCCTTGAATGGCCAGTGAGTATTTCTCCAGTGAATCGGCAAACTGTCCATTTTTAAACAGCAGGTTTCCTTCATTTTTCAGCCGGGACAGAGGTGGGGGCAGGGCTCCACATGGAGCATCAAGGTTAATAGTTTCCCGTGCAGTTCCTCCAGCCGGCGTTCCCTTACCGCTGTTGCTCTGATCAGCCTGCACCGAAGCTGTCGAGCCTCTCTTGCTCGTTCCATTGGCTACCTTTTCCTTGGACTCGTGCGTGACTTTGTATTTGTCTGGGTTGCCTCCTCTGCTCCTCCAGTGTCCTGTGTGAGAACTGTTGGACTCGCTGTGTGGACCCCCGTCCCCTCTGCCGTGGGGCTTCTTCTGAGCGTTACCCATGTCTCCCCTTTCCACAGGAGCCGCCGAGTTCTCCTCCCCTCCCACAGGCTGGCTGGGTTCAACCAGGAAAGCTGGAAGGGACAGGAGGGGAGGGAGAGACAGAGAGAAGGGGGGGAGGGGGGAGGTGGTAGGGGAGGGAGGAGGGGTGGGGGTGGGCACACCCACCGGAAGCAGTCAGCAGTTACATCACAGTGGGGGAGGGTTGCACACAAAAGACAGAGAGCCACTTCAAAGAGGGAGTTCCAGGAAGCAGTCACTCTCAACAGTGAATCACGAAAGTGCTGGGTGGGGGCAGGGTGGATAACATGCACACATAGTATGTCACGTTACTCAGGGGGGGACGAGGGGAGTTTCCTCTAGTTCTGACATGAAAATGACAAGCATACTGTATGACTGATGAAGCTTGTTTTCTACAATTCATGAGTGAATTAGAGGCAGCTACACTGGAGACTAAATAAAGCACACATATAAAGACACAGCAATTTGGTTTAAAAATGTAGATTACAGAGAATACTGACTATTACTGACAGTTTTCAAGGCTCTAAATTGTCAGACCTGTCAGTCTTATTCACTGGCTCTCAGCTCCTAGATCAGATCTGAAATGAAATGTCCCAAGGTCACAACTAAAAACAAATCAAGGTGGCAGAGCTTTTGTAGTTGTGTCTATCACTGAAAAGAGAATCAAATAAAATGTGCTTGTTGTGATGAATATAGGAAAGGGTGCATATATCCTCATTTAAATAAATCAAAGAGATGGATTTGGGGAATTATGATCACTGGATCAGTGGCTGGGATATAGATAGTCTGATTCTGTGTGTGTATAAATCATGGACAGGAATATTGATTATGAAATCTCACCTTCTGCTTTAGTATCATTGTCACTGTTGTCATCTTCCTCTTCCACTTCCTGGATGAGGATTTTTTTCCCTCTGCTCTTCTGCTCTGGCTGACTTCCCTCCAGCTTCTCAGTTTCAGACAGAAGTCGCTAAACCACAAATAATCAGCACTCATTAGGATTTAGGAACAGTGGAAACCCAACCAGGCTCTATTTGAGTAAGTAAGTTAGCAGAACTAACACACATGTTAATACCACAATCAACAATACAGTGCTGAGCTATGGTGAATGGCTTGTGTACTTGTGACATACTGCATAACCAGGGTCCTACAAGGTGATGACAACATACGACTCATTCAGGACTCTGACCCTCTTTTAATCAGGACTAAAAAAAAAACATTTTCTTTTTGTAGTAATGTTAAACAGCATGTGATTGTAATGACACCTCAAATAAGCTGCAATATGTTTTTTTTTTTTTTTTACCCCCCCTCACATAAACACAGTGACACCTGGTGGACAAAGGGCTACTGGCAAGTAGCCTCACTCCCCTATCACCTACTGTGGCTGCAGGATTTTGTGGCTCTTTCATAAGCACCATCCTCAGGTCCTCAACAGCCTGTTGGAAGTGGCCTGTGTGCTTGTACACGGTGGCACGACGCAGCAGGGCTGATGATGAAACACAAATTGTATTCATTTAATTGAAGGCTAGAGTGTTAAAAATTGTAAATATAACGTAAAATGTACATAATTTCACTAATAGTTATGTCCAGATGCACTGTATTATTGTAAATTAAAGTGATGTTAAATGGAAAGCACCTTTCACATTGCCTGGTTCCAGCTCGAGTGCACTCTGACAGTCCGTCATAGCTCTCTGCCAGTGCTGGAGATTGATCTCTGCCTGGGCTCTGTTGTTGTATGCAGCCACAGTTGGTATAATTGAAATGCTCCTAAAATGGAAAGCCAAAAACAAGATACCTTTTATTATTGGGGAAACACTTAGAGGTAAAGTAAATGGGAATGAAAGACTGCAGTCTAATTAAATGTCAGGGGAAATGATAAATCCCCCTTAATGATTTAAAATGCTTTGTAAAAAATGAACAGTTTTAAGATCTGACCTGGAATAATATGCAACTGCCTCTTCATAATCCTTTGATCTGAAAGCTTCATTGCCTTTGTCCTTTTCACGGGTTGCCAGGAAGAGCTTCTCCTGTTGTGTCAGCACTGGATATAATGTAAGAGACCACACATTTCACACAGCTACTCAACTAAAAGTACACAGTGCTTTACAATGACCATAAAAGACAAGATGTTATAAACAATACATTACATGAGGTATCGACTTTTGTCCTGATTTTGGGATGTCCTGTGATTCTCTTGGTGGGTGGATCATTGCTGATGACACCATCAATATTCTCACATTCCCTTTCAACATCAAACCTGAAAACAGAGTGAAATACAATTGCATAAGGGACGATATTCTGCAAAAAGATACAGACTAAATAAAACAGTTTCAAACTTTTAACTGTGATCACTGCAATTAAAGAAGCTTAGATTTGGCCCTCTTACAAAGCAAAACTCTTGGGAGTGTACAATGCCTGCAGCTGCTTTAACAGTGCGTTCTTTCTTCTGAATATAAAAGACAAATGTAGAGACAAAATGACTCACTTGTCCCATTCTCGATAATCACGTGGGAGAACACGTTTTGAAGAATTCCTCTTTTCTTTTGCATCTGAAGTCTGTGATGACATAACACATCATTAGTTTTTCATTCAGTATTTTGTGTGTGATTATTCACATCAGTGGAGACAACTCATACCTTACTAAGAGAAACAGAGCAATTGGATCCTCTTATAGGTGGCATATTTTCCTTAACTAGATCATTGGACATTGATTGCTGCTTTAGTGAAGATTCTGTTTTTTTGGTTTCTTCTTGCCATGCCTGTAAAAAAAAAAAGTTTTAATATTAAAATGTTTGTACTCAATTTCCAACAAACAGGCCAGTGAGAAGAGGAGCAGGGAGTACGCAGCATTTATTAAAGAAAATAAAATAAGTAGCCTACCTTTAACTCATCAGCAATTTGGCTCCACTCATCTTTAGAAAGGCAGGCTGCTGTTGAAATAGGCTTTTCCTTCCTGAGTGCTGGGCTCCGAGGGTGCAGTTTCTCCAAGTGACTCTCACAGAACTTGATCAGATGAGGATAGATGCCCTCTGCACCAGACCTTTACACACAAATAAACAATGTTTTCTGATGGTCCATATTAGAGGTAGACTGATTATTCAGTGTTGATTGGACATCTTATAAACAGGCAGAGGTATTGGCTCCAATAGTGGCTGGTGATGCCTGTGCACCCTCCACCTGTCGCACATTTACATAAAGACAACACATAAAACTTTAAACTACATACAAAATAATCTGCCCTCGATAAATGCTAAATTGTCATTGACATTGTCATGTCATGGGACATAAAAGGTTATGGTGATTAAAATTTGTTGCATCACCCATGTGCTGACTCTGACTAAGCTGACTAAGCTTTGGTGGCCAAATAATTTTTCCTGTCCCACATTATCATTATAATACAGGCCTTTGTAAATCCACTGTCCGTCAACCACTTTTTATTTAATTATTTGTAGAGAAAGACAAGCTTATCAAAGCTGATAAACATATCAAGTAGGTTCCTCCCCCCCTCCCTAAAGCACAGTTTTGCAGCTTTTACCTCAAAACTTTCAAGATCTTCTCCAGGTATTTCACATCTTTGCATTTTTCAATGTAATCATAGTCCAGGTGGTCCACGGGGATCTTCCCACTGCAGTCTGTGGTGCTAGACTGGTTCTGAAGAGAGAAAACTGCCTCTGCATTCATACCTGTGAAGAATTTAATTTAATTTATTCACTAGTGTTGTAGTAGCCTACTCAACACCACATTTTCAAGGTCTTTGTCTTGTCTCTGAAACTACTACATTTTTACTCGACCTTGTCTGGGTCTCTTTCGAGCTGGAATCTAACTTTAAATTGTTCTACAAAAGAATATACTTGTGCGTAATGTAGGCTAACCCTCTGAAAAACTTGGTTCAACCAGTGTCAAAAGTGGGAGAGACTTTAGCACAACTTTTGCTGTGTTATTCTGTCCAATACAAACTTTGTTTCAATTAAATATGGTATAGATTTTTATATAAAATCATATTTTCTTATTAGCTGAGGAATAATGTTTTATTGTGTATGTAATTTTCTCTAATGGGAGAATTGTAGATAGCTCAGACAACCACCTGCTAAGACTTGGTCCATTGATGTTTTTCCATGAGAGGGCAAACTCTCTTTGCCAGTATTCGTTGATTCTTTTTAATCTTTAAATTATCTGTATATAAACCTAAAATAAACAACTGTGGGACTAAGGGTACTACTTGAATCTGTAAAATAGTTTGAATACCGGTATTGTTTTACTTCTTGCCAGAATTTCCGTAAGTTACATTGCCAAATACAGTAGAAAGGTTTACCTTTTTTCTCCTCACATTTACTACATATACCAGGTATATCGCTAATATATCTGTTTAGCCTTTAGTTGTATTGTAGTAATTTCAGGCGTTAACGTTAGTTCTCGATTGTGCAACCGGTGTTTTTTTTTTTTTTAGCTAATTCAGACGACGTTATTTCCTTGAACTGTAATGAAACGTGACATTTATGCTCGTAACTGTGCTCTTCTTCGCTACTGAACTAATATTATCACCTTCACCTGCCACTAAAACCGTTACATGAAACTATTAAGTTTGTAGGAAATAGCTTTTGTTTTACCTGCTGCTGTCTGGAGAAAGTACTCATCTGCAAAGTGTAGCTTGGTTTGTTACTATGGTGACCACGCAGGGTGGGTGGGGGCGCGCGGGGGGAATTCAAACCGGAAGCACGTGACATTCTAAACGTTGAGGCTCCAAATTTGAAAACGTGGCTGTTCGGTGCCTGAAGAGGAACATGAAGGAAACAGAAATAACGACAAAGGGAGCGAGCTGAGGCCTAGAGACTGAGCCTGAGGAAACAACGTTGTCTTTGTTTTTGACCCGTTTAATCGAGAGGTAAGTATTTATATATGTGTGAGTTTTATAAATGTGTGTTTTAAGGCCAGATATGTGGTGTTTTTTTGTAATTTACAACTCGGCTAACGATACAAACAAACTGTCAGCCATTACCTAACGTTAGCTTACATAGTGAGGGGCGTGCTATGGTCGATGCAATTCACATTTTACTGGGTCAAAGATTGTTTAATGAAAATAATTAATGATAAAATCAAAGTTTGTGTAACGTTTACACAAAAAGTTAACTCGGTGATTGACACAGGTGTCTTCACCTCGTGCTAATTGCCACTGTTTTTCATACGTTAGCTTCTGTTAAGCCACTTTAACTGGGATTTAAATGGTGTTAGCGAGTGGTACATTTCTCTCTGGGTCCTTATATGAAACCACGGGGGGTGTCTACTGCCAGCCAGCCGGGGTAGGTTGTTGGTCTTTGGCGGCTATAGCTCACTTTATAGCGGTATCACAATGAGAGAGACGCAGCTGCAATTTAAATGGACTCCCGCTCTCATGGCAACGCTGACGAAACAACCAGCTGATGGTGTTTGACAACTTGTGCACACAAAACTGTTACCTATGTGACGACCGAAAGATTGATTGTGAGTCCAAGAAAACAGCACCTAATTAGAAATAGACATACGGTAAGACTGTTTGTTTATCCCACACATGGGAAATTTGGTTGTTACAGTAGCATTGTAGCATACAAAGTAAAAAAAAAGAACAATATGCAGATATAGAAATATAAAATGATATAAAACAAACATATAAAAAACAAAGAAAGAGAGAGAGAGATTTTGTACCATATTTGTTTTTCTCATTTGATCTGTAACACCTGTCAATTACCATGTCCACATAGTCCCGGGCTCTTTAATGTCATGTTTGTCAGTTATCCTGGATCTGTATTTTTTTGGTTCATGTATTTATTTTACCACTTTTTGTTTTCTCTAGGTCACCGGTGAAATCTGTGGTCAGAGGAAAGTTTGCACACAGGAGGGGGAAAAATGCAGTACACACCTGAATCAAACGTCTACCACGGAAGCTGCAAAGGCCAGCATTGTCACGAGGGCTGCTGTGACAGTGGATACTCAGGTTTATTCCACACTCCACAGAGCATCGGTGGAGTTGATTTCTCTAGGTCTTTGTCTCCTGTAGACTTCGATGAAACGCCCAAAGAGAACCTCAGACTTTCTGCCACACCCAAAGCCAGGACCAGAGATTTGGTCAGATCTGTGGACAAAGACTCTAAAGGGGTGCAGCGGCCCCCACCAGTTAGCTGGTGTGAAACTCCTAAATTATATAAAAGAGAGTCCTCATTGCGACACAGATTAAGAATGTGCAAACCCACCACAGATGTCAAAACTGACAACACAAAGTCACCATGCACCCAAAAGACTGAAGCCCCCACCGATGCCAGGTCTGAACACTGGCTCAGTGCATCATTTGACTCTCTAGACACTGTAATGGGGGCTTTAGCATCAAGCACTTTAAACCTGGAGCAGGAGCTACAATTATCTGGTAGGAAGCGTCGTCTCCTCTACTCACAGGTGAGGACCTCCACTCTTGAAGATGGCAAACTCCACTCTGGGCTCCAGTCTAATTTTGAGAGAAGTGTGTCACTCTCGGATGCAGATTTCAGCGCGAGCATTTCTGCCTCTGAACAAATTAATATTGAGACTCCAAACTGTAGAAAATTCCTGCCTCTCACATCTAAGGACAACTCACCTCTCAGTGGTGTGACAAATGGCCTGAATGATAGCTTAAGTGTGCTGTACACGCCGTCATCCACACATACACCCAAATACATCAGGTACGTAGTTTTTTGGCTTTTATCTTTCAAATTTTTGTTGCAAATTTCCAAATTGAATGAAAAAAGTGTGCTTCTGTTAACCAACTACTAACTCTGCAACAGGTCTGTCTATGAGGACAGTGGTTTCGGCTCCCTGACTCTCAATAAATCCCAAGACTCCTCAGTGGACCATGATGGCTCCTTCCAAGAGCTGCTTCTCTCTGCCTCCAGAAGAAAGTCTGAAACCCCGAATCAGGCCGAGGCAAAGTGGCGCTCCCGTATGCAGCGACAGCACAGGCTCTCTACGCTTAAAGAGGGGGGCTCTCAGTCTGAGGAAGAGCTAACAGACAGAAGGCGTCAACATCTCCAGCAGTGCCACAGTGAATCTAAAGATGATGTTTTTGCTGAAAGCGCCACCCCTCGCAGTGGTCTCTCTAATAAATGTGGTAACAGCCTCACGCCTTGCAACACAACTCCTGCTAATCCAGACGTAACTCCTCTCAGGACGACCTCGGCCGATCTCTCTCTGACTCCAGCTTTGCAGCTGGTCCACGCTATGTGCCAGCAGAAGGCCAACATGTTTGCTGGCCAAAGTCCAAGCCTGCAGGAGCAGCTGAGGTCCACGGCAGAGCTGGTTGAGACCCCAGCAAGGTTCAGGACCACTATACCTTTGGCCGGACTGATTGGCAGGAAGATGGGTCTGGGGAACATTGACATACTCGCAGAGCTGGGGAAGAGGAGCCTCTGGCACGTCCTGTCTGTCATACTAGGCCACTTGACCTCTGAGGGCATATACAGGTGAGGAGTTAATAGTTATCATCACTGCAAAAAATCTTATGTATATCTTCAGTATAATTCATTATACCTCCTTCTGGGGCATTGATTAAACAGATGATTTGATCCAATCTAGTCTACACTGAAGAGCAAAGTAATACACTTTGAAACAAATCAGTTTCGTTTGAAAAGTCTGAGGAAAAACTTGATTTTTTTGGTATGTTTTTTTTAATTGATATAAAGCCTCAGCGCTTTTGTAAAGTATCAGGCTTGACAAACAGTCCAGGAGACTGGGCCATGGGGTGAAAACACTGGTCTCATACCTGCATTTGTTTGTTTGACAGGTGTAGTCAGGTGTGCAAAAGCTGGAAGAAAATCATCCAACACGACAAGCAAGCTAACATGAGGAGACGAAACCATCTGAGTGAACTGAAGGCTGCTCTTGAGGTAGGGGATCTGCTGTATTGGCCTCTATGCCTCAAGTTGTCTGCTCAAGGAGAAACATTGGCTATGATTAACTGTTTTCTTGTCATCCAGTTCTTTTTATGCTCTGGATACAATGTAACAGTGGAGATTAATAGTTGAAATTCTTGTTCTCTTAACAGCTCGGTGGCTCCATCCACGTCCCTGATGCAGAGACCAGACTGACTCTGCTCAAGAGGTCGGCCCTGAAGACGGTTCAGGCCCAGTCCAGGAGCTCCAGCTTCTGCACCCCGCAGTCTGCAAATAGCACTTTTAACACATCACAGCACAATGTCTCGCATTCAGGCAGCAGCAGCAAACGGGAGAAGTTTCTAGAAGTGAGTTTTAAAACTGTTTTACTACAGATTCTGTGAAAATACTTGGATGACAGTGTCCAGACTAGTACAGTTTTGTGTCTTCAAAACAATCAATTTGAAATGCCATAATTTATACATAGTGTCAGCTATGATGGACTGATTCAGTTCGTACAATACTGAGCTATTCTTAGTCTTGTTTGTTTGTCTCTCAAGACTTGTTACAATAGTGATTTATCTGAGAATAAAATGTATACTGTTGGCATTTACTAAATATGTTGCCGTGGCAAGTTTCTAATTCATTGTCATCTCACACAAACTTTATTTTTTTGCTTTCAGGTTGCCAAAACCCTCTTCAGTGATGAGTGCCTCAAGCCTTGTCCTCGGTGTCAGCATCCTGCGAGGTGCCACTCGGTGAAAGGCGAAGGTGTGTGCAGCAGAGCTGACTGTGGTTTCCAGTTTTGCACATCCTGTCTGTGTGCTTTTCATGGCTCTCGAGAGTGTGGTAGCCGCTCTGCAGGCCGTCGCAAAAAAGACATCATTCTCCCGGGAAGTGCTCAAAGCAAGCGCAACGTCAGGAGGCTGTGAAGATGATGACGTCAACGATGCCAAAGGCAATTTAGCTTTCCTCCATGTTTAATGGTGAAATTGAAGCTTGACGACAAGGAAAATGATTTCAAACGGATGCATGAGAACAAAGTTTCTACTCATCATTCTGTCTTTGTGCCTGTCTATCTACTGTATTTCCTTCTACTTTTTTCCTCAATGCAATTCTTTCATCTGTGTTTTTAATTATGAATTTGACAGAAGGAGTTGTGTTGTTGATGTGTGCTTCTCCATTTGCACTGAAGTGTACATACACAATGTTTTTTTTTATTTTTGAATTCTTGTGAGTTTTTCAACTTTTACCAATGTGTTTTCAGATCAGTTTTAAATAAATGTGATTTTTATGTTTTTACATATCTGTGCCATTTGTCTCATTATGGTGTTTCTTTTATTGTTGGTGCAAGTTGATTTTTAAGTGTTTGGCACCATCTAGTGGTGTGTTAATATTTTGTCTTTACTTCAATAGTCCCTAATGTATTTTTTTCATGACTTTACTACATGAACACAATCTCCAGTTAGTTGCAGTAATATATCCTTTTGTGACTAATTTAGAGTGAAGTGTGGTTTAAGTCTCACTCTACAGGACGTACAAACCCGTGTTTGGTTGTCTGGTCGGCTCTAGTTAAACTTTTACTGCCCCCTCTGTTTTGAAAATGAGTTCACTTCCATAGCAACCTGCAGTGTGTCTGTAATTACACTGAGAGGTTCGTGACTCGCTGTATGCAACTGGCTCAGTGTCAGAACACTCTGGGGGTATTTGTGCTTTCGAGATAAATATGTGTGGAGTAGTTTCAACAGGTAAGAGAAGTTTCACTTTATGGTACTTTTTTTTGAGTTTTTAAAGCTAGTGTTGATTTGCTAACGTTAACTTTTTATGCCTGTTTCAAGAGTTTCCTCATCTTACTGCTGGTAATTTTGTGAGTATACGTTTTTTAATTAGTGATTTATAACTCTTTAACATTCGGTTGGGCATGACTATCCTGTGTTTATTTACATTTAGGAGCACAGTCTGGCCTCTGATGATCTACTGGTTCACTTCTTCAATGATTTCTTAAGTCTGCCGGTAAAGTACCCCTTATGTATAGACATAGCGGCCTTAAAACAGAACTTATACCCCTCTAATACCCTGATATCTTTTTTCCTAGTCATTCCCAGAGGTGCTGCTGTACAACCAGGAGACAGGGTTGTTTGAGGTGGGGAGTGGGGCAGCTGAGTTGGTCTGCAGGAGAATCAGATCAGATCTACGCCGCTGTAAATCGCAACTGCTCACCGGTAACCCCACAATGCTGACCAGGACTCCTCCTGTAGACAACCATTACACCGTCTGTGTAAGAAAATAATCATTCCTTTAATGGGGGGAAAAAACAATAGTTGGATATATTTGGTTTTTGAAGATAAGCAGAGGCCTGTGCTGCAGTGGTTTTCTGTCTCTGACCTTTTTCAGTTCCTGGACAGAGAACAAGGAACTCAGTGGATCATGGAAGAAAGATTCCCCTTTTTCCTTCAAAGTGAATGCTACATTGAATACAGGTACGTGAGTGCTATAGTTGATTTGCTTTTTGACCTACTATAAAATACAAAACAAATGTAGCTTCACCCCTCCTCTATTGTACATTGATTTGAATCATCTTCTTGTTCCCCTCATGTTAGTACTGTAACATCAGTTTTATCAGGTCCAGGTGGAGTGTCTGATAGCTCATGTTTCTGCTCTCTGCATTCGCTAATTCACTGTCATGACTTCAGCTCTGCAAGAGGCTTGAGAGATGCTTACCTGCTGACCTAGATTTTAAACACAATGGGCTTCAGTCAGCTGTGACGCGTATTGTGATCATCATTTTCAGAGTGTGCTTTTGCCTCTTTATTATGGAGAGTTAACCTCTGGTAGTGCAATGTGGTACTATGTGGCTATTGTCCAGATTTTAGGTAGATTTTGCAATTGTGTTTTAAGACTGTTGCTGTTTAAGCTCACCTCATTCCTTATGCATATAGTGAGAGGCATCAGGGCCACATCCCTGTACAGATCAGATGACTGACTGCAACCTAAACATGGAAGTCATGAAAGATAATGGCAAAAGTGAATCGATTGTGTTATTGTCTCAGTTTTCTGTGGTCTTTTACAGACTTGCCAAGTTGTTGTATCAGTGGGAACCAAACCTCCATATTCAAAGAAGAAGAAGCGGCTTAATCCGAGCGACCATGTCAGCTCCACAACTGCGTCATTCCTCCCAGTTTGACCGAGAAAATAACAACGCTTTGAAAACATCCTTACATTCTTTGACAAAACAAGGTACATAGTTGTTTTCTCTCATGCAACCATTTGTATTGAGTCTTTTTATGCTAAAGATACCCATGCTGTCTCCTCTTCTTGTTCAGGGTTTATGATGTGCAACTTTACATATCTACCCCGTGGCCAGGAGGATTATATGAATGCAACATGCAGGGAATCAGCCAGATGCTTCTCCAGCTGTTCTGAGCCAGAAAACCCTTCTGGCTTTTCCTCTTTGTCCCGCTCGTATTCCTCCTGCTCCTCTGATCTTAAATGTGCCACAACTCGGGGTCTCCGGAGCCAAGCAGTGGAGCTGAGCCTCCGCTTTACAGAGCCACCAGCTGGCAGCTCAGAGAGGCAACATCTCCAAGAGTCCGGGAGTCCTGACTCTGAGGTTTCTCAGCTACAGCTGGAGCATCTGGCTGCCAGTGTGGTTCAACAGGTGCTCAACAACGCCCTGAACATAATGGACCAACAGAGCCGGCAAAACATTTGTGAATGTTTCAGCGAGTCAGGAGGAGGCCAGACGCAATGTATCAGCCCAGAGAAACCCTGTGAAAGTAAAGTTTGCCAACGTTCAGCTAATGGAGGAAGAAATGGAGAAAGACTGGAAGGGAAGAAAGAGAAAGTTCAAGAAGCCAAGAGGGAGAGTGCAGTGGAGGAGGAGGAGGAGGAGGAGGAGAGGAGCATGGAGGTGGGGAGAAGGGGCACAGGCCAAAGAAATGTCCCTGATATTGGTTGCCATGGTAGCTGTTGCCAGGACAATAGACCAGCTTTGGATGCGTTCAAGGAGTTTTTGCGAGGAACGCCGGGAGAAAAGCTGATTAATCTCTGGATGGATATAGAAAAACTGAAAGCTACACAGCACAGAGAGCGGAAGAACAGGTGAACATGAGATATGTCTATTTTCACTGTTTTTTCTTTCTTTTTTCCCTTTTAATAATGTTCTAATTGATTTTATTTATTTATTTATTTTTTGTTGCTTTTTTGTTTTTGTTCCATTACTCTCTTGATATAGTGTCATGCCATTATTACTGTAATTATTCATTTTATCATTAGTAACATCATCATTACTTTTATTATTATTCTTGAGAGTATTGTAGTATTAATTAATTAATGCATGAGAGGGTATGTTTTGTGTATGTGCATGTGTAACAGGGGTTATGCTGTATATAGTATTACACATGTATGACATGATTTGCAGGTATGGTCTGATGCAGAGGACATGGTGGTATCCATGAAAACAAAAACACCGTTTTTCCCTTTAAAAGATGTAATGAAAATAAAATAAAAGAATCAAATGTGATATCATGTGATATTTCTTCCAGATACTTGGTCCTGATGAGGAGCCGCTACCTGCTGAGCAGCAGTCAGAGCAGCCTGAACTCAGAGCTGCTCTCCAGACTGGGACTGACTACCTCCCCCTGCTGGACCGAAGAGAAACTGTCCTCGGTGCAGCCCAGCCTCACCGAGTCTCTGCTCTACTACTGGTGAGAGTCATAAAACCTCCTAATGTCTGAGAAAGAGACAGACACATTGACTTAAATTGAAAACATTTAAGTGGTGACTTTGACTTTGGTGTTGATGTATAATTAATTCAAATATCATGACAAGGAGAGTTTGAAGGTGATCCGTGACTAAATCTGACGTTAATTCCCATCTACTGATTACCTTGTTTTAACCAATCAACGACAGGCCTCCTGAGGTGTGTGTATATTAACCTACACCTGAAATACACAGCATCATAAAATATGCATGCACTTAAACTTGTATATGAAATAACAGGGTATCCACGGGGTCTTAAAAAGTCTAAAATTTGAAAATCTAAATTTTAGGCCTTAAAATGTCTTAAATTTGTTAAATTATTGTGTTCAATTCTTACATAATTTTAGACAGGTCTTACATTTTCTTATGCCCACCATGGGCGATCGCATTTGCCCCTTAAAAAAAATACATACAGGAAAATCACAAATAAAGAGCACAACCTGCGATTGGTCAAAAACTACAAATCCCACAATTCTCTGGCCTCAACAATAACAGTAGTTAGTGTAAGTAAGGGAGAGTGGAGCTGTCGGTGAAAAGAGGAAACAACGCCACGTCTGGTCCTGTTCTATGTTGTTCGTTCACACCGTCACCGTTTATTCGTTACGTCCGCGGTGTAAAAGGCCGTAACGCAAAGACGCGATTAGGCGCGAGACGCGGTAGACGCGACTTTTTTTTTTTTGCGACGCAATACACTCGATTTCTTTTGGGCGACGGGACCATCGCGTCTTCGTCTATTTCATCGTGTTTGGTGGGAAGACCCACAAGGGGCTTCCCACCAAACACGAGGAACGCTTTTTTTTCGCTCGAGTTGTGACGCGCGACCAAACGCGAGATACGCGATTTGACGCTCCTTTTGACTCGAGTCAAAAAAAAAATTCACGAGCCCGCCAACAACTTTTTTTTTTTTCAAAGGAGGTTCAACTGGACTTAGTTATTTGTCTAGGAAGACGTTTCACCTCTCATCCAAGAGGCTTCATCAGTTCATGTAGCATCTGACCAGGCTGAGACTGGTCCAACTAACTATGGTCTGGAGACTCAGTATAAGTCCAGTTGCTTTCGATTTAACCTCCTTTGAAATACTATGACCTGGACAAATGAGAATATGCACAGGCCTACAACAACATTTCTGCTCTCATCAACCATGGTTGAGGTCACAACGCTGCGCTGTAGCTGCTCTGGAAGTCCGAGACTCGTCTGAGGCCAAACGCCGCCGATAACGTGACGCACAGTATACTGTTATGAGACACATTATGCATCCCAACTGTCTTTGTTTTAGAGGATTTATTATTTATTTTTTTTACCAAGAATGCGCCCAAAAAAATCATGATCCAGGGGCCAAAATTCGAAACAAATTGGCTATATATATTTTTTTATATATACGGTATAATATAATTCTCATTATTCTCCTGATGTCGGTTTAATGAAAACAGATTGCGCTGATATGCGAGATTAATGTGACAGCGGGGCAGTGCTGCAGCTGCTGTGCTGTGATGGACCTGATCAGACTGGTGGTGGTCCACAGTGAATCAGTCCCAGATCCTCCACCGTCAGCAGATCCCCCGAAAGCCCCCGCAAATAATACATCGACAAGAAGTTAAGTGGCAAGTTGCACCTTTTCGTCGGCTTATTATTTGCGGATTTTTTTTTATAGCCTATATAACGTCACTGCAACATGCGGCTCTCAGTGCTTGTCGGTGTTGTGTCTATAAATTGTGAAATAACTTTTCCTCGATAGAAATATGAGACGTGGTCGATAGGTTTCATTCATCCATGTTTTGGCAGACAATACAAATAGGCTAACCAATGATAATGAGATTTCCACCGCGCCGAACCAATCCTGTGGCTGGAATAGAGCCAGTCAACAGTAACATGTGCATTTGTTTGGGTTGCTGCAGATGTGCACATCAGCCCTCACCGCCGGTAAGAGAGAGAGAGAGAGATAATGAGTGTTGTCTCGAAAAAAAAAAGTAAAGGAGAACTTGGACAAGTGACTGAAAAGACGTGTGGTGCGCAATGGGGACACCAGGCAGCTGGAGCGGACCGTGGTCACGGTGCGGCCGCTCTGCTGCTCACCCCAGTGTGTGTGACACATAAAGGCCGCTTCAAGGAGACTATAGCGGACTTTTTTTTTTTTTTAATAGCCTCTTCATTCATCTTGGGCGACGGGCGGTGCGCCGCCTTATAATGTTAGCCTACAGAAAACCCTGCATTATGTTTTTTACAACTCGTGTTCCTACACTATAGAGACAACTTGCTGTTGGCTCTATATTTCAAGAAACTTGTTTTCTGTTTAAAAGGCACAATTCACCCATCTTTTAACCGGGTAGTTACGTCTCCAGTCTGTCGAGCGGGCGAGCACACAGCTGATGTGCTTCCATTCCAACAGACGCACGGATTCAGTGTGGACAGAGAGCGTCAGATGTGACGCGATTGTCGGACGCTCACTCGCGTCGCATCCAGTTAGGACACGGTGTGAGCAGCCACATCCACTGCGCTCTGGATCAGCTGATCGGTGCTCAGGTGACGTTAGATCTTCACTTTTTTAAACTCATACAAAGTGTAGCCAAACACCAGGCTGAAGAGAGAGGACCAGCAGCAGCAGCTCTGACAGCTCCTCTGTGGCGCTGCAGACAGGCTGCAGGTGAGTTGGCGTGAGAGCAGAGTGCCGTCTTCTTTTTTTTTCTTTTTTTTTTTAGCAGCCTTTGTTACAGGTGATAGGCTACATGTGCATGTGCATGAGAACTGATTTTGAATCGAAGAGACACCCAAATATTCACATCCTTCAGTCCAGGCTTTTGAAAAGAGAGTAGCCTATAAAATCAGCTTCATGTAGCAGTTAACTTTAAAATGGTTCGAATATATTGCTGTTGAATAAATCTGAAACGTGTGATGTGCATTTTTTGGGGGGAAATATGGCTTCTGATATAATAGTCTGTAGACATCATCATCATTCAACTTTTTCACATGGTCTGGTGTTAATAAAGCAAACTAAAAATCGCAAAAAGAAAATCAAGAATCGGTTGAATCGAAAATCTCGATTTTGAATCGAATCGTGACCCTAAAAGTCGGAATCGAATCGAATCGTGAGCCACCCAAAGATTCACATCCCTAGTACAGAGACCTGCCACAGTGTCATGGTGCATTAATATAAACTTCAACCTCAGAGCTGTCTGTCCTCAGACTGTCCTGACTGTCCCTGAACATTTAACCAGAAAAAAAAGACTCATTGATATCAAAAATCTCTTTTTACAAGAGTGTCCTGGTCAAGACAGCAGCAACACAATGAACACATTTTTTGCAGCCATTTGCATCCACACTAAAAACATGAAATGAAAACAAGAACACATATAAAAACACAGAACTAAACAACATCTATGACTAAAAGTACCAAAATGCAGAGTCTACAGAGTTCCCAGAAGCATGATTAGACAAATAATCTACATCCTGAATTACCATTAGCACTTAACATTTAAAATGTCTTTAAAAGTATGAAGAGAGACCAGCTCCTTCAATCTCAGATCCTTTTGCAAATTGTTCCAGGCAGCAGGAGCAGCGTACATAAAAGCCTTTTTTCCCAGCTCTGTTCTGACCATAGGAACAGATAATGCTAAGAAGTGCATATACCTGAGAGAAATGAGAAGAAAAAAGACCTAGTATGTTAATAGTAATCTGATGTTTTACCATGAGGCCCCAGTGCATTTTCAGTGCTCCTTTTTCAGGCATGACGAGCACTGAACTCCACAGGAGTGAACACTGTTCTTCCTTGATGATAGCGGGGACATCTCTCTGTACAACACAAAACAACGTTTCCTTGAGGTGTTTAACCACCTACAGGGCTCCAAAAACTCCCTAAGATCTTGTAAAGGACCACATCAACTTCTAGAAACCTTCTGAAGGATTCCCATGACCACTTAAATGCCCCCCCCCCAAAAAAAACCCTCCAAGACTGCTTTGAACATTAACAACCTTTCAAAACTACGTGTTGTTCTTGCTGACCACAGGAACCTCCAAGGATCCTGAGGAACAACCCAAATCATCTCAGAAACCCTCCTCTTGACCACTGAAACTTAAACTCTAACCCGTCCTCAGAACCTCCAAAGTAACCACTAGAAACTCAAAGGAAGGAGGTTAAAATTTCTATCTATTATACCTCTCTTTTCCTCCCCACAGGGCTCCCAGGTTCTGGAGGTCTCGGTGTGTTCAGGAAGACCTCGAACGCACCCCTAATGTGGGTCTGTGGTGGCAGAGCACGTGTCAGTCAAGCGGACTTCTCCACCGTGACCCTTTGACCCTGCCTCCTCTCCTCTCTGAGGCCCGCTTGTCTCAATCTCCTCATACTGTTCCTTCACAGGTGGGAACCATGGGTAAAAAAACATGTAGAGGCAGGAAACAGCTGGTAAAATTAAGCAAAAAGAAATACAGCAGAAATTGATATCCCATACTACACTACAACAAAATCCAACTAAAATGTGGAACCGCATTTTTCTCCCGTGTGAAAACTTGCAGAATTTTTTTTCTATATAAATTTCTTGGTGATTGTATTAAAAGCTTTCCTGTCTTTGTGTGTGTTTCATCAGTCACACTCTGGCAGAGGTCAGATACTGGGAAGCAGGAAAATGGAAAAGATGTTACAGGCTCTCTGGGTTGACTCACGTGCTGGCTTGTACTTCACACACTTCTGTGTACAATCTGGAAACACGGTACAACATGAAATATTAGATTTTAATGCACTAAATTTCACGTTATGTCTGTGTTTCCCATCACATTCAATTATGGCTGCTGCACATCCAAGATGGAAGATAACACGTCTGTATTCAATGCAATGTGGAGCAGCTCACTTAAAACGGTTTAAATATGATGTGACAGACATAACTGTTGTTTCCTTTGTCCTGACTCAGCTGTGGGAGAACGCAGTGTACTTCTGGACCGACCTGCAGCATTACCATGAGCTGTTCTACCAGGGCGGGATGGACCCCTACAGAGTACAGAGAGAGGCCCAGGTCAGCACACACATGCAAATCATAAGAAAATGTAAATAAAGGATCTTTTCGATAAGGTTCTGTATTTTACAAAGACATGAAAGTTGAGTATTTTTGTCAGTTTAGGGTTTAAGAGGAACCCTAATTACGTGATAATGTCAAGAAATGGCCAATAAATAACAATTAATTGCATCATAATGTCTAGAAATAGCATAGAAATAACAATCAATTTCATAGTAATGTCAAAAAATATTGCCAAGAAATAACGATTGATTGCGTAGAAATAGCGCAGAAATAACTGCAAGGACTTGGTGGAGAAAAAATCTGGCCTTTCCCAAAATATTCAAAGCATGAAAATCATGTGTAATCTTTTGCCTTTATGAAAAACATGACCTGAGTATGAAATTGACCGTTATTTCTAAGCTGTTTCTTGACATTACGACGCATTTAATTGTTATTTCTTGGCTATTTCTTGACATTATTATGTAATTAACGGAGTGTAAATTAAAGGGTTACCGAAGTGTCTCATTTTTTCTACGCAGGTCTATAATATGCATGAGTTGAGGCTGCCTCGGTGCATAAACTCAGAAAAACATATTAGTATAACTGAATTTTCATTCAGTCAAAAAAAATAAATAAAAAGGATTAAAAAGAGAATATGGCAACATACCATTTCAGATGTTCTTGTTCATGATTTCATGAATTTTTCTTCCAGTCTCACCAAGGCCATCTGTAAAATGTCAAGTTAATTTCAAGTCATAAAAAAAAAGTTATATTCATGTAATTCATGTTTTTATGGGAGCAAAAAAAATAAGTTAAAGCCAATTTGAAAACTTAAATTAAGATATTTAATACACAAGAACACAATATCCGGAGTGATAAAGTGGCTGCTTTTATAGAGGACGCCAAGCAAAATGATGAATCACGATGGATTAAAATCGCACAAAAACAAAATGTCTTTAAATGCAATTAAAACGCAATGAAACAGATATTGAGTGTAATGTTCTCCCCATGTCTCTCACACACACCTGACCTTTTCACTTGCTCTCTCGGGCTGCCGCTCCCATCGTCCCTGCTGTGTCTCTCCACCCTCTTTTTACCCCTCGCTAAGTGGAGAGATTTAAGCCCCCCATAAAAACAAGTGAGTCAGACCCCCCTCCCCTGCTGCAGGTCTGCGCCAGTCCAATCACCCAGAACCCCGACCCGGTCTGGTTGCAGCTGGACCAGGGAGGGATTCTGGTCCAGAATACCTCACGGCGAAATCTGTTTTTCCTTCAGTTAACCTTTTGGTTTTCACGAGAGGAGTGAAGCGTAGAAGATGTTTCCACGGCGTCGTGGCCAGCCGGGGTTAAAAGACTGACATTTATGTGGTGTGATGGCAGCAGCGATGACAGATAGTGAATATTGTGTGTGAGAGAAGTTGAACAATGGTGATGATGAAAGTGATGGCAGGAGTGAGGAGAAATGTTTCTGAGGTAATGACATCCTCTCCTCTCCTCTCCTCTCCTCTCCTCTCCTCTCCTCTTCCCTTTTCCTCTTCCTCTTCCTCTTCCTCTCCTCCTCCACCTCTTCTTCCTCTTCCCTTCGCTCTTCCTCTTCCTCTCCTCTCCTCTCCTCTCCTCCTCCTCTTCCCTTTGCTCTTCCTCTCCTCCTCCTCCTCATCTTCTCCTCTCCTCTCCTCTTCTTCCTCTCCTCTCCTCCTCCTCTTCTTCCTCTTCCCTTCGCTCTTCCTATTCCTCTCCTCTCCCTCTTCCCTTTTCCTCTTCCTCTTCCTCTCCTCCTCCACCTCTTCTTCCTCTTCCCTTCGCTCTTCCTCTCCTCTCTCCTCCTCCTCCTCCCTTCGCTCTTCCTCTCCTCCTCCTCTCCTCTCCTCCTCCTCTTCTTCCTCTCCTCTCCTCCTCCACCTCTTCTTCCTCTTCCCTTCGCTCTTCCTCTCCTCTCCCTCTTCCCTTTTCCTCTTCCTCTTCCTCTCCTCCTCCACCTCTTCTTCCTCTTCCCTTCGCTCTTCCTCTCCTCTCCTCTCTCCTCCTCCTCTTCCCTTTGCTCTTCCTCTCCTCTCCACTCCTCTCCTCTCTGTGTCCTCTCCTCTCCTCCTCCTCTTCTTCCTCTCCTCTCTTCTCCTCTGTGTCCTCTCCTCCTCCACCTCTTCTTCCTCTTCCCTTCGCTCTTCCTCTTCCTCTCCTCTCCTCTCTCCTCCTCCTCTTCCCTTCGCTCTTCCTCTCCTCCTCCTCATCTTCTCCTCTCCTCTCCTCCTCCTCTTCTTCCTCTCCTCTCCTCCTCCACCTCTTCTTCCTCTTCCCTTCGCTCTTCCTCTTCCTCTCCTCTCCTCTCTCCTCCTCCTCTTCCCTTCGCTCTTCCTCTCCTCCTCTCCTCTCCTCCTCTTCTTCCTCTCCTCCTCCACCTCTTCTTCCTCTTCCCTTCGCTCTTCCTATTCCTCTCCTCTCCCTCTTCCCTTTTCCTCTTCCTCTTCCTCTCCTCCTCCACCTCTTCTTCCTCTTCCCTTCGCTCTTCCTCTTCCTCTCCTCTCCTCTCTCCTCCTCCTCTTCCCTTTGCTCTTCCTCTCCTCCTCCTCCTCATCTTCTCCTCTCCTCTCCTCTTCTTCCTCTCCTCTCCTCCTCCACCTCTTCTTCCTCTTCCCTTCGCTCTTCCTATTCCTCTCCTCTCCCTCTTCCCTTTTCCTCTTCCTCTTCCTCTCCTCCTCCACCTCTTCTTCCTCTTCCCTTCGCTCTTCCTCTTCCTCTCCTCTCCTCTCTCCTCCTCTTCCCTTCGCTCTTCCTCTCCTCCTCCTCTCCTCTCCTCCTCCTCTTCTTCCTCTCCTCTCCTCCTCCACCTCTTCTTCCTCTTCCCTTCGCTCTTCCTCTCCTCTCCCTCTTCCCTTTTCCTCTTCCTCTTCCTCTCCTCCTCCACCTCTTCTTCCTCTTCCCTTCGCTCTTCCTCTCCTCTCCTCTCTCCTCCTCCTCTTCCCTTTGCTCTTCCTCTCCTCTCCACTCCTCTCCTCTCTGTGTCCTCTCCTCTCCTCCTCCTCTTCTTCCTCTCCTCTCTTCTCCTCTCTGTGTCCTCTCCTCCTCCACCTCTTCTTCCTCTTCCCTTCGCTCTTCCTCTTCCTCTCCTCTCTCCTCCTCCTTTTCCCTTTGCTCTTCCTCTCCTCCTCCTCTCCTCTCCTCTCCTCCTCCACCTCTTCTTCCTCTTCCCGTCGCTCTTCCTCTCCTCTCGTCCCCCCATCCTCCTCCTCTCGTCCCCCCATCCTCCTCCTCTTCCTCTCCTCTCCTCTCCTCTCCTCCTCTCCTCTCCAGCTCCTGTACTCCACATATCTCTACTCCTCTGCCAGGAGGAGCATCGGTGTGGATGAGGCGATCAGGAGGTCGGTGTATGACAGACTGATGCCGGCGTTTGAGGAGCTGTTTGACGAGGCTGAAGAACACACGCTGAACATCCTGCTGCAGCCGTGGATGCTGCTGCTCAACAGGGACAAACAGTCTTTCCAGAAGGTAAACACAACACCTTCACACTTTCATTATCTTCCTCTCTGCCCCTGTTTTTTTAAATTTAATTTTTATAACTTTATTTAATTAAGGCATTTTTGGTAATAAAGACAAAGTATTTACCCTGCAGTTGCTCTGATTGGCTGTGCTTGTGTCTAGGTGCGTGTGCAGGAGGAGGTGCACAGGGTTGATAATCAGGAGTACAGGGAACTGCAAAGAGTGTACGAGGAGTCGGAGCGCCGAGTGAACCAGGTTAGGTCACGCAGCATCCACAAATATCACAGATTAATAAACACACACGCCTGTGAACATGGCTCATGTGGATATTAATATTATTATATTGTATTAACAGTGTTGATAATCTATTGTTCCAAGATTATTATATTAGGGGAGAGCGGGGTAAGTAGTGCCATTTTTTACTTAAATTGCCTTTAAAGCAAGGGGATTATAATAATGCCCCCAACTAATATATGTACATATAGTTTAGGATGTTGTGCATCCCTGGGAACAATCACTTTAAATCTTAAATAAACTGTTTCAGAAATATAGCTTTAGAAAAAAAAAAAAAATTCTGGCACAACTTGCCCCCGGTGCGGGGTAAGTTGTGCCATTAGAGAGAATACACTGGGGTAAATTGTGCCATTGATAATTGAAGTAAAACAGATCATTTTAATCTCACAAATGTTAATGCTATATAAAAGCAAGACATTCAATACAAAATTAAAGCCGGAAGCGGCGATGATCGGGCCCTCGCTTGTCCCCATGCAGTCGCGGAGGCCTGAGGCACGCTGGGGGCTGTGGCGCAAAGAAACGCAATGTTTTGTTCATCCACTAGGCTACGAGAACAACCAGACTGGGCAGGTGTGTTCAGGGGCGGTCCCTCATCACACATGTTAAGTTTCAAGCAAATCCGTGCCCACTGCCATGTTTCTCCTATACACAGACAGCACTGCCACTGGCACAACTTAACCCAGGCCCTTTGGCACAAATTACCCCAAGCCCAGCATTTTGAGAAAAAAGGATTCCCCAGCTGTTTTGAGCTGGCATCATGCTAACTGTATAGACTCATGGCGTAGCTTAATAAAGCACCAAAACATGTGTGAACTGTTTTCAAAGTTATCTATAATTGTTCAAACACAGCAATCAAAAAACCTTGATCATAGAAATTTTACTTTGGAGGGCAAAAACTTGTTTTTTGAACATAAATGTGCTTTCCTCTCAAGCCATGTGTCTCCCTTCTTGATAGGATGAGTGAAATGGATGCCCCTTCAAAAATATGTGGTCACATGACCAACTTCTTCTATGGTTTTCTAGATAACAGGGGTGGAACTACTTGCCCCATGGCACAAATTACCCCACTCTCCCCTACTTGGCTTGAACATGGTGTTATACTAGTGTTGTATTGATGAAATAATCCATGTGACTGTATTAAGTATGAGGTGATGTGATGTTTTTTTTCTTGTTTGTTTTTGTTGCCACCTCTTTTTTTCTTTTATTTCTCTGCAGACACACCAGTCTTGGTCCACACTGTCTTTGTCTCCCATTGCTTCTTCTACTCCGTCCTCGAAGTGTCACCAAGCCGCCGACTCTTCATCCAGTCTGTCTCCAAACTACAAAGGTTACCGTCTGGGCTCTTTGCTCCGTCACCGCCATGAGATCAGACACTTTATGTCTTTCCTGCAGAGTCAGGACGCCAGGTAAACTGTGAAATGCAAAAAATGGTTGGTCAAAATTTCTGTTAATGTGAACAGTTAAGCAAGTAGAAAAGGCATAAAATTACAGAGGACACATTTTAAACAATATGTACATTTTTTATTTTCATCTTTTACAGAAATGGAAAAGGGCCCTCAGCAAAGATTTGGGCCCCATGCATAGTTAGTACCTAGTAGCCCCCCCCCCCTTTGGAAACTATCACAGCGTGTAATAAATAGCTTGTCTGATATTGATTGATCAAAGTTATCTGAGAGCTCAAGTCTCCTGGGTTTCCCATTCTTTTGCAGGCTGCTGCTTTGTTTCCCCTTTTCACTCTAAACCTGTAAACAAAAATAATACACTGATATTACTTAAAATATTGCAAAAGAGTGTTTCATGTTTAACTTTATGCCTTTTGGAGATCATTTAATGTTCCACTTAACTGTTCACATTAACAGAACATTTGACCAGGTGTGCCCAAACTTTTGCATGATGCTGTATATTTACCACAATGTACTTTACATGATTATAGGTACATGATTGCATTACACTGATGTGTGTGTAACATGTGTCTCTGCACAGTATTCATCTGACATGCTGGCTGGATCTGGAGCAGTACCGGAGGACGCCACGCAGGGACAAGGCTGTCAAACAGGAGAGGTCATCTCACATCGCTGCCAAATACCTCAACAGGAAGTACTTCTTCGGCCCGGACAGCCCCGCCTCCACAGAACAACAGAGTGATGTACGTCAATTACACGATCTTTAAAAACCCAGCGTGTTCTGTTTTTAAGCAGCCATACCCATTAGGTGTCGTCTCCACCGAGTTTGAGTTATTGCGAAGAGACGGCGGGTAGAAACGTGGAACTCATCACATGATCACATCCATCCAGAGATGGGGAGACGTGAGCTCCGGTTGAGGTTCAGCATTCACAAGTGATAAACGGAGGCCGCTGTGGCGTTTCTCACACAATTTCCCATCTCCCCTCTCTCTTGGCGTCCTGCAGGCTTCATGCTGACAGCCCTGACAGCAGGGCGTCATTAGGGAATAGGGAAGAAGAAGAAGACATGGTTAGAATTAAAAGAGGGAAGAAGAAGAGGGAGGAGGAGGAGTGTGGTTTGGATCCAGGAAGGACAAAGTAGATCTGCTCCAGTAACAGTGACACTGGGACGAAATCTCTCCTGACATTTATAGTCTGAGATTAGGTTTCTGGAGTCTAGGGTTACTGCAGGAGGTCATGGAGTGTGAAGTTTGGATGAGTAGATGAGACATGCAAGAATGAACCTAATTTTCTTAGTTTTTTTTCTTTTTTTGGACTCCTAACGTAGCTGCTATGCTATAGTGTTTATTACACTGTCATAGCAAAAGAGTGTTATTTGAAATGTGTTATTGGGTTACTGTGGTTCCCCCCAGAGCGCTGCCAGATAAACTCGAGTAATCCTTCACGGACACTGCTGCACGTTCCAAATGTGTTCATTTAAAACTATTCTAAACTGGATGTTGTTTAACTTTATATTAAGTAATAATGTTTTCATGAAATTGCTGCGGTCGTTAGCACTTGTATTAATGCCACTTGGAGTGGCTGAAGCTGGATATTTGAACCATTTACATTAATCTACACTTATTTATCTGATACAGTCACCTCATGCTAGCAGCTGCTTATTCATCATCATCATCATCGTCATTCCTGAAGAACGAGCACCCCAGGGTGGGAATAACTCGAACATGACATATTAAAATAATAATTGCCATTAAGGAACCCTGATTTTTAGGATGTTGGTCAGGAGAGAAACAATCGCTCCACTTGTTGACATGAATTCAACTCTGGTGCACGACCTTTGTCATTTGTCATCCTCATCTCATAAATACCATCAAAATAATTATTATAACAGTGCATTTAAAATGAAGATGCCAATTCCAGCGCTCCTAACTCTGTAGGATTGGGTCTGGGCGGCTGCCTTGCCCGCCCCCTTCCATCTCAGCGTTGGTTCTCGTCTGTGTGAGCAATGTAGAGACTGACAGCTTTACTGCTTTGGCCCTTCACTCCTTCAATCACTCAGTCATCCAGTCACAGATTGGCCTCCTTTCATCTTACTGACTCCTACTCCAGTGCCACGACTGGTTCTCATTTCTGGAGCCTGCTGCGTGTGAGTGAGTGAGTGTATGCATGCATGCCTGGGTGCGTGCAGAATGAGATGAGAGAAAATATATAAAGGAGATATAAACAGGGAGACGCGGCCAGATCGACGTATGAAGACAGAAAGCAGACAGGGAAGATGAAGAGAACGCATGAATTGTGGGAATGATGAAGAGCACAGCAGGAATCAGGAAGGAGCTTTTCAGTTGGGTTTCCCACTGTGGGCAGTTTTCTTTCTTTTTCTCTGAGTTTGTCCGCGGCCTGAGACGACGAGCTTCATGTGGTTTCATAGAAATCTTCAGACATGTACGCTCGTCGGCCGCACAGACTTTTCTGTAGCAGTCATATCAAACACATGGACACACACACACACACATGAGACCATCTGCATCCGCTGCTGTGGCTTTCACTGCATCTTCATTATATCGAATGTGCATGTCTGTGTGTGTGTGTGTGTGTGTGTAGATATTGCGTCTGGCAGGTGGACTGGAGCGTCTGAAGCTGGACTGTCTCTCCAACGTGGTTGTCGTGGAGATCCAGGACATCGTCAGGCATCACATCGAGAAAACATGGCTGCCTCAGTTTCTGTCCACGCCGGAGTTCACAGAGCGGCAGAAACACAAACCAAAGGTTCAGATTTTCTCTTTTTACTATACATATATATATTCATAGAGGGCACCAGCTACAATACAACCATTTGGCCACAGCTCATTATACCGGCCTTGGATAACAGTGGCTGTTGACAGCTGGTTTCATTATTAAATGCATAAATCAGTAGAGTCAGAACAGAAGTTATTTTAAGCACTTAGCTCAGTTGGAAAGTCATGGAAAAATGATTTTTATCCAAGCACATACATTACACATGTAAGTTGTTTTTGTAGCTAAAACAGCAGCATCTGTTGTTCGCTCAGTCCACCCCTGACTATTGCATGCGTTACCAGAGGAAAAACATCCCCTGACCTCAGTGATCCCATAACCAGCAGGACAGAGTGTTCATGTATCCTTAGAAACATCCCAAAATTTGTACAAAATTTTGTTCATGTTCATATTTTCCACCACCAGCACATCAACATTTGTGGTTGAGAGTGAATCACCTCCATAATCTTGGAGGTATTGTCCTTCAAGTTGATATAAACAATCAGGATGATTTGTTATTACTTCATAATTCCTCGACTTTTCATTCAAAAGAAGTGGAAGTAACTCAGTCAGGTCTTCAGTTCCTAAGCTGCACTTGTGATAAGTGCTTTGATCCATGCTGTACAACGGCTGCGAGAGTTTGCCAGAGATAAGAAGTCAGACACATTAGCAGCTCTCTGCAACGTGAGAAACCACTAAACACTGTCCAGTTGCTCTCTCAGGTTCCCTCATCAAGTGGTAACACAAACACCAGAGTTTCTGCTGCCTGGCCTCATTATGTTATCAAGTTTACTATGTTTGGTCACATGGATCCTGTCATTAAGTAATGAGAGGTAGATTAAGTTTTGCATTACACCGTGGAGGCGGAGGTGAGATGGAGGGTGGACGGGATGGGGACGAAGAGGAAAAAGGGGACAGAGATGAAGTCAGAGTGAAGGTTAAAGCTAAAAAAAAGAGAGCACAGAGCTTTGGTTACAGCTGGTGTCGTAGAGCAGTGCAGACCAGACCAGACCAGACCAGAGAGGTCTGCGAGGCGTTCAGGGAGCCTGTTAATCCTAGTTTATTCAGTTTCTGACTCTTGACCTTCTGTATGCGTGTGTTTCTGTGTGTGGTGGTAGCCTCAGGCAGCAGACAGGCTCTCGCAGCACGTCTACCATCGGCGCGGAACGAGGAGAAAAGCCTGGAAGGTAAGGAGAAATCCCCCGGGGGACGCTGGATATTTTGATTTGAGCGAAATAAGGCATTTCCTGGCCCGAAAGCATGTGTGATTTAGTTCATGACTTGGCTCCGAGCTCTGGCTTTGTCAAATACCATTTGGGCCTTGTGGTTGGTTTTCCCAAATTGGATCCAGGATAAATAAGATTAAAGCATCAGCATTACTAACCTTCTTTTAATAGTCTTTGGAGTGTTTTCCATGCAGCTCTGTTCCCTTCTCATCGTCTCAGCTCCACAGTAGAGCGTAAGATATAAACCATGAGCGCTGCACTGTCTTAAGAGCAGGAGGATGATTACAGGAAGGAGTTTTCATACATGATTGTGAATATCATCTTTATGATCATTATCTCACCACTGGCAGAGACCAGGTTTTTCAGAATAAAGGAGGAGGATTATCTCAGTTTTCTGTGAGCTCAGAGGTCACACACTCACTGCTGATGTTCAACACACTGCAACATCTTCCCTGTGTGTCATGTTTTCTTTCTTGTTTTAATGTTTACACCAAGAAAGCAATATTTAATTTTACACACCCTGTCATTCATAAAAATGCTCTGAAGAAGACTCTATGTCGAAACGTCAGAAACCACACCTGAATAAATTGCTAAAATTTTCATGCATTTAATTATTTTTCTTTCTTGAAGGGATTTAAATTAAACTCAAGCATCCCTCTGTCTTGTCCTCTGCAGGCCGAGGGCTTATGGATGAGTTCCTCCAAAGAGATCCTCCTGTTTCGACAGATCCTACTCAACCCTGTCACTTGTCTGCAGTTTCAACACTTTGTCTCCATGAAGGGAGACTTCCTGGAGAACGACATGCTCTTTTGGCTGGAGGTCCAGAGGTATAAGGTATTAAAAAAATCTGAATCAGACCTGAGATGTTTGCTGTATACCCTGTTACCATCTCTTAAAGCGATAGTGTGATATTTTGGCAAATTGGCCAATTGCCATAATCCCTATAGTTTTTGGAGTAGGTTTGTTACCTTTAATTGTCGGTGCAAGCTGTAGCAGAGCTACGCTACAGAGGTTAATGGGATTTCTTGGTTTCCCTCATCAAACTCATCAAATACACAATGCAACAACTCCAAAAGGCTCTGGTTGTGACCTGCACATTCACCACGCTATGAGATAATAACAGAACGTTACCAGACAGAGTTGTTTTAGAGGCAAATGCAGAGACTGCTTGCTGAAAAACTGCCCCCGACCCGGAACGCACAGAAGTGGTTTTGCATGAATTTGCTTCTAAAACAACTCTGTCTTGTAACGTTCTGTTATTGTCAAAATGTTGAACTATCCCTTTAACTTTCCTTTCTGCAGAATAATTTAAATAGGAGAAATAAAAAGGCACAATATGAGCCTTTTCCATCTCTGTGTCTCCTCCCTTCTTGTGCGAAGGACCTTTGTCACTCTCACAGTGACGAGGCCATCATCCAGCAGAAGATCTCCACCATCATCACCTGTTTCATCGACTCGTCCATGCCGCCCAGTCTGCAGATAGACATCCCCCCTGAGCAGGCCCAGCGCATCCTGGAGCAACGCCACGAGCTCGGCCCTTACATCTTCAGAGAAGCACAGGTTGTGTGTCTAATTAAGAGAAAAGTTTCCATTGTTCTGATTTCCTCTTTATGTGACGGTCTTTTTTCTCTGTCTGTGCAGATGTCAGTGTTCAGTGAGCTGCTGAAGTTTTGGCCTGAATTTCAAGAGCTGAGCAGCAGCGTGGAAGAGGAGCAACTTCTCCCTCTGCTGCAGGAGAAACGGGTCAAACACAGAGCCAGGGTGAGAAGACAGAGGAGGAAGGAGGAAGAGGAGGATGAGAAAAAGAAGAGAGCCCAGGTAGAAAAATCTAAAGACAACTAAAATCATTTTTGACATTATTCTCCATTAAACCTGGTCTTCTGTGCAGGAGGATCAGGAGTCAGAAGAGTCCAGCTGCAGAGAGGAGGAGGAGGAGGAGGAGGATGCGGACAATGACATGGATGATGTAGAAGGAGAAGAAGCAGAGGAGGGGAGGAGGAGAGGAAGAAAGCAGTGGAGGACACAGAGCAGAGCGCTGCTGTCTCCCACACAGCCGGTAAAACTCTCTGACTCTGATGTTTCTCACCGCAAAACATGACGAAGATGGAGCTGAAGATGAAGAAAGTCAAATCAAATTAAACGATTTTCTAACTATCTGAAAGTCTAACATATTTAAAAGAAAAAAACAAAAAAAAACTGATGCAGCGATGAAGATAAACTCAATTACAGCCTGAAGGCCTCATCAGTTCCAACCACAGACTGTAATGTCGTCGTCTCTCTCTCTGAACCGTTTTTCTAATCACGTTAGACCTGACTCCATTTCTGGACATGTTCCCTCAGCTGTCGTGGTCCTACTCCAAGTACATGGCAGCTCTGAAGAGGGAGGAGGTGCTGCTGAGGAGAAAGAGTCAGCTGGAAGCATCGTTCTCCACAAACTCAGGTACATACTCTCACACTCACACCTCCCTTTTCTCTCCCAGGGCTCAGTCAAACTCCCACATCCACCAGATTTGGACTTTGAGAGACGTAGTTACAGTAAATTCAGGAAACCATAACACTGAAATGATATTAAGTCGTTCCCACGGTGGAATTCCAGCTAAATTTCCAGGGCTGTGATATTACCTGGCAGCTGAAGCCAAAACATTGTCAAGCCGACCCCCACTCCTCCACACGTCAGAGCTGTCTCATTATGTGGGACTGTGGCCAAAACAGCCACTTCAGCCTGTCCATTAAGTGTCAATATGGTGTGCAGGAGTTAGTCAGAGTGCACTGCACGGTGGATATGGAGATGAAGCGTGGTGCGAACGCAGAGCTTAGTTCAGGTCCGTGATGAATACGTTTCAACTGAAATGAAGCATAGTGCAAATAGTGTTTTAATGGGACAGTATGGAGGAGGAGGAGGAGGAGGAACACACATGGAGCTCATCGCTGTTTCCTAGAGGAGGCGAGCTCAGCGTGAGGGCCTCAGAGTAAATATATGACCCAGTACTGAGACAGAGAAAAGTCCACAGTCGACTAGGGAGTTGTTTTCTACTGAACTCATTAAGTGATTCACATCTTTCTTTCTTTCTTCCTTCTCTCTGTCTCTGCTCTCCAGACTCCTCCTCTCTGTGCAGTGTGAAGTCGACGGGCAGTAAGCAGCACGGCCTCAGGCAGTCTCACCGCTCCTCCACTGCAGACAGTAAACAGTGTCACAGATATAACAGTAAGTCATAACGGTGCTTTTTTTTTTTAAGACACAACTGTTTCTTCAGATCCTGAGCCAGAGCTTCTTGTCTCTGTTGCAGGAGGAGGCGTCAGAGCCTGCAACATGAAATGAAATGAAACCAAAGCTTGAGGGTGAGACGACGCCGTTATCTGAGCGTGATGAATGACGACAGGGCCGATACCTGATATGATCCTGATGGTGATGAGGAGGAAGAAGTTTGGGTTTACAGATGATGTAAGAATATTTGGGTGACAAATATCAGCTGACTCACAATAACAGAACAACACGTCATACAACTTAATATTTTCTTTATTAAAACATTTCTATATTAATATCCATTTATACACATTGAAGGCAATAGACTTTGTTTTACATAGAACTCAGTGGTACAACAAATATAAAAGGCAACAATAACATGTTGGCATCAATGTAAGGAGTTTATCGTCTATAAAAACATTTTGGTTGACAGCTGGAATCTTTAGCGTCCATCAACATATATATATAATATAATATATATATATATATAATATTGCACTTAACATTGGCATGAGACTCTCTGAATGTAAACACAGAGCTTATTCAGATCGGAGTGACTCCTGCTCATCGCCATACTGAAGCGTTTTCACACCGACTTGAACAAGCCCTAATTAGTTGACACAAATCTTTTACTCTAGTGTTAATTACAGTGTATGCTCATTAAAATGTCTTTATATATGAAATGTTGTAACTCGTGTGTTTCTATGACTCTAAACCCTCAGATCTTCTCAGTGTATTTTATTTTGTCAGTAAAAAAAATATCTTTCCAAAGGCAGTTTATTAAAGGAGTTCTCTATATTCTAAGGCATGGATGAAAAGGCGGATTTAAGTTAAATATAAGGAACTTGTTTTGCATAAAGGGGTAGTTATTTTTTTCAGAGGTTGTTCTTAATTAAATAAGAATAAAGGTCAAGTCACCAGTGTGTTAGTGTTTATCAGTGGAACCCCATACGCAGGGCTTTACTCTTCACCATGGTGAACTTGCTGACGAACACCTTGGCGAAGGCCGGATCCACCAGGTAGTGGTAGGACTTGGTGACGGACGGCGGCGGCTCGGCGAGCGTCACCGCCGGCTGCAGCTGCAGCGAGGCGGCGGACGGGGAGAGGAACTGGGAGGCTCTCGTCACGTAATCCACCAGCCGCCGATACTGCTGCTCCGACAGACGCTCCCGCACACCGTCACCCTGAGGGACAACACACACACAGTGTTACCGTTACACCAAGCCCAGTGATGTTAACTGGTCCAGGTGGTGTCCAATCATGTGCCATTAAGGCAGATTAAAGGGATACTTCACCGATTTTCTACTCCCCGTCATGCCAAGGGATGTTCAGAGAACATGCATCCAAATACCTCCATACTGACCCAAGTGTCCTGAAGCCGCCACATGAAGGAGTTGTTGGGAAAAAATTAATTTGATCTCTGTTTTCATCCTTGTTGTAGCAGTAGCTCCCAGTGGCTCTGTTGATGTTTGTGTGCATCCGTGAGATTTGCTGCGAGCTGTTCGTTCGTCGTTGTAAACCATTGGACGTATGATGTAAACATGGAAGAACATCTCGCAGCAAATCTCGCACACAAACATCAACAAGGCTAAAAACAGAGATCAAAGATCAAATTTTTTCCAAACATCTTTTTCATGTGGCGGCTTCAGGACACTTGGGTCAGTACAGACGAGCAGTATGGAGGTATTTGGATGTTTCATAGTGTGTGTTTTGGATGATTCAAAAGTGAACTCTATCCGCCGCCATTATATGAAAATCTGTTGCCAGCCGGACCCCCCCTGGAACTCCAAAAGCGTTTTGATGACTCAGAAAGTTCTCCAAACCCTTCCTTGGCATGACGGTGAGTAGAAAATTGGTGAATTATCATCAATTTTGGGTGAAGTATCCCTTTAAATCTGACCGAAACTGGTGGAAAAAAATAAGCCACCAGTGTTTAATGAGAAAAACAGATGCTTGGTATTAAAATATCAAAGTGTAAATCTTCGTAGTGACCCAGGTGAAAACATGTTGGTCTGGTGTCCTTATGCTGCTCATCAGAGTTTAATCAGCAGCTGAAAATTATTCAGAAATACTTGGCGCAATAATATTTCCGACCATCGGCTCTTTGATTTCCCATATGACCATATGAGCGCTCTGTAGCTTCCAGCACTTTTTTGGGTCTCACCTCGGTATCGCTGGTGACCGTCTGCTGCTGTAAGGTGAGGGTGAGCTGGCCCTGCTGCCCCGGCTCCTGCTGACACTCCACCTGCAGAGGAAAAACACGACATCCCTTCATGATCTACACACACACAGACAGACACACACAGACGCGTACTGGGCTGCTACAGGAACTGATCTCTGACCTCTGTGATGGGGAAGGCCTGCTGCTGCGTGTCCTCGCTGAGACTGACCACGAACAGCACCTCGGAGGTGAGCAGCAGACAGCCGGCGTGCTCCTGGCCAGACCCGCTCACTATGGTCACCTCCAGGGCCATGTGCAGCTCCGGGCGCCCCAGAGACTGGAGCATCTTCCTGTGGTTGGAGAGGAGAGGAAAAGAAGTTATAAATAAGTCAAGATATAAATATATATTGTGACAATTACATGATGAAAGAAAAATGGGATAGTTTTGGTAGACAGATGTGTTAATTTGCCTGTCTTGTCTACTTACATGCCTGCCTGTCTTATTTCAATTTCATTTATTTTCAGAATGTTTACTTTTATTTATTTATTTTCTTCTTTTCTTTTTTTTTACTATTATCATTATTTTTTATAACCTCCAGTCTGTCTGTTTTGTTTGATATCCGTTTGTCTATTGCAATAATGAAAATATAATAAAAACTTTCAATTAAAAAAAAAAAGATATGAATGCTTTAGCAACATTTGAAGTGTAGAAAACATGCACATTCTGGATGGTATTTCCCCCTTCCCGATTTCTTACTTTTTTGCATCCTAAAGCTTTAGAAATGGCTTTGTAACACTTTCCAGACTGATAGATGTCAATGATTTATTTTTTTTATTTTTTTCTTGAATTGCCTTTAGATCGATGCACAGCATGATGTGCTGCTGTTTGAGATCTCTCAGCCTTTTTCACTTCACTCAAACCGGTTCTATTTAAGTGATTTCTTGATTCAACAGGTCTGGCAGTGATCAGGCCTGGATGTGGACTGTGAAATTAAACTCTACTTTCAAAAAAATTAGGTTCATCACAGTAAGTTCATGATTTAACAAGTGGGGGGCATTACTTTTTCACACATGTCTAAGGTAGGTTTGGATAACTTTGTTCCCTTAAGAAATGAAATCTGGATGGCAGACTTGAAGAGGCAGAAAGTCGGGAAAAAAATGATCATTTAAAAACTTTATCATTATCTAATCTTTGTCTAAGTAAGAAATCCAGAAGGGGGCAAATACTTTTTCACATCACTGTATGTGTGTACGTCTGTATAATTAAGACCTAACACACACTTTCCCTATAAACACGAGACCACACAAAGCGTCCAACTAACCTCCGCACACACATGCAAGTGACCATACGTGTCTGCATACATCCTGTAATTTACATTTTTTGCATGTTCTCTGTATGGTTCCTATTACACACACACACACACGTCCAACAGGGAACTACGTGCACAGGAAGTGAAGTGTTCGCTCATGTTGCTCTGACAGTTTGTTTACGTTGGAAGGCAGGTGCATTGCAGAGCAGATGTTGAGGCAGCCACAGTTAGCAGGGACAGCGCGGGTCTGCTCAGTGTTACTCGGCTGCAGCGCCTGCGCTACCTGCAGTAGTAAAAATAATTGATGGACGTCTGATGGAAACCAGTTTGACTGCACTGCAGCATGACTGGAACCACAGGGGAGCGTTATCTCAGCATTCATGTATTTTTTTTAACCTATTCTTTTCTTCATCTTTCTCAGGTGACGACAACTGAAGTAGAATGAAATGAATTAATGTATTTAAAATTTGGCCTTTTTCCTCAGGGGGGACGCCGACTGCTACTAGAAGTAAATGTTTGACTGCTATGGAAACCAAACGACAGAAAATTCATTATTAATCGCCGTAAATGCCTTTTTTTTCTCCGTAGCTCCTGATAACCTTCTGGACACAAAGGCCTGTTATAAACTTTTATGATAATATTAAGTGTTTCATTGTGAGAGCACGCAGGGATCTCTGATCTGCAGATACAGCTGCAGCTTCAGGCCATTGTGTTTTTTGCGTGTTTTTTTTTTTTTTTTACAACTCTGGACCTAAAGTTCACTTTCTGCTTGGCACAACATGTGACCTTTGCAAACGGAGTCTCTCCAAGTCGTTGAAACACACCAAGATGTTTGCTCCTCCATCTGATGGCACAGGAAAACATCTCTGGATAGACTCATAGTTAAATAACAAGAACAATTTCTAGCTGGCGGCTTTGGCAGAGTGCTTATAAAAACCTTTTAACATGGCTGGATGAGAACAAGGGAGGGCAGGCTGGCTACCATGTGTGGGATCAAGGTCAAACATCTTTCCAGACTTTTTTTTTTTTTTGGGAAAGTGGGTAATAAACTCTCCAAGGTTATTTTAAACAAGACAGCAAAAATGAGGAGAGTGAGAGCGAGGGAGCAGCAGATTCTGGAGAGTGTCCAACAAAAGCAAAAGGCAAGACGAACACATGTCCCCCTTTTTCTGGAGAAGACCTGGAACCAAAACATAAAGAAAAGAAAAGCCTGCAGGTTTTAAATGAACGGTGCCAGTCTCATACCAGACATATTTAAGGTGGCTGTTGGGAGCCTGGGCCGACTTCTCCTCCACAGGCAGGAAGAGCTGTTTAGGAAGCTGCCACAGTCCGGCTCCATGAAGGATCCCTGTGAGCAGGAGACAAGGAGCCAGGCAGCGTCAGTGTAACGGTTACATACATGCATACATACATGCTTTTAAACATGAATGTAGACAGATGAGAAAGAAAGAACATTTTAGATTTTTTTACTTTGTACATCTATCATTCGTCCAGAATAATTTGTTACATCTTTCATGTCTTTAAACAGCTTCCCTCTCTCCACCCATCACTGATCTCAGAGCCATCAGTCTAAGAAAACAATGATACTTTAGAAACTGAAAACCAATATAGACAGCATGAATATATAAATAATCAACTGAAATAAATAGGAAAAAAAGGAGACAAAAAAGTATACTTATAAAAACATGAAAAAGAGAATATTTATGTAAAATTAAAAAAGCAAACAGAAATAAATAATACCTGAATTAAACATAAATACAATTAAATGGGTACAGTCTTACTTGGTAGATGTTAGATTTAAAGAAATTAGGATATCAGGTCTTGATATAAAAAATATGATAAATGAATTCCATATCTCATTAGAAATATTACTTTTTTGTTTGATTGTATGTGTAAGTCTTTCAACTTTCAATCGATAAGCAAGAACAAAGTTCAGTACTTTTAATTGTGATGTTTATTAGAATTCCTAAGTATTTATTCATAATTCTTACATGTAACTAGCAGACTTGGCACTCAGCTGCCAACCCTCTCTTTTCTCTCCTGGTTTCTCTGTTTCGTTATGTGTTTGTGATATGAGCATGTGGTGTGTGAGCCGCCAAATGGAATTGCCCTTTAAGGGATTAATAAACTTGTCTTGAGTCTTGATTAATCAACAAGTTCAAAGAAGGACAATCAAAACTTTCCCAATGTCTGGCAACAAGACGTTTCACATGTATTAAAGCAGAAGTACATAGAGTGTTTGGACTGAATTTATCGTATCCTACAGTTTTTATCCAATGAGGAGAGAGAACGGCATGCAGGGCTGTGTGTGCAGCCAAGGGACGCCGTGAATGTGGCGACGTAGGGACGAGGACTGTTATGGTGTGTTCAAGGAAACTCGTATTTTTCCGACCGTGAAGTGGTACCAGTTCGATCTGGTACGAGTTCACCGGTCAGAAGTTACGAGTGGCCGTTATAGTGACTTTCACCGGTAAAACAGGTCGGAAAAACACGAGTGGAACGCAGCATTAGCGAAAACGACCGGACCACTTACTTCTGCTTTAAGCAGAGGTTAAGAAACTTACCAGCTTCTCTGGGCATACAGGGATTATTTTTTAATGGATAATGGTGGAGATTGTGTCAGTTTTTTGTTTTCTTCCCCCCTAAAATTCTTGTATTACAGATTAAACTTCATTTAAAATAAAAACCACACATCACATTGATTGTGTTCATGTAAGACTGAGTTCATAACCCGTGTGCGTGTGGTCACTCTTCCTTCTTCCCACTTTAGCTGTCAGCAGAGCGGCAGCGGCAGCAGCAGAGAGCCAGTGAAGTCATCAAGTAGTTAAAGCTGAGCCATAAAGAACACAGTGAGGTCCGTTAATGACGTCACTGCGCCGAGGCTGCGTTAACTTAACTGTGTTCGGCTCCGACTGAGTGTTTGGGAGAGTGTGTGTGGATATATCCATGTGTTTCATAAGAGACGATGGAGTGTGACAGGATTACATCACAAATCAATGCAGTTGATCTCCCTGTATTAACATCAGATTGAGTTGTGTGTGTGTGTGTGTGTGTGTGTGTGTGTGTCACAGCTGAGGCTTTATGCTGATGTTGTATAAGTTTGTGTTTGTGTGTGAGCTCAGAGGAACAGATATGAAGCTGCTCACCTCGTTACCACCAACACACACACACACAAACTGACCCACTTCTCACCTCCCTCACCCCAATAAAACACTAACTCCACAGGCCTTAACTGCCCAAATGCATGTATGATTAGCCATGTGTGTGTGTGTGTGCTGCAGCGCTGAAGGCCAAGAGGAGGATAAATAGTGAGTTTGTTCATCCATTTATGATTTTCCTGACACATTAACTCTACTGTCATTCATCTATGTGTTTATTAGACTATTGTTGCTTAAAGGGATAGTTCAGTTCATTACATTTACTGTATATGTCAGTGCAAGCTATTTTTAGAACAGCGGAGCAGAGCCGTGAGCTGCTCAGAGCTATGCTACGGAGGCTAATGAGATTTCTTGGTTTCCCTCATGAAACTCATCAAATACACAATCCAACAACTCCAAAACACTCTGGTGGACAAGTTGTGACCTGCACATTCACCACGCTATGAGATAATAACAGAACGTTATGAGACAGAGTTGTTTTCCAGGTAAATTCATGCAAAACTGCTGATGCACGTTCCCGTTGGGGGCGGTTTTTCAGCAGCAGTCTCTGCATTTACCTCTAAAACAACTCTGTCTGGTAACGTTCTGTTATTATCTCATAGCGTGGTGAATGTGCAGGTCACAACTTGTCCACCAGAGCGTTTTGGAGTTGTTGGATTGTGTATTTGATGAGTTTGATGAGGGAAACCAAGAAATTCCATTAGCCTCCGTAGCGTAGCTCTGAGCAGCTCACGGCTCTGCTCCGCCGTTCTAAAAACAGCTTGCACTGACAATTAAAGGTAACGAACCTACTCCTAAAACTATAGGGATTATAGCAATGGGCCAATTTGCCAAAATGTTGAACTATCCCTTTAAGTCTCCTTGGTAAGTTTTAGATTAACGAAATTAAAATGGTTAAAAGGTTCCTGTGCTTTATATTTCCAGACAACAGTAACAGTAACAACTAAACAGAAGTTATCAGCTTTTCTACAGTTGGTCTACAAAACCATGTTGAGTTCAGGTTCATTCACCATGGTTTCAACTAAACTCACCGTATCCAGTCTGCGACACCAGTTCAGCGGCTCCTCCGATGGGCTTGGTGAAAACTCCCACAATGCCTTTCCCCACTCCAGAGATGACTCCTTTGGCTTTGCTTCCAGCTGAACTCTGCAAGTCCCAGTTCCTCTGGAAGTTCTGCATGGGCTGGTCCACGATGCCGGCGATCGCTCCTGCACAGCACAGATACACACTGCTTTGTTAATAATTACAGAATAATTCAAAACATTTTGTGGATAAAAAAAGAAAAAAAAAACATGATTGTAATTCAGAAAGACATGGGAAACACACACAGAATCCAAAGAGTCATGCATTTATATAAGAATCGCAGGAATTCTTCTTCTACTTCACCGGAGAAAATATCTGAGCGTTCATTTTTATGCATTACACAGATGTTGTGATTTACAGTGCAACTCAGAAATTATAATCCACTGTAACCCCGAGATGCGAGCAGCTGTTTGGTCTCAATGACAATCTGCTCAGTGTGCGTTTGAGTCGGAGGGTTTTTACTGCCTTCTGGGTGTTTATTGAATCCCTGCTGCGCTGTCTCCACTGCTCCGTCTCACTGCTCTCAGTCGCTCTGTGTGTGTGTCTGTGTGTGTGTGTGTGTGTGTGTGTGTGTGTGTGTGTGTGTGTCTCTTTCAGTGTGTGTCTTTGGACAGCAGATGAAATGTGTGTGGGGCAGAACCTGATGTGGAGGCCTGAGGGATTAAAACTGCATTGGTCTCGACTGGCTAATATCATAAACAAAAATATCTGTATTTACTGCTCAATTTAGTGTCTCTATGAGTTAATTTATTATTTATTTTAATCGCATTTTATTATTCATGTCTTCCAAAAATCTGGAAAACAACAAGCCTGAGCTGCAGGAACGTGGGAAACTTTTGGGAAAAGTTCAACTAAATCCTGATTTTACACAGTGGCCATAAAAATATGTCATTGTGCTACGGTGTTTTGGATTTATCATTGTCAACAACGCACATGTAAATAAATAATAAATAAAAACAGTGATGTCATCATGAGAGAGCTGTAGCTACCTAACAAGCTGATGCCGAGGCGGGACAGTCCCTGTCTCAGTCCGTCCCCGAGGCTCTCGGGCAGCTGCCGCCTCCACTCCTCCTGCCGGTTGTAGTGCTCCTCGTCCAGCGACAGGCGGTCCATGTTGCGGGCCAGACTCGTGGCCAAGTTGGTGATGGACGTCAGCGTACCTGAATAAAGACGTGTTGGAATTTAATCTTCACAGTTTGCAGCGACTTTATTAAAACTGCATGGAGGCAGTGATGGACTTTAATACTCTGTAAGGATAAGTCAGGACATTTACAGCGGCTACCGTACTGTATGACAGACATGTTATTACGCCATACACTAACACATCCCATGTGTAACACGTGTAACCCTTTAAAGTAAGAATAGGATTTAGATATAATAGGCCAAAAATTCATCAGAAGCTCTAAGATCGACTACGGAGCCCAGGATTGACCAACCGATGCTCAGGAACGACACAACACAGTGTATTCTCTTTAAGAAACAAATGATGCTTCCCTTTTTATTGCAGGATGGGAAGACCACATTAATAACACATTTATAACACTCTTACCCGGGTAAGTATGAAAAATAAAAAATAAAATAAAGTTCTGCAGCTGCTTTAATTTCTAGTGTTCAGTTCAGTCACTTATCACCGTATAGGTGAAATATCAGTCCCACCTCACTTGTGTGTGGGTGGTGCGTGTGTGTGTACTGGTGCAAAAGGATTCAGATTCCACGACGTCGGTTTCTCAGGATTCTCCGGGGTCTGGCTCGCCATCAACTTCAACTGGCTCCAACTTCCAGGTAGGTCCGTATCTCAATGGTATCCAACGAAAAAAACCTGACCTACGATAAGTAGGATCAGAGCATTCATTGTCATTTTCTAAACTCTCAATGACTTATAGAAAATAAATCATGTTAAATCTACACTTAAACTCTACTTCAATAGAGAATAATTATTTGTACTGAATTACTGTTGTAATATGACATTACAATTATCAGCAATAAAATATACAACATTCAAATGAGCAAATTATGTTATTAATGTTGTTGAAATAACCTTTCAAAAACCCAATATCAACATATTCTGTGCTATTTACATGGTAATATTCACACAAACATCATTAGCCATTAAGAAAATAAAATATATAATGTGCACAGTTTTTAACTTGTGGCTAAATGTGCTTAAAGTTCAGAAATAAAGTGCTAAACACACCCAAAATACAGCTCAGTGTGCATAGAAACAGTAAACAAAAGAGAAAATAAACATCACCTATGCAACCTTTAAAATATTGGATAAATGCTTCAGCATGAATGTATCTAGTGTGTCTGCACTGAAGCTAATTAGCACAGGGAGCTAGCGCTCCGACATTAGCTCGTATGCTAACAGTTAGCTCGTTCCGCTATTAGCATTAGCGATTTAGCATTTAGCATTTAGAATCGGTTGCTCACCGATGCTTTTCTCCTCCCGAGCGGCTCCTCCAACTGCACTCGCGCAGGTCCTGGTCGTCCGGGGGATCTTCTCCAACAGCTTTCTCTGTGTTTTATCCGTGTTTTTTATTGTTTCCACCGTCCACAGTGTGTTTTTCGTGACTCGTGTCGGCTCGTGTTCAATGTGGCTTGCTCTCCTCCTTCCAGCAGCTTCAAGAGGAAGTGAACCTGCTCCGATCGGGTCAGTGGGAGGGAGCTTCTCCTCCGATTGGATGAAAAGATCGTCTTCCGACCAGCTCTTTCAAACTAAAACTCCACATAACTTTTTTCTATTACAGTTCTGTTCTTCTTTTTAAGTGAATATCGGTATTTTAATCAATAACAAAGTATTATATTTAATTAATTGATTTATCCACTATGAATTTCACTGTTTTTAGTTCAAACATCTTGGTTTTTAGATATATAATGAACTAATTTACTGCTTTTAACTCTATTACCTCTGTTTTTAATACACAATAAAAATACTTTTAATACACATTTTTAACCTGGGTTACACCCTCCCCTCTTGAATCTATGCACGCCTCTGTGCATGGGAACTGTTGTCCGATAACAGGTTGAAGGATGAGTTCAGGTTAGTCTGTTCGGCTTCCAATAGCACTTCGGTAAGAGCGGTGCTCAGGCCTTGAAACAGAGATTGAACAATGGACACCAGTGGACTGCCAAGACGTGAATACTGCAACCGTTCAGGCCTCTCTCTGTTTCTGGTTGAACGTCGCACAGTATCACTGGAATCTCCTGAGCCATTATTAATCTCTCTTTCCTTTCTTCCAACAGGGACATCCTTTCCAGCAGGAACATCTTCGGCGGATCCAGGGACATTGGTAGGTAAGTATTCACTTGATGAGTCTGTAGTCGTTACTTCTTTTTCAGGTTCTGTGCGAGACGAAGCAACAGGTAGAACTTCAGGTAGGTCTCCTGCTTCGGTGCTGCATACATCGCCACATGGATTGTCAGGTAAGTGATCGTCATTCGTTTGAGCATCAACAGGTAAGTGATCTTCACTGACTGGAGCATCAACAGGTAAGTGTTCTTCACCAACTGGAGCGTCAACAGGTAAGTGTTCGGATAGGTTCCTCCCCTCGTTCTTTGGCGAAGGGGTCTCAAGGTGGATGTTTGGTCTAGGAACTTCATAGACAGTTGTGAATCTTGTGATTTCTTTATCAGGCTGCTCTCTGAACCACTCGTATGGAACGTCATCCTCAGAGTCGCACTGATCTTGTACATCTTCAGACTGTTCAACAGACTTTCGTGTTCGTGGTTTGCGTGGTTTTGGCAAATCTGGTCTTTCAACATTCAGTGGAAGAGAACCGCAGGGTAGTACAAGGTCTCTGTGAAGGGTTCGCAAGGGGCCTTCCTTGTTCTCAGGTCTGAGGGTGTAGACTGGGAGATCTCCGGCTTGCTTCACCACCACATAGACATCCGTCTCCCACTTATCGGCAAGCTTGTGTTTGCCGCGCAGGCGGACAGCTCTCACCAACACCCTGTCGCCAGCCTCCAACTTAGAAGCAGTGACACGGCTGTCGAATCTTGCCTTGTTCCTCGCTGCTGTCTTTGCTGCATTTTGAGAGGCTATCTTGTAACTCTCTTCCAGATGTGACTTTAGTCTTTGAACGTACTGTGAGTGGGACTTGAACTCACCGTCCTTCAAGGGTAACCCGAAGGCTAGATCGACAGGTAGCCTCGGTTGACGACCGAACATAAGTTCATAGGGTGTGAACCCTGTTACATCATTCTTCGTACAGTTGTACGCGTGTACGAGAGGTTTCACAAAGTTTCGCCACTGTGATTTGTCTTTGTTGTCAAGTGTTCCCAGCATACTCAGCAACGTTCTATTGAAACGTTCGACTGGGTTCCCTCTGGGATGATAGGGTGTCGTACGGATTTTACGGATTCCAGCAATTTTGCAGAGCTCTTTGATTGTCCGTGACTCGAAGTCAGGTCCTTGGTCGCTATGCAATCGCTCCGGGATTCCATAATGAACCATGAAGTTGTCCCAAAGGCACCTGGCGACGGTCTGAGCTTTCTGATTTGGCGTTGGTATGGCAACTGCATACTTCGTAAAATGATCCGTTATCACCAGAATATCCTTCGTATTGCTTCTATCAGGCTCAACAGACAAGAAGTCCATACAAACAAGCTCTAAAGGCCTGGTGGATGTTATGTTCACCAGCGGTGCGGCCTTTTCTGGTTGTGCTTTTCTGCGGATGCACCGTTCGCAGGTCTTGATTTTTCTTTCGACATCAGCCGCCATCTTTGGCCAGAAAAATCTGGTCCGTACCAAATCCAAGGTACGTTCGGTACCTAGGTGGCCCATATCATTGTGAAGACTCTGAAGAACAACCGTCCGGAGCTCCTCAGGTAAGACAAGTTGATATGTGACTCTGCCATTATCTTGACGTCTTCTGTATAGTACATCATTTTGTATTTCGAGACGATTCCACTCCCTTAAAAGGAAGGGAATGTCGGGAAGTTCTTTTCTGACCGTTGGAGGCAACTTTTCTCCACTTTCGATTTGAGCTATTACCTCTCGGAGACAGGGGTCAGCTCGCTGCACATCTCTGATTTCAACCTCGGACAGATGAGGGAGACCGGGTAAGCCACCATGCTCGACCACAAAACTGTCCGGCAGGGCCTCAGGAGAGGTTGCAAGGGATTGCACCAGCGCCATGCCTCCATCGCTGTCTCCACGATCATCTGGTGTGCCACAAACAAGATATCTCTCACAGATGGCGTGCACGATGTCTTGGCTCACACCACCCTCAAGTTCAGCCAAATGTGTTCGTGTGAACTGATCGATGCGCTCCTGTTCTTTCTGGGACTTCAGGTCATTCGAGAGCTCTCCGTGTGGCCTCCTAGAAAGACCGTCCGCATCACAGTTCAGTTTACCTGGCCGGTATTGGAGCGTGAAGGTGAATGTTGAGAGGGCTGCCAGCCATCTGTAACTGGTGGCGTCCAGTTTGGCACTGGTAAGGACGTATGTCAGGGGGTTACTGTCGGTTATGACAGTGAATTGGTTACCGTACAGGTAATCACTAAATTTTTCGACAACAGCCCACTTTAAAGCTAGGAATTCTAGCTTGTGCGCCGGGTATCTTGACTCGCTGCGCGACAGGCCCCTGCTAGCGTACGCGATCACTCGCATGTGGCCATCTTGTTCTTGGTATAAGGCTGCCCCAAGGCCCGTCGTACTGGCGTCGGTGTGGAGGACGTACGGCACCTTGGGATCAGCGAACCCGAGAACAGGAGCTGTGGTGAGCTTCTCGATGATGGTGTTGAACGCTAGCTCACAGCTGTCAGTCCAGCGATCACCGAACGGCTTCTTTGGATCGTGGTATGTCTGGTAAGTCGGTGTCTTGTGCTTGGTGTTTTTGTGTAGTGGGGGATAACCCGATGTCAAGTCAGTGAGGGGTCTGACTATGCTGGAATAGTCTTTTATGAATCTTCTGTAGTACCCCGAAAACCCGAGAAAAGACCTTAGCTGTTTCAGGTCTTGAGGTCTTGGCCACTTTTTCAGGGCTTCCACTTTTCCGGGGTCGGTTCCCACTCCGTCCTGGGACACGATATGCCCCAAATACTTGACTGACTTTTGGAAAAACTTGCATTTCTCCGGGGAGAGCTTTAGGCCGAACTCTCGCAGACGGGTCAAAACTTTCATCAGCCTCACTTCGTGCTCTTCCAATGTTTTGGAAAAAACAATGATGTCATCCAGAAACACAAGAACTTCTTTTAGATTCATCTCCCCCATACATCTCTCCATTAGACGTTGGAACGTGCTCGGAGCGTTTGTGACGCCTTGAGGCATCCGATTAAATTCCCAAAACCCCATGGGACAGACGAAGGCGGTTTTGGGTTTATCCGCTTCTTCTACCTCTATCTGATAATAACCGGATTTTAGGTCGAGGACCGAAAACCACTTTGATCCGGTGAGTGTAGAGAAGGCTTCTTCCAGGTTTGGGAGCGCGTAAGCATCCTTCACAGTCTGGAGATTGAGTTTCCTATAATCAATACAGAGACGGACGTCTCCGTTCTTCTTCCTCACTACAACTATAGGAGACGAGAATGAGGAGTCAGACTCTCTGATCACTCCAGCTTGAAGCAGTTCTTGTAGATGCTTACGGACGGCTTCCAGGTCATGGGGATGGATGGGGCGGGCTCTGTGTTTGAACGGCGTCTCATCGGAGAGCTTTATTTGATGCTTGACTTGGTCAGTCCTGCCGAAATCAAGGTCATTCTGTGCAAAAACGTCTGGCATGCTGTTCAGTTTCTTTGTGATGTGCTCTTTCCATTCGGCGGGAATGGGAGAATCACTGAAGTTGAACGTGATGTCGGACTTCTGGAGAGAGTCTGATCTTGAGGTAAGTACACCATGTTCTTTTGAGTAAACTCTCTGAAAGGCACTGATCTCACCAATAATACACCGCTGAGGAACGATAACATCGTGGTCTGACTCGTTGGTAAGTATTACTGGGACTTTGCATGGCTGTTTAGTTGGCAAATCAACAAGACAGGTTTTCACCAGCAACCCACCTGGCAACGAAGATGAGGAAGGATGTTCCAGGACCACTGATTTCTCAGTAGCGAACCTACTGGCTGCAACACAACCTTCCAAGACGACGGTTTGGCCAGCTGGGACCAACTGGGGGCCTTTGCCGTGCATCTTCACCAGCCCAAGGTTTCCATCCTTACTTTGTCTCAGCCGCAGCTCAAGGACTTTGAGAACGGCTTTGTAGCCATGTGCTGTCGGTTGCTGTGTCTCAGAAGCCGTTTCACAGTACATCTCATACAATACATCGAGCGTGTTGGTACCTACAAGCATGAGCGAATCATTGACAGCGTGAACATCTGGAACCACCAAAGCGAGTGTTGGTACCTCAATTTCCACTCCTAGGAACTCTTTGGGAAAGGTGATGTTCAGCTCAATGTATCCCAGGTAAGGTACACACTGGCCATTGGCTCCTTGAACTTCCAGTAATTCGAACAGTGGCTTGATTTCATGCTCAGAAAGGTTTTGCTGATAGAACGATTGAGGGACTGTGGTGACCTGGGAGCCAGTGTCCAATAGGGATGTCGTGAGGCTCCCTTCCACTTCCACACGTGCTGTGCTCTTTGTACCGACCAAACCTTTAGGTAGCTTGAAGGGTTGAGCTCTTGTGTGAGACTGCTTTAGCATAGCACGTTGCTTGACTTTCGGTTTGGGTTCAGGGGGACCTGGTTGATTAGTCTCAGTTCTTGTCTGTCCCGCGACAGGAACTGAACTCAGTTTAAAAGAAAAGGAGAGGTGTTCTGTGACTCCCACATCTGCTGTCGTTGTCTCAGTTCTTTTCTTTTGGCTGCTACCAGGGCAGGGTTGGCATCAGACTCACAGGTGGCAACCATGTGCCCATCCTCCCCACAGCGAAAGCAGTACCAAGGCTTTGGTTTGGAAGTTGCACTCCTATGAGAAGGTAAGTTGGTTTCTGTGGTTGCATGGTCAGGTTTTTGTTTTTCTTTCACTTTCACCTTTTCTTGGTTGGGAGACGCTTTGTTTTTCTTTTTCATGAGGGATGTTAGCTGACTTTTCAGGTCTGCAACTTGCTTCCTTAGCTCATGTATGCTACTAGCATCAGACTCAGCTTGGGTCTCACCGCAGTTGCACACAGTTTGCACGTGGGACGCAGCTTTCTGTTTTGTGGTACCCAAGTGTTGTTTCATTCTCATGACCTTGGCTTCTTGCTTTTCCTCTTCAGTGCGTAAAAGCTTTAAAAGCTCAGCAAATGATGGAGGGTTCTGTTTTTTCTGTTCTAGGTGGAGGTCAGCAAGCAGGGCGTTGTCCCAACAGCCCCTGCAAAACTGTCGGAGTAGGTGTTTGTCTCCGTCCTGTGCTGGGACACCTCCTCTGCGTACAGCGTTACCCAGGGCAACCTGAAGGCGCTGCAGGTACGTAGATGATCTTTCTCCAGAATCCTGGAATGTGCTCATGAACCGCACAAACAGTTCTTCTCCATCTTCAACTGTGGCAAACGCAGAGTCTAACAATTGCAGATAGGCCGTAGGAGGCGCTTCAGGACCAAGATGCCTGATGACATCAGAAGCTGGAACAAGAAGACTCTCAAGGATTTTACGAGTTTTATCAAGGTCAGAGACAGAAATATCTTTCATCATCAAATCAACATGGGACCTCCAAGTGTCATAATCTACCTCACTGTATGGTCGAGGGATCTTCCCAGAGAAACCTCTCAGTCTCAGGGTAGAGTGAGAGTGTGGGGGTCTGTCTTCACTCCTCACGATGTGCTCCACCACTATCTTTTGCACCTCAGGTGGGTTGAGCTCACTGGGACTCAGGGTTGAAGGTGTCTTTGGGTTAAAGGTGGGAGCAGTTGTTCTCTGATTAACATCAGGGGGACCAAGATCAATGAGAGGGGGAGCACCAACCAACAGCTGTGATGTAACGTCATGCTGGCTGGGCTGTGCAGCCTTCTCAGCTTCCAGTGAGTGTTGGGGGGAAGTAACAGGCTCACTAGATTCAGCACCATCGATAGATTCCTCTATTTGTGACATTACCTCCTTTAACACCTGCTCGAAATCCTTTCCACTGAGTTTGGCGATTGCTTTCAGCTTGTCCAGGTAAGTTTGTGTGACATCACTGCTTACCTTTTGTGTGTAGACACTTGCCAGGGCTCGAACATGGAAGGTGACATCAGGACTGACTGACGATGGGTGAGTACGAGGCAAAAGAGGTTCTAACGCTTGCATTGCAGTGCCATGGTTATACTCTACTATCAGGTTTGTATGAAACTCTGTAGTTGGGTCATCTATCTTCTCAGCCCTATTGATTGAACCATAGGTTTGCAAAAAGTCAAGAATCTCTTCATCTTTTTCTGATCCTGTCAACCCACTCACTATAACTGCATTTGGAACCTTGATGCCTAATTTATCAATGACTTCCATTTTTTAGCAATGTATATTATCATGAAAATAAAAATGAATTGGTTTGTTCCAGGCGATCGTTTGGCAAATAACTAGGCTCCTGGCTGGCTCGCCACTTGTTGTAACACGTGTAACCCTTTAAAGTAAGAATAGGATTTAGATATAATAGGCCAAAAATTCATCAGAAGCTCTAAGATCGACTACGGAGCCCAGGATTGACCAACCGATGCTCAGGAACGACACAACACAGTGTATTCTCTTTAAGAAACAAATGATGCTTCCCTTTTTATTGCAGGATGGGAAGACCACATTAATAACACATTTATAACACTCTTACCCGGGTAAGTATGAAAAATAAAAAATAAAATAAAGTTCTGCAGCTGCTTTAATTTCTAGTGTTCAGTTCAGTCACTTATCACCGTATAGGTGAAATATCAGTCCCACCTCACTTGTGTGTGGGTGGTGCGTGTGTGTGTACTGGTGCAAAAGGATTCAGATTCCACGACGTCGGTTTCTCAGGATTCTCCGGGGTCTGGCTCGCCATCAACTTCAACTGGCTCCAACTTCCAGGTAGGTCCGTATCTCAATGGTATCCAACGAAAAAAACCTGACCTACGATAAGTAGGATCAGAGCATTCATTGTCATTTTCTAAACTCTCAATGACTTATAGAAAATAAATCATGTTAAATCTACACTTAAACTCTACTTCAATAGAGAATAATTATTTGTACTGAATTACTGTTGTAATATGACATTACAATTATCAGCAATAAAATATACAACATTCAAATGAGCAAATTATGTTATTAATGTTGTTGAAATAACCTTTCAAAAACCCAATATCAACATATTCTGTGCTATTTACATGGTAATATTCACACAAACATCATTAGCCATTAAGAAAATAAAATATATAATGTGCACAGTTTTTAACTTGTGGCTAAATGTGCTTAAAGTTCAGAAATAAAGTGCTAAACACACCCAAAATACAGCTCAGTGTGCATAGAAACAGTAAACAAAAGAGAAAATAAACATCACCTATGCAACCTTTAAAATATTGGATAAATGCTTCAGCATGAATGTATCTAGTGTGTCTGCACTGAAGCTAATTAGCACAGGGAGCTAGCGCTCCGACATTAGCTCGTATGCTAACAGTTAGCTCGTTCCGCTATTAGCATTAGCGATTTAGCATTTAGCATTTAGAATCGGTTGCTCACCGATGCTTTTCTCCTCCCGAGCGGCTCCTCCAACTGCACTCGCGCAGGTCCTGGTCGTCCGGGGGATCTTCTCCAACAGCTTTCTCTGTGTTTTATCCGTGTTTTTTATTGTTTCCACCGTCCACAGTGTGTTTTTCGTGACTCGTGTCGGCTCGTGTTCAATGTGGCTTGCTCTCCTCCTTCCAGCAGCTTCAAGAGGAAGTGAACCTGCTCCGATCGGGTCAGTGGGAGGGAGCTTCTCCTCCGATTGGATGAAAAGATCGTCTTCCGACCAGCTCTTTCAAACTAAAACTCCACATAACTTTTTTCTATTACAGTTCTGTTCTTCTTTTTAAGTGAATATCGGTATTTTAATCAATAACAAAGTATTATATTTAATTAATTGATTTATCCACTATGAATTTCACTGTTTTTAGTTCAAACATCTTGGTTTTTAGATATATAATGAACTAATTTACTGCTTTTAACTCTATTACCTCTGTTTTTAATACACAATAAAAATACTTTTAATACACATTTTTAACCTGGGTTACACATGTCCCATTCATGCTTTGGAGAAGTGCTCTTTTCGACAATTGTACTCTATTTTGTACATTGTTTTTCTATGTTTATTCCTCTCTCGCCCCCAGAAGTCCGATTTAAAGATGTGCAGTCTATGGCTCTAACTCAGTGTTTTTCAACCTTGGGGTCGGGACCCAAGGTGGGGTCGCCTGGAATTCAAATAGGGTCGCCTGAAATGTTTTTTAACTAATTATTATTCTTTTCCCTTTCTCGAATATAAATAGAGTCGAGATAAAATGCAACATCTAAAAATACCTGAGCTGGTGCATCCTGATTGACAGCCGCGATCACATGACTGCACATGATTGTGGGGTTGCCAGAAATTTGTGATGTCAAAATGGGGTCACAAGCCAAAAAAAAGTTGGGAACCACTGTTCAATTTATCTATGAAATAATCTCTTACATGCTTAGAAATGATTTCAAATTTATCATAGGACAACGCAAACATGCGGTTCCAACACTGGAAACACTCATCAACTCAAAGTCTTTAGTTTTCTCACAAGGCACTTCTTTGGAAAATAAATCCTTGGTGGGGTCTGAAAAAGTCACACAGAGCTCTGGTAGCCGATGTCACAGTATGATACATAATTTTCCAGGACAACTGAAGCTGTTCCAGGACATTTTACTATTTTTTCTCATTTTCCATGACTGGAATATTGGTCAACCATTTTCCAGGTTTTCCAGGACGAGTGGGAACCCCGTCAGTGCATACGTGGTTTTCAAAAAGTATTTTTTCAGAGATGAAGTGCTGGGTCAATGATTCAATAATAATTTGTGCAGAACTAGATGCTGCTTGAGTCTAGAATAACATATTAAGAGATAACTGTGAATAAATGAATAAACATAAATAGAGCAAAGACTGTGCGCGTTACCTTTGGAGATGTGTTTGACGAAGGACGTGGTTCCTCTGGAGACGCCGCTGACAAACGCTCCGGGTCCTCGGGTCAGACCCTCGTACGGCAGGCGGAAGAAGTCCGACACACCGTTACCGATGCTGCGCACCAGGCTGGCAGGACTGCCGAGGATCTCCAAAGAGCCCACAACCCAACCTGAGACAGAGGAACAACACAGGAAGTCAGAAGGTTATGTTTATGTCCATAAATACTATGGTGCTGCTACTTTATGAGGTCAAATACCGTATATTCATATTTAATATGTTAGAAAAAGGAATCTGTAGGCTATGTAATTAATAAAAACACCAATAATGCTGGGATATTTGTTTTATATTCATTTATCAGCAGTGTTAGAAATATTCCTTAAACCTTTTCACGCTGACAAACCACTGAGAAAAGTGAATTTATAAACTATTCCTGAGTGTAATTTCCAGTTTCAGCCTTGGTTCTGTTTTCTGAGGGAACATCAACTTTAACTGTGTTGTTTTTGGAGGCAGCCACGTAAAAACACTATGTACAGAAAATAATACTGCATAATCCCACAATCATTTCTTTTTTTAATGCTCCTGAATGAATTTTGCATTTAACAGAAATAAAAAAAAAGAAAGAAACACATCTGGAACGGCTGCTCTTTTTCATAGGAACATTCGACATACCAGCCGTTTGAGTGAACTCACTCTCATTATCTTCTATGAGCCAGAAACGGTTTGGAGCGAGGACTCGACCAATCAAAACAACTCACAGAACAACCACAGCTACAGAGTCTAATGTTTTACATAATGATTATATGTTCAACTGTGCAATTAATCTGAACACAGAGGTTCACAAACACACACACACACACACACACACACACACACACACACACACACCACACACACACACACACACACAGACACACACACACACACACACACACACACACACACACACACACACACACACACACACACACACTCCTGCATGGAATCACACATGTGCCACATCTAGATTTACAGTCTCATACTATCTCACTTCTCTCATTCAACCGTAGAGTCTCCGTCAGGTGGCACGGCTCATTGATATTTATGCGCTGACAATTGCATCACAAAAATCAAACGGCCGTCTCTCCTCTCTCTGCTCTTACTCGCTGTCAATTTGCTCCTGAGTGATGGACTCTAATGGGAGGTAACCAACTCCAGTGGGGCCGAGCGGTCGTTTTTTGTTTTACATGGTCTCCCAGTTGTGGTTTGGGTAAAAGCATAAAGTCCTGACAGGAGCTGATGTTTACAGGGCTGAGTCATGCCTTTAAATGCACACACACACATACACACACATGCATGTGCGCTGGAGTGTACGTGTATAGACTGAGCAGTATCCATATGTTTATAAGTCTTTGCATGTGCAGGCCGTGGATTTACGCCTGTGGGTGTACGTGTGGTTGTAGTATAGGACCATACATCCTAGAGCTAATCAGTCCCAGAATGCAACGCTTCCAGGAGTCCTACTACCTTCTCCGCGATGACTCAGGAAGAGGAGAACGCGGTGAGGTGATGTGTTGAAATACGAGCAGAAATGAGGGCTCTAACGAGAGACAGCGGGGAGGAAGCATCCGGCCAGAACGGTGATTTCTGATGTGGAAATGTCTGGGTTAAATCAGACCATGTGTGGCGTCGGCAGAGCCTTCCACTGCACCGACCGGAGGACAATGCGAGAGCGCGGCGTGGTGCTTTTACAGTACAGGGGCCTCCATAAGTCCGACTTAGAGCTGGTGGCCGTGTGCAGATTAACCATAACATCCTGCTTACACGCACAGTGTGAAGCCTGAGTCAGACCTTACGATGAAACAGTAAATTATGACAAAAAGAGAGGCTAAATCTTTTCTGGGGATTCCAGTCATTCAGTTTTTTTTGTTTCTGGTGCTCAACAGTTTTACTGCACTCTGGCTCCCACGAGCCCCTGGTGCTCATGGGAGCTTCACAAGTTCATCTCTTGTCTTGGTGAGAAACCCAGTGAAGCACAAATCATGTATTTTCCTCTGTAAATAATGCGTAAACAACAAAACACGAGCTGGATATGTAGCATTTAGACAAACAGCTGCGTGTGTCTCTCTCTCTGTCCTACCAGCTCTGAAGAGGGCTCCTGCTGCGTAGTGCATGGCCAGAGCGTGGACCAGCTGTCTGGCGGTGGTGCAGAGCGGGCCCCTCTCGAACAGGGAGAAGGAGAGAGGAGTGTGGTCCGAGGCGATGTACAGCTTCAGGGAGGCGTGGATGCTGACCAGCAGGTTGACCGGCTGGATGGTCAGCTTCTGCAGCCGCACCGGGTTGACCAGCGCCTGCATCGACTGGAGCACCTGGCAAGACGTTAATATCACGATATCAGTCATAAGGAACATTTCAGCTGAACATGCAACAACGGTGCGGTTGAAATCTAATGAAAATGCAGCAGCGTCTAGATAAAGTGCTATAACTAAATAAAGTGTGACTAGTGCACCTGCTCAGGGAGGGTGGGGGCGGGTCCAGTGTGTCTGCTCCTCGGGGTCGGTGCTATCGCCGAGGCGATAGCTCTGTCTGGGATGTAGGTGTAGAACAGGGTCTTGATGTAGTAAACAAAGGTGTCTTCAAGATAGACTCTGGCAGGCTGCAGCTGGAAGGTGACCTGAGGAGAAGGCGAAGATTGATAATTAGTTAATTGACCCAGATAATGAACTAAATGTCTGATCTCTGTCAACAGTTTCTGAGTTTGCAGAAATTATTATTATTATCGCTTTAAATCTATATATTTTTGTTATATTTTTGGTATTTGTCAGACTTTTGACATTTTATATAATATGAAAGTGGCATCCCTGCTTTGACTTTCTTCTTTTGTCAGTAACCCTTTATAATAAGTGCACACTATTAAGCATTAGTTAAGCTTTATATACTGATCTCATCATTTATAACACATGAATACTCATTAGTATTGTATGTAGTTTATAAATACAGTTAAAAATGTTTTACTCATCATTGATAAGCACTAACTGTATTTATAAACTACAAACTAATGAGTATTCATGTGTTATAAATGAAGAATTCAGTATTTATTAATGCTTAATAGTGTGTACTTATTATAAAGTGTTACCCTTTTGTCAATACAACATTCCCTTTATATGTTGAGTTTTACAGCATACTGAATAAAAAGTTATTGTTATTTTTAAATCAAATATTATTGCAAAACACAACAGTGTCTCTGAAAGAAGAAGTGACTTATGAGGTGATTACTTCTGTATGTAGTTATGTGCCTGATGTTTGTTATGGTGTACCACATGGTTACTGTGAAGTATGTGACTGCTGGAGTTACAGAAGTGGATTTTAGTTGCAGAATTGTGTTCATTAAATCAGAAAAGTAGAAAAATAAAGGATTCTCAGCTTATCAAATAGACAGCAGCAGCAGAAAAAGAAGAAATGTCAGTAAAGAGGCAGCAGAGACAAAGAGAGGAATGAATCCCACCTCCTCCACGGTGCATTTGTCTCCAGCCAGCATCATCCTCAGCTGCAGAAAACAGGAGCGCTTGAACTCCTCCAAGGCCTCAGGAGACTCCGAGGGGTTTGCATCTCTGCTCCACGGACCCCCGGGATCACCACTAACCCCGCTTCTCTGATCCTGGCACAGCAGCACGGGGAAGTGGAAGCTGGCTCGGTTGTACAGCTGGTTGTCGACCTGCAGGCTGGAGCAGTAGACCTCGATCAGAGACGTGTCCAGCATCAGAGCCGAGACGAGCGCCGTGTCCACGGCGGGGTCGGCCGCCAGCTCCGACAGGGGGAGGGAGGGGGGCGCCGGCGCCAGGCTGAGCAGCAACTTGGTCAGCGTGAGTCTCAGCAGCTCCACAGATCCAGAGGGACTAGTGATGTCATCACTCAGCGCCACACTGGTCTCACTGAAGAGGACTCTGAAGGACAGTTTGGACGACCTGAAAATGAAACAGAGATTATAAACACGACAGTACCATGTTATATACTAGGAAAAAAGACAAAAACATAATAATAATAAAGTTTCAATGATGTCTAATGTATTTAAAGGGATAGTTCAACATTTTGGCAAATTGGCCCATTGCCATAATCCCTATAGTTTTAGCAGTAGGTTTGTTACCTTTAATTGTCGGTGCAAGCTGTTTTTAGAACGGTGGAGCAGAGCTGCGAGCTGCTCAGAGCTACGCTAAGGAGGCTACGGAGACGGAGTTGTTTTAGAGGTAAATCCATGCAAAACCGCTGATGCGCGTTCCCATCGAGGGCAGTTTTTCGGCAAGCAGTATCTGTATTTACCTCTAAAACAACTCTGTCTTGTAACGTTCTGTTATCTCATAGCGTGGTGAATGTGCAGGTCACAACTTGTCCACCAGAGCGTTTTGGAGTTGTTGGATTGTGAATTTGATGAGTTTGATGAGGGAAACCAAGAAATCCCATTAGCCTCTGTAGCGTAGCTCTGAGCAGTTTACGGCTCTGCTCCACCATTCTAAAAATAGCTTGCACCAACAATTAAAGGTAACGAACCTACTGCTATGACTATAGCGATTATGGGAATGGGCCAATTGGCCAAAATGTTGAACTATCCCTTTAATATAATGCTGAGATTTTTGTTTTATCCTTAATCTTTTCACGCTGACAAACCACTGAGAAAAGTGAATTTATAAACTATTCCTGAGTGTAATTTCCAGTTTCAGCCTTGGTTCTGTTTTCTGAGGGAACATCAACTTTAACTGTGTTGTTTTTGGAGGCAGCCACGTAAAAACACTATGTACAGAAAATAATACTGCATAATCCCACAATCATTTTTTTTTATGATTCTGAATGAATTTTGCATTTAGCAGAAGTAAAAAAAAGAAACACATCTGGAACGGCTGCTCTTTTTCATAGGAACATTCGACATACCAGCCGTTTGAGTGAACTCACTCTCATTATCTTCTATGAGTCAGAAACGATTTGGCATCTGATTCTAGTGAGGATTAATGAATTTCTTGCCACATTATTACATTTTGCATGTCATTTGTTTACATTGACCTCATATGTGATCATATTTATCTCCTGTTTTGCCATAAGGCCAAAGCAGCTATGTGTTGATACAGTGGAATAAAGCTTCAACACAGAGGAACTTAGGAAAACAGGTGCAAATAAATAAAACAAAATTCAGGAAAATGCCTGATTTGACAACACCTGTGTAGTATTTACAAAAAAAAGTGCTGTGCAGGTGAAACACAAAACCACTCAGAAAACAAAAACGATGTGTGAAAACAATAAAACAGGCAAATAAAGAAACAACAGAGCTGGTGTCTGGATGAGTTTGTTGTGTCTATGGCGACTTTAGAGGTTACCAAGGTTGACTGCCCATAAATGGTGTTGAAAGAATAAGCTAAAATGTAAGTTTGTGCTGTCGTCAGTGTCTTTAAACAGGAAAAAGGAGTTAATAAGTATAAACTACTATTAAATAGGGATGTCAGTAAGTAAATGAGTAAAAACTATGCAGATACATGTGATTAACACTAGTTTCCGTGCAGAGTGCTGAAGAAGACATGCAGAAAGAGGAGAGTCACTATGAGTCTCTGGCTGTGCAGATGCTGCCAGATGTTGTCCAGGACATCTTCTTCCTCTCTTCCTCTCACCATATTTTTCTTTTTCTTTTTCTAAATGCTACACACATGTTCTCAGATTGGTGAAGACGTTGTGTTTTGACTGTTTTGCATGGACTGTGTTTAGGTTGCAGCTCATAATGTGCAAATTATTTCAAGTCAAGACAAACACCAGGAGGTTTTTAGTGCCCTCCTGTGGTGAGGGAGGATGAGGCCCTGTGTGTTTCCCTCATGTTCGGACTCGACTACAGTAACAGCTGCTGCATGAATGATGATGAAACCTGCCTGTTAACAATGATCATAAAGGAGTCTGAAGTGAAGACAGTAAAAGTCGCACTGGTAGATAAATTTATGATGGTTCAAATATGTAAGGAGCATAAAACAAAAGTAAAAGCTCTGCATCCGTGTGTGCAAAACATATACCTGCTGTGCTGGTTGATCACAGGGTCCACACTGCCCTCTGGTGCCAGAGACAAGACCAGGGTGCCTCTCTCATACACCACGCCGACGTAGAGACACCCGAAGCCAGGCAGGAACACCACCTGAACGACAAAATAATGTGTGGTGAGATGCATTAAGCCTTAAATAACCTTAAATAAACTTTGAAGAGGCGACTTAACACATCCACAGATTCATAGCTCAGTGTTCATGTTGCTGTGTGTGTGTGTGTGTGTTTCAGAGCCGACATGTGTCCGACTTTAACCTCCAGAGTGATCATCATTCCCCCTCGTGACGAATGGGAGCAGATCCCCGCTGAACACTTTGCTGAGCAGTCATAACAAGTCTGACCTTTGTTGCCCACTGCCCCCCCCCTCCCCACTACCACGGAGGTCAGACTGCGACCTCACAGTAACCAGAGATACACAGCCCCAACCTCAACCCCCGACCTGCAGCTGGCTAGACACAACAGCAAACATTAGACACACCGCTCTCTAACATCTCGCTAAACCGCACAGTTACACACCGACCAGAACCAGAAACACTTGGACTGTGATGTCTACTTCTTGAATGTTGCATCGCTTCAAATTAAGAAAGTGAAATCTCATAAAAAGCACGTAAAAGAAATGACGAGTGTTGATGATGATTTGTCCACTTTTCAGACGAGGGATGATGGAGGAGTTGGATCGTTTGACTTGGTCATTAACGCACTTTTACATCATATCTGACCTTTGATAAGCAACAAAACCGAGTACACACACACACACATGATTCACAATTGCATTAAAAACCCAGGGGTCAGTGCTTCTAACTTTATCTGTGGGAACTGTTTCAGCGGCTGATTGGACCGTGTGAAGGATAGTGCATAAAATCAACATGTTACGAGACGGCATCCAAGAAGAAAACTGAAGAAAAATGGAGAGAGATGAAACTTTTTGCCAGAGAACACGAGGACGCCTGATGAACGCTGGCAGCACATTCTTTGGGTCGGATAAAACCAGAATCAATTTGTTTGAATCAGGTGGGGCCCAGCATGTTTTGGACTGGAGCAGAACCTGGCCGGGAGAACCACGGAGAAACGTGGATGTTGTGGGACTCTCGCTGGGCCTCTCTCTATCTGTGGGGCTGCATTCATAGAAAAGGTGTGTGTGTATTGCAAGTTTGAATACACAACCAACATCGCACCCCCCCCTTTCATCGTCTCAAGAAGCTTGGCAGGTGCGAGCAACATGACACTGATCCCAAACACACCGTAAAAATCGCACCAGTTTGTAAAAGAGGGAAACAGTGAAAACTACGACCTGGCCAAGTATGTTCCCTGACTTGGGTCCAATAGAAAACCTTTGGACTACTTTACAGTAAAAATGTTGAGCAACAAAAGTTCTCCAGCAAAGAAACATCTGAAAAGAATCATGTGTGAAGAATGGCAGAACATCTCTCTGCAGATTTGTGAATGGAAAAAAAAAAAGAGAGAAAAAGAGAAAAAGACAGGAATTTGTAGAGGAGCGAAGCCGAGTGTTGTTGCAGGTGGTTCGTAAACAACGGATGTTTCGGTTAGTTTCTGCTTCTCAAATGATTTGGTTTCATTTTTCCTTGGATTAAAAACAAACAAACAGAGGCGTTGAGGCGTGCCCTCTGTGTTGTTGTTGTTCTTAAAGTGTATTTGCCCCACAAAAATGGAACACCTTGCCTGACACAGTTAGACATGCCACATCAGTAGCCATTTTTTAAAAACCTATCTTTTTTCAACAGCATTCAGTTGAACCGTGTGCATATCTCCATGTGTGGTTGTGTGGTTGTGTGCGTATGTGTGAGTTTAAGTGTGTATGTGGTGATTGTTTACGTGCACTTGCACTTGCACTCTCCGATTGATTTCTAATTGATTTTCTATGACTGTTTTTACTGTAAGTACGTATACCTGTTGTGAAGCACATTGAGTCTGCCTTGTGCATGAAATGCGCTTTATAAATAAAGTTGAATTGAATTGAATTGAATAAACTTTTCAACCCGTGACCCGGGAGTGACGTGCATTGGGGATTACTACTGTATGTTTCAGCATTAATCTCTCCTAATGTGTTTAATTTTGGAGACAGCCACTCGGAGATCTTCCATGTTTAGACGCGACCTGTAAGCATCTAAAGATGAGGAGGAAAATGTATTTGCATGGTTTTATTTAAAATTTAAAATTTAAATTTTCTACTTGCATCTTTTTTTTTATACAATTACTGTTAAAATGCAGTATTTAGAATAATTTTCAAATGTTATTTGATTTCTGGAAATCATCACACAACCCCACTTATAGGCTATTATCTCATTTGTGAAAGGATTTGGGTAGACAACATGTGTTCGCTTCTTTCTGCCCCCTTTCATTCAGGAGTTTTATTTTCTTTTTTCAATGAATGAAACAAATAAATAAACTAAAGTAAACTTTGGGAACCCCTGGTGTACGGTACGGTACATGACTGCTTCTACCTGAGTGCCGAGGCAGTTGATGTCTATGGGGTCGGTCCAGTCGGTGGTGGCGCTGTGGCTCGAGGTGGTTTTCAGCAGCAGCGTGGGCAACGTCTCCTGCCTGCACTCGGGGAAACTGGAGAAGTGTTGGTAGAGCTCATGGTGCAGAGAGCAGTTGGCAGGCAGAGGACGGCAGTAGACTTCAGTCCTGGGAGTTTCTGTGACAAACCAGAGAAAATAGTGTCACTGAGGGATAATAAAGTTAAACCCAATAACCCCTAGTGTGGTCAGACCTCGCCCCCTTTTCCCCACCTTTGACGTTTTCCTTCAACAGCAGCGGGATGGGACACTTGTTGTGGACGAGCATGCGAGGAGACGGGTCCTCGTTCAGAGTGATGTACGTCACCCCGAGGTGCTCCTGATACGTCAGTACTATGGCTCTGCAAAACATAAAAACACAAACACATAAATAAACGCTCCACAGACAGCTCGTATCCCAACCCCTCCTAAACCACACGCCGAAGAGACACACACACACACCCAATGGCGTGCTGAACGTCACATTACTGCTGTGGTCATTTGCAAAATCTCTTCATTGACAGAATTGCCCTAACCAAAGTCAGGCAGTGACACAACATAAGTGTTTCTGTTTATATCTGGGTCTGGCAGCACATACACATAGATAAACCAGTGAAGCTTAGACGGCAAAACACAAGAAGACAAAGGTTTGACTGTGAAAGACAGAAAAGATTTGCTCATCTGGCCTATTTACTGTATCTGCCGCCGTGTGTGTGCCACAGAAAAATGAAAGAGTAAAACTAAGTAACAAAGACATAAAATAGATTGAGAGGGACTGATTGCTCAAGACAAGCTGAGAGATTGACAGTGGAAATGTTGAGGGCATTTCTCCTTTTGCCTCGTCTCCAGCGTTTAACAAGCTGTGACCAGCCACAGTGCCTCTCTTGCTTGATGTCTGGTGCCAGCTGGGAGTTCAGAAACCTCGCTCTAAATGGACTGTTACAGCCAGCAAACCACAAATGCTCCGCTTGCTACCCACCTGCTGTTAAGGCCAAGTCCAGAGTCTAGTTCCCCAGGAACAGACAAACTCTGCCTGGGGAAGTCTGGTCGGACCGGAGCGGGGAGGCTCCACGCCGCGGATCCAACTCCTCCGGCGTCGGGCCTGGGAAACAGGCTGAAGAGCATGTGTTTGAGCGGCAGAGGGTACTCCACCTTTCCCTGGACGCTGGTTTGGAGGAGGTCCCAGCATGGCACCGAGTAGGGCTTGGCCGAGGACGCCTCTTCAGAGGGAGCCAGGCTGAACACTGCTGTCTCTGGTATCTCACAGGCCTGGGGAGAGAGACAGACCATAATACAAACATAATGAGGAAAGAAAGAGAAAAGAAGAGAAGAGGAGGGAGGGCAGTGGGTAGAGAGAGGGTAAAGGAAAATAAAAATAATACAATAAAGCCAGGAGGAGGCAGATGAGGAAGGCAAACAAACATAATGAATAAAAGCTTTGATGGAAAGAAAAAAAAGACCAGACAAGAAAACACAGAGGTGCGGAGAACAAATGAGAATAAATAGTGAGTGGGTGGGTGGACAGAAGTTGCATTTAGAAAAAAGGATATGGGATGGGACATGGAGTCAAAAGAAGAAAAGAAAAGACGAAGATGCAAGTGATTACAACAAAAGATACATGGTAAAACCACATTGTTATTGTACTCTCTTCTTTCTCCCACTGAGCTTAGCGCTAAATTGGTAGCAGAGGAGCCCTGCTGCGCTGGTTTAGCAGCCTGTGCACAGCGAGTAGTGGAGGACTACGGGGATTAGGCACTAAGCATGATGAATAGACCAACTAAAAAGGCATTCCTAGCCTTGTTTGTGGTCTGTGTTATTGTTAAGCCCAGCGCCCGCTATTTAGTTTTTTAGGCTCTTTTTTTTTTCAAGTTTTTCAGTCAATTAGTGGCAACTGGCAAGCACTGCCATCCTCCTTTAAGGAGATCTGAAGGCTCGTTAGATGACATCACTACATTGTTGCTCTCTTTGGGGACAAGCAGCAGATGAAAGTGAGAAGGGGAAACCTGCATTCAATTCTGGGTGTTTGTCTAATGTCCCTATGAAGTGCCATTGCCACATTGTGAGAACGGTGGAGGGTGGAGGAGGAGTGGGGGGGACTAGGAACATGATCTGATGGAAAACGGCTTGCTGTGTGCCTGCAATGTGGACGTTGTGCTGTGCGGTCGTGATGGTGGGGTGGATGTGTGTGTGAGTAATGGGCGTAGGGAATATACTGTATGTGTGAAGCCTCAGGAACTGCAGTGGGACAGAGGAGACATGATGCAGAAACCCTACGCGTACATTATTATACAACAACAGATGATTATATGAGGTAGCAGCGTGGAACGGGAGCTACAGTACGGGCCTCGAAATTGACATTATTTCACAGAGCAAAACACTTCAGCTGGTTTTTGAGACTTGGAGACTGGGCAGATGTTGTGTGATGTATGAAATATTTTCCCCTCCTTTTCCAAGTGCCTTGAAGTCTCGCCTCACATGTTTTAGCACGACGCCAGCAGCACAAGCAGTTGTTACACATGTTTAGATGAAGAAGAGGAAAATCTAAATCTCATCAAGTCAGTGTTTATGGTACAGTACCTGGTCGTCGGCTGCTAAAGCGTGGTCCGTCAGCAGAGGCCTGTAATGCACGGTGTAAGGAGTGGCGTTGACCAGGATGGTTCGGTCCTCGATCTGGAGGATCTGGATGCCGTGTCTCACCACAGACGACACGCAGAACTGACACAGCTATGAAAAGAAAAAAAAAAACAACAGTCAGTAAATTGTCAGCTATCGATGAGAAAAAGAACGTTTAGTTGAGAGATCTGGAGATCATCTTCATGTGGCGAGATGCTGAGCTAATAAAGTTGATGCAATAATAAAAGATATATTCAAAAATGTTTTAATAAAAAATTCATTTTGCTGCCGTCTGTTTAAAATCTGCTGAAAAACTGTTTTCAGTTACAGTGTTGTAGTAAAAACATTTCCATTGGTCCATCTGTCGTCTAAAGGTACAATTCAGTGACTTAAAATGACAATTTAAAGACCTAAACTTGATGCTCTGATAATGTTTTTAAGGTCACATTACCTTTTCCAATCTCAAAATCTGTTCCTTTTATCCCCACTTTCTTGTTTTGGTATCAGTATATATCTAAACACGTGAACAGTTTGGCTTTCACTACAGTTGGCTTGTGGTAGAAAAACAGCTGATGAATAAAAAACAGCTGAAAACCAGCATGTAATTCAATAAACACACCAGAACTTGTAAAATGCATTCTGATATATTACAACAAAGTTCCCTATTAAAAGCCTAATGTGTCTTGACTTGATAATTCAATAAACTACTTCACTTCCCCCCTTTGTTCAGGAGAAGAAAAAAAAAAAAACACCTTTTTAAATATCAGGACATTTATGGTTACATGTTATTAAAGTTCACCTTCTGCTTTCCAGGGAAGGCGCCCAGGGTGATGTCAGCCTCCACGTACCCCTCCTCGTCCAGGGTGACCACCTCCGAGCCCGAGCCCTCCTTCCAGCGGGGAGAAGTCAGGTCGTGGACCAGTTTCAGTGCCGTGGACTTGTGCACGGTGTTGGTGTGGGCCCAGTAGATACCAATCTGGAAGGCTTCCTGGATGGTGGGAGGGAAAGATGCACATAAAAGTGGAGAAAAAAAGGAAAAAGAGGTCAGATCACTGTCGGCCATGACGGACAATTCCTCCTATTGAAACTGACTGTATGTGATTGCGTTTTGGAAGCAGTCGCACGTCGGGGTCAAACGTGGCTCCGTTGCCAAAAAGTGTTTCTGACAGTGTCCGTGTTCCCCGCATTTTTATTTATTTTTTTGCTCAAACCGTCCGGGCAACTGAAGACTATACACCGTCCTCCATCACTGAAGCCTGTGTTATGAGAACGTAATTTAAAAGCCTCACAAATGTTTGAGTGACAGCTGTTTCAGATGCTCAAACCCCCATCAACTCTCTCGCTCTCTTTGCCTTTGTTGTTCCATGACAAATAGCAGGGCGCTATGGAAACAATGCTTTATTTGTTTCTATTTCACAGGCTATTGCACATTTACCACTTTTTTTATTTTGTTTCTTTGCGCTGAACCGTATCAGCACTTGTTCTTTGATACGTTGCCTTCTCACTTAGCTCCGGGTTAGTGGCAGAAAAAAATCTGTTTATGTGTGTGTGTTATGTTCCACAGGGGGAAAACCATCTGCAGACCTCTTCTTCTGATCTCAGAGCAGCAGTGAGAGCGACATGCCTACAGTATATGGTGACACAGCTTGGCTGCAGATAAATGCTTAGGCAGGGAATATTGTTGTAATGCTCTGGTGAATGATCTCAGGTTTTGTGCTTATTAGTCCAGACTGTAATGAGAAAAAAAAAAGAAAAGAAGCTGGTTTCGTTCTGAAGGCTGCAGACAGACTCTTCCAGGTCTTGATGTAAAAATAAAATATATCTTAAGTGAAATATTAGGATCGCTGTAAACCATGAAGTCACCAAGATCTTGGAAAGCGTACAGTCTATTAATGTCTTTCAAAGGCAGAATTAGTTTTACTGGTCAAATTGTGTCCTGATTGGAAACATTTGAAAGTTGAGATTCATGTGCAGTGACTCCCTTTGATGTAGCAATGCATGATGGCGTGATATGTTAAGTATTACATAAGAAATCTGAGTCGAACAGAAAATTTCAAATTCAATTTCAGTTTATACTTTTACATCTGAAGTTTACTTTACTTGACATGGGGAGCATTACTGTGGGAACCTGTGAAAAGAGCTGGATGACGGCTTCTGTGGATGTGGACATGAGATTTCGGAGGTCTAACAAAATGACTTTGATTATTTTTTATATATATATATATATAAATGTGCCACTTTCAGGATATGTACAGCTCTGGAAAAAATAGACCAATCCAAAATGTTCTTTATAAATCAGCTTCTCTACATGTATGGCAGCCATCGATTCTAGTGTCTATTGAACTCCAACACAAGCACACCTCACTCTACTTAGCTGATCACCTGAACCAAATCATATTTAATGAGGAAGAAAGATTATAAATAAAATAAAAAAAACACTACTGTGATTAAAAATTGGGATTATTCCACCAATGTTGATTTCTAAACTCTTCCTAAGTTTAAAAAGTAGTGTTGTGTTGTTTAAAAAAGGATATGAACTTGTTTTCTTTGCATTATACAAGGTCTGAAAACACTGGAATTTTTTTTGTTATTTTGACCTGTTGCCATTTTCTGCAAATAAATGCTCTAAATGACAATACTTTTATTTCCAATTTGGGAGAAATTTTGTCAGTAGGTTATAGAATGAAACAAAAGTGTTGATTTTACTCAAACACATACCTATGAATAGTAAAACCACACACAGGAACTGATCATTTTGAAGTGGTCTTTTCCAGAGCTGTATACTATAGACAACTCCCTACCTTGAAGTTGGGTGGTACGATGACTTTGCCGGCTGGTATCTGGAGCACAATGGTCTCCCCCTCAAACAGCCAGAGGTCCCACTGGGAGTGGTTGGCCAGCAGCGCCCAGGGCAGCAGCTCCACCAGCAGCGTGTTCAGACCGGGCTTCCAGCAGGACAGCTTCACCTGCATGGGACTGTCCCACTGGGCCAGGGTCTCCAGCACAGACCTGTAGGGGCAGAGAGGGAGGGAGGGAGGGAGGAGTGTGCATTACATTATTATAGACAATCATCATAATAGAAATAGATTAGATTTAGAAACTGGTTTTACCACCAGAGCAGATATACAATACATAATCATACAGACATGACCACTGAAATAATGATTAAAAGCCAATAAGACAAGATTAAAGAGCAATAAAAAATACAATACACAACAAGAGAAGACATATAAATTCTATAAATAGATAAATATCCCAGCAGGCCACATCTAATAATAACCATTGATAGAGTTATGTATTAGATTTTACTGCAGTGACCCATTGATGAACAAAGTGACATCCTGTTCCATTGAAATATATGTGGAAATATTACAGCTGTTGTTCCTGTCCCCTGCCCTGCTAAAAAAGATTTATTACATCCAGTATACACCCTTAAGATTTTCCAGGAAACATAAGAAAATATAAACTAATTCATTTCCGTCTGTTCTAAGCCAAATGTGTAATTGCTTTAAAAAAAAAAGAAGAAAAAAAAGGAAACCACTCAAAGAGCTGGATGAAGCCAAAAGACTTTGGAGTTTAGCATTAGGAAATACTAACTTAACTTATACTGAGAGGTTAAGTTGAGGATTTTTATAAGATACATTATCCTGTTGAAAATGTTATGAACAACTTGACAACTTTTGATCAGACAGGAAACTAATTGGTATTACAGCAAGAACATGGATGTACTAATAGAAAGAATAGGATGATTACTGAACTGTGCACCTCTGATTTCTAAGTAAATGTATTGTTCTTATTGTTTATGTATAGTCTATACCTTTACACTGTATTACATGTTTCCCTTTACACAATTAATTCTGTTTTCTATAATGGTTGCTGAGTGTTTTTTTCACTCAACGATTTGTTATTGGAGACGTACGGGAAGGACTTTTTTTTTTTGTCAGTGTTTGTTCTGTTAATCTAAAATGAACAAACAGTTTTGAAAGAAAAGAAGACGGATTAAATCATAGAGCAACAGAGCCAGTAGGGGCTGTGGTGTTTACAGTAAAATAGTCCATGCTGTGGTCTAGACAGGACTACAGGCAAAGACGCTGAACAAACTTCTACTGTGCTGAGCTTGTTTAGGCTATAGGCTACTACGGGTGCACAGTAAACACGTCAAACATATTACTATAATGACAAATATATAGTCAGAGAGACAGACGCAGTTACCTCTAATGCAAAACAAACATCGTTATTGTCAGATCAGCTCGGGTAATAAAACTTGTCTCTGCTCAATCACCAGGATTAAGGATATCGTTTCCTCCCTCTGTGCTCTTGTGCGTTGGCTGCGGACGTTGTTTTACACACTGCCAGAGACCTTAACCAGGTATTTTAATGTGTCATATATAAACAAACAGTTACAATATGCAGGCCATTAACACATTGTCTCACAAGCTAAACAAATACATGGAAAGGAACTGTCTGTAAATAAGTTATGCAACACAAACAGCCAGACAAAGCATCGAGGAACACACACATGGGGGCATGTCGAGGGACAGATTAACAGGCAGCCAGACAGAAACACACAACCATTTTTTTTCCACCAATCAATCCACAACAGTCATTTCACAGTAATCATGGTCTTGTGAGCCCTAAACAGAGCTGAGTGCCAGAGGAGAGCCAAACAAACAGTTCTTCCCAGAGCCGGTCCGTCCCTTTTCTCCCCAACGCTGCTTCACCTCTGCTCAACCTACAGTACCAACCTGCTGCCTCACACTCAGAAAGGACTAGACATAGTTATTCTCTACCACTTATGTGTGTGTCTGTGTGTCTGTGTGTGTGCCGTGCCCTCTTGGCTGAGGGCAGCAAAGTGCAGGGCTCATTAATCATATTACAGAGCTCACAAAAAAGGGGTAATTGAAAGAAATGTGCGCGGCAGCTTCTGTCAAACCTGCCAACTCTGGAGGTTCAGAAGTGTGAATTTTGAGAGGCACCACTACTCTGAGCGCACAGAGCCTCAAACTTGAGCTTCCCCCCTAACTCTTAACCGCTACAAGATGTTTGTTTAATGGTTGCGGAGGTGTCTTGCTTGCCACTAAAAATCCAGCAGAGAAAGAAAAATAACATTTACCACTTTCAACTTCCTCTGTCCCTTTAAGACCCAGTATTTACACACTTCCTGCCAAGGAGTTGGGTTGGTTTGGTTTCTCTGCTGTGCCACAGAGACTGAGCAGTCTCCAAACAGCAAACTTTGTCACTGTTATCAACATTAAGGAAAAATATACAAATTAAAGTGTGGGTTTCACTTGCTGTCCAAGTCCTGAGTGTGTTTAGAGATAGAAATCCGTGCTATTAATCCTTTAATGACACTTTTCCCATTTTTTTCCCACCCCTCGCCTTCTTATGCTCCTTCACATAAAGTAGCAGGTTTCTGCCACTTTCCGTGGTGGGAAATGTGCCATGTATTGGCCTCAGGCTTTTTTTGAGGCGGCTTTTGTCTCAGAGGGACGGATTTCAGGGAAGAGGGAGGCCTGACTGACAGAGAAACTCAACACCAAGCAGCTGATAGAGGCCGTGCACTGACACCTTGTGTGTGTGTGACATTTAAAGGTGAACCATGTGTGTGTACAGATGTGCTGGGCAACAGTCTGTGTATGTTTCTGTGTGTGTGTGTGTTTGCATATAGAGAGCAGAGAAACCCCGGCAACCACAGGCAGACACATGGCCGTCTTTGTTAAGTGGGAGTCTGTGGGAGAGTGTGTGGCTGCGTCTTCTTACCACCGCTATCAAGATGTGATTGCTTTGCGACAAAAGATGAGTCCCAGAGTGACGTATGGTGCCCCCGTGGTATATATAAACTCATGCATGGGTCACATACTGTATATATATACACACACACACATATGCACAGATACACATACATACAGTACACACACACACACACACACACACACACACACTGTACGCTCTGCAAACCGCGTGCCAAGTTTTAACTGGATGCAAGGCCCTGCGACTTGTGTGAGAAAGTGGAACTGTGACAGAGCGACAGCCTAAATCTCCGGTCTGTGGGGACTGCAGCGGGATCACAGCTAACGTCTGAAGCATGGGCTCTGCATTGTCTTTGCAGTTAACTGTTTTTATTATGTGAACAAAGAGTAACCAATAAAGAGAAAGCCCTCCTCATGAAAGGCTCGCTTGCACAACTCTTGCGCTTTGAGGAGAGATGCTGTAAGAAGCCTGCTATTAAAACAACATACTGGTGGGTCTTGATGAAATCTGTGTTATGAAATCCAAACAGCCAGATGTGAGGCTTGTCACAGAAGTGCTAAAATACAGAGGAAAAATAATCAATCCATGTTGACTTGTCACAGAGACGTGTTGCTTCACTTTGTTTTGTTTTAATCCAGGTGCTTGTACGTAGACTTGATTCTAACCAGGAAAATAAAAGCACCAATGCTTTTACATCTGTATTCATCCTTTAAAGGGTTAGTTCAACATTTTGGCAAATTGGCCCATTGCCATAATCCATATAGTTTTAGGAGTAGGTTCGTTACCTTTAATTGTCTGTGCAAGCTATTTTTAGAACGGCGGAGCAGAGCCGTGAGCTGCTCAGAGCTACGCTACGGAGGCTAATGGGATTTCTTGGTTTCCCCTGATCAAACTCATCAAATACACAATCCAACAACTCCACAACGCTCTGGTGGACAAGTTGTGTTGACCCGCACATTCATCACGCTATGAGATAATAACAGAACGTTACCAGACTGAGTTGTTTTAGAGGTAAATTCATGCAAAACTGCTGATGTGCGTTTCCGTCGGGGGCAGTTTTTCAGCAAGCAGTCTTTGAATTTACCTCTATAACAACTCTGTCTTGTATCGTTGTGTTATTATCTCATAGCGTGGTGAATGTGCAGGTCACAACTTGTTCACCAGAGCGTTTTGGAGTTGTTGGATTGTGTATTTGATGAGTTTGATGAGGGAAACCAAGAAATCCCATTAGCCTCCGTAGCGTAGCTCTGAGCAGCTCACGGCTCTGCTCCGCCGTTCTAAAAATAGCTTGCACCGACAATTAAAGGTAACGAACCTACTGTACTGCTATGACTATAGGGATTATGGCAATGGGCCAATTTGCCAAAATGTTGAACTATCCCTTTAATAAGATAAACAACAAATACCTGTCGGTGTCTTTGGTGACGTAGGGCCATGGAGACTCAGCGGAGGCCTTCGGGCCGTAGAAATCCTCCAGGATGTGCTTCAGGTTGTCCTCACTCCCGCTCTTATTCACGATCTGCTTGATCAGGCTGGTGGAGATCGGCACGGCACAGTGAGAGGCGTCTTCATCCTCCCTGAGGAGCAAACACACACACACACACACATTCACACAGTCATTACAGATTACTGAAAGCAATTTATCTGTGGGGGGGGGGGAAACAGGGAAATGTTTTCATGCCATCTTCAACCCTTCAACGAGTAGGCGAGGTCATTTGGTGAAGAGCATGATAACTGATTGCCTGAAATAAAAAACCCTCATACTTTTAAGGGTCATAAAGGCACATGGGTTTGAACCGCTGCTGTAATTTTTTTTTTTTTTTTTTCTGTCAGCAGACCTGGCTAGCGATCATGTTTACTCATTCTACGCCAGAAACAATTCAAATATACTTCTTATTTCAGTATAGAACAAGACATCTCTTGACAGGATCTGACTATTCCCATTGTTCTGCTCTGAACAATTAAAGTGACCTCTGGGTAAACTCTGCGTTTACCCCTGAAACTTCAAGCAGTCTGAGTCTGCCTTTTGTTTTGGACTTTTTTTTCCCCTTCCTGACATGCTGTCTAGCCTTACAAACAGTAATTCACAAAGATCATAGGAAAAGCTAAACGGCACTAAATAATCCTATTGGATACCTCAACCCCAGACACTGGTCAATTATGGCTTTACAACGAGAAGAAGAAAAAAACAGCAAGGAACTAAATCCAAACATTGTAATGGCTTCTTCTCTTTCACTAGACAGCATCCAGTTCCACTTGGCTAAAGCAAAGCAGCCCTCTTACCCCAGAGCAGTAGTTTATTAATAGAGCCCATTGTGCTATAAAAGGAACACAGGGGCTGTTGCTTATGGATCTGGGGCAAGACAGAGGAGAGGGACAAGGTGCTGACAGGAAGCTTTTCATCCAGAGCAGTTCCTGAGGGGGGTTGGAAACTGGAAGAGGCTTCTGATTGTAACCCTCAGCTCTCTAATGTGGTGGCCAATACGAGGAGAGCAGGACATAACGGTTCTGGTTAAGACTTGTCTGTGTCTCTTGTGTCGCAGACCGCAGCTATGCTCTCTACCTCGTCCATTAGAGCCCACAACTATGCGTAATTACAGGAAGGAAAGATGAGCTGTTGACCAGTGAACATTCAGGATTGGATCCATCCCAGAGGGTCGGGACGAGGAGGAGAGGAGGAGAGGAGGAGAGGAGGAGGAGGGGGTGGGCTTTCTGTTGTGTGTGTGTTGTGTTTTCACAAAACCATGTATACTGTATGTGTGAAGGTAAAGTTTACAATTGTGGCTTATAGTGCAGTGTTTGTGAGGATGAAGAGGGATGAGGGATGGATTGAGCCGAGTATGTAAAAGTCTGTGCGGCGAGAGACAGTTAAGGAGCGGGATGGATCGTAAACACAAGGAGCATTGTGGTCGCAATCGAGAAAGACAAGACACTTAGTTGTTTCTGAGCTTGTTGTTTATGCACAAAGGGGGGCAAATATATTCCCAGTCACTGTATGGCCACTGTGGTTCCTTTATGGCAGCTGAAATCAAAACAAACTTTGTGACCAGATATCTAAACAACAAAAAAATTATCTCAGGGGGAGTCAATTACACTCAACGTTTACTCTGTTTATTCAGATCACCACTAGTTGCTACCAAAGGGAGCCATTTTTCTTCTGTGGATTTGCATAGGACAACATAAATTACAGATGTACAGATAACAAACACAGTAGTAGGAGCAATGCAACAACAATAACAGCGTGTGTGTGTGCATGTGGAAGCTATTACCTCCGGGGCCATCATCCACACTAAAACATAAACACTCATGTTACTGAAAGACACTTTAGGAACCAAAACATCTGTCATTTATGCAAAAGAAATGTACGAGACATGACACATGAGGTATAGATGTGATGATATTAGACTATGTAGCGTTACATGTGCGTTTTTTTGTTTTTTTTTCTCTCTGACGATGGGTTCAGCTCGGTGGAACCTGCCATGATGAATTGTATAAAGAGCTGTCTCTAACAAGAGGATGTGGACAATATGAGAAAGTGAGAACACACGCTGACAAACTGGGACGGAGCGACAGTAGTGATGTATGTGACAGACTCTGCCCATGATGAAGTGGCGACTGTCACACTTGTGTTGGCACATCGCTAACCAAGACAACGACACAGAGACCACACATACACACACACACATACGATGATGACACATCTCCACATATCCTAGTCATCCTTCCCACGCAATCCATGTGTGCATGCATTGCATACACACAGAAATTCCTATCCACATGCACACACACACACACACACATGCACAAGGCCAAAAACCTGCTCTCTGTTAGGGCCTGTATCTAAATGAGGTGTAATTACAGTCCAGCCTGACATGTTGGAATTGGAGCTGCGTCTCAGCTGCTGCCAAGCTGGCTTCCTGTTCTCCCTTTGCAATGTGCCTGGATCCCCCTGGATCATGTCTTGATGCTGGCTCACAGAAACCAGAAATGTGGTGTGAGAGGATCTTAAGTAAGTGTCTCTCCATCTTCTCTAAATGGAGACATAAAACACCCGTTTACAGCGGACCATAGAGTCATACACACTGTCCTGCAGCGGTATGAGCTGGTTGATGATGACATAATTTAAACGCTGGGATCGAAAAGATGTGAATTGTCCAGTAAATCTGTCCTGCTGATGGACACAAACATGACCGAACCAGGATGGAAACTTGTGTTAATGTATCACAGGAAGTGTAGAAAGGTTAAATCACTGTGGCTGATTTAGGATTTTTTTCCCCTTTGTGACTAAATCGAACTAATTCACTTGTTTTTCTTCCTTTCTATTCTTTTTTTTGTGTTTTGTTTTCTCACCTGGCCTGGAAGGTGAGGTGGTGAGTGATGTCTGCCTCGGTGTTGAACAGAGGCTCCTGGTGGCCCTGTCCGTGTATCAGCTGGCTCTCTTTCAGGCCCAGACTCCTCTTCTCTATGTGGATGATGACCGGATCTGGCAAATGGCTCCTCATGACAAACAACGGACTGAAAACCACCTGGAACAAACCAAGTGTGAAGAATCAAACTGCTGTCGTGAATCCTTATAAAGAATATTTCTTTGTCTTCTTTTTTGGACTGATGAGGGGTTCATTATAAAATACACAAGGGCTGAAAATATACCGATATAACAACATGACAGCTCAGCAAAATAGGTCCAGGTCACTGTCTTTTTGAGCTAACTGCCCTCTGGCAGCAGATACAGGACAATCAAAGCCAGTACAAATCAATTACAAAACCGCTTTTACACTTAATGCTGAGTGAGACTGTGGATGGTTAGTGCTATTTGGGGATGTGAGAATATGAGAATGTGCAATAGGTAAAATAGGTGTGTGTGTGTTTTGTGTCTTGTAATGTTTTTATGACTAGAAGATGCCCTTAAATTTCCTATCTATCTATCTATCTATCTATCTATCTATCTATCTATCTATCTATCTATCTATCTATCTATCTATAGTACCTATCTCTGTGTAATGCTTTGGTGTTGAGCAGTGACTAATAATTCATGGATTTCAATAATTATCAATGGTCGGAGAAACCAATGGATCCTCTATGATTGTAACAGTTGTCATGGGTTTAATCAGTGCAGGTGTGATCAGGTGTACACCTCAAGACAAAACTCCTTAATTTACCCACAATGAGGGAATAAATATGAAAAGTGTGCTCAGGATACTCACCACTCTCTGCTGCATGTGAGAGTCCGGTTCAATGGTGATGAGCGTGCACCACACGTAGAGTAAAGAGCCACTGGAACAAGGCACCTGGAGAGAGACGAGCGGAAATGTATTAATCTTACACTTTTTTTCCTTTTTAAAAAAAAAGAAAATACACGTTTTCCAGTGTTTTAAGGGTTAACAAGAAAAACGACACTCAAGGGGAACTTGTTAGTGTTTGTTTGTGCCCAGATGTAAAATATGGATATCTGGTGACTTAAATGGCCTTGTTGCTTCTCACTTGCATTTTTCTACTGTTGCCATCAGTGACACATTATCATGTTTTGTCCTATAAAACTTTGTTTCTTGGCTTCCACCAGTAGTTAAAAGTTAAGTCTCCCTTAAAGCCTATAACAAAGCATAATGACTGAGGCAACTGACAACTGTTAGTGCTAGAGATAATGGGCCATTACAGGCAGTTAAATCCGAGCAAGATTTAAAGTACTGAGAATTTGCCCACCGAAGGCTGAACGCTCTTAATGTGGCACTGGTGTTTGTGTCATTTAGTCCTCTTAACCTCATTAAAACCTCTGGATGCCAAGGCACATCACAAGTGGTCTAGTTTACGACGGACCGGGGACTTCATTTACTGGTGGGGACGACAGAGCGGAGGAAAGAGACGGAGCGAACATCCAGTTTTAATATACAGTTCGTTGCAAAACAGGCTTGTCGGGATGAGGGAGTGAAACTTTGGCAAACAGACACTAACACTGATCCACCAAAAACACCCACAGCTGGGATAAGGTCATGCTGACCTCCTGTGCTTTTTCAAAAGAGAAAAAAAACGAGCGAGAGCAAAAATAAATGGTGAAAATAAGAGATAGGGAGGAGGAAGGTGAGATATGAGGGAGAGGAGTTACTTCAGATGGATGACATTTTCAGAGAACCAGGAGCCAGATGGAGAAAGGCAACAGACATCCACGGAGGAGAGAGGGGTTTTGAGGGTGGAACAGGTGGATAAGCTGGATGCCAGGGGATGAAATAAACACGGAGGATGAGTTAACAACTACAAGATAAATGAGCGGGCCGGTGAGTGGGCGAGAGAGCAAAAAGAAAGGGAGGAAACAAGAGAGTGAAATAGGAAGCAGACAGAGATAGAGAGATCTGAGGATCCAGCTACTAGTGCAGGCAGCTCTCTCATTTAGAGCCAACCCTCCATATGTGTAATGAATGGCTGATCTGAAGAGAGGAGATAACAGCAGAGGTTGGACCAGAGTCAGAGATGTTCAGACGCACACAGAAGCAGCAGCAGGAGCAGCAGCGGCACTATGGCGAGCTGTTAACAGCATGGGGCTTTTAAAAGAAGAAAACAAAGAGAACGAGAGACACAGAACAAGAAAAATAAAGAACAAGAGCAAAAACAGTGGGAACGGAGAGAGAGGAAGCGATCGTCTGGCGCTAATCCAGCAGTGTGAAAATGCCTTCAAAGCCTCTTTTCCCCCTTTGCCCACATATCAGCTTGTGTTTGGTTATGGTTAGTGTTGTTATGAGTGAGCATAAACTGTATTTTCTCCCTCTCAACATGGCCGGGTGATGGGTTGGTGGTGGAGGAGCCTTTGTAAGCCTATCTGAGGGGAAGATCTCAATCTGTTCGAGCAGCGAGTAGCATGCATGCGAGCTCTGCCACTGTGGCCACCCAGGAGAAGAGGATCCGGTCACAGTTGGTGGTCTAGTAGTCACCAGTTCCAAACATGTGTGTGGATGGAAAAAGGTGCTTGGAAGTGGTGTGTGTGTGTGTGTGTGTGTGCAACAATGTGTACGTCGACTTGTCTATCTGTGTTCGTTCTGTCTGGGGAGCAGCACATTCAGCTTCCATGTGGACAATCAAGCCCATAATTGTGGAGAAAAAACACAACACGCACGCATGCACTTTTCCTGTTTGCCAATATCCGTGATGAGAAAAATGCATGGTTTTGGAAATCTGCAGATATTTTCACATGTGAAAATGTAGAATTGCAGGTGCTTGTGTGTTACAGATTACAGTTGTACACCACAGGAGGAACAATGAGGCCCATCGAGATACAGTAATATAACTAAAAAGGAAATCCCACTCTTTCCTTAAAATCATTTTCCAGGACATCTTCAGCTGCTACAGTCCGACAGATATGTTACTACGCCATACACTAACACATCGCCTGTCCCAATCATGCTTTGGAGAAGTGTTCTTGTACCTTATTTTGTACATTTAACCAGTGTGTGTGCAGTCCGGCTCTGGAACTCTTTACTACCTGACATCCATAATATGATTCGACTATCTCCCTGTTTTCAAAACAAAACTCAAAAAACCCACCTGTTTACAATCGCTTACCCACTCCACCACCCCTAATTCCAACATTCCCATCATTTTGCACAGTTTTATTCATTGTTAGATTCAATATTTGCTCATTTTTATTTTACTGATGTTTTGAATGTTGTTTATTACATGTTTCTTGTGTTTGGATGTTGTTTATTTATGATTTTATTTGATGCACTCCTCAGTAAAGTGTCCTTGAGTGGCTTGAAAGGCACTTTTTCAACACAAACATGGTGTTTTTGTTTTTAAACCACGCCTACAACGGCTCTCTGCTGCTTCTCACTAGGCACTTTTTTGGAAAACAAATCCTTGGTGTGGTCTGAAAAAGTCAGATAGAGCTCTGGTAGCTGATGTAGCATGATGTGAAAAATATTTTTCCAGGACATTTGACCTTTTTTCATGACTGGAAAATTGGTCAACCATTTTCCAGGTTTTCCAGGAGAGCGTGGGAACTCTGGAAATCAGTGTCATCATGTTAACGAACCTGTACAACGGAGCTGCTGCTCTCTTTGCTCCTCCTCTCCAGCTGAACGTCCTGGGACCAGTCTTCGTCCCCTCGAGCCCTCACGCACAGCTCCGTCATCTCGGTGTCCTCCAGCACGTAGGACGGCAGCTTGGCGCCGGCCTCCAGGCAGTCGCAGTGCTCCCTGACCACCGTCTGGCTGTCGGGCCCCACGTAGTGCTGCACCACTCGCAGCTCGATGTCCTGGGTCAGGTAGCTGCACATCACCTGCCGCCCACAGATTATCACCTGGAGGTGGAGACACAAGAGAGAAGAAGAAGAAGAAGGTGAAGAAGAAATAAAATAATTTCAGAGGTGCAATTAAAGAGGAACGATGCAGGATTTGTAGCTTAACTATGCTACCATTTTTACTATAGGCAAAACCACTGTTTTTTTCATGCACTGATCAATTTTGAGATTTTCTTTTTCTTTTTCTTTCAGAAAAGTCAAAAAAAAGGTAGAAAATCCACTTTTGGCTGGTTATTTTTCTTCATTTTGTCTCTTTTGTCGGTAGATTTCTCCTAAATTCACCAAAAGTTAGCAGCTACTGTGACATACTGTGCTGTGCCTGTGGTCTGACCCATATCATGTTAGATGTCATTATGAGGCTCCCTCTATCCTGAACAATGATGTAGGTTTCAAAAATTGTCATTTCCTCCGTATCTGCAACTAGTAATCAGTTCTGGAAATGTATGCAAATTAGTGCATATTTCATTGGATATTGCCTCGTCATTTACATATTTAAACATAAAATTTGACAAAACTTGTAATACAAAAAATATTTGTCTTAATGTAAGTGATAAACTTGGGAAGTGTCATGGTGATATCTGTTAGTTAATTTTTTTTACCCTATTCACCTGTAGTGCCCCCCTTTAATTAAACAGCTTTGGAGTAATTGTGATGGTTTAATAAATGATTTAACTTGTTACAGGGAGAATGGAGGCTCTCTGCCTTCCACGTGTGTGTCACTTATTGCATCTTTTGGCTGAAAAACAACTTTGCAAGATCAGCGCTGCTGCCCCTGTGTCCCAGCTCTCGTCTCTGCAGCACCGCGACGCACGACGTAAACCCTAATCTCTTGTTTATGACAGATTAAACTACATAAATATACACATCTCGTAACAAAGTATATGATATGTAATGTTATCTACCGCTCTATTGATTGATTTCTCGCCAGCTTCGTTGTAAACAAATGCACATGGCCAGGACGAGGGTTAGCAAAACAGAGGAAAAGCGAGCGGACTTACATAGTTCCTCTTTAATACTGTGGATGTTTTTTTGACTGTGACCTTATGATGTCCTCAGAGTCAGAAGCTCTGTTCAGCATTGAGCAAAGCACAACAGAGTGACTCTTTAAACTTCAAAGAGAAACTTTAACCACAAGCAGAAGAAGAGTTTGTGCTTTGCTCGTCTCTTATTTTTTGGTTAAAGGGTCATTTGTGTGTGTGTTGTGTGCTAGCTATCTAAGTATATAGGTGCAGTTAGAAACAGAGGGTTGTACGGCATGTTTTTAAAATGCATACATCTGAATCAGCACGTCAACTCCTTGTTTCTACAAATGGGTCTCAGGGTACGATGCCTCTGTTTCTATCAAAGGGTTGCTGTGTAGCCTGACTGCTGCCTCGCTGCCAGACAGTTTTCTAAGGTCACACAACTTTCCCTTTCATCTTATCTCATGTGCCACAGATATCCGAGTGCTCCAAACCAGACTCACCAAACAGCCTACAGTGGGTGATGTAACACAGAGGAACGACCTGCAGTGAGACCCGGACAAGTCTCCTCACAGTGAGGAGAGCAATCCATCACACTTGCACTTTTGCTTCTTTCTTCTGTTTTGTTAAAATGTGAAGATTAGCTGCTTTTCTCAGTTTCGGGTGAAAGCGTTCTCATACATGATCATCTAATACTCGTCAGGAGCGAGTATTGCTCATGTGACCTCTGTGTGTGTCTGTGTGTGAGTGAGAGATGGTGTGAGTGTAATTAGAGAACAAATGTGTCTGCAGATTTGTGGTATTTATATGTCGAGGATTTACACGAGGGCTATTTTTTAACAGCAGACAAAACGAGGTGTTAATTTGAAAGATACGAGTTCGTCACATGAAAAGATGATGGGGTATGTAAGTATGTTCATGCAGAGAGAGCAGGCGAGTGAGCCAACAAACCAATCCTGCGCAGCTATCCCACTGTGAAGCTTTGTGTCTTGTGAATTGGATGTGACCGGCGCTCCTGCACTATCACTGGTTCCAATGGGAACAAGATGTCAGCGGAGTCAGGGACAGACGGAGGAAGGAATGTGAGTAGGCCGAGTGTGTTTTGTCTGGAGGACGAGAGGGTGACATGTACGGCACTTGACACTGTTTACATAACAAAGTGTCCCGGCTTTAATCTGATGGCATCTCTGCATTAAAAAAGAAAAAAAAGAAAAAAGGAAATACATCAACTCTACCTTCTATTATGGAAAAATCCAAACATGATTCACTACAAGTGTTGTTGCAGAAAAAGGCAAAAAAGAAAAAAGAAAAAAGAAGTGTCTGGTTGTGTGATTTGCCGTGCTCTTCTTTATGAAATAGAGCTGCTTGTGTTCTTGGATGGCTTCAGGATGATGAGCTTATGTTTTAGTGCTATAAAGCAGATTACAAAAACTGACACAAACAATAGAGCAACTAATAAATCAAAACATGGATATGGAAGAAAAATGGATATTAAAAAGTGCTCATCTGAAAAGCGAACACTGGGAAGAAGGCCAGGCTTCCATAGCAGCAGCAGCAGCAGTCAACAGGAATAATGTGTTCCTGCTTTTTTTCTCTGTGGTGATGAACCACTCTTAAGATGTTTTACAGGTTAGCGGTGAGCTAATCTGCAGGATCCCTCCGAGGTATCCTCGAGTGTGATTAAAATGTTGGTCCTTGTTTACTGCTGTGATGTATTTGCTCCACAAATCTTCACTTTTCAAAAGATTTTTCTCGAGATGAAATGTGGGTTGGATAATATTGTCCATTATATTATATTATATTCCAATTAACTTTGATGAGAAATGAAAGATTCATAACCTCGCCTTTTTATCCTGAGCAAAACATGTCTGCTGATGAAGACGGATGAAATTGGGGTGAATAGACTTTGTGTTATTTTTTATTTTTTATCAAAACAAACATGTTCTTTGAAGAACCAATGTCATATATCTCATATTGAGGTCACATCCAGACTGAAAGCATTTACCTAATGTAGCAGCTGCATTTTGAAACAAGTATTTTGTGTACTGATGCAGGATGAAAACATGATTTGTTGTCCCTGCATTTTTTCTTTTGTTTTGTCTTTTCTCAAATCACAATAAAAAACAACCTGGCCTGAAACAAACCTGTTTCTGGACGCCGCTGAGCTGCACCACCTTGATGATGAGCGAAGCCGTGCGTCCTTTGTACTGAATCGTCCTCAGCAGAGTCCCCACGTTGTCCACGCTGAAGGCCTCCGACCAGCGCCAGTTCCCCCATCCCTCGATGCAGATGTGCAGCAGCTGCAGGACGGGGACAGACAAGAGCAAAGGACACAGAGAAAAACAGAGACAAAAGGACACCTCAGAGGTTAGTCTTCTCGGCCTCTTTATTTATCCCCAGGCAGAAAAAAGGCAAGTAAACAACAAGATTCTTTGTTTAGAGGAGTTTGGACGAGGGGAGAAGAACAACAAAGTTCCTGTTTACTGGTGCTGCGCAGGCCTGCTGCTGTTGGAAGTAGACATAGGAGGTTGCACACAATAAACTGACTGGTGGAAAACAGCTGATGTGGAAGCTCATTATGGCTACATGTGTGTGTGTATACTTATGCGGTTGGATGTGGAAGGCTCTGTTCTCCACACGTCTAAATAAGAGGCAGATAGTTTGGCTCTCAACCTTTTCAGCTTTATATCCATCACTTCAAATGTGGAGCACATCCATGTGTGTGGCTGCGTCTAAACACACACAGATACGAAGGGGGTGTGTGGGGGGGGGCAGCAATAAACACACTCCGTCCTGCCTTTTGACATTCAAACAACTTTACAGCGGTGACAATTTTCCGACCATTTTCCACATTATTCCTTGTATCGTGGACCGCGACATGGCAGCAGGGCTGAAAATATGAATTTAGGCCTCAAGATATCTGCATCTACTGTATATCTGCAGAAGAGTTTCTAGACTGGTGTTTTCCATACAAATATATAATGTAATACACAGATAGGGATGTCACGATTATAGATTTTCTTGGTACGATTATTGTCAGAGAAATAATCACGGTGATTATGCATTCATTAATTTCACAACACTATGAATGTGTATAAGCAAATATAGTTAACGTATAAAGACATTACTATTTACACAAAATAATTTAGTATCTATTAACATAGGACTAATTATTAATCCCTCAGTCATTAATTGTTGTTGTCATTAAAAGATTATTTTAATCGTTTTTTTTTTCTTCTTACAAATGACACACTAACATCTTAATTTCTACCAATTCAATGTTACATTAGGTGAATTCACATTAAAGTCATTTAACCCAGTATCTGTGCATTTACCTTTATTTTGGCGCTTATCTGCCTATATGGTTCTGACATAATCTTTTTTGCAAAGTGAAAGTATTTAGGTATCATGACGATTAATTAATTGTGGTGATTATACCGTGTGAAAACAAGTAATTTTGACATCCCTATACACAGACTAAAAGGGATAGTTCAACATTTTGGCAAATTGGCCCATTGCCATAATCCCTATGGTCATAGCAGTAGGTACGTTACCTTTAATTGTTGGTGCAAGCTATTTTTAGAATGGCGGAGCAGAGCAGAGTTGTGTAAAACTGCCGCTGACAGGAATGCGCATCAGCGGTTTTGCATGAATTTACTTCTAAAACAACTCTGTCTCGTAACGTTCTGTTATTATCTCATAGCGTGGTGAATGTGCAGGTCACAACTCGTCCACCAGAGCGTTTTGGAGTTGTTGGATTGTGTATTTGATGAGTTTGATGAGGGGAACCAAGAAATCCCATTAGCCTCCGTAGCGTAGCTCTGAGCAGCTCACGGCTCTGCTCCGCCGTTCTAAAAATATCTTGCACCGGCAATTAAAGGTAACAAACCTACTGCTAAAACTATAGGGATTATGGCAACGGGCCAATTTGCCAAAAATGTTGAACTATCCCTTTAACTTTATATAAAGAGTCATGGCGTGAGTTTCTCCGAAGATATCCCTCCACCACCTGAACCCAAAAGGCGGATGCACGCGGCACCTCGGCGCTGCTACAGTGAGGTCATTCAGAGATCTGTCCACTTCTAAGTACAGGATGCCGCGCGCTACATGACGAGGAAGCTAATTTGTCAAACAATGTGAGTGTTGTCATGACATGATGGTCACAATACGGGAACAGAATCATAAATATGCAGTGGGATCCAAAAGCCCCTCTCCTCCCCTCCTCTCTGAAGGCAGCGTGTGTGACCTTCCACCTGGCTGAACTCTCTCTCTCTCTCTCTTTCTCCGTCAGCCGTCGCTGCCAACACAACTTCAAACTCACAACAGTAAGAAAGAGAGGAGGGGGGGATAAAGACAAAGAAGCAATGCAAGCGAGAAAGAGAGAGAGAGAGAGTCTACAAAGACGGGAGGGTCAGGGGAGGGACAGGGGAGTGACCAGACCGAAACCCAGAAGAGAAGTTTTTGAAGATTTACACTTTGACTTGTCGCTTCAATAATGCACCAAACATCTCGCAAATCTTTTTAAAGAAAAACAAATTACTCCCAAGGTCAAAGAGCACGGGGGGGCCTCGGTCAAGACCCTCTGTGTTTCTCTCCACTCCGGTCTTTCCTCACTGTTTGAAGACAGATTTCTTTACAATAACACTCGTAATCAAAGCCCGAGTCCACTTCTTTTTTCTTTTTTCTTTCTTTTCCCAAAGATCATCCCTCCTCCCTGTAGGCCAGAGTGGAAATTACATAATTTCTCAGATCTCCTGCTTGGTGGACTTAACTCACAGGGAAAGTGGCAGAGTGGTGTAAACAGTCAGGTTGCAAGAGTTAAGGTTAAGCCTAAGGGTGGAGAACCACTTCATGATACCATAAACCAGCACTAACGTCATAATAAAGATGAGGTCAGATCATGGTGGCTTGAGGAAAACATTCAAAATAACTGGAACATGCGATGTTGCGCCATTCCTCCTCTCCTTCAAACGTCTTGGTAACTTTTTAATTTGTTATCATCGTCAAATTTCCGCTTTAGCCTTTTGAGATTTAGAGTGAGACTTGATTGATGTAAATTATCTTAAAAAAGAGTCTTGCGTCACTAGTGAAACCGCTTGACGATCTCCCTCTCTTTGTGCTGAGCCTGAGCCCCATCTGTGAGGACCAATCTGTTATTTCAACACTTCTCTCTCCTTTAACCCCTCTATCCTTCCCCTCTTTCTCCATCCACTTAATCATGCCTGTGGCTAAACTTGACCTTTAAGTGAGAAGTCATAATAATGCCTCTCCTCAAACTTCAAACAGCGACTGAAGCTCTTGTTTTAATTCATCGCTGTTCTGACTCAAGCAGAGGAAGAGGAAGAAGAAGAAGAAGAAGAGAAGAGAGAGAGAGGGACAAAAAAACAGCAGTGACACAGATGAACTGGACACGTAGGACAACAAGAATGAAAAATAAGAAGCTGCTTCGCCCTTTGTGATTTATCCGACTGTGACACTGAGAAAACCCAGTCGGCCACATGTGGTAGTTTTACGCACATGGATTAAGACTGAAATGTCGAGCGACGCCAGAGGAAATGTCTTTGTAGTAAATTAAGGTCTAATCCGAGGCAAAAACTCAATAAATCAGACTTTACTTCAGTATCCACAGGTTATGATCAGGTCAAATATAGTGATATTGTGAATAATGTAGCTGAGGTGGGAAAAAAACCATAAAGAAAATACTCTGCTGCTCGTTTCTAACCATAATCACATTATCAAATATCTCCACACGCCCTTTCATAGGAGTCAAGTCCAAAGCTGTTTCTACTGTATAATAGCATGACAAGGTCTGATGGGGTGACCAACATACAGACCATAGTAAGCATGAAAGTGTTAATTGTCTTTAAAAAAAAAAGCCAACACCAACTACTCAGCCTTTATTTTTGATAAACACGGGAAATTTAATAATCTATAATATCTAGTATGTCAACTCTTGTGAAAATGTGGTTGTCTTGCTCTAATAATATCTTGACAAAAACAACTTTTTTCCTTTTTTTTTTTAGAAAGGCTCAACCTCCACTCCAACTTGTAACCTCAGCTGCTTATTAAGTCGTTATCTAATTTCCAAATAAATCATCTCAAAAAATAAAAAATAAACTCCTACGTTCACCCTCAGCAAACTGGCAGAGTGGAAGGTGTGTTGTCCAAAACCAACTAAGAAACCATCCGTCATATTATGGTTATTTCCCAAGTTGGGTATTGAGTGTGAAAGAAATGTGAAATTGAAAACTTGTTTCCCTTCCATCTCCTGGGAGAGATTGTGATTACGGCTGGCTGATAGCGGACGCTCAGCTTCCAGAACAATTACTGGGCTCCAAAGTTGTGGTACCGCAGCGATCTGACTGAGCTTAGGGACTGTTCAACTGAATAATTGGATGTAATTATACAAAGCATTTTAATTTAACTCTGTGACTGCGCGGCACATTGTCTGTTATCTGTTTATTTGATAGCAAAAAGCACAGGGATTTGGCCACGACACAACGAGCCCTGACATTAACAAAACAGCCCAGATTCCTTGGATGTGGCCTCACTAAGCAGTATTGATTTATCAATAAAACACTATCGTCAAACATATTTTCAACACATAATAATAATAAAAATAAAATAAAAATTGAAATCACTCATCTCAGTTCTTTAGAAATGGCTTTTGGTTTGACCCCCCCCCCCCCCCCCCTTCTCCTCCCCCCTGCCTTGGATCATCAAGATTTCCAGTCATAGGTTTGTCCAAATACACTAAAATAATGAATCATGTGATTGATCAGAAATCCTGCCCGAGTTGAATCAACAATGCTCTCTGTGCTTCAGACTGCAGAGCTAACAGGTATCACACATGGTGACGTTTTGACACACTCCCCCCCCCTGCTGATATTATGACTAACTCAGACATAACAAAACGACACCTGTCTATTAAACCAGATATCAGAGGGTCAGTATGACGACATGTTCGAGGTCTTATCACAAGATCAGAGTCCACGACGTGAACTTTATGAAACCCCATCACCCCCAGAATTCCCGGTTTCCGTGGAAACGCGAATGCAGAACCCAAACAAAGAGCCCTGACACATTCAGAAATGCTGTTAAACTTCTGAGAAATACCATCTCCACCCGGCTGAATTTTGTAAAGTTACACTCAAGTGAGTCAATCAACCAACCAACCAACCAAATTCCTTTCACCGGAGCGATGTCATGTCTGCTTCCAAAACCGGCCCCAACCGGCCCGGGTGGTGCTTAATCCTGAAACCCCGGGAGAAAACAATTAGCAACAAAGTTTCCTGTAAAAGACGGTAGAATATCGGTCAGTCATAACCAAAGCAGTGAAGCAACATCCTGGTAAATACGGAGTCACTGCCTCACTCAAAGGGCAGACACTCAGGATTTACTTTGATAGCGCTGGTGTCAGGGCGAATGTAAGCACAAGTAGATGGATGAACAGAAAACCTCTTACGCACACACAGACACACACACAAAAAACCTAACCAGACCCTAAACCGAAAAACACGTCTTAATGTGTCTCATGTTTGTCACCATCAGGGCGACGAGTCCCTATGATGTGACGTCGTAAACAGATTTTAGGTCCCCACAACATGACTAATACCTGGACCACACACACATACACATACATTTACCCACACAAACACATGCAAACCCCCCCCACCCAGACAGAACGAGTCACTCCTGCCACTGTAACCGCTATCCGTCTTGTGTCCTCTAACAGGAATGTGCTTGGGCACACATAACACAAATTAAGTGTCTGTCTGCAGAGGAGATGTAATCAGCATTCCTGGATGCTGCACAGACGGGCTGACAAAGCCACAGTGGTCTTTGGCCGTCTACCCGTTACTACCATTCCTTCATTCCATCTCACTCAGACTATAATGGGGGAGGATTTGAGACATGGGACGTGGAGGAGAGGTATAAACAACACCAGTAGCTTTGCACACTAGTAGTTTCCATAACAGGCCCAACAAAAAAAAGAGGCTGCGGCAAGTCTTAGTGGGTTGATTACCTCCAAATTGCGCCCAAAGCAAGCTTTACATCTAAATCAGACTTTCTGAGGCTTAAACCATTTAGAATTTGAAAAAGATGTGAACTTAATTTCACATATTAAACGTTCAAAAAACGCTCTGTCGAGTCTCTGTAGTGCTCATCTCGTTTAATGTTTTCTGGGCATAGATGAGAACAGAGGGATGGGGAACAGAGGCCTTGTCTTGTCTGGTTGAAATGTCTTTGGGACCAGGGAGCTAGAAAAGCCACCTAACAAATGAGAAACAGGTTTTTGCACGCAGACACAAAGCAAAAATAAAAAATGAATTTGGACTTTTTCCTGCAGAGAAGGATGGATATGAGAGAGAGGAGAAAACAGAAGAGAGAGAAGAAGTAGGCAAAGTTGAACTGCAGTGAAAAAAGAGTGAATGTAAATGAGTTAAAGATAGAACAGAGAGACACAACAGCATCCTTTGCCAGGGCAGCGAGGGCTAACCCATGTAACATGAGGGAATTATGGTGGTTTCAACAGCTGTCTGCAATGCCTCTCTCCTCCTTGGCTCCCTCCCTCTGACAAAAGAAGCAAAGGCAGTGCAACATCAAAGTCCATATTTGCAAGTCTAAGAAGCGGTTTGAGAGCTGGAAAAAGGTACAGAGAGAAGGCATTGTATGAGTCCCGTGGTTGACAGAGGAGACGTTAAGAGGTTTATGCTTGACTAACATTGTTCCATGGTTCTCCCTCTGGTTTCTACCAAGGAATCCTAGACATCTTAGGGCCTCAAAGGATCCAGAAGATGCAGACGCGGCAAGTGTTTGCACCAAATGAAGAAAAAGCTGACAAAAGGAATACTGTCTGAGAGGGGAGAGAGGTTTGAAAACCACACGTCGGAGGAGACGGGAGGGAGTCGGCGATCGAGGACCCTTGAAAGGACACGAGACCTTATCTCAGTTTAGGAACACAACTTGAAAAAGCTTGACCCAGAGGAAACTCAAAGCAGCATTCATGTTACATACTGTAAAGTAATAACCACTCATCTTTTCTAACCTGCTCCTTCCTGTTCTGGGTCTCAGTGCCACATGACATTGTTGCTTACAGTATGCATGCAAACATGAATAAACAAACACACCAGTGTTTACAAGTGGTACATCCTTCATGTCACAGGCTGACCTCAATCATCTGTAGCATGACATACCAACCAACCAACCAACCAACCAACCAACCAACCAACCAACCAACCAACCAACCAACCAACCAACCAGTGTGACTGTAGACAACATGAATGCAATTGATGTTTCTCCACTGGTTTGACAATACAGTGCACAATGCAACGCAGCACTCCTACTACAGGGAGCCTTCACTTCATTACAATCAGACCACAAGCTCTACTGTTAATGAAGAAATGCAGCAGTGGTTAACCATATGAAGCTAGGGGTTCTGGGTAGTTTGATTCATGAAACGGAGGCAGAGGAAATGAGCTGCATGCTCATCAATTAAAAGACAGTTTGTCCAGTTTCCTACTTGGGCCCCACTAAAGCCAAATCTGTGATTCTTCTTGTTTTATCTCTAATTTTTCTGGGTACTGAGGTGTCATGTGACCTGTAGTTCCTACTGTGGCCACTACGCCACCAAAGCCACCAAGCCCGGTGGTGCTATTCCTTTGGGATTGGTCATGTTGCACTAAGGTGCTGTCCGTGGTGCTGAAGCCAGGGCAGCACCAATGGGACCACAGCGCTCCCTGACTCTTCACCTCCACCTCTCGGTCCTCTGATTCAGGAGAGAACCAGGCCAAGCTGGTTGGACAGCATAGAGCAGAGTGACAGAGCAGCTGTTGTTGTTGCCCTTTGGGGCGGACGACCTCTCGTAGGAGATGCAACTGACACCGCAGATCTGGTCAGAGCAGGTGGAAGCTGAGCCCATGTTAAGTTATTTCATACAAATTTGAAAGTAAGTCCATAAATTCTGCACTTATATGCAACATTTTCTGGTTTGTACAGTGGAAATACAAGACAGAATCAGCATAACAGGTTCTCAAGTTAAGGTTATGAGAAGCTGTAGGCTTTGAGTTGTTAACTGTGCACACCCATGGGGAAAGAAATTATGTCCAAAAGAAACTGCCCACCTGAATAATGTGGTTTGTGTGGTGACTACATGGTGCTTACTGTGTGGAATAAGTCAAATAATGCTGCCTAATATTAATATAGATTTAGTTTGAGAGTTAATATCTGTAGCGCTGTTGAAAGCTTCTGCAGAAACTTAAACTCAGCTCATGAGGCTGCTGCAGTTCTGCTGCCTGGAACTTGTTTGTCTGTACATTATTAAATGTCAGTATTGATGCATTTAAGGTCTAAATTAATCTGTAACACAGCATGTTCCCATGGTTGTTGATCTAAACATCACTTATCCTTTTGTCACATGAAAGATAAGTTGTGATCTTTGATTTCTGACAAATAAAGCTAAACTCATGGGAGATTAAACGTGACATTTTAATGATCGTGAACAATGTTAACTTTGTGAACATCTTAGCTATAATTTTGAGTTTACTTCTAGCTATACACAAAGTGTTTTTGAAAAGAAAAGATACCCACTGTGTCAAAACAAAAGGCACCGGGCACAGCCTCTGTCTATAAATGACATAATAGCACAACAGGGGTTGGTTGACTTATAAAGACTATGGGATCTCAATTTAATAAATCTGTCATAATGCGGCTGAAGTCATTAACACGTATCAACACTTTTGTCATGTGCATGCCAATTAGAAACAGTCCTGCTGGCCATACTGGGTTGCAAACTATAGTTTAAGACCCTTTTGTTGTACTTTCAAGGCCATGGATTTGATTGAGAGGATGAAAACACATTTTTTAAACTGCTAACACATTGGCATGTTTAAAAAGATTTACAAGGAAAAACAAATATGAGATTCTAGCAGCTTAGCTCTCATCAACATGATAATTAAATTAATCTCCTCATTTCATAGGGAGAGCTTCCTCTGGGACAAACTGCACAGGGAGTGCAATTACTCAAACATATATATACACACAGACTCATGACAGACCAATGCCTCATCAGACACACACACACACACACATACACCAGTGAATCAAAATAAAACCTCACGGCATGTCTGTTAGAGTGAGAAAACAAACTTTTCTAAATACTACGTCGAGTTTGAAGGGATGAGCAGGAATTAAGTGTACAGAAATGAAAAGAAAAAAGTGGGCGGTGAAGGTGGAGACTGGCTGTCCTCCTCGTATTTGTCATGAAAGTCTGTCTGTGGTGCAGAGTTGTGGTGGGGAGGCCGGGGGGAATGTAGGACATTGTTTTAAAAGGTTGGATGGGGACCAAATAGGGGGGCTGCAGAAAGATGAGAATGGGTTCCTAGAATATTCAAGACTCACTGATTTCAAATGTTACTGGCAACATAATGCTGTTGAAAGCGCTGTCTTTGTATAAGGCACGATAAACAACGAGGTTCAGAACTTCTGGGGGACACATTGTATTAATCACTAATCGCGCCGGCCCCCAACGAGCGCTGCTGGGAAAAAATGCTTCTTCCCTTCAATTGACTTTTCCTGAGAACAAAAAACCAAACAACTAACTCTAAGCCTGGTTTATGTGGTGCTGGGATGAACGGAGGCGTAGGTACGAGAAACCTTAGAGCTGTGGCTTGGAAGAGATGTGAGGTCGTCAACTTCAGGATGAGGGAAAAGTTAAAGTCAAAGGAGAACTGTAAATCGTTTTCCTGATGGTCACCCAGTGTTGGGGCGAGCAAAAAACGCAACTAAAATTGATGCAGGCAAACCGGAGTTACACCATGGCAAAATAAACGGCCAGAGATATTATGGACATTACCACTGCACTGCTCGACCGTTTATTTTTGTAAAGAAATCATCACAACAAGGAAAAAGTGTTTGTTTCTGTGGCAGGGGAGAGCAGGCGCTCTGCGATTGGATAGTAATGTCTTTCCAGGATGTTTCAGAGTTAGGCTATCTGAGGTGAGTGGCTACATGCAAAAACATAAAGTATATACTGTTTATAGGGTACACTATATGAGTTTGGTGGTGTCTCGTAAGGATTCGAGTCATGTACAATAGATATTTGATAAAAAATCCATCGTAACACACGGAGCACATTCACACATTCATCACAGTTAAAAACCATGGTAGTGAGTAGGTAGAAGAACCCATGGCGAGGGAATCATAAAGTGCTGTTGCTTTTGTTTCTGTTCAATAACTTAATGGAGATGGGAAAACTGTTAACGATTTGGGAATATCAATCTTCTACAAACTGGCTCCACTAAACCCTCATATGTTGCGGTAGACGACGTAGGGCCAAAATATGAATTTTGATGTGTTTATCTTTTCTGGATTTGACTTTAAAATCCTGAAAAAGTGGTAGTGAGGTGTGTTTAGTATTCACTCTATGAGGTGTCATCAATCAATGATCTGTTTCCCCTGATCCCCTGCTTCTCACACTCAACCACTGTCTGGAAAATAACAAGGCGATACATTCATATTGCCAAGTCCTTAAGCTTGGATAAAAGAGAGGGAGAGAATCTGTCAAATGAAATATGCTGATCATAAAAATCTGGATGATCCTCTTCTAATGAAAGAAGCCAGACGAGAACATTCACACCAATTCTTTAGGATGATTGAGTAAATGTTTTCGACAATAACTTGAATGAATTTTGCGCTGGCTAATCAACGTCTGAAGATCTGATGGAGGAAGTTGGACGAGTCGTTTCTTGATTATTTCTGGACTTGTTTATAGTTTAATCTGGCTGTGACTCATGCTTCCTTCACTGTCGCTTGTTGTGTGAGTGTGACGGATGATGACGGATCCATGCATGACAAAAAAACACTCTTCTATCTATTGATGTCAGTGTGTATGTAAGGGGGGAGTCTGTAGACGATCTGCAGTAACCAGTCTGCTCCTGTTCTGTGCACAACAAGTGAGTAAGACGATGAGTGTTTACTGAATGATGATCTTAGCCGAGCTGCCAGCCAGTCTAACATTTGGTGTAATTCAGGGCCTCCACTGACGTCTGTCTTATTGTTGCATTAGTTGAAGCTGCACTGACTAACGCGGCCTCCTCCCTCCTCGTCGTGGACATTTTACCACGTAACCTGGACCAGGAATGTGAATTGTGCATAGCTGAACAAAGCTGTAACCTCGCCTAACGATGATGATGTTGTTTGTCTGAGGTTATCCTTGCCAGGAAGTCCGTGATGATTATGACCCCGTCTCTCTCTCTGAGGACTGACCTAGCTTCAGACACATTGACTCACACACAATTTGTATATCCCGTTGCCGTGGTTACAAAATGTTAAAATAACCAGAACATGATGAATCGTCAAATGTAATCATTCAGCCAATATATTTCCACCATTTTTTTTTTTTTTTGACAGGGGCTTCTCCTTAATGATCACAATAATGTGATATTTTGGGTTATTAGATTATTCCAGTAGGGGTCGTTTCAGAAGAAGATGACTGGACAAGATAAAAGAGTGGCACATTTACAGGATAAATGACTTTACGCTGTTACACAACGATGAGTTCTTGCGAATTTTTCATGCACCAGAGGTTCATGTTACTCCAAATGAATGTGAGTTTCAACACAAACCACCGTCAGGATATAAAGGTTACGGCCGATGTTTGAGCTCCGCCTGATGATACAGTGTTCATCAACTCTTTTTAACCTCAGATGATGCCTTTAAACCACATGTCCTTCCTTCTGGATCCAATCCAGCTCAGAGGATAAACAACAGGAAAGTGTAGGTTTTCTCCAGAGACCAAACTGGACAGCAGTCCCTTTCATTGGCTTCTCCTTCTCCTTCTCCCTCTGATCACTCAATGTGTGGGTTAACCTGACCGGAGCTAATATCGCCCAAAGGGTCGGCCTTATAATCCACTGCAGTTAAAGCCACAATCTTGGATGAACAGCACAACTATAAACCACTTCACTTGAGGGCAGTGTTTCTTAAACAATGGGTCAGGATGAAGAAATATGACCTCATGCTAAAAAAAAAGAAAAAAAAAGAAGAACTGACACATTTTTAAGGAATAAAAACACTTGTTTGACTTATTTTGAAAAAACAAGCCATAAAAATTCAGGTTGAAAAGTTCTCGTATTTGATTGACACGGCAAAGCAAGCACCAACAGCAAGTGGGACAACAGGATGGAAAACAACACGCCAAGTTCTGCACTCATAGACATGGACACAGAAATACACAATATACAAATACGCACATAGTAGACTGATGTGCAACTGTTCTCTGACTCTCCTCTCTCACACACACACACACACACATACACACACAGACTCATACCAAATACCTCCCTGTCATGCATGCTTCCAACAACTCGCCCAATCTAACCGCAAACTAATAGTCCCGGGCTGCTATCTCCAGCACATTACCCCTGGGAGCTACACACACGAACACCACACAGATACACACAGATGGACCAACACCGCACACATATACACAAACACACACCCACCCATACCAACACGCAGAGGAGGAGAGAGGCAGAGCTCGACCCGTGGAAGAAGCCTACTGCTGCTGCTGCTGCTGCTTGAATAAATTACAATTTATTCAACTTGTGAATATTCCTTGTAGGCACTTAAAAAGTCCTTCCCAAATCCAGGGGGCTTTTTACACCCCTCTCCCTGCTAACCACACTAACCACAGGGATTTCCATCAGCCAGGCTGCATCCTGTACGGAGCAGCCAGATATTTCAACCATCCACATCACACCACACACCAGAGCCTTGAAAAAGAGCAGGATGAGGACAGTGAGTGTGTTTGTGTGTGTGAGAGAGATACTAGATAAAACTTAAATTTATTTACAAAGACTGTTTGTGTATAGTCATTAGCACAATCATCCCGGCATTTTAAAATGACTTATTATGTATAAAACACTACAAATCTTCATCCATCTCTCTCTTTCTATTGCTCTCTCTATAATAGATTATGTGTGTTTATAAACTTCTTCACCTTGGCCAGTAAACGCCGGGGTGTGAAGGCATGCTGCACTCGAAAGAGCGAAACTAGACCGAGGAGGCCTGATAGACTCCAGGCCTTAGGAAACATTTTATCACAGTGTGTGTATATGTGGGCCTGAGTGCGCACTTATGGGCATGAATTTGATCAAGGGGTGAGATGACAGCGGGCTCCACGAACGTGACTGCCTCAATCAACCCTTTTAATGCATCTCGCGGTTATAATTGACAGCAGAAACAGGAGGGAGAGGGGGAGAGCGGACGGTGGAGGGGGGGAGACGGTGCAGGAACAGAGGAGCAGTGAGAGGGAGTGTGACCTGAGCCGAGGTTCACGTTTCACTGCGAAAACATTCGGCCCGGGCGCTCTTCTGAGAGAAGTGACAGATATTCCGAGGTATGTCAACACCGCGAGAAGTGTACACTAGTTAGATTGCTCAGGATCACACGCATTAAGCACTCCTCTCGCGCACAAAAGTACACACAGGAGATTGCAGGATTTTTAAATATGCCTCCCTGTTTTAGTTCAAGCTGAAACAACAGCGGCCCTGTTCATTTAGGAAGGTCTCTCCCTGCTAAAAGCTGACACTCTCTGCCTGTGTCTGCTGGCAAAAGGGAGATTAAGGCAGGATTCAAGTATTTAATGTATGGCAATAAAGCGCAATTGGCAAATCCCCTCATATATAATTCCTTAATGGGCTGCTTGTGCATCATGAACAGAGAGAGATGGGGGAAAGCGGGAGGGAGAGGCAGCAGCAGACACATTTTTGGCTGCAGAGGCCTCTGAGCACTAATCACTGAGTGAATGTAACACCTCCCATATTTTTTTTTACACTTTTTCTACTGTATTTGAAGATTTTATACCCAGAAGAAGATACATGTGTGGTACTAAAACCAGCTCAGTGTAGTTAACACTTCTGTCTGGAGGCATGAATAGGGCATATTGTGTCGATCAGCCAGTCAGAGTTGCCTGACTGCTTTCTGAGTGAAAGCAAAGATAAAGCATTGAGGCCTACTGCTGCTGCAAGCACTGATAATGTCCCCGATGTTGCAGTTTCCAGGTCCAATCTCCCCCCCTACAGTGTATAACCATGACATCACAAAGGCCTAGTGGCTTATTTTCAGTCTCTATGTGCATTTCTCTGTGAAATTTAATAAGAAAAATCGGGATCTTTATGAGCACAGCAGCACATGTACAATATCCTTCATGACAACTCTGTGCACTCCGTCTATTCCCATCATTCCCATCTTTTCCACACTTTGTCCACATGCATTTTCGAGAACTCACTATTAGAGAGAGAGAGTATGGGGACAGATTACATCAAAACATCAAGTCAGTGGCTCTGGCGTGTGTGTGTTTGTGTGTGTGTGTGTGTGCCTCAGTGACAGGCCAGCTGGGACACAAACATCATACCAGAGCCATGAGGACAGACTGATGGCTTGCCTTCTCGACAGACCCCAGGCCTCGCAGACTGGCCATGAAAAGCATGGGCGGGAATTATGTACCTAACTGTTTCTGTGTGTGTGTGTGTGTGTGTGTGTGTGTGTGTGTGTGTGTGTGTGTGTGTGTGTGTAAAAGGCTGATAAAGTTGGAAACGGGGGCAAAGTTTATGGTAGAGTAAGATGAGTCCTGGACAGAGCTATGGTACTAATAGTGGTTTGGTGTTTCCGAGGTCTTTATGGTTAAAAAGAAGAAGTGACTGCGATGGCCAAAGAACAGCTGGGCCAGATGATGTGGAGCTCGGGCTTCAGGGGTAATCGAAGGCCATGATCCCAAATGCAAGGACAGCATTTACTGGAGTATAACTGAGATGAAAAAGACAGACTCCTTTAAAGCCAAAACAGAACAACGCAGGCTGGCGGAGGAGGCCAGGACGAGGATAATGAGCTCAGCCAACATGGTGTCTGTCGAACACCAGAACTAAGGACAGATCTGTTATGGGGGGGTGGATTGATAAAGAGACAAGGACAGCACTGGGAGGTTGTGTGCTGTTGTTGGAAAGTCTTAAGAGAAAGGCACAAAGTCCAAGTGAGACCCCAAAACAGTGTGGAGGCCAGAGACGGAGTGATCTCATAGGTCTGATGGAGGTGAGGCATCGGGGATAAAGACAGAGGAAAGTTTTCTATATAAACTTTGACTACGGTTGTGTGGCTTGATATGTTTTGTCTAATGGATCCCTACACTACATGGCATGAAAAGAGACAGAGTACTGTACTACTCATGGCACAATTACAGTAATTCCTCAGTATAAGCTAATTGCAGTGTGGATCCTAAGCTGTGATGTTCTTGGAGGGGTTACAGCATGGGGGAGAGGAGAGTGGGTAAACATAGCTATTATTATGATAGATAGATAGATAGATAGATAGATAGATAGATAGATAGATAGATAGATAGATAGATAGATAGATAGATAGATAGATAGATAGATAGATAGATAGATAGATAGATAGATAGATAGATAGATAGATAGATAGATAGATAGATAGATAGATAGATAGATAGATAGATAGATAGATAGATAGATACTGAGTACAAAGGGGAAATATATGATAAAATATATCCTACAATGTCTAAAACAATAAAAATACACAAAAGTGCAAAGGGAGCAACCTAGACATGGGTAAAATACTGTGCTACATAATTTCAGTGCAATACATAATTTAAAAACGATATAATACTTGTGCAAAAGGGCTGAAACATAGTTTAAAAATGAGGTATGTTATATAGCTTTATTTTATAGACTCCATGTTGTTGTGTTTGGACATATTATTGTTTATGTTCACCTCCTACTGAAGAGTGAGGAGTTATATAGTCTCAGATCCGAAGACCAGTTGAATAACTCAGGTCAGGTCTGTTGGATGCACCAGTAGAAGGACTAGATAAAACACCATGACAGAGCTCAGGTCTATAAGCCGATGTTGGAGAGACTCGACGGTGAAGGAAAAAGGTTGACAAGAAGAATAAACAACAACAGTAAAACTGGACCGACTTTAAGAGTCGAGTGTTGAGTGCAGGATTGGATGTGAGTTTGGACATATAACTGACAAATAGGCGAGAGGTCAGAGGTTAAGAGCGAGGTCTTGCGGTTGAAGTAGTCAGTCTCTCACCGACAGAAGGAGAAAAAAAAGAAGAAAAAAAGTTGCAAAGAAGAGTGAAGAGGTCTGGGAAACGATGGCTCATGATGATCAGAGTTGTTTTAGACACTCCAAGCCATCGTGGGACTCAAACAAAACAACACAACCACTTATGACTTTGCCTGGAAACTGATTTGTTAAGAGCTAGAAAAACACACTTGCAGGGACCAAGTAACCATTAAAGAAATACAAGCCCTTCTCTTATCAGTGTCACTATTTTTATAACCCCGAAAAGTAATTAGGAGTGTGTGCTACAATTTGCTGAGGCAGACACATTGGCAGGCATTTTATCATCAAGCTCGGTAAGCTAGCTGAGTGTTTTTGGCAAAGTTGCACTATTTCTTATTTATCTAGTTTCACAAATCATGGTCATCTCAAGAGCACATATTTCATATACCACAAACACATAATGGAATAACACATGACAGAATCATGTTGGAATTGCATTCTTCATCTATGATGATATTTGGCTCATTTGGACGATCCCTCTTCCAAAACATCCCTGAAAATACAGAGGTCACTCTGAGTCAGTGCTAAAAATGAGATGTGGTATTCGCTGTGCCAATCTGCCAGATTGCCACTATCCAAATATGTGTGTGTGTGTGCATGTTTGTGTGTGTGCGCACACGTGTGTAAGTGAGAGTGAGGTAAGAGCAGAGATTAACCATGGTCGGTGATTAATACAACTTGACTTACTGACTTACTGTGAGCAATTATGGCCATGTCTTTTCTCAAGCTTGACTATCTCACTCTCCGTGGAACACATGGGGGTCCTGAAACATGTGCGCCCCAAACACACACACTTTCACACACTTTCACACACACTCTCACACACATACATATGCCACAGATCGCCAGCCCACCCCTCCACTCAACCTCAAAACCACAAAGGGTTAAATATAATCAATCTTCTTTAACAATGCTGTCAGGGCAGTGTCTGAGAGCGCTGCACAAACGCAACGATGCTGGCTGCACACGATGTGTTTGGTGTGTGTGGTGTGTGTATACGCCTATGTCGGTGAGAATGGATCTGTATGTATAAGCCATTATGTACACACTGGTACATGTATGTGTGTGTGTGTGTGTGTGTGTGTGTGTGTGTGTGTGTGTGTGTGTGTGTGTGTGTGTGCTCCCATGCAGTACATACATGTGTATGATCCAGGATGCCACATGTTTCTGTGTATGTACTTCTTCACCATGTTAACAAACCGTTGTGTGTGCATGTCTTTGTGTTTTATGTAGGAAGTGTTTTGTGCTTCTGTTCTGTATATACTGTACTATACAATGAATGTGAACGTTGTGTGTGTTAGAGCTTGCATGCATGTGAGTATGTGTGTATCTAATTGAAACTCCATCCAAAACCACAAGACTGAGAAGCGGCAGATATTTCCCAGGCCCTGGGCCACATACTGTGTCTGTGTGTGTAAGTGTGTGTGTGTGTGTGTGCTACCTGAGGGGACTTGTGGGACCTCCAGCTGTACTGGTGGCTGTGGAGACTGGCCAGCAGCACATTCTCATCCGTGTCCACCTGGCCGAAGCGCAGCGTTTCGTGGGTGTCGTTACAGATCACATAGTGGCTGTAGACCAGCTCCTCGTTGTCCGGGTTTCCATTCTGAGAGCGGAGAGAAGGTGGAAGGTATGAGAGAGAAGAGAGAGAGAGACAAAGTGAAGGACAAAAAGAGGACATGAGAGTGACATGAGAAAGACAGGCTGTCAATAAAAAAGATGAAGCAAATACTTCCAGGTGTGTGTTTATGGCGGGTGTACATATAATGTATGGTATATAAGGTAGTGTGTGTGTGTGTGTGTTTAAGCACATATACAGGTGTCAACAATTTATGTATTCTCAATCTTAAAAATGCAGATCTTGGTAGTGCAGCTGTCAGCCAGTAGAAGAATGAGATGAGTGATATCATCTGTGGGAGTAACACAACCTCAACAGGGGAGTGAATCATATCACAGTCTGACAGTTATTCAGGCTGGAGCAGCTTGGACGGGGCTTTGGGGGCCAAATCTGCTGCCTGGTCCCACATAAAACCTCCAGGAGGCATCTCTCTTTAGCAAACTCTCTAACTTTTTCATGTCCTTCTCGGAGCAGCTCCGAGTTGGGTCGTTGAGAGAGATAAACAGGCGCACATGATTCAATATGTGTGAGTGTTTTTTTTTCTTTTTCGCCAATGCTGGAAACACAGTGTGCCACTGAGAGTGAGAGTGCATTGCTGCTGGTAGGAGTCATCAATATATTGTGGTCGTTAGGAGAAAACAATATGGCAGAGTGCAGCCCGCCTGCAAGCAGCGGGTCAGTGAGAACGCCTCGGAAGAAACTCGAGTCATGCGAGCTGCACACGGACGCCGTCCACTCGCACGTCACCTTGCATGCAAGGGAGAAGAGCTCACTGGCCTACTATTGAAAACACTGGTTTAACAGGGAGAGGGTGTGTGTGTGTCAAGTCAAGTCTCCTGCATAAAGGAATTCAAGTGCATAATTTCAAAACAGCGCGTTTTGTGTGAGTTTTTTTATGTGAGTTGGACCCAGAGTGTGTGGGTGCAAGTGAATGTTTAAGTTTTACTTGAGCTCCTTCCAGAGGCTCTCGGGTCCTGATGGGATCTCTCCTGCTGCACACACACCCCTCCCTGACTCCTGACACACATGACTGAGGTTCAGACAGCTTCTCAATAACTACTCAACTATCCCAACAAAGAGGGACCCCAGCCTGCTGTATACTTTTTTTTTTTTTTTTAAATGGCAAGGCGGGTTGATGGTTGATGGTTAAAAGAGGCTGGCAGTAAAAGCTCAGAGTTTGACTGCCAAGCACGTTCAGGGTCCTGGGGTTGTTGATGCTATTGAAAACGGATGGGATAGTTTACACCATTAAAAAGAACACTTGATGATAGATGTGTGTGAGAGAGAGCGGGAGAGAGGTACGGAGCAAAAAAATATAGATGGGACAGCTGCGACAGTGGGTTGAAATCCATTTCCAGTTTTATAGGGGAACACTATCTTTGTTTCCCTTCTGAATCCAACGCTGCGATTTACAAACTTCCTGCTGCCATCTTAAGATGCCATTGCTAAGCCCCGCTCCTTTGATGGTATCGTCTTTCTGCTCTGATTCATGAGGCAACGTGATACACACATCAGAAACGCTCGCGGCAGTCATCGTGATCACTCCCCGTCTATATGAGGACTTTTAAATGGACAAATATTAAGATAAAGACACTTAAAAGGCAACACATCCTCCTTGTTAAAGAGCAGAAGATGACAGCTTCATCGTTAGACGCCGGCCTAACTGAGAAAAGGGAATCAAAGCCTCTCTCTCTCCCCTAATCCACCCAGACACTTTTACTTAAGTTTTCACAGGAGTCGGGCCCAGATCGGCATGATAGAGTGGCACACATACACAGGACAAGGTACAGTAAAATGTCTGGAAAACACATTGTAAACAGTGACACCCACTCATAGAAATACGCATGAAACAAGAAACCACGGAGGCGATAGTGAAACCTGTAAAAACGGACACAATGAAATACTAATCAGATCTAAAATCAGCAATATACTCCTGCACAGACGACCCTCGCTAACACATCTGTTGCAACCAGCAACATGATCTCTCTGTCACTTTATTTTCCAGTTACAAAGGGAAGCAGAGAATCGTTTAAACATGGGAAGAAAAGAAAAGGGGGGAAAGAAAGAAAAGAAAGAAAAAAAAATAACATGAGGAAAATTTCAGTTGTCTCAACTGCACATGTAAGAGCCTGTGAATGCTCTGTGAGAAAGCAGAATGTGTAAATACTACTGGGCTTTTGTGTGGCTTTCCACCAAAGCCACTTCCCAGGGGTTAGGAGCTGGAGGAGGGCGGGTGGGTGTGGGGTGGGGGGGCAAAGATCGAAAGTGGGGCCGAGGACCGAGTATGAAAATGGAGGCATGGGGTCTGAGGTTAAAGTGGTGGGGGGCTGAGGTTGGGACCATATGGGGCTATCGAGTGCAAGAAGAGGAGGCAAAAGACAAAAAAAAAATCAAAAATGTTTCTATTCTGTTGTTCTTTTTTCCCTTCATCCTGCAGAACCAGTGAACCATTCATAAAACATGTAACGTCTTTCTGTTACAGCAAAATCTCACTGTATCCACCTGAAGTTTTTATAATAGATGCAATTTATATTATTTTATCAATCATAACAATCAATTAGGTTGTCAGAAAGAAGCAATCACAGATGCAAGAGTGTTATCATGACTGCAACTGTATGTATAGATGATGTCTCTATGAGTGTAAAAATTGCAGCCATACACCAAAGAAGTGTCTTTTATTTTCTATTTGTTGCTTGCCATTTCATCTGAAAGTGCGCCAGCTGTGGTGGTCTGGTGTGACCATTCCTCTGGTTGTGAGGTTGGCGCCATATGGGGCTATCGAGTGCAAGAAGAGGAGGCAAAAGACAAAAAAATAAATAAAGCAAAAATGCTATTCTGTTCTTATTATTTTCCCTTTATGCATGTAACATCTCTCTGTTACAGCAAAATCTCATTTTATCCAGCTGAAGTCTGAACCTTCAGGGCTGCTAATGCTGAGTTTTTAAAATAGATGCGATTTATATTGTTATATCAATTATAACAATCCATTAGGGTTGTCAGAAAGAAGCAATCACAGATACAAGAGCGGCAACTATTATAACAGTTTATGGCTCTATGAGTGTAAAAATTGCAGCCATACACTAAAGAAGTGTCTTTTATTTTCTATTTGTTGCTTGCTGTTTCATCTGAAAGTGCTCCAACTGCTCTAGTTGTGGTGGTCTGGTGTGACCATGCCTCTGGTTGTGAGGTTGGGGCCATATGGGGCTATCGAGTGCAAGAAGAGGCAAAAGACAAAAAAAAAATAAAGCAAAAATGCTATTCTGTTCTTATTTTCCCTTCATGCATGTAACATCTCTCTGTTACAGCAAAATCTCATTTTATCCACCTGACGTCTGAACCTTCAGGGCTGCTAATGCTGAGTTTTTATAATAGATGCAATCTATATTGTTATATCAATTATAACAATCCATTAGGTTGTCAGAAAGACAGATCACAGATACAAGAGCTATTAACTGTTATAACAGCGTATGGCTCTATAAGTGTAAAAATTGCAACCATACACTAAAGAAGTGTCTTTTATTTTCTATTTGTTGCTTGCTGTTTCATCTGAAAGTGCTCCAACTGCTCTGGTTGTGGTGGTCTGGTGTGACCATGCCTCTGGTTGTGAGGTTTCAATTGTGTGGTAATTGAGGATTCTTCTCCATGGTTCAATGCTCACCCTGCAGGCCACATCACAACGGGCCTGCCTGCCAGCCATGACACCAGGAAACATGAAAATCACTGAAGGATGGGATACATCCTTCTGTTGCAGAAGGACAGAGCCTGTTAACATTTCTGATTACATTTTCAATTAGGATCAAGTTTTTCCTGTGCACGGACGATGTGTGTGTGTGCGTCTGGAATGTGAGTTTCCATCAGATCAAAGATACGTTTTTTTTGTTTTTTTAGCTGAATGGTGCCGGCCTTCACACAACCATCCCTGTAGTGCACCGCTTGTTCTTAATCGTACCCATACAAGGTTCACCGCATGTAGAGATTGTGTTTCAGTGAAAACCCTAAAAAGGGAAACAATAATCCATGATTGAAATGTTCACAACTTCCTGTGAGAACGGCCCAAATATTTAAATGTTTCCTACAGAATCGAGCTTTTGTACTTGACCTCTCTCTACCCCTTCTTCCACAACTACCATATCCACATGCTGCACATTTGCCTTATAATTATGGGTGTTTTTCCCCTTGTGTTCAGCAAAGTGGTGAAGTCTGGAGGTAGATAAAAGGTTCTGAACAAGTTACAAGGCTGCTGCTGTTTAGACCAATCAAGAAAATACAGCTGGCTTAATCACCGCATGAATCAATCCCATACCAGTGAGCATGTAAATCCACCAATCTTTTGGGTTTGTGTTGTGTTCGGAGGTGACTGTGGAGTAGAGAACAGTATTGTTTGTGTGTGTTTGAGTGAGCAGTGTATGGCTGACTTTGTGTCTCATGGCTCTGGGCAAAGTTGGTATTTAAAAAGCCAAACATAATATAATCCAATCAGTATCAATAAACCCCTGGCTATGAGCATACAAGCACTTAATAACCTCCCTCATCATCACACTTGGCATGTTGGGTAAAGCCCACCAGTCATACCTGGTGTGCATACTGTAGCACATCCAAATAGCTCATGAGTAAAGTCTCAATATGACCTTTCATTACAACACCACAGACGCTCTAAAATCTTATTTATGGCTGAATTAAACAGCAGAAATAGGGGAACATTCACTCGCTCGTGTTAAATGATGCAATAATGAAGCTAAGGGTCAAATATGATCCATAGACCAATGCGGTCGGGCAAAGAGCTTTTTGATGAGTCAGTGATGCCATTGAGCAAAAACAAAGGTATTAATCCGTAAGCCAGAGCTATCATTTTATAGTAGATTCTTCTATACAGCTTGTTTAATTTTATTTTGCACAGGTAAGAGACCGCAGCTGTTTCTACAAAAACATAAGGTAATATTTCTCTCACCTGGCAGTGAGAATGCATGCATGTAAAACCATGAGAGTACCTCATGTCTCAAGAGGCCAATATATGAGTCAGCACAGCCACAGCTGAGCAGAGCAGAGCCATGATAGGGCATGCAAAGCCAGAGAGACCAGTGTGTGAGTGTGTATGAATACGTGTGCGTGTGCAGTAGACAAGTGGGTGGAGGACAGGGGCCAGATGAAATCTTGGCAGGTGTAACCACTCAAGTTTTACCGTGTTTTTATGGGCATCGCTTCACACACAAATATCCTGGCTACCAGAGGCAGCGCTGAGAGCTGAGAACTGAGAGATGACGAGGACCATAGACGCCCAGGAACAGATACACCGAAGCCTCTTACTCACAGTTTACAGCGAGCTGAGAGGCAGCTCCATCCTGCATTACCGCTGGCATACGACCAAGACGTTCTCATAAAATCCACTTTGTTGTGAGTTTGTTTAGCTGATACTCCATCTGGGACGGAGGGCCGTCTTTCAGCATATTCTCTAAATGTACATACATTTCAAAGGATTTCCTCTACAGTTTTACTAGCCCCTGCCTCCAAATATCAAACATCCATCAAACAACAGTGCAAACCCCTCGTTCCCTTACGTGTCTGAGTGCATCCCGCTATTTAAATGTACAAGTGAACAAGTCATCACTGATTACTTGAAAATGTGCTTCCTTCTGTAGCAGTGAAAAGTTGCCTGGATGCTGCCTCATGTAAAAAAAAATACATCTTTTATGATATTATATGATATTTACTGTAAGTGGGGGAAATTAAAACATGAATTTAAAAGGCAGTATGTAGTGTGTGGTGTGTGTCTCAGTAGCTTTAACTTCCTGTCACCTGTTGCCAGCTGTGCAGAGCAGTGTCCACAGTGTGGATGGCAAACTGGCTGATGTTCAGAAACACCGGGTCCACAAACACATTCACATCCAGCGTGGTGGTCTGGGGACAGCAGGTGGCGGCAGCCTGGCCCTGAAACACACAGGAAATCAAATTATGAATGAACATGTGTTCCCACATTACATGATCGATACTTTATATTGACTGATTGATTTTGATTTTTGTTTATTTAAGTGTCATGCACATTTTTCGTGCTCAGCCCACATGGGCTTATACAGTAAGACACTAAACATAAAAAAACATACATTCAAGAATGGCTAGCGTGTCATCTTAAAGGAAAAGAAAGGAGAAAAAACAAAACAAAAACAGACAAGCTTCCAAGATATAAAAAACAATAAACAGTAATTTATGGGTTTATGTGGGATATAATGTTTTCTGTCTCAATGTCCAGGCTTCATCCATGAATCTAACCAGGACATAGATCTCCTCCTTAAAAAACCAACACAACTTATCATGCTCAGCCATCCAGAATAAGTCTGGTTTCTTCCTTTTGGCTTTTCTCAAACAAGGACTGTCGGAGTTCATCATACAAAGGGCATTGAAACAGAAAATGTAATTCATTTCCAACAGTACTAAGGTCGCATAAAAACACATAAACGCTGCTCTTCTGGTATAACCCTTATACCTCCCTACTTCGATTGCTGAAGGCAAGCTGCCAGATCTCAGCGGTGCACACAGGGACCTCCCCAAGTTTAACATCAAATATGGTTCTGTACAATAATCTTCTTTAATTTGAACATAATTTCTACAGTAAGTTTAGGTTTGCTCCAAATCGCCTCCTTCCATTGTTTCTTATGGAGATTAACTAGGTTTGTTGACTCTGTCCCATTTAACAGTTAGCCATACGACCAATATTAAAAAGTGAGCTCTACCTGCAGCACACAGGGCTGGAGCAGCTGCAGGTATGTGACATTGCGGTACTCCAGCAGCCTGCAGTCCAGCTGGGTGGAAAAGCTGAACTCCTGACAGTAACTTGGGCCGCTGCTCCACTGGCGCAAAAAGACCCTCGGCTCCCGAGCGCCAATCACCATGAACTCCTGTTCCTGAGGTAACTTCCTGTCTGGCAGGAAGGGACGCAGCTGTCGGGATGGAACTGGAAGAATGACACGTATTATTTTCATTCAGACAGGACGTTAAAATATAAACATGACATGACCATCGAACCAACGGATTGTGATATCTGGGGCAGCTCACTAACACAATACTTTATATGACATCGAGCACAGCGGATCCAAACTGCTTTACAGGAGAAAGAACAATAATAAAATGCATGAATTAAAATAATCACGCATGTGAACCCAGCTGTGGATTTCACAGAAGAGGTCAGACAGTTAAATGCCAGTTAGATTCGGTGTGTTTTTGAGCCGTTTATATGTCATAGATGGAGTCAACTAGAAAACTCTTATAAACTGTTCAAACATCATAACTTCATACCATCATTTATTGCTCTGATGTTGTTGAATTTAAGATAACTGAGGTCAACTGAAGTTATTATAGCCTTTATTTAAACTCAGGGATATATTGAGGAAGCAACCTCCTTTAGAATATAGCTGAGGCAGAACACAAAACATTTGAAACATACAATGAAAAATACCAAAACAAAAAACCAAAAAAAAGTGGAGATGTGTTTTGTTTCAATGGATTAAAGACAAGCCCCCATCAGTCACACAGTGGTACAGGGAAGTATTCAATGTTTTTCCTATGGAACGCCTGCAGAAAGGGCGACCATATTTTGCCTTCATCAATAAGTCATAGAATACTTTTATTTTCTCTCTCTTCTCCTTTTCTTAGTATAGTGCCCATGTAAATGTTTGTATGTTGTATGATGTGCAATTCATGTATATGAATTTTGTGTATTTTTGTTTGTGTCTGTGCTGTATGGTTCGTTGTTTGTTTCTGTGAAAGCAATAAAATATATTACAAAAAAGAAAAATACCAAAAAGTAAAAGTGGCAAAGACAAACTGAAAACAGAGAAGTGTGTTGCTACACTGCACTACTGAGACTTTGATAGTGTTTTCTGTATCCTACCTGTCCCCAGCTGTTCTAGGTGGTGGCAGAGGTGAACTTCCAGCTGTGCCAGCTGCAGGGACACACCCAGGGAAGAGACAAACCACGGTGCAAAGCAGGAGTCGACGCGGGTGCAGGCCGCCAGCGCTGTCGGAGACACCAGCTGATCGCAGGGGACCTGGGATCCACACTCACTATCCAAACTGAGATACCACAGACAGATGATAGTATTTACAGAGGAGATATTTGTGCCTGGGAAATAACAATAAACGCAGGCTGCATGTGAAAATTATATTAATTCAAATAGGAATAATAAAGTAGAACAATGAGTAATGATGATTCACTTTTTCATTTTACCAAAACTTGTTTTCTAACATCAGAACAAATAGCAACAGCAGCTGTGGAGAAAAACGACCACACAAATTATAGTGACTAATTAAAAACAATCTTTTTCTGATTAGCGGCTGAATGTTTTTGTCCCTCGCCCAGTGAGTTACAAATTGTGTGACATCCTCGTCAGAAATGCAGAGAGAGAGAGAGCGAGAGAGACAAACGCTACAATTACTCAGAAAAAAGAATAAAGGAATGAAAAGAGACAAGGATGTGGAGGGGGCCTCTTTACTGTCCGAGCCTGTGAGTTTAGGTGCATTATTACTGTCACAGTTTCCAGGAGAATCTCTCCATAGCCCATTAATTGCATGTCATGGTTGATGATGTTGAATGGAAGGTAATTGAAGTGAATGACCATTTGCTCTGTAATTTGCTGCTACCATGATCCACTATAAAAACTCCAGCAGGAAACGCTCAAGACCTGAAAAATGCTGGTGCAGCAGAGTGCTCCTTAAAAAGATAAGCATCATATGTTGACAATTTTCATTACTTCCAGTTGGCAGGGCGGCCAAGTTATTTTTCTGGTGGAAACTAAAGTAAGGCAGATGAAACGAGTGACTAAGGAAAGGGGAATCAATTTTGATCAAAAAAGACAAATAATTTAAACATAAAGGAAATGTAGTGTTTGGAGTATGATTGTAATGAAGCACAGATGTATATTTTGCTTTACACTGTATCTGGTTCTGCAGCGTTTTTTCTCTGTTTCTTCTCTTACATGTTTTCTTATTCTTCCCTCTCTGCTCCTCTGGAGCTGTCTAAGCCACACAGAATGTGGGCTTGGCAATTCTCTTCCACTAAAAGTTTCCTAAATCCCAAGAGGAAGTAAAAAAAGGAGGGGAGTAGATTAGGATGAGGAAAGAATGAGAGAAAGAGAGGGAAAAGAAAAATGGGTGAAGCACATAAGATGTAACAGAGGACGCCGGCTGAGACATGAGAGGTGAAGAGAGGAAGCAGTGGTAGCGAGTAGAGGAGAGAAAAAGCATGCTCTCTGAGCCGTTACAGCGCTCGGCTGGCCCGGTCCACCCCGTCCCAACCCAGCCCAACCCAGGTCTGGCCCGGCCTGGCCTGGCCAACCCAAAGGGGGCTTTACTCCTCTCGCTTCCCGTGAGCTTCCCCTCGATTAGATACACTCAAGGTAAGCAGGAAGGAATCCGGATGGGCCCTGACAGGCACTTGGTGTGCTGGGAAATCTCATTAGGCCAATCTGAACGCCTTCCAAGCCCGCTCCCTGCTCCTGCACACCAGATGTGGGGCGAGGGACACATTACTAGCTCTTTGTGCTCAGCGGCCTGGGTGCACTCTGTCTCTCTGCTTTCCCTCACACTGGACGGCATCTGCGCTGCGGATCCGAACGCATATCCGTGTAGGCATACGACATACGCACACAAGTCGCGTGTGTTACTGTACAGACAAGACGCACAACGTCGTATGTAAGACAGATTGATAGATAGGATGATAAAGTGCAGGATTTTTCTGTCACCTCTGCTCATCCCCTCCTCCCTCGTTATTGTTGAGCACTATCCTCCACAGATCAGAGGCCACCAGCTCCTTCTGCTGGTCGGTGAGGCTGAGGCTGGGGAGCTGCAGCTGGCAGGCGCTGCTCTCCGACAGGCTGAACTCCCGGTATGGAACGTAGGCCTGCTGGAGCTCGTCCCAGTATTCAAGGCTGCATGGTACCTGGAAGGAAAGACACAGTAAAAATCTTAAATATGTAAAATATGTGACCCCCAAATACTGTATTTTATACATTTCTTTTTTAAACATGCTCTTGATTCTTCTTAAGACTTAAAGGGATAGTTCCTATAGTTTTAGGAGTAGGTTCATTACCTTGAATTGTCGGTGCAAGCTGTTTTTAGAACGGCGGAGCAGAGCCGCGAGCTGCTTAGAGCTACACTACGGAGGCTGGTATGGTATGGTATTTCTTGGTTTCCCTCATCAAACTCATCAAATACACAATCCAACAACTCCAAAACGCTCTGGTGGACAAGTTGTGACCTGAACATTCACCACACTATGAGATAATAACAGAACGTTACGAGACAGAGTTGTTTTTGAGGAAAATTCAGAGGCCGCTTGCCGAAAAACTGACAGGAACGCGCATCAGCGGTTTTGCATGAATTTACCTCTGAAACAACTCTGTCTGGTAACGTTCTGTTATTGTCTCATAGCGTGGTGAATGTGCAGGTCACAACTTGGAGCTGTTGGATTGTGTATTTGATGAGGGAAACCAAGAAATCCCATGAGCCTATGTAGCGTAGCTCTGAGCAGCTCGTGGCTCTGCTCTGCCGTTCTAAAAATAGCTTGCACTGACATTTAAAGTTAACAAACCTACTCCTAAAACTATAGGGATTATGACAATGGGCCAATTTGCCAAAATGTTGAACTATCCCTTTAAGATCTTAAGTCCACGTTCCCTTGATTTCATTGGAGAACAACATGATTAGAAATAAAACAGAATCACAAATGGCCCAAAACACTTTTTTATATTGCTCAAGATAAAATTGTAAAGACTTCCTTGCACTTGTGTGTCCTTGATAAAAAGGTGTGTTTCCCTCTTTCTTGTACAGATGGCAGTAGGATAGACAATTGCTGGTCAACAATTGCTGGTCAAATCTCTGCCGGTCACACAAACTCCCACTCCTCTCATCTTAGAGCTGCACATCTCTGTTCGTTGGTCAACAATTACTAAACTCAAGCTGTTATGACGATGATGACTTCATGAGGACCCAAAGTCACAGCATAACGAATGCGCTTAGTTACGTCCCTCTGTGTTGCCTTATACGGTTACACTGAGCTCTGCAACTACTGAAACAAATTTTCTACTGAAACACTAACTCAAACCATTATTGGTACCGCTGAGTATTATCTGAATACTCATCTGTGAATGCCAGAGGACCTGTACAGTACAGTACAGTACGTATGGTGGTTTGTTGTGCAAACATTACGGTGTCCATCACTGGCTCCCTCTCTGTAGCTGCTGGCTCGGCTCCATCAGATGACAGTGTTTTACTGACTGTTTTATATCCCCCACTTAGTCTCCTCTTCAGATGGACACTAGTGGATATCTAACCGTTGTTTCCCTCAGCTGTTCATCACTTCAGACTTCAGGTTCCAGTCCAAACAAACTATTGTAACCCCCCCAGTGTAGTGTAGCCCTGATTACTCATCTGCTGTAGGTTTACTGTAATGTTTTATTATTGCACAACAGGTATTCTTAAGTCCTCTGGATCCCCTGGTTATGTGTAAAGCATTAAGCAACTGCTGCTGCTGCTGCGGCCTGCTAATAATCAAGCGTTGATTCATCTTCTAAGACACAGCGAGCGAACAACTGCTGTCGAGGATGAATGAGCAAGTGATTTTTCATGGTGTCTGTTTTACAATTTAGGATTTTTTACTCACTTCAGACAAAAACCAAACTTTAATTTTTCTCGTCTAGTCGGAAAAAATGACAACACTTTGACCGCAGACCACCAAGGCAGCGAGGCGACAACTCTCCATAACAACATCGCAATGACCACAGCATAACTAAACACCCCGGCAACTGTGTGTGCGCTACATTACAACAAGACAGGGACATTAACATTTAAGTCCCGGAGCTTTTTCTCACACTGAATAACAATCAGCTCATGTGAATGTTCTCACATTATGTGACGATGGTTAGGGCTCCTTTCAGATTGAGCAAAAATTAGCATAAATGTGTCTGGAGCTCCTGTGTGAACTAAAGCAGGCGCTCGGGTTACCTCGGCCACCTGGAAAACTGCGCTACTGATGGATCAGTAGTGGCAGGGCGGCTCTCAGGAGCTCACCTGAAGGATGCCAGGCAGTAAAGACATATATATGTGTGTATGTGTGTTTGCAAATGTATTTGCCTGTGCACATGTATGTATATGTGATAATCTAATAGTTAGCCAGAGGTATGTGTGGCACTCCCTGGATGATTACCAAGCTCACAAAACTGTCAACAAGTTGGTGTCGTGTATGTGTATGTGTATGTGTGAGGGGAAGTACAGTGCACAAAGAGTGTGAGTGTGTGTGTCTGTTCATTCATATGTGTGGGGCTGATGGATGAAGTAACCGTAGCTTACATCATGTATTTAATGCCACACAGGTTTTCCTGGAATCGGCTGCTCATAATTGCACCTGACAGAGTTGTGCACCCGCAACCCCAACACCGAGCCACCGAAGGAGGAAAGAAACTCACTGGATCTCCACCGAGAGTTCCCAGAACTGTGCTGCTAAAACACAAGCCATGTTTTTTTTTTTTCACCTGTGATATTCTATACACATGACAGCATACAGAAATGAATATGTTGAGGTACATATATGGTACAGTGGAATACATTTGCACGGTTGAATTTGCGTCATGTTCCCTTTGACTTGCAGCCCTGGCCTTGGAAGAGAGTAGAGATGAAATCAATTACCAATTCAATGAATGTTGTAGAGAGGATGGAAAAAGTAAGAAAGAAAAAAAGAAAGAAAGAAATGTTTTAGCCATGTATAGCTGGACGTCTGGCGCTGGCTTCTGGGAGGAGGAGAAGGGACCTGTGTATATGTCAGATGAATTGTATATATGTGTGCAGGAGGACGACTATGTATAATTGCACGTATGAAAGACAATATTCGTGTATACACAGGTGTGTGTATGCATGTGAGTGCATGATACAGTCTGGGCAGTGTCGGTTTCCGCTGCTTGATTGTGTGTGTGTATACCTTATCTGATAAACAACATGTAACCCTAAAATAGCTGACATTCCCTTGGCTGGATGGGCCCAATCTGTGTTTTCCTCCACAGCGCTGCACAGAGCAGAGCAGAGCAGAGCAGCGGCCTGGCAGAGAAAAGCTCAGGGTAAAATATCACACGCAGGATTATCTTAAATATTATCTTAATTTTAGAGTCAAGGTTTCATTTGGAGCCGGTTCAAATTGGCTGGAAAACCCCCGAAAAATAAGTTGAGGGCTAAAATATTCAGGATTATTTGCATTTATATTTACATTCAGGAGTGTTAGAAGAGGTGTCACCTCACCTCTGTCTCTGATGAGGTACATATGCATGGATTTACTATCTGGGACTAATTAAACAACCGCAGTCAGTCAGTCAGGTCAATCCTGCAGTATAGGAAGGCAAACTAAAGCAAATACACAACATACAGAGAGGATTTCAATTTCCACCGTCAACCCAGGTGTGATCACTGCTAAAGTTCAATAATATATCTCTGCAACTGAAGACTCCCTGAGCTCCTTTCTGAGGCTGCGGCTGTTGACATCCACAGCCTTGTCTGCCATTACTTTTATTAACAATATCAACACTGCCATTAGGTCTTGTGTTATTTCACTGATGCCTATATGTCAAGAAATTCCTCTGCTAGCTACTTCTTATCAGCCAGCAGACAAATTGAATTGACATCAGCTTGAGCAAATGTTTACTCAGGAGATGTAATGAAAATTGTTCTGAAAATGACTCCTGCTATGCTGTCTCAGGTGGGCTAATATACGTTAACATTAATCAGTGTGGAAAATCAAGAATAAGCCCACGCTGAGATCGTTGCGCTCAGTCTTTTTTTTTTTTTTTGGGTTTCCTCTCTAATGCCAAACTTTTTAAAGAGGGACTGGAGTTTTGGTGGATGAGGTGTAAGAACTCCAGATCAAATTAACCACATGGACAGTCTTTTATTTTTATAGTGCATTAGCTGTGACTAATGCAGGTCTGCTTGAGCGCAGTCCCACTAAAATAATAATTATCTTGGCTAAAATAGACTCTCGCTCTTTCTGGTTCAGTGTGTCGCTCTTGTGAAGTGAAATACCCACTGACTCCCTGCTGATTTTAACTCCCAACAAAAGGCTGCATATTTCTCCTAATTGGAGAAACAGTGTGCATCAATAAAAATAAAAAAAAGAGGGGAGGGAAGGAAGGGACGTGAAGCTGATGGCCAACCTGTGTTTCTCATAATAACAACAATGACAAAGACATCAGCTGCGGTTGTGGTTATGGCTGAAGGTTGATGGTTCATCTCAGGCCACAGAGTTTTTATGATATGGGTCCGAGTCCAGCAGGGCAGCAGCAGCAGCAGCAGCAGCAGCAGTCAATTCAAGTCAAGTCAAGTCAATTCAAGTCTGGTGGCAGCGCTGAGCCCTGCGTGAAAAGGGACATGAAAGGCGATCCCACAGTGTGCCATGCACGAAAGCAACAGCAGGGGACCAGATGGTGTGATGTTTGTCTGCATGAAAAAAAAAAAAGTCCATGCAATTTGGGCAACTGCTTCAAAAAGCGAGTGGATGATGAAATTTAAACATTTATATGTTGAGAAAAACTAGCATGAAGTAAAAAAAGACAAACACATGCATAAAAAACAGACTGGGTTAGGGTTTCTTTTACTGGATGATGAAGCTGGACTCAAGCTGTTGTTCTCTACTTTAACATACAGTACTGTAACCCCCCCCACCATAAGCTGGGGTCAGGCTGAATCATAGCTCCTGTGTTTACTCCCTGTTTCTCAGACTTGAGAACCCCACAGAGAGGCAGAAGAAGGAGGAGGAGGGAGGGAAGATGAACGAGTAGGGATGGAAAAAGAGCCGTAAGGACACCTGCTTATGATTCAGAGAACTGGACCTCACGGTGGTAAGAAGGTGAGAATGAGTCATCTTCCTCTCTCTCTCTCTCTCCATCCCTTCATCACTTGAGCCCTCTACAGGTGGGAACCTGTGGATGCCTCATCAGGAATCTGTCACTTTGCAGCTGCCCTCCCATCACTCTGCCCCCCCTCCCCCTCCCCTCCCTCTCTACTGTATGTAAAAACAGTGCAGGCAGCAATTTGACTTAGAGTAATGGAAGGAAGTTTGAATTCCCCCTGTGAGATACTGGAACCAGTTGGGAAACCACAACTATTTAAATGCAGGAAATCTTGATTTTATAAAATGTTAATATGATATGCTCTGGGGACGAGCGAACCCCCCCCTTCCCCCTCCTTGCCCCGCTGCTGCTCCCCCCCTTCATCTAGTCAGAGCACTCTGCTGAAGAGAGGGAGCAAAAAGAAAGGAGGTGGTGGTGGTGGTGGTGGTGGAGAAAAGGAGAGAAAAAGAGAGAAGAGAGGAGGAGAAAATGTGGAGCTGAGCCACTTTTACTTTGTTTCCCCCGCCACCTGCTGGTAAACACTAAACAGCCCCCAAACTAGGGTGAAAAAAACTAACAAAAAAACAAACATTACGGCCTAAATGATAGTGACAAATGACAAGACAGCCCAATACTAAATATCACTCTCTCTTTTCTCCTTATTTCTTTTTCTTTCCCTATGCCTCTCACTTTCCATTTCTCAAAATCTATCAGCCTCCATCTCTGCGTGGCCACATGGTAATTTTAGAGGCCTGAGAAATTATGACTGCCTTCTTTCTGTTTCCCGCTCTCTTGCTCTCTGCACAGTCTTGATGTAAAGTAAATGAAATTCCTCTGGAACAGAAACTGAACCATTAGTCGTTTTTTTTTTTGGTTGGATTTTTATGGCTGCATTTCCGTTCTCTGTAGCTGGACTGACTTTCTGGTCTTGGGAGAAATAAAAAAAAATGAAATAACTGGGACTTTTTTTCTTTTTTTTTGAGGTTTTGTAGAGAGGAGAGCATAAACATTGTCATTGTCTCACATAAGCGGAAATCAAATTAAATCTGGGATCACAATGACTTTGGCTGATGACTAAGACGTCCAGTTTGAAATAACCCCCACAGATCCAACCTCTGACCTCACACATAACTGGCCCTAATGCTGTGTGAGTGTTTGGACAAAACCATGAGGTAAGAACGAGCGTGTAACGTATCACTACATGGATCCGATGTCTTATAATTACTTCACAATCACTTCTTTCAAAAGCTCCATGATACACGATACCGTTTTTAACAGTGTTGACAAAATGCATCAGAGTTAGCTTTCAACAATGGATTTAAACCGGTTGAACGTGCGCACTGTGGAAGTGATGTTTTCCATTAATGTTACCAATGATACCTTTGTGAAACATGTCTGCTGCAGCGCCGCTGCCCGAGTGTTTACACGGACGTGGACAGAAAGACAAACAGCAGAATTAGGCCAGACCTGCTCCTGATGCACTCACTCAGTGGTGAACAGTGGGGTCTGTTGAGTTTTAAGTTGTGTTTTCCCTTTGAAATAAATAAATGCTAACTAATGTTGCACAACTGTTTGGACAATTTTCTGAGCTGTTCTCTTTTCACCACTCCCCACCCCCCATTGAAGTCTCATCATCACCCGACTGCTTTTAACAGACTTGTCAGAAGAGACACGATCATGCCAGATGACAGGAGGAGCGGAGTGAAAGATGTGGAAACCACATGTTCATTCATCAACCGCTGGTTCCACATCTACTACTGCGTAATACACACTCACTGTATGCAGATAAGAATAAGTCTGTAGTTGGCACACACACACACACACACACACACACACACATACATAGATATATAATGACCATCTTCTCGCTCCATCTCTGTGCTCAACTCTTTCTTCCTTCCTTCCTGTCAATCTTCTCCCATTAACCATCCTCTCCTTATCTCAGGCCCTGTCTATCACTGACTCTTCCTCTCGCCCTCCTCTCTCTGCGCTGTAACTCAATATGCAGCCAATCAGCTAGAGGCTTTGGAGTTTTGCTCATTACAGACTTTACAGCTGTGGGGCCTCGCTGGGAAGTCAAGACATCTGCAGAAACCTTCCAATATCTTGCCTCTCCTGGGCCGGCACACATAAACAGACCCGAAGAAAACATCTGTACTGTAGGTGAAATGATTGTGGGAGTCCAGGAAAGAATCTGAGAGATAAAGGGAGGATATGGAAAGATGAGAAACTTCTGCTGCAGATGGAGGGAAGGAGCCGAAGGAAAAGGAAAGAAAGGGAAGCCAACCCCACGGCTTAAAAAATGCAATTAAAAAGTCGTTATGAACAGGCTGAGAATGTATGAAAACATTAATTTGTGATAAATACTCCTCATTAAGACTGAGTCCTGTTTGCAAAACTCTGTTGGGATTTACTCTGTAGTAGTAAATATTGATGTTTTTTTCTGTTTTGCTCTGTTTTTCAATTGTTATAGGACTCCTGCAGCTATTGTAATGATGTAATGTTTGAGCGATATGTCGGAAATTTATGACTATTGGCTCATTTTTATCACATTTCGGACCCATCCTTTCGTCCATTTTACCAGTCCAGCAGTTAAAAAGCGATCAGTTGCTCTAGGGCTGCTTCTCACACACGGAACTGAGTATAAAAACGGCAACAACAATGGAAATTTTAAAATACGATCTGACTAAACAGTGCTGGAAAAGAAGAGGCATAATTTATTTTTTTGAGCTCCAGGAAAAAGGTAAGAATATTGTGGAGGATGAGAAAGAACATGATTTGGGACGCGGCTCGCCTTCGAGGATGATAAGCTGGAAAGAAAGGAGGAGGGAGGAGGGAGGAGGGGAGAGAAAGAAAAGGCAGGGGATGAGTGATAGGAGGAAACGTGGGATGTCCTGTCCCCCAGTGAGGCCCTGAAGACTCGGTAGCTGCTGCAGCCTGCCAAAATATAACCTCATCTGGGGTTGGAGACACCTGGCTATTCACACCAGAGCATGCAAAATGACTTCCACAGCTGCCTGATCGTGTATTACATGTTTGGAGCAACAGCAGGGGTCTCTGTCATTCAATAACATGTAGGGTATGGGAGTTCTCATGACTCATGTCATGGGAATCATAATGGCACGTAGCCCGGCTCGAAGACAGTTTATTTCTTTTTCATTGCAGGTGATGTTAAGCAGGGAGCAGTGAGTGAGAGCCTCCTCTCATTTTACGCCTTTTTCACCCCCTCGCTTGTCGGAGATGACCACACATCCTGATGCAAGTGATCCGATGAATGGTAACACATGGTTGTTTCACACATTACCACTCGTTCCTTGCTCTACTTCACTAGCGGCTGTGGTACTGTAGATGTTCACTTTTTTTTTCTTCTAATCAGGTGGCAGTCTGGGTGTGTGTGTGTGTTTTTTTTTCTACCTGCAGGACGTCTCCCAGGTCGGCCGTGCTGATCTCAGGGTCCTCGGTGGTGTTGAACGGGACGGGCGTGATCCTGACGAAGGTGAGGACACGGGGCTCTGGGTACCGCCACAGCATCACGCCCGGGCTGTCCTCCGTCTCGCTGTAGAAGACAACCTCATGGGGTCCTGGTAACCTCTGGGACGCTGCAGGGAATTAAAAGTACAATCAGAATAAAAACACAATTTACTCAATTGGAAAGACAGACAGAACAAAACTTTCACTACAACATTGGTACAATCTGTTAACTGAACACTCAAATTTGGAAAAAAAAAACTTATATTCACCATGAAAGATAATATCACCCTCTACAATAAAATCTGGTCACTATTCATACAATTTGTCCAGAGCTGATTCCTCATTCACCCCCCCCTTTCTTATTCCTTCCTCTTTAATTTATCAACCTCCTTATTCTCTGTTTTATTTCCAATATACCCAATATACCTGCTCAACACCCCCTCTCGTAATTCCACCCTCCAATCTCTGGTTTGTTCTGTCCCAGTTTGTGTGTTTCGTCCCATACAGTTTTGTACATGTCTAACTGTCTGTGTAACTGTCTTGTAATGTGTGTTTAAATGTGTATTAATAAAAAACATAACCACAATTCAATGTGTAAATAATCTAAAAGCAGGAGGAGGAAGAGATAAAGTATGTTAGTGGACAGGGACAGATAAAAGAACTGGAATGAATTTGGATGGATTTTTTATATTTTTAGATGCAGTAGATAATGAGTTTACTGTGGTGCTTACATCTGGTGGTATAAAACCCACTGCCTCAAAAATGCCATAACAAAGAGGCTGTTTAAATCTTCACGGGCCTCCTGGAGTACGTTCAGATACTTGTTGGACAGAAATGTGATGAAAACACTGACGCAATCGTTCCTCTCACATTATGAAACTCACCTTTTGTGGCAGATTAACTATATTTGACTTGCATGCATCTCTGGTGCAGCCATGTTTTTTATGGTTGTGTCTACTATGGAATCTGAACAATATCTCCTAAAAGAGCACTGTGGATGTTTTTCCACGCTCCGAATGTTTATGTGCGTAAGAAGCCGTATGTAAACAAAGTGGCTGAGTAAACATTTTTGCTATTGACTAAACATCCATTGATTGAACCATGGCTTGCACCTGCAACAGCTGGATAACACTGGATCTAAACTTCTGAGTGGTGTTTGACTTAAGTCGTGGCTGCTGTTTGTGATTCAAGTCCTTTTGGAAAAATGTTTATTTGAAAAAAACAGTCAGGCAGAGAACTTCTGCTTTGTTTGGCCCCTGAGGCTACAAACACTGAGAGTCTCTTTGTAGAAAACACATTTTGGAAAGGGGCAGCAAGAGTCTGTCTGTGGCTGGGTTCAGCCTCTCTGTGAAGCGCTGAGCTGCCCACTTGAAGGTGGACAGTGTATTGTTCTTCAGAAAAAAAAGACACTTTCATGAGGTTTTGCTTTCATTTGTGTTTTCTTGAACTTAGAGAAAGTGAGGGACAGAGACAGAGCGTCCCTCTAAACCTTGTCTCCATCCATCTTTCATCTTCCCCTCTGACCATCGATCCCTTGTGTCAGCCCCCCTGACTACACACACACACACACACCCCGAGGGCCCACTCACTATTCTCTGTATTCGGGGGCGGCTGACAACAACATGTTGCCGACAGATTGCCCCCTCTGTTCTCGTTCACTACTGTACCGTCCGCTCTCCTGCTTCAGTCAGAGTAAATGCATCAAAGATCAGTGGAACGGTGCAACAAACAAAGACTCAACCACAGCTGACAGAGTGGACGGCTGGTCTACAGCCAGGCAAGAAGTTTGATCCTCTGTGTATAATGTTGCTGTGTGTGTATGTGTCTATGTGTGTGTGTGTGTGTGTGTGTGTGCACGTAGAGGACAAGCGCACACAAAGCACAAAGGAGGAGGAATAAACAGCATGTTCCTCAGAGTGGAACCAGGCAGACATGTCCGATGAAACTTCTTTCCACAGAGCGGCTTTGATCTCACTCTGATTTAAGCCTGTGTGTATCTTAAGTGACATCTCACTTTGTCACAACGGTTTATGAATGATGTTCATGATCCTATGGATTCAGGGAGCAGCGTTTAACCACCGCTCCATCCATCCTAAAAAAAAAAAAGACGTCAAGAAACGATGCAGGGAAATCTATGTCCAAGATATATCCATTTTTACTTTCAGTTTTTGATAAATCTCTTTAAAATGCAATTTTGTCTGTTTGCAATTACTGACATGAATGCCAGCTGATAAAGCAACCACCACAAGCAATCAGTCTTTGGGGGGGGGGTCTTTGGTTTGGACTACTGCTGCACATCTGAAGCTCCTCTATGCATTCAACAGTTCAATAAATGTGTCAATACAAACAGGATTTAGAGACGTGTAAACACTGCTTCCACTATAAACACACCACACGCTGTGTAAACATTCACCTGAGTCCTGGATGTAGTGAAACTGGCCTGTACGCAAGTCGTCTGAGCTGTGCTCTGTCCGAGGGGAGGGGGAGCCTGGGGAGGGAGGGGGCTGTGAGTGGCAGGGTTTCACCCAGGAGCTGCTATCGGCTGGATCTCCTCCATGGAGGTTCAGGTACGTCTGCAGGTGCTCCTCCACCAGCTTCAGGCAGTTCAGATGCTCTTGACCCCAAAAGACCTGGTGGAGACAGAGAGAGAGGGTGAGCTGGATGGGAGATTAAATGGAAAACAACGAAGTTAAAGGGATAGTTCAACATTTTTGGCAAACTGGCCCATTGCCATAATCGCAATAGTCATAGCAGTAGGTTTGTTACCTTTGTCGGTGCAAGCTATTTTTAGAATGGCGGAGCAGAGCTGCGAGCTGCTCAGAGCTACGCTACGGAGGTTAATGGGATTTCTTGGTTTCCCTCATCAAACTCATCAAATACACAATCCAACAACTCCAAAACGCTCTGGTGGACAAGTTGTGACCTGCACATTCACCACGCTATGAGATAATAACAGAACGTTACGAGACAGAGTTGTTTTCGAAGGTAAATTAATGCAAAACCGCTGATGCGCATTCCCGTCGAGAGGCAGTTTTTCAGCAAGCAGTCTCTGCATTTACCTCTAAAACAACTCTGTCTCATAACGTTCTGTTATTATCTCATAGCGTGGTGAATGTGCAGGTCACAACTTGTCCACCAGAGCGTTTTGGAGTTGTTGGATTGTGTATTTGATGAGTTTGATGAGGGAAACCAAGAAATCCCATTAACCTCCGTAGCGTAGCTCTGAGCAGCTCGCAGCTCTGCTCCGCCGTTCTAAAAATAGCTTACACCGACAAAGGCAACAAACCTACTGCTATGACTATCGCGATTATGGCAATGGGCCAGTTTGCCAAAAATGTTGAACTATCCCTTTAAAGCAGAACAACATGAAGGGATTGTGAAAGAAAGAGAAAGATAAATGAGAAGTTGGAAAACAAGAGTGAGGTGAAAAAACAGTGGCACGGACTCACGGCTGATGCATAAATACCTGCGCCAACTCTCTTTTCCAAAACAGGAAGAGCAGCAGTCAGGGTGATCCTCATCATCACACCCTTCACATCCTCACTAACATTACCTAACATAACCTTACATCCTCCTCACTTACCCGTGGCATTCCCCTTCCCGTGCTCCATCAAAGCGGGTCTGTCTGGGGTTTGGACTGAGGAGCAGGAATCTCTGAGTCAAAAACTCTTCACACATGGAGCTTGCCTGCCTGCCTGCCCCGCTTGCCCGCTACTCACTAGCTTGCAAGGGTGGGTTATGACTAAACTCTAAAAACAGGAACATTCGGGGATTTTTTCTTTTTCTTTTTCTTTTTTTTTTCAAGGTTTTGGAAAGAAAGCATGAGAAGAAGGAATCGGAGGGAATCTGGTGGTTTTGTACAGCACTTGATTAAAACGCCACAAACGCCAATATTTGTGAAGGGAAATGTATGATTACGTATTAAGTGTTGAGTTGCGAGTGATGTTTTTGTTAATGGGCACGAAATGAAGGGAAATAAGGGAAACTTTTAAATTAGGCAAAAAGGGGGTTACCCCTGAAGAAGTAATGTGGAATAATACATGGGTAATAATGTGCTCGGTTAGTCACATTTTCAGTGTGGACGTTATGTAACTCCACACAGGAAAAAAGACACACATACAGATACAACCCCCACCCCACCCCTGAAAATAGCCTTATAATATTCCACCACTTAACCAGCAGATGACTCAAATCTACAGTGGAATTACAGCATGCAATTCCTACTGTCATCACTTCAGCTGCAAAGAAGCCAGAAGCCATGGCTGAACTGGAGAGGAACAGTAAATTTAAGAGGAGTGTTAAGTGTGTGATGAGCTGTGTCTGTGGGTGTCAGCTTATGAATACTGTAAGGATTAATTTAGAAACCAGAGCAACTCACAAGAGGTGAAGTTTTTTTTTAGTGGCCAATAGCATTGCTTTGTGATTATGGGGTGTTCTGTTAACTGGAAGAACCTCGCTCCAGCAGCCCCCTCAGGGTAACGTGTCCTTGAGCAAGACACTCAATCCCAACCAGGTGCAGAGGTGCTGATGTGACCCCGACCTCAAAAAAAAAAAAAAAAAAAAATACCGGAGGAGCTGCGCTGGCTGATAAATTATATGATTGAGGATCGTGAAATGATGTCATGGGCAAACCTGCAGCAGGCCTCCCTTCAGGTCCAGCAGCAGCTTCGGGGGGCCGGGCTCGGCTCCAGGGTTGCCGCTGTGCCGACACCAGCGAGCCTCCAGGGAGCTGCTGCAGGAGAACGGACCCAGCAGGAGGTGGCTGCGCTCCTTCAGCCCTGTTCGCACCAACACGTCCTGCAGCTCCAGTAGCAACGAGGAGGCCTGGACTGCATCTAGGAGGAGAAAAGAAGAGACTGTGAATGGTGTGCACTTCATACAGTAGGGTGGAAAGAAATCTGGACAAGGAAGAGAAAGGATGTCTCCTGTGGACAAAATGATTAGTACATATCTAAAATTAATAAAGACATACTTTGAACTAGTGATTTTGTCAATTTATACACAGTCCAATTACAACAGTGTGGTACTATCAACTTTACAAGTTTGCTGTGATAATAGAGAAACCAATTCACTTGAGTAAAACTAATTTTAATGATAATAGACGCAGGCCCTGTCCCATTTTAATCACTTCCACTCGTTTTTTTGCCCTAACACTCAGTTTTTCCGTGTTCTCGTGTAAAGGTAGGGTGTCCCAATTCTTTTAAGAGCAAAAGGAAGTGCTTTTTAACCCTTTAAACTACCCCTTAAATTGGAGGGAGGCCAGGTGCAGACAATGTAGTGCAAGATGAAAAGCAGCAAAGGCCTTTTCTGTTTTCTGCAATTCTTCTTCGTTAGTTCATCAAACAAAGAAAGATCATCAAAGCCCACGCAACACGTAATGCAACTGCTGGAGCCGGCATTTTCAAAACTGAATGAAAACCCACTACAGCTTGTGGCTCCTGGGTTTCTCCCGTTGGAGGCCACTCGAAAACCAAGCGCTAGTGTTAAGGGAGGAGAAATGGGACTTTTAGAGTTTTTTTCTCTAAAATCTGGATGACCTGTTTTTGAAGAGCTATGTCTGAATCAGAGAAGCTAGTGATCCCCTAATAAAAGCAAAATAAAATTAGATTAGTTTAATCACTGGCCTCCAAACTCTCATGCTCATCTGTTCTCATTAGTGTAAACACTTGACTCTGATGATTTAAAGAGGGATGTTTTCCCCTCTTTAAATCCTGTATGAGTCAGTTAACAGCGTCCTGTGTCTGTGTGAACGGAGGTGTTGTTTTCGAAGGTTATGGTTACGACAATCTGAATCTGTGTAAGAGTCGAGTCCAGACTCAGTGTTTCTGTGATTTGGTAAAAGGGGAAGAAGGCTCGGCAGCAGACATGATGACTGTGAGAAAACCCTGATGGAATCCAGACAGGGGAGCCAAACACCCACTCATCCTGCAAGGACCAAAAGTAGCAAAAAAAAAAAAAAAAAACCCAAGTTAATAAGGAAAGTTTAAAGTGTTCTCTGTCCTTTCCATTCAAACAGAGATGTGCCACTGTCATCACAGGTTTTTTTTTGCCCCGAGCTTGTCCTTCTGGTCAATAAATGAGTGGGCTGAGAGCCACTGACATGGGAGGGCTGATCTGGTCAGTTAGAGCTACAGCAGCAGCCCCATTTGGAAACCTCAACCCTGGATGACTAATAATGGCCTGAGAAACGACTCTTTAAACATGCCTTTTAAAAAAAAAAAAAAGGAAAAAGAAAGAAATTCTCACACCAGTGCGCTTGGCTGTGAGTCTGAGAAAGCAAGTGAGAGCAGCAGTAGCACACCTGCTTCAGTCCACTTATCTAATCCAGTTCCTAATAATTCACTGTTTGACCTTAAAGGGTAATAAATAATAAAGTCTGTTAGAGGATAACAACAACACAGCAGAATAGCCAGAAGCCATTTTCTAAAAGCTGGATTCCCCCCAAAATGACGAATGCTAACTATGTTTGAAACGCAAATGAACACCCAAAAAAATATAATTGTCAATATCTGAGGAAACACTTCGACTCCTTTGGGCCTAAGAAGAGAGTGGGGGAAAAGGTGATATATAGATATAGATATGGAGGGAGAGTCAGATGTATATGATGAAAATATGACTCACAGTTGGACTTGCAACTTTTACACTGAAACATCTTATTCAGCATAAGAGCCTAATAAGTCGAACACTGGGGGGAAACACAGGCGGCGTACCTGCTAATCTCCTGTGGTGTTGCGGCGCAGAAAGAGCTGTTAGAGCGTACTTAGTGAACTTACTGACATCGGGTTTATTTTCATGGCTACAATTTATTAGTCAGCGCAGGGGGAACTCCCAAACTGGCTTGTTAAAGGGGGGAATCTTTCATTCAAAGTGCATACGGTACAGTACATAGCAGATGTAAATGCAGACGCACAACCCAGATCCAGACCCAGATACAGATACACCCCCACGTACGGTATACGCACCATTTTCACATACGCACGATCTGTATCAAAGCATTCTCTCCTGTCTCACCACGCATCATTTAAAGGCCAGTTGACCGCAGTGCCTGGTGTTAAAGCCAGCAGCAGCAGCAGCAGAGGCCAGCACTCCCCCAAAAAATCACCCTAATTGGGAGTGGTTTTAACGAGGGGGAATCCCTTTCTTTCTTCATCCCTAACTCCATTCTTCCATCCAGGCTGCATGAGCGCTAGTCACAGGAACATTTCTCCATCCCTGCGTTTGCTCTGGATGACCGTATTAACTGTATGGAGGTTTGTCTCCAGAGATGTGTCAGCCGCAGCAGACGGCCCAAAGACATTACATTGCTGAGCTGTGAAGTACGGCCATTAACAGGAAGGAGGGGAAGGAATGTTGAAGGGAAAAATAAAAATGAAAGTGGGAAAGTACAATTGCATGAGGCAGGCTGTACTGTACTGTACCTGTGTGTCTTTATTTTCTAGATACAGACATGGATAAAAAGTTTGGGAATTTCTCAACTTGAAAAAGAAAACCTGAGTAACTGGTATCTATGGTTCTCTAGTCCATGTTTCACAGAGATTTTCAGTGAATTATGACACCATTACATAATATTTCCAGGTCTCTCAGATACGAGTGCGTTCAACCAAACAAAGAGTTTCAGGTCTTTCAAAAGATATTCCACTGGATTAACTCTAATAACAGGCCTCAGTGAAACACTGTCCACCCATTCACTGTGCTTTTAGATCAGAAAAGTCTCATTTTGTTCTTTAAAGGGATAGTTCAACCATAATCCCTATAGTTTTAGGAGTAGTTCGTTACTCCTTTGTAATGTCTGTCGCACTTCTTTTTGAAATCTCCCATGCACTTTAAATTGTTTTTTATCCATAGTTGTCTACCAGCAAGCACTTTTTTTAATCTGTTACTTTGCCCAGCAGGTAGAGAGCACCGTAGCACTTGTCTTCTTCTTCTTAAAGTATTTTTATGAATTGTGTATTTTATTATTTGTCTTGTTTTTATTTCCTTTGTTAAATGCTGCTGTCACGAACGAATTTCCCCTCGGGGATGAAATAAAGTATAATCTAATCTAATCTAATCTAATCTAATCTAATCTACCTTTAATTGTTGGTGCAAGCTATTTTTAGAATGGCGGAGCAGAGTCGTGAGCTGCTCAGAGCTACGTTACGAGTTGTTTTCCAGTTAAATTCATGCAAAACCGCTGATGTGCGTTCCCGTCGGGGGCAGTTTTTCAGCAAGCAGTCTTTGCATTTGCCTCGAAAACAACTCTGTCTGGTAACGTTCTGTTATTATCTCATAGCGTGGTGAATGTGCAGGTCACAACTTGTCCACCAGAGCGTTTTGAAGTTGTTGGATTGTGCATTTGATGAGTTTGATGAGGGAAACCAAGAAATCCCATTAGCCTCCGTAGCGTAGCTCTGAGCAGCTCACGGCTCTGCTCTGCCGTTCTAAAAACAGTTTGCACCGACAATTAAAGGTATCGAACCTACTGCTATGACTATAGGGATTATGGCAATGGAATGCAAGTTCAGCCAACTCAGTTTATTTCTGATGTTTAGTGTGGTGCACATAATGATTCCAAACAGCACTATAAGCATGTTTTCTGATAATAAGATTGAAGACACCTGGCTGCGATACCAATTTAAAAACAAAAGACTGCTTCAACTCTCTCTCCAACCAGCTTATTTATCACCACTTCTAAAGGGCACCAACAATGTTGATTATTTGAAAAGATCTTTGCAGAATAAGCAAGAATTGAGCTCTTTTTCACAACTTCTTTGTTTTAGTCTGCGGTAAACCAAAACCATGCAACTATGTACGACAAAAGAGCTTTAATTTCAACACCCAGAACAGCTCATTTTTCCATTGAGGTGTTTTGTGCAAAACAATGGGGGAAAAGAGAGAATGATGGAGGGAAACAGAGACCGAACAGAAAGAGAGAGAGAAGGGAAACAGAATGAGATTGCTTCATAGTGAGAAATTAAATAAACAAACAGCAGCAACTTTGTGGAGTCCTGACCTCAGACATATACACTGCTTTGTGGTATGAGAGATGATCCTGACCAGTTACCATCCAGTAATGTCTGAATGCACAATATTAATTACAAGGCTGTGACTGTCCCATATGGAAAAGATGACACTGGAGACACTGGATCTATCTAATATGTTCAGTATTTATCTTATTAGTCCTTGTGTGGGTGGAAATGCATGACACAAATTGAGTTATGATGAGAAAATTACAATTAAAGGGCATTTCCAATGGTAATCAATGTTTACCTCAGATATCAGGTCACCTCAGTTCATTTCATACCATCCATACTCCCAACTGCAGCGTGTGCACGTTTATATTCATTTTTGCTCAAGAATCTATCGCTTTTTCAATGTTAAGTATATATGTATGTATATGTATGGTAAGTCAGAATTTTGATTTAACTTAATTGTAAAGCGATTTTTTCAATTTAAATGACGGTCAAAAGGATGTTACTTGCGACCACAGAACAATTTTATTATCTACAGTATAGTCCGGAGCCCATTAATGAACATTGAAAAAAAAATGCTGCAGTTGGGAGTATGGATGGTATGAAATGAACTGATCACAGGTGACCTGATATCTGAGGTAAACATTGATTATGACTGGAAATGCCCTTTAAGAACTGACTTTGATCAACACACTGACTTACACCTGCAGGTCTCAAGTTGCTACGATACAGTTCCCAGTACAACACAAAAGCACATCCTCCACAGGCCTTAATGCACAACCTACTACGACACCCGTGGAACAAAGTGGGTGGTGGAACGGGGTGGATGGAAATCTTCCTCAAGTGAAATACATCTCTGGCAAACACTTGGGTAAGATTAGATAGGATCTGAGACTGATTTACCGTGTCGGTTTCTCCCTGGAAGCCGTTATCTGACCACTGCCTGGCTGATTTATACCCTGGGACGCACTGGTATCAATTAGAAGAAACCTAAAGGAGTCATTACCTAACTAGCAGCGGCCCCCAAAGACTGTCTGGGATGGTAAGAGTAATAGAAGTAATATACTGTCACTCACCACAGAAATACACTACTCACTCACCACAAGACCACTATAGGACACTAGAGGAAAATGGTTTTGTAGCAGGGGACACTGTCAGCCAAAATGGCACAGCGCAGGGAGTTGTGTGTCATCCAAGCCGTTACAAATACAGTAACTGATGAGTGTTGATGAGTTTCATATGGGCTCAATGACAGCTGCAACGCATAAGCAAATTACGTATGGTTGATGTGTGTTCATTTCTTAATATTCAACACAGCATGTAATTCCTTGGTAGGAAGGCATGTGTGATGATGATGGTCAAACAGAGAGATCTTATTCCCATTACTGTAATTTTCGCTTTATGCCATTCTGTTACCGAGCCTAAGCCCGAAGGCTTCTGACAAATGATCGGGTTTTAGGTCAAGTTTGGGACATCTCCTTTCCTACGGCTGGCTGCTGGCTTGGTTTGGTTATTTTCTCTCTGGCAGCAGCTTCAGTGGTATGCGTCTGGGCGTGTGTGTGTGTGTGTGCGTGTATGCGTGTGTGTGTGCATAATATGTTGCAGTGGCCAGCAGGAAGTGGAACAAACAGCAAGCCTGGCAAACTTATGGTCAGTAATGGAAGAAATAAATAATAAATTTGCTAAAGTGGAACAATATAAACTGAAAGAACCTCCGCTTGAGCTCACACATAGTTCTGCTCTGGATCATGGTCTAGTTCTGAATTTACTGTCTATATTCATCTGGTCTATGCTGGGGAAAAGTGTTAAGAGGTGAGGCAGATGTTACCACTGAACATTTACCCTTTTTTGGGGCGTTGTTTGCCGTTTTTATTCGATAGGACAGTGTAGAGAGACAGGACAGCATGGAGAGAGACTGGGGACATGACATGCAGGCGGCTCCTTCAATGTTGACGTGTCCTTGGGCAAGACACTGAACCCACACTTACCCCCCGATGTGTGCGTTCGGTGTGTGAATGGTTAGCTTTCAGACACTGTGTCTAGAGCTGTATGAATGCATGTGGGAAAGAGTGAATGTGACATACAGTGGAAAGCGCTTTGAGTGGTCCAAGTGACTAGAAAAGTGCTATACAGTATAAGTGCAAGTCCATTTACCATTTACATGTGCTAAAGATCACCTCAGCTGGGAGTCAAACCGGCGATCAGAGCTTCAAGCATCTGCCAACATGGTATGTGCTCTCTAACCACTTGACCACCAAGCACCTGAACATGTACCCTTGTGCTGTGATCATATCAGGTACTGGCGAGTGCATACGTTTGTGCATCAATGCGATACCAACCAATGTATCGATAAAATGGCATTTATGCATTTTGTTAAGGGTGTTTCCTTCATGCACGATACAGTTATGATCACTTCACATCCACTCGAGCTCTGTGACATGAAAAAAAAAGAATCAAAATGGCTTCATTGGCACAGATGGCAGGAGCATGAAGTCATAAAGATGCTCAACTGGTGACTAAAGTGACATCTGTATTTAGATCCATGGAAAAGATGTCAAGTCAGTAAACAGGGACGGAAATAGCGCTTGACAGCAAACGCTTGATGACTGTGATGCTCGTTCATTAGGGCGACATGCAAAGCGAGAACAGAAGCGACTCTTCCTCATGTCAGTTTGCAGGACGTGATTAGACTGTCAGCAGCAGTCAGTCCACGGCTCCATAGAGAAGAGTGTTACTGCAGAGTTGCAGGGTGTAAACCGATAATTACAAAAAAATGAATGCAAATTTAAGAGTTCAGTGGTGCATAAAAAAAAAAAACCCACAGGCATTGGTCTGCAGAGATGTGGAAATCTGGAGATCTGGTGAGATGAGTCATTGTTCACCATATTCTGCACAAGTGCATGTGTGGCATTGATTAAAAAAACAGGACAGGCCTATGAGTGTTGTGCTGGCACGGTTATGGGCCCAGTTGTTTGCTTAGAGAGGAGGAAGACTGCAGATCAATACAAAGTTGTTAGGTGATGGTAACGCAGCCAGCAACACTATCAACCTCTCTCCTGTTTCCCCTCTTGCCCTCGTGACCCCAACAATCATCCCACTCCATCAGGAATCAGTGAAATGATACAGATGATGCGAAGTTAATACAATAATGACTGTTCTTGACTCTAGACTGGAGTTCGGTCTCAGGTCTTTAGAGGATACAAGTCTCAAGTCAAGTCTCAAGTCGCTGTGTGATTGAAGTGCAGTGAAGTTGAGTCCAAGTCCCACTGGAGTCTGTGAATCACACACATGCTGACTATTAGAGAAACAAGTAAACTACCACACAAACGATCCATTGCTGTGAATCTTTTTTTTTTTTACAAAGAAACACATTCAGGTTTTAAGACCACACACTGAATGTAGCCTGGGTTACTCTCTCTATGTGATGTTGGCAACTGGCAAAGAAACAAGCTTGTTCTGTTCATTTGCAACTGCCAGGACCGTGCTTATAATAAAGTAAAGCTACACATGAGCTGAAATGATTCAAAGATAATTGATTAGTCACTTAAAAGACTACCGGGAACCGTTTTAATAACTGCCAAACAGTCTGAATTGTATCTGTGAGGATTTGCCATTTTTCTCTGTTTTATATGATAGAACAATAAATATTCAGCTTTTGGAGAGATGGTTGGATCAGATTTTAGGGAATTTATCAATACACTCTGACATTTCACTGCCCCACCAAATGATTCCTCAATTAACCGAGGAAATAATCACATGATTGACTGCTAACGACAACAATCATTAGCCATCGATCATCGGCCCATTTAAAGTTCAATCTTTCTGATCCTTCTCCTGGTTATAAAGTTTCCAACATCGTTGAGGGCTCCAGTACCAACGCTGCTCAAAATATGAGTTTTGAACATTTTACAAAGTCAACTTTTATATTATAATAATAATAAAATAAAACGTTCTGCACATTCCTGTTTATGTTTGTCTTTAATAGTTACAGTAAAAAAAAACTAAGCTCCAAAATCGCAGGACGATGAATTTCCAAATATAAATCTTTAAGTTTGGCTTCGCTCCGCTCTGCTCGGCTTCTCCCAAACTATTGAAACAGAAATAATATGATAAATGGAAAAAGTGGCTTTGTTTCAGGAGAGTAAACACTCTGACATGACTGTAATTCAAAAATTGCCCAGGGAAACAAAATAAAACTTGAAAAAAAAAGGGAGACATAAATAAATAATGGGTAGTTTTCACTTCATTCAAAAGAACATACGTTTTCCTTTACAAGTGTGCTGGAGTAAATCACCATGAAAAAGCAAGGGATCCAAAACTCTGTGTGTGTGTGAGTGTGTGAGTGTGTGTTGTCGTATGCTTATGAAAAAGTGTGCACTACCGCTGCTGCTGCTCCTGTGTGTGTGTGTGTGTGTGTGTGTGTGTGTGTTGTTCGGGGGCACTCTATGGGCAGTCTGACGGAGAGCTGAGAGATTAGGGAGGGTCTTGTTTCATGGACCTTAAGACATCTGTTCTCTCTCTCTTGCCCACCTCCCAACCTTTTCTTTCATTGAACTATAAATGCCCCCCTACCTTGGGGAGGGGGGTGAGTCGTGGATGCAGGGGAAGGAATGTGGGGCTTCCACTTGCTTTTCATTAACACAGGATCTGGTAACACACCTCACTGTCAACCTAATCCCCTCTCTCTCCATCTTGTCCCCTGGCAGAGGGGAGGAGGAGGGGGCTGCCATGACCAGGTACAGAGCCCCAGATGTTCTGTGGATGGAGGGGGAGGGGGGTGGATGACAGGGTCTTCACCCCGCTGCAGCTATGGATGATGTAGGCTAATGAAGACGGGGTGGGGCAGGGTGGCCGACCATCCTCCTGTTTTTCTCTCTGCCATGGATTATACATATGAAGAGTTCATTTTGCAAAAGCAGATAAGTGCCAGTTTGAAAAAAATTAGCTGAGGCTTTGTAATTATTCTTTGCATAGTGTTGCTTTCAATAAAACTTTATTTTTTTGAGATATGTCTGTTTTTTTACATCTCAAAGTCACTCAACTTTGGTTTGACTGATATCACCTTATTATGTAAATAAAAAATAAAAAATGAAGATAGAATTTTTTCAAAACGGAGTTATCTGCTTTTGCAAATGAACTCTTCATATCTCTTTTATTTATCCACCACTCCTCTTTTACTTCCTTTCTTCTGCCTTTCCCCTCCATGTTTGTTTTTTGACTCAACTTTTTTTTCCTTCTTCCCCCTCATCTGCTCTTCTGTCCTTCTTTGACTCATAAACTTGTTTTCTTTCTTGCGCTGCGCTGCGCTGGATCCCCCCCCCCTTCTCTCTCTCTGCTCGCTGCTGTTATTTTTCTCTTTGTCAAATAACGTTTTATGTCCTGTGACTTCTTTTTATCTTCCTCCTCCTCTCCTCTCACATTTCTCTCACTACATCTTCATTTTTTCCTCTCCTTCGACTTCTCTATCTCCATCATCCTCCTGCTTCCCTTCTTTCATAACTCTTTCCCTTTCTCTTCTTCTCCCCATCCCCTCCCCTCCCTGCTTCCTCTTACAAACTGGCATCATCCTGAGGTCTGCTCAGGATGTGGTCCATCAATCTCCGCCTGCCACTGAGGAGCAGCAACGCAACAAAAGCAGCAACAGTAGTAGCAGTACATACTGTAGCCGGTAGTAATACTACATTCCCCCTGTCTTACATCTCTCATGTACAGCTTCTCCCAGGGGGGTCATTCCCGCTGACTTATTGTGGCAGCTCAAATGCTCAAACCGTACAGAACGGGAATCCTAACCTTTATCTTCCTAAAAAAAAAAAAAAAAAAATTCCAAGGTATCCATTTTCTGAGGTATGGAGCAGGCAGGCAGGACCGGGAGAGGCCGGGTGGTGGTGAGTGATGGAGGCAGTGCAGCTAAGGCTAAGAGTCAGCAGATACATCTATTGTCGTCAGCGATCGCTCTGCGTAATTTGAGACAGTTTGTCTCCTTTGGATGTCAACAAATCTGGGAACACTATGTGAAGAAACCCTCTGGGAAAATAACCATGTGTTTTGTGACAAAGATCTATAAGAGTGCTAAAGTTATCAAGAGACAAAAAAAGAAAAAAAGAAACAACGGGGCGAGACAAACATGTTACTCAACAGGATATATCTTGGGGAAATTTACTTTCCAATCACAAAAAAACAAAAAACAAAATCAAAGATCCTCTTGGTATGAAGTAAACAACAGCGTAGCTTCGCTCTGGCAGCATCTACAGGTGTTACTCCTCCTCTCACAGATGAGGCAGAGAGATGAAATATCAGCGCCTATAATGAGATCTACACTGAGTATCTCAAACCTCTCAGGTATTTCAGAGAACACTCGGATATGATAGATGAGGAGCTGAATGAAACTTTTACTGCACATGATGACAGCATTAGTTTTATGGGCCGTTATTATAACGTCTTGTTCAGAACGTACGTACATGATGTTACATTTTCTGAGCTGTAACAACAAGAGAGATCCAGTGGATGTCAATAAACACCAGTGGTCTTGATCCCTATACTTTTATATATATTTTTTGTATTATTATTTGTGTCCCGTCAAAGTGTAAAGTGAGTTGCTCTGTTTCAGTTTGCTGGTAACTGTGGGAAAACAATACCCAGTAACTCTATCTGATCTCTGTTTCCTGTGTTTACTGTAAATGAATCACATGCAAACACTTTAAAAAGTATCACTATGCGCAAAAGGAAGAGCAGTCACTTTAAATAGTAGAATCACTTGTGTGGAAAATGAGTGGGAGTGGATTAACTTTCATATTAGCAAAGAAATTCTCTCTAAACTCTATTTCTTTTTCCATTGCATTGCACACAAAGTTTCAACTGTGTTTATTGAAGTATGGATGAAGGATGAAAGCTGAAAAGCTGGTGAAAATCAGGGCAGGGCACGGGTGCTGAGTATTGTGTCACCGTGCAGTTATGCAGATTTGAGTAAACAAAGTGCAAATTGTTTGAGGTTTTAATTAACATTTTTCGACAATCATTTTATCTGAAGTAACCCTATATAACAACATCTGCAAAACAGATGCAGGCACTTAAGGGAGCAGAGCTCCAGCTCCGTCCTTGTCCCTTTGCACCCTCCCCGAACACAGAGAGGACGTGTTGCTCAGCGGCTCCTCGGCACAAACCTACAAATCTACCTCCTGGGAGTCAACTTGTCCCCTTATTATCTCCCCCCTGCATGTGGCAGAAGCAGCCCCTCACTCTGCTTCATCCTTCTGTCTCCATCTGGTGTACAGTTTGGAAGACGTGCCAAGAAAATAGCAAAAAACTGAAAAACAAAGCAAAAAAAAAAAAATCTCTGATAATCTGTTACAGCGAGTTGGCTCGCGCCCAGCAGCAGCGTGGAAAAATTGGAAGCTTTTTAATTTATATTAGTATTAGCAGATCTGATTGTCATAATGGAAACACTGTGATGCCTCCTGGATAATAGTCAGTGTTGATGAAGGCAGGGTTTGGTCCTAACATGAAAACAAACATCTCGCTCTCACACACACTCATAACTTTAGCACATGAAAATATCATTCTCTCACACAGACCCCAATATACACATACCGCTGCAATCAAATACACACACACACAGCCTCACACCAACTTAAGGTCCAAGACTAACACAAACATCTCACTTTACAGTTTACTGACAAACCTTGTTTTTGGCAGATGAGGGCTTTGCTAGCATGTGTAAAAAAAACAGCAATATTCCAAATAATACTGAAAAGCAATACTGTTATTTGGGTCGCAACCTTTCCCAGTGTGAGTGAATGACAGTATCAAATCATCTGAAAACGGCTGAGACATCATGTTCCCCTCAGCAAACAAAGAAAGAAAGTGGAAAATGAGGCGAAGAGCTACACACTGAGATACTGATCTCATCGATAACAATATAAAGCTTAATGACTGCAGGACTAACAACTTTTAATCTGGATGAATAACTAATAGAAGAGCAGGGTGCACCGGGTACAGCGCTGTAGAGTTTGTCCGCATCAATATTTGTTTGGTTACATAATACATAATGACACGAAACAGAACAATTTGTTCCTCGCTACATATTTTATTGGATATTTGGAGCTTTGTGTAACTGTACTTTATTTTCAAAGGGCCTGGACTGGTTCCTGTTGGCTCACATGTGGAGCCATGTTGAGCTAGGGTCCTAGACAAATGACACACCACAAAAAAAAGTGTGTACATTTATTGTTGTGTACTGCAGAGTCTTAAAATTTGTGGTTTTCTTTAAAATATGATAAAATCTGCCAAACGGGGGTGAAGTCATTCACATGCAGTTGTTTCCAATGTGGCTCCACCTGTTTCAAGAATTTCCTTGAAAACAAGTGGCAATATCTTGAAAGAAAGCAGAATAAGACGGATGACATCACCGCTTTGACGTTCTGCACTTTTCACATAAAGAAAAAGTTACAGTGAGTCATTTAAGGTCCAGAACCATGGAGCATTTACTGAGTTAAGATAAGACAGAGCTGGGACAGGGTTAGGGAGAGTGTACTGCACTGTATGAGTGTATGAGGCAACGAGTGATGAAAGGTAATGCTGGTGTAGTTTACAACCAATAATTAACAAGTATTTGGGTTCTGTGTTTCTGCTTTAAACACAAAGGTGAACATGAGAGTCTGGAGAACCATGACAATTAATATTTGGCAGGCGCATCCAGGTACCAGCCGCCAAGTATGGTTTTCATTTCATTTCATCATTTTCATTACGTGGTTACAAGTTAATTGAGCAAATTACAGAAACGGTGGTTTTATGTGTCTGCACCTGTGATCCAATGCATCTGCTCCGCTCACAGAAGCTCAATGTAATTTCTTCTGGAAGACGTTTCGTCATTTACTCACCTTCCATCCTCGGCCCCGACTTCATGTTCAGACTTCCTGTCATGGCGGACACCGACACCGTCACGCTGGGCTTCTTCGGATGAGCCTCCGTCTCCATGACCACTACGATCTGGGCGGTGTGGAGGGAAACCTTGTGGAAGGACAACGCCAGCGCCTTGACGCCCGGCGCGTCGGGATGAGAGACGGCAGACCTGGGCTTCGTCTTCATGGGGGAGGAATGAGGCGTGGAGGAAGAGGAAGGTGGTTTAGTGGAGGTTTCCCACACGTGGTTTGGTAGGACTTTATTCAGGTAGGCTTTGGCCTGCTCCAGCTTCGCCAGCGTGGGATTGATCTTCAGGGGCCGCGAGAGCTCAATGTTCAGCTCAGCTGTGTAGAGAGAGAAAGGAAAGATAAGATATTAACCATTTAATAATAACTCTCACAACAAGTCTGCAAATCAGAGAGAGTCAGTCCTCCTCCTCTGAATGTGTCTCACTGTTCTTTTTCACAGTCTCTAGGAGAGATGGAGGATGGAGCTTCTCCTATTTTACACATTTCACATGTTTGGGAGTATTTTTGTTCATTTTAGTTAAATAAATAATCCCGTTGAAGACTACCGCTGTGCGCTGCCTCCCGTCCGTGTTGTCTGCCTTGAGCCAGGCAGTTTATTGAAAAATCTATTTACGAAGTGTAGGATAATAAAGAAAAGTAGAGAGAAGGATGCATTTGAACAGGTAACAAAAACATACAGTTGTGCTCATAAGTTTACAGTACATACCCTGGCAGAATTTGTGAAATACTGGCTACATTTCAGAAAATATTGATCATGCAACAAAACTTTTTTTAACTGTGATAATTGAAACCACCAAAATGGCCCTGATCAAAAGTTTACATAACTTCAAAGTTTTACCCTGACAATATACACACAGATTGACACAGACAGGTTTAAATGGCTACTCAGGGTAACTGTCCACGTCTGTAACTTGATTGCTTGTAATTAGTGTCTGTGTATAAAAAGTCAATGAGATTCTCAAGAGTTTCAACAGTTTAATTTGAATCCCATTAAAAATAAGAGAAATCTGTTTTGCCTGATCACTCATGTTTTCCTTAAAGAATGGTAGACAGTTACAAAATCTTCCAGGGTATGTAAACTTATGAGCACAACTGTAACTTCGTCATGTTAGAAGTACATTTGGTAGTATGTAAACACTTCCTGGATCTCTCTGCAGTCCTGCTTGTGTTTCTGAGCAGAAAAAAATGTGATATGTTTCTTAGGATTAGTGTAAATGTAAGTCTTCATCAGTGATACAGCAGGACACCTTGAACTGTTCTAAACCCATTTCACTGTTGGCCGGGGACCTGGCTCGTCACTGACATCTTACTCTACTCAGTGTCATTTGGAAAGTCACCATCTAAACTGGACACAGTTCATTCTGTTTTTGTTTTTTTTCTAAGAAGCCAGACTTCACCCGTACCACTGAGCTGGATCTGACCATCGCCATCTGACCGGAGGAATCCTGCGTAATAATACCAAGTCTCGTAAATCAAACTCTGAACTCACTCTTCTCTCCTCTTCTAATCAGTCAAGCTTTGCATGCAAGAAACTGTTAAATAACAGCTGGGTCCAGTCTCAATCTCTGTCTCCTCCTTACATGCACACGCACAGTTACTGGCCCGCTCTCCCCTGCGATATCCTAACGTGACACTGTGGAATAGCAGAGGAGAATCTCCTCTTCATGCCAGCCGCATGAATCCAAGACTCCTCGGCATCTTCCGCTCTACCTCTCCCTCGCTCTCTCTCCCTCGCTCTCTGATGCACTACAGCCTTCAAACACTTGACTGGAATTCACAGAGACACATGACTTAACTCAATGCCGTTTTACACCACTTCCATTATCCCATTTTTCCACTTGGTCATGATGATGGGAGAAGGAAGCAGCCGAAAACAACAGCAGCTGTTTTTCATGGTCTCATCAAGGCACCAGTGTTTAGAGGCTTTTTTTTTGGTTTAAATCTTTTTTTTTTAAAGGGTTTTAGGTCTCCTGTCTGTCTCCTCCCCAGGTAGGTGCTGGATGACATGAGCAGGAGTGCTGCCAAGTGCTGCCTTCTGCATACATATACATACTGCCTTCGGGGTAGAAGTAAGGCACTTGGTCAAATAATAGAGGAACTGGAGGAGAGATGGAAAGGAAAGGTGGATTTCTCTGTGCAATGTAGCTTATCATTTCCAGTTGACTTCTCACCAGGAAGCGTTCCAGTGGTGGAATAAATAGCCCGTATGCAGCTGTTCGTCCAGGTTCCTCTGCTCCCCTCCCATGTTCTTTCAACCTTTCATCCTCTCTCTCTCTCTCTCTCCCTCCCCCCCTCCACTTCTGTTTCATGTAGCCCATCTTTCTGCTTCCTTTCGCTTCTCTCATTCCTTTCTATCTTTTACTTCTCCTCCATTCTCCCACCTCAACAGCCCCTCCATCCCTCCTCCCCCTTCCCCTCTCCCCCCTCCTCCTCCTCTGTAATCACATAAAGCTGTCTCTGATCACCCACTCAGGGCCAGTGCTGGGGCCTGGGCCCTTTGCTTGGCTCTCCACAGAGGGAGACATGGTCCTGATTACCAATTGTCCTTCTTCCCGAAGTCTCTTTCCACCCACCCACCCCCACCCTGAAAAACCCCCATCTCACCGCCCCAGACCGAGCCAAGCCTGGAGCAACATACCTGTTAAACCCATCAGACGCTCACCTGAACCTGAGCGACCAGTGCAAACACTTGCATCTTGCTATAATTCAGACTTTCAAGACTTAATTTGGTAAATTCCTCCAGGACGTCTCTATGCTGCTGTTGAAACAAATTCAACCAATACAAGTTCTGTACCCGGATCATTAATTACACAGTTTGCAAGATAGGATATGATATTATTGTCTGTTGCCCAAAAACACTTCACTGATATTATTGTTCATGAATGGAAAAAGCAATTAAGTGGAGCAAACAGCTCAACTCAATCATTCATAAAAATCAAAATGCTTCCAATAACAATAACCTCAGACATGTTACTCACTATGGTGGTTCAAGTGAGTGTGACAAATTATCACTTCATAAATTACCAGCTCCCTCAGAGATTAACAGATGAGTTCAAAAGGAAAATTTTCTTCTTCTTCTTCTTCTTCCTTCGCACTGTCTAATGACAGAAGGATAAAGTGCATCTCCTTGTGAGAACTCTCCATGGAGGACTGGAGAGGAAGAAGACGGCTACAGCATCTGTCCAGCTTGCCTCTGTCTTTATCCAACAAGCAGTGGAGCGTATTTTTAGTGCATTGGAGCAATGACAAGAGAGGCGTCTTTGCAGAATTCAAATGAAACCACTTCACAGCCGTTATATAGCCATATGTCGAGCACATCAGTTGATATCCTTAAGTTTGGTTCCTTCTTCTGGAGCTGATATGAGTCTATGTGAGAAAGTCTTTACAGTGATGTTCCATGTGGTTTCACTAGAGAAGCAAAGGCGGCATAAAGAGGAAACTAAAAGCTCGTTTCAAGTCTTTTTTTTTTTACAGACTAAACTGCAAAATCATGCATTTCTGGATCAGCACTAAGACTAAGACTCAATTATGTACACCACCACACCCCTTACACACTATAGTGAAGAATGGGAAATCAAATCTTATTCAACGTCGCTTTCAAATGAGCTATTGTAGATGAGGACTTAATATAAATTACTGCCAAGCAAAAGAAGTCAGTCAAGGGCTTTTTTTTCTCTGAACAGTGGCATTTTTCACACCACACGTGTGTTTTTATTAGAAAAATGTTAGCTTCAGCTGTAAGTCTAATGGCTATTTTAAGAGGACTGTCAGTGGAGGGCCTGTGCATCAAGCCTGGAGGTTAAGAGGTGGTGTTGGTGTTCATATACCCTTAAAGAACAGGCCTTAATGTGAACAGGCTGCGGGGAATCAGAGACTGGCCCTTCTCAGGTGTCAGCCTCTATTAGCACTGGAGAAAGTGGGAGATCAAGGTCTGACAGAGGCAGAGGCACACACACACACACACACACACACACACACACACACACACACACACACACACACACATATAACTCTGCAGAGTGGTCGAGGGGGGAGATCAACTATGCTTATTACCCAGGTTACTGTGCCTTTTTGGCAAGGTCATACATGACGCCATCCCCACTTTGAACCTGGTGTCGGGAATATGTGTGTGTGCAAACACCACAAACATTGTTTTCATTCCCTCCCCCCACCCCCCCTGCCCCTCCTTTTGATTTCTTGAGCTGACTTTTATGCTTGACTCTTGACAGCAGAGAGCCCGTGTCAGACGCAGGTGGCAATGCGTCAAATTACACACGGCCCATATGCCTGTGTTTGGGAGTGCCAACCCTTTCTTCTTTTTTTCCCCCAAGTATATCTGTAGAATCCCACTGTCACAGAAAAAAAAAGAGGCCAGTGACACGCACCCCAGATGCCATCTGACTCAAATTAGAGGGGTTCTGGATGGTTCGGAGGGGCACGGGCTTGTATACAGTAACTGACAACATTTCCACAAAGCCATAGCTTGACGTGAAGCAGGGACACAGGAGAGTAATGGTTCCAATTTGTTCTAGCTAATCTATCACCTGCTGCTTCTCTGCAGCGGGGCTCGGATGATCTCTCGTCTCCAAGTGGTAGCAGTTACCTCTGGACTTGTTCACTGACCCTCTTTAAGGCTGGGACTGAGTAAGAAAGATGAGACAGAGGAGGGAAGGAAGGAACGCGCATGAGTGTGTGAGTGTTTGTGTTTTCACTGGTCAATCACCGAACCCCCTCTCTCTCATGTTGGGAAAAAAAAACAAAGTCAGCGCCGTCCCTTTCTTCACGTACGTGCTTGCCGGTCAAACCTTGAACCCTTGCTTGGTTCTGAACAAAATCCGGCTTCCTGTCTGTATGGGAATTAGTATGTAAGTGTGTTTGTGTGTGTGTGTGTGTGTGATGAGCGGCTGCTGAGTGAGGGTCAATGCTGAAACACCATCCAATTTACAGTACACATGTTACAAGTGTTTCCCACTCAGCATCCTTGGGAGGGAAGCTTTGATTGGTCTCGCAGAGGAAATGCTGCTGAAATTGCGAGCATATTGCTGTAAACACACAGCGAGACGTGGCCTCGTGGCGGTCTGCTCTCTGTTTGCGCCTCGTTGAAATAAATCAAATGTGAAGCGTTGTTGAATCAAAGTGGAGCTGCCAGACATGATACATACACATCGCAGCACAAACACACAGTGACAGGCAGTAAAAAGACTTGCATATGCAAATAAACCATCTCTAAAAACAATAGAGGGGACAGATAATTAAAATGCACAATGTGTGCTTTGTTCTTAATTTGCACTTAAAAGTTTGTGAATCCAGACAATAACAAGACTGAGTAGAGTCGTCAAAACATGTTTTAGCAGGTCAAGACATTTGTTGCATATGCAGATGGTTCAGTTAAGACTGATAAATGTGTACTCTGTGTCTCTTTGTAACTTCTTCCTTTGCTCATTCATCCCTGAGGAGGATAACTATCTCCACCAGAGAGCCATCTAACCAAACAACACACAGTTGTATGTGTGTGTGTGACTATGTGGGTGATGGGGGACCAGTAGCATGTGTGGTCAATTCTCGATGTTTCCAGCAGAGCCTGACCTGGGGCAGCCTCACACTGAGCCTGGATTCTGTGTGAGTCATTGGGGAGGGGGGCTGTTTGTATGTGTGTTTGAATGTGTGTGTGTGTGTGTGTGTGTGTGTGTGTGTGTGTGTGTGTGCATGTGGGGAAAATGAGTGTGTGTGTGTGTGTGACTGTGATTGAAGTTATCATACAGACAGACAAGGACAGCTCTGCTCTTTATGAGTTCAAGGGAAACACCTGACTGTAATTGCACCGTGCACTTCGGCATGTAACCACAACATAAAGTGAACGATCTTAAACGATGAAAACAGACAGGAACGCCAGCTGATAAATCATACAAAAGTTGCAAAACCAGTGCTCAGCGCTGTGTAAACTCTGAAAAATAAACAACGAGAGATTGAATCCACTGAATCTTTGGAAACGTTACAGTACGAGATCTGCTGCTGTTTGTCTTTCTTTCACTTCTCCGGAGGGAGGTCAGAGGTCAGGATTACTCATGATGTTGAGGGAGAGTCTCTCTCTACCCGCTGCACCAACATGCCTCTCTCCTGTACACAGTGGATCCCCATCAGAAAGGACTCATATTTACCATATATGATCAAAACCTCAGTGAGATTCTGATGTAATCCATGCCTCATGGAAAGGTCATGCTTGCTGTAATTTGGCTGCTGGCGCCATCTGGACTGAGCAGAGGGGTAGATGGACATTACTGGTGTGAGCTTGTATTGTGTGTGTGTGACTGCTGTGGTTTACAGAGAGCCACATTGTGTTATGTTGTGTGATTCCATGAGGACAGATAAACCCTCTCTGCTGACAGCGGGGATGTGTGTAGGCGAACGGGGCGACTCGCATCGTCCAGCCTGGAGCTCGCTTCTTGTAAACATGCACAGGATGGTGTTCCTGATTGTACGCATGTGGAGGAGAGACAGGGGGTATATGTAAAAGTATATATGTGTGCAGCTGAGTGTCGGTGTGCATGCATCTGCAACATCTGGCCTGGCTGAGTTCAGGGAGCTGAACTCTGAAGGATGTCTTGTGCCTACACACGCTGCATGAAGCCACTCTCACATGGATACGAAGGTCGTGCATTCACATCGCAGCAGCCCACTCACACTTTGTGTTCACTGCAGCTCTGTTTGGGTAAAAATGTCAGCCACACCCGTAGGTCATCAACCTTAGCTTAAAGCTATACGCATATGGATATCACATCAGTCTAAAAATAGAGAACCGAACCCGGTGATCCACAGGAACCTGATGTTACACACACACACACACACACACACACACACACAAACTTAAATCAACAGGAGCTCGTAACCTGCTGTTGAAAGTGAGTAATATTAGAGATATCAGTGGCCTCATGGAGAAAAAATCCCCAATGTGTGTTAGGATCGGCCCTTTATGTGCACACATGGTAGAAAAGAAGTTTGCCTATGGTGTGTGTTTGCTTTCACATTTTTCCTGAAATGTGATTAAATGTGAAACGGATGCTCTCAATCGTAAAAGGAGCAAGTTAGCATGTGTGTGTGTGTGTGTGTGTGTGTACACAAGTTGCACATGTTCAGCAGTGAGTGTGTGTGTTTGTGTATTGTGTGCGTGTGTGTGTGAGATCCCCACCTGGTCCATTGAGGAAATCTTTGATCTGGAGGCAGAGCAGAGGGGGAGGGATGCCCGTTTTACTGTCAACCTCTGCTGCTACTGTCTGCAGCCAAAACACGTTGTAGTCAAGAGATTCTGGCAGAGTCTTTCCTGGGTCTGGACACAGTGAGGCAGATGGAGAGATTAGGAAAAAAACAAAGAGGAGGGAAGAGGAGGAGGAGGAGGAGGAGAGGGAGAACGGGGAAAAGAAAGAGAACGAGACAAAGAAACTGTGTTAAAATGAAGAGATTTAACGTTTTCACTCGACTTTATCTTAATCGGCTCCAGCTCACCTAGGCACTTGTAGTCGGAGGTTACTCCTCTTAAGGCTACATCAAACACGGACAGCTCCATCCTCTGCTTGCGGTGGTGGCAGCTGAGCAGAGCGGAGGGCTGCATCACCTGCAGGTACAGGAGCGGTTCCAACACCTGGTCGCCAGCCCCTCGTCTCCCCGGCTGCCTCACGATGGTCACGCCCAGCGCCTGGCGGGCCGAGGAGCGGCTGGGAGTCGGCAGGCCGTCCAGGGAGAGCAGGCTGCCTCTGAGGAGCGGAGAGGCCGGCTGGGAGGTGTTGCTGTTGAAGATGTCCTCGGCTGTCAGGCCGGCCAGGGAGTCCTGTGCAGCTGGAGCCGGAGCCGGAGCCGGAGCCGGAGCAGGAGCTGGAGCCGGAGCTGGAGCTGGAGTCGGGTCTGGGGTTGGTGAGGATGAGGCTGGAGGAGACTCAGACAGGATCTCAGACTGGTTGAGGGCGCTCTTTCCCACCTGCAGCAGATACAGGAGGATCATTTAGAGCTGGGTTGAACTTTAATAAGCAGAAAATTCAATAACAACCCACGTCAACCATATAATTCTGTGTCATTTTGGGCCATAAAGTTGATTTTTAAAGGGGCCTAATTATGAAGATATCACTTTTTGAAGGCTCTTCAACATATACTTGGGTGTTTGTCTTGCCTTCCAGCCCCCACAATGTGAGAATTGACCAAAAAAATCTCTAATGTACAGGCTCCCTAGGTTGAAATCCATGTGGTTTTACAAGCTGTTCCCTCGGTTGTCTGACAATGATGTAATTAGTTTTTGAATTTGCATAATACCACCCCTACCTGTGAGTACCGGTACCAGTAGAAGGGGCGGGGCAAGCAGTGGTTCATTTGCATTTAAAGGGACAGGCACTGAAACCAGCTGTCCTGAACAGGGCTGTTTTGAGTGGATGAAAAGAGCTGTGATATTTTTGACCACAGCATGTCACAGATATGTCTTTAAGACAACTGGGAACTATTTTAATTTGTGGAAAAATGGCTTGATATGTCTCCTTTAATAAAAAACTCCTATTTTTAATTAACCACTGTATTGTACGTCTACGTGACGGCACTGCTCTCACAAATGTCAAATTTTGCTATTGTGTTGGAACGAATCATTATACACACATGGATAACTGACCGATCCAGGGACTGACTCACTTCTGAGCTTCTGTTTCAAAGCCTTTTTGTTTACCTTATCCCCAGGCTCCTTCTTCTCCAGCGTGCAGGGAGTGTCTGCCGATAAGGGAAGGGCCTTAGAGGAACTGGAGCAAGCGTAAGTCATAACAGACAGCTTGCTAGCGGTGAGGAAGATGTCGAAAGGGATGAAGCTGAGGTTCTTGGTGATCGTGGACTTGTGGGAGGGCCGGGCGATGCAGTGGTGGCTGGCCCCGCTCTGCTGCTCGATCTGGACGATGCGGATGCGAGCGCTGTCGCTGCCGAAGCCGCTGTCCTGCCCGGTTCCACTGTGACGTGACGAGGAGTCCACGCCCATCGCGGGGTCGCGAACGCCGTGCTTCTGCTCGTGTCGACGCACCTGTGCATAGAAACAGTGAAAGGTAAGAAAAGGACACTGAAGTCAAGTATATATATATAATACACACTACTCACAAAAAGTTATGGGATGTTTGGGTTTTGGATTAAGTTTCAGAATGCACCTAAAATGCACTATAACCTTTACAGGTGAACTTAATTTAACCTTCTCTAAACTTTTGAATGCACAATTGTTCAATGTTTCAGTCCTTATTGAATAACATGCTGTTCTCTAACAAGGTGATTAACCACAAACATCACAAGCACCATCTGATTTAGTGGTTCAATTGTCATTGAAACACTAAATGTTCTGGTTCAATGACAATTTGTATCCAGTCCTCTTCTCTCTCCCTATCCTCTCCACCATGTTCAAATTTTGACGAGACCAAGACAACACTTTGATCAAATTGATCAAGTTATTGAGACATGGATATTTTTGTTGTGCTATAGCCACCACTGTTGTTAGCTTTTGTTTGAGATACAGAAATTACCATTGCATCCTTCTACTTAAAATGCCTGCATTCATGATAGGATATCACTGTAGCAGGAACTTTTTATAGGGATATTCTTGTCAAATATCCCTAACTTTTTGTGAGTAGTGCATAAAGAGAGAGAAAGCAGCCTCACTGTGGTGTGGTGTTCAAAAACATACAGACAAATAGAGACGCTACCTGCGTAACAGAACTGAACATGTGCAACATCTTCATGACTGTGATAAACATGAGAATTCAATTTGCATTTCAACAAACTGCCTTATCTCAAACCAAACCAGCATGGTTTGTTAGCATTACAGAAGGGGTCAAGAGCATCAAATAAAATGGATGAAAGCTTTTTTTCCCCCTTTTTTTTGGGTAAAATTTGTTTCTTGTTTGGATCCTGGCTTTACAAGAGGACGCAAAAACCAAATAACTCGCTTGATTGAAACCATGGACAAATTGACCAAAAAAGGAGAGCGTCGTACAACCACAGAGACATTAAAGGCATGCTCTGGGACTTTTTCTGTGGTCTAAAAATCATTTTGCACTTCTTGCAATATTGGACATGTCTTTAGAAAAAGGGCCTCACCCTGGCAAATCGAATTGTTTCGTGCACTGACTGTGGTACTGTGTATAAAGCAGCTGAGATTTTATGCTTGGCTCCGACTAACGGATATCGGGAGAGTTCCAGCCGTTGCAGCAGTAAAAAGCTTTCAGTGACAGATGCTATAAATCAATGTAAGTAGGTTGCTGGGTTTTCAAGCAACAATGAAAATAGGCATCTTTATTCTGCTACCAAAGCATGCCATCCTCAGGACTATAAAGAAAGCCGCCACTGCTTCCCATGGGACACGAATGAGACAAACATTTCAAGCTAAATGCTACCTGCCAACTAATAAATTACTGGACATGTTTATGTAGAACGGACATGTGTGGCTAAAAAAAAAAAAGCCAGAATAAACATAAAAGTTTACGTTTCAAAAATTTCCCAAGCACATGGAAAACATTTTGTAGATGCTACAGGGCACTGACGATGTTAAAAAAAGAGCACGATGACCCGACAGTCCTCTGATATCTGCGTGCTTGACAGGTGCAACATGAAGAGACTCAGGCCTATTCATCATAATCATTTCCAATAACGTGTCCAGCATTATTACCGCACTATTAAGGCCTCTCCTCCTTCATGTTAATGGGTACAATGTCAGTTTCAATTAGCTACTGCTGTCTTTTGAAACATGACTATGATAAATTGTAAATTTTTTTGTAAAAAAAACACAGAGGGGGTGAGTTTCCAACAGAACCAAGGTGTGTCCCATCCTATCCCACCCTCATCTGGCCCAACCTGCACATGGTTGCTATTATAACATGTACTCTTAGCTGCCCCCCCCCACTCCTCCTCCTCTCTTTCTCTCCTTCACTACATCCCACCCACTCCATGAGAATTTTAAATGTATATTATTGCTGTGGTGGAGATAGTGTTTCAAGACCTCCAGGCAAATACTAAACCCACTGGCAGCACATTAGACAGAATACTTGACTTATTAGATATTTCCTATTCTAAACAGTGTCATCAAAGGCTAAGAACAAGAGCCATATAAAACACCGCGGCATGCCTGCCCGCCTGCCTGTTCTGTTCTGTTCGGCCGGGCTTATGTGAGGGGCTTCCATAGACTCGGCCCTGCCAGATTCCTCTCTTTTCCCGGGCCTAATGAGGACAGGATGTGTGCACTCCTTTTCTGTAGAAATGTAAGATTTTCCAAGCAATGGGGAGGGGAAGAGAAGGCAAGAAAAGGGCCTGGACTTGTCTCCATGTGTGTTGTGTTAAGCGGGTGAAACTTGTACTGAGGTAAGGAGGTATTTCAAAAAGGTACTTGGCAAAGGCAAAATGTCCACTCCGAGGAGCGCCCCACGTTGGAAGGGACAAATAAGCTGCACAGCAGCTGGGAAAGAGCGAGCGCCAGGAGAAACTGCCAGATACTCTTTACGCTTCTCTGTCTCTCTTCCCAAGAAGGCTGTACACATGCATTTACAATTACAGTAAATACCCCGTCTTCTTTTTAACCACCACTACTAAGAGAGTGCCCCCTAAGCAAATTCTTGGTCTATATTTAGATGTGCTTACGAGTGGAATAAGGGATAATGGGGAGCCAAATGGGGGGTGTAGAGGAAAAGAGACAATGAGAAAATATACCACAGCGCACAGTTGTTCATATAGTTTGAATCAACACATGCAATCAATGCATTCACAGACATGTACGCATAAACACACATGAAGTCAGTTGTGTTCCCAGGGTTTGATCTCAGCTAAAGTGAGTTTTAAAGCTCACGACTGGATTGCTCCGTGTGTGTGTGTGTATGTGTCTCTGGGCTTGGTTATAGCCTCGCTGTGCTTACTCACAGGTACACACAGAAAACATCAACCTATGGCTCTGTAGTCTTTATGCTTTAACCTTTTAGCCAATTTATTCACTGACAGAGGGCAATAAATTCAGAATACAAACATGCACTGCAGCTACAGCAGGCCTCGTCCCAGATGAAATCCCCTTTTCCAACCATTACTTTCTATTATATTGTATAATGGCTGCACTGAAGCGCTGTTTCCAGATCCCAATGCAATCTTTCACTGGACTTAGTTGATCATGATCATGAATGTGCGACTACACACACACACACACACACACACACACACACACACACAGCCTCCCCCAACCCCAATCGGCCAGTCATGAAGTCATCCCCTCAGAGTCTCTAGGCAGAAAATTCTGGAAAATGGAGGATAATCCCCAAAGTGTGAAACCATGAGTCTCCCAAGTGCCAATCATATCAGAGCGCATCTGTACGACTTCTGACCCCTATTTCTGTCAGTGTAACTCAGAACAGCTTGGCTCGAGGAGGGCTAATATGTGGAAGCAAATGTCACATCATCCAAATGCCACCCGTTTACAGTGTTGGCTGGCTAGTTGAATATGACAACATAACTTTTACATCTGAATACCACATATGCAGTTGATTGTTTCCAGATGAAAGAAAAGTAGGTTGCAATTCAGGTTCAGAGATCAGGGAACATGAAAATGTGAATGTTTTAAGATGGTAGGGAAACCCATGGTAGTCGATAGGGAAAGAGTATAATAAATACAGTCCAAGTAGCAAAGGTGACTATTATTCCTTTCAAAAGGGTCCGTTTAAAAGCCACACATCCCCACTGAAGTCTGAATCAGTCAGTCAAATGATATAATAAAGGCCCAAGTTTACTTTAAAGAAATGCACTAAAGCAAGACTGGTCATTAAAGGTAACACAAGAGACCTCGGGGCAAATATAACTAGAAAAATATTTCAGCTACTAGCCTGACATGTTATATTATAGGGTAAGAAGAAGGATGAACTGCATGAGAACGGACAATACCACAAAGAAATACCATAGCAACAACCAGAATAAATAACAATGACAGCATGGCATCGTCATTAAATAGTTAAATGTCACATAATCAAAGTACAGCTGAGCGCTGAGGTCGTGTTGAGTGACACTAAGAAGTGGAGTAATTGTGGGAAGGAGGTCAAGGCAGCGGTATTAAAAGAAGAGAGCATTAGTGTGAGTGAAAGAGGTCGGCAACTTAACACTATTACAGAATTACAGAGTTGTTCACAGAAACTCAGGCATGTGGGGACAGAGTTGTCACAGAGAGCCAGAAATAAACAGGCGCATTTCTGAACTATGTAGCGTAATGTGCTCTTCCAAAAAAAAAAGTTATTGCATATGTACTGTGTTTCCATGTCTGGGTGTAAACTCTAAATACTTTCCTATAATTGTAAAATATGTGCTTGTTTTATAACTCGAGCACATATGACAGTAACTGCAGGGAGAAAACAAGTGGCAATTAGCAGCACTTCTGAGATCAAATGAAAGCAGTGGCAGTGAGCTGCTTCTCAAACATCCCATGTTAATGAATTGTTTATTGTTTATCATATTTTTTCCCATGTTCTTCTGTTGAATAGCTCCTGCAGATTTTCCCTATTGAAAAAAAACAAACCATAGTAGGTCAGGTCACTAAATCTTCCTGACAGAACTATTCAGTCGAGCTTCGTGCTTGCAGGATGCCTGCATGGAAATTAACTTCTGTATCTTGACAACATCAAGAGTTTACAGGTTAGGCCCCTGCAGTGCTACCCACTATTGTTTACCAGAACCATAAAGCTGATAGCAGGCCTCTGTGCCTTTGTGCTGATGGAAGAAAACCTCAATGCAGCAATACCTCATGTTAATCAAAAATAATAACAATAATACTTAACCAAACGCCATAAAGACTGCAATTCATTCTCTTATTTTCTTGTGGAGAACAGAGGGGGGAAGACATTCATAATATGAAGTCACTGCTCTCTGTGTGCCACAACAGCGGTCACAAAAAAAAAAAAGGGCATCAAAGGCAGTCATTTAATACTTGTAACTTTGTTTCAATAACAAAGGCAACCTGCTATGCACTTCAACTGAACCACAACAAAGAAGCAGTGGAAGGTCGCGACCCCGGTGCTCGCAAATGGATGCCGAGTGCTTCGGAGTGACTGTCAACTGTACTTTAAACAGAGTCTACTCTGGAGCGCAGAGTGGGGCCGTTTTAACAAGCTCCCATCCACCCAGCTAATGGTGCTGGTTGGTGCATTTATTCCTCCAGGGTTTAACAACATGTTCCTCAAAAGAAGCACGAGACAATATTCTCTCCAAGCCCCCCAGCATCTCTCCTTTGTCCCTCTCCTCTCCGTCGATCTGCTTTGAACAGGATTAGAGAAATAACAAAGTGAGAATATTTTGCCTTCCATGTCAGAGACTCTTATTCCCCTGATGTCATGTGACATACCGGGGGGAAAGCAAACATCCGGGTGACAGTAATAATTTATGCGTGTTTACATTCCTAAAGCGCTGGGTCAGTCGGAACACTTTTCTCCCAGAAAGACCTACCGGAGGAAGAAGTGAGGAAAGGAGAAGTGGAATAGGACATGGCTGGTCTGAGGAGAGGAACGCCTGTGAAACACCTCAATAAAACAAAGGAGAGATGAACAGATGAACAGAAACATGAATGCAGAGATGATGTCCTTCCATTTTCAGCTGCTTTATGGTTTGGAAAAGCCCTGGCTCAAAAACAAAGATGCGAAAATGATAAAGGCTGGAGAATGAAAAGAAAAATTGTGAAAAAGGAGTGAGTTAATGCGGTCCATATGGGACCTACAGTACTGTGCTGCTCCACAAAAAAACCCTGGCTCTGGGAGCTGCGGCGGCCAACGAAGCCGTTTTGTAATTGATTGAACTTCAAAACCTGTTTTCTCCTGCGCCTGCACACGACATTAGTTTACTTACAAATATTTTGGCACAAACAAAACGCAGATTGCCATTGCTGCGTAAAAAGAAAAACGAGAGAACTGTATCCAGAGCTCTGACATTCAGCAGGGCTGCAGCGCTGTGGCTCAACACGTTGAGTTTAATACCGAGGCCTTCGCAGTGTGTGTGTGTGTGTGTGTGTGTGTGTGTGTGTGTGTGTGTGTGACTCTAGGCCTTCGAAGACGCTCGCCAAACCCACCATTGCCCCCGCTCCTAATCTCTGGCAATCAGGAATGATTTAAAAGGTCTGACAGACACCACCCTTTAAGCTCAACAAGAGGCTTATTACATCAGTCGTCCAACAACAGATCCACCAATCTAAACCAAAAAAACCCTGATTTCAGATCCACCAATCAAATCCTCACCGTTGAGTCCGGGGGGGTGATTGCGAGGACATGCAGGAATTAGCCCATATCACTACAAAAACACAGGCTGTTTGTATAAGCAGGATGCACTGCAGTTGTATTACTCATTGAAGGAAGTGTTCGAAAATGCCAGAAGACAATTCCTAGATTAATAACACAACCGTGTTAGTGAAAACAAACACAGGGGGAAAAGTGTCCTGACCACCATGATGTAACTATTCAGAAATGATACACAGACCTTTCTCTGCTCATCCGACATAATCTCTTGGCTGGAGTAGGATGCTGCTGAATGGACTTTATCACCAAATACTTCCATCATTAATGATAAACAAGATATCAGCCATATGGTAAACAAAGCAGCGAGAGTGAAAACATTGAAATTTTATAATAAAGTTATCATGGGGCTAAAGCCAGATGGAGAACTTGGCAGAACTAATGTGGCTGATAAATGGATGAATTGCCGTTGTACATGTAATGTAATGTAATGTAAAAAAAAAAAAAAAAAGTATATAAAATCGATTCTCCTACATCCCTGGAAGACTGCAACCTGACTCCTTACATTTTATATAGTAACTAATTAAATAAAGATGAAGGCCAGATGTGGAGAAAGGTGTAATTAGAAGACACACTATAGCACAAGTGAAAGTGAATGAGAGACAGAAGCACCCTGGGGTCCGTCTTAATTGCTGTGATCCTGGCTTCCACAGCAGCAGAGTCATCATCAGTCTTTTTTTTTTCTTCCTTCATCTTCTCTTCTTTCTTTCTTTCTTTCTTTCCATGGGAATGGGTTAGAGAACAACTGGCTCTCATTAACTGTCACCATGCCTATTTACTTTTGAAATTTGTGTGGGGGTAATTTTCTAATCTAATATTCAGGCTCCAGTGTTTTCACATGCCACAAGTGTCCCTGAGTGAGGTGGGCCTGATGGTGACAACGGCATCTGAAAGCTGTGGGTGTGAAAGTGTCTGTGGGTTTAGCTTCTGTGAGAAATCTCAGAGTCAGAGTCAGAGCGCTGTGTGTGTGTGTGGAGCAGCGCTTGCACTTACAACTGGATTTTTAAACCTCTATTAATCGTGCAGCTGGATAAGAAGAGGAAAAAGTGTAACAAGCACTCAGAGTAACTCTTCTTTATTCTAATAACTGTTTATATACGCAGCGGGATTCAAAGGCACGCACGCTCAGTGCAGCTAAAAGCTACGCAGCGAAGTAATCATCAGGTTTCAGCCGGGGCCCTTCAAGATCACTCATCCAAGCTTTCAACTTAACATCATTAACTTTGGCATTATGTTTTCAAAAAACCAAACAACAAAAGAGACTTCAAACTGCATTGTCTTCAGCCTGGGCTCAACAGTTCACCAAAGCAGACGTCTGAGAGACTTCAAAAAGCAAAGCAGAGATGCCTTTCATTAGGTCATAGAGTGTTCTTCTCGAAAACGCCTGCACTCGCGCGGCGCTGCCTGGCGGCCATGTCTGTTTTCTCTGCTTTAGTAACAAGGTCATGGGGAAACAGCAACAGCAGGGAAAACAATGGTGACCTGAGGTGAGATGAGGCTGTTCAGAGCAGAGGCCGGGGTGGGGAGGTGGGGGTGGGGGTGGGGAGGTGGGGGTGCAGGGTTGAGAAGGGCAGATGAACCCCAGGTGGTCTGTGAGTGATGCTGCTGTGATCAGCCCACACCCCGGGGAGCCTGCACGCACACAGCTCGTGGTTACGAAAAGGCCACACTTGCAAAGATACAGTACAACGGCATATACAGTATATATATACACACATAAAAAAAAAAAAAAGCGAACGTGCAGACCCACACACACACACTTACACAAGATTGCATACAAATTCAAAGAGCGGCGTGAAGACAAGAACAATCCTGGCTCGGTGTCTATTTACAGAGCTGAAATTAGAAGAGGAGGACTGAAGTAATCTTCCTTTAATTTCTCCCTGGATGTGCTCCCAGGTCTGAGAGAGACAAAGGCTCTTATGTGCTGTATGTTAGGTTCTCAAAGGAGAATGATGCAAGACCCCCCTGTCCCCTTGTGCGAGTTGTCGACGGGGAGGGCCACGGTAAGGGTGGGGGGGGACACGGAGGACAAGGCTAGAGGACACAGTACACATCGTTTACAAGAGGGGAGAGACCAGACCAGGTTCAGTTCATCATCGTCGGAGGAGAAACCTTCAAAAAACTTCAGGTGTGAAAAATCCACCGACACTTCGCTGCTGCAGCGGTCGGATCCAGAAGCGAAGGAGTCTGACAAGGACATGACACGGTGTGTGTGAGGATTTAAACTGCACAACTACATGTAGCTCATCATAACTCATTTTCTTCTCTGGCTCGAGTGCAGATTTCAACTCTACTACAACTTAAATGAACTCTTTATCCATAAGAGAGTTTCCTCCTCTCAGTGTTGTAATATGCGAGGTGAACTCTGACATGTAAACCCCCGGGCAGAAGCGGCTCGAAAACAGACAAACTGAAACAGGTGAGGTGTAAAAACCAAGCCCTGCCTCTTGACTATCTAAGGCACCTGAGCTATGTTTCTGAGTCGGGGTCTCAAGTGGCTACATGGCACCTATCTGTACATGCCTATCATTGCCTGCATGCGCTCTGCATTTGGGTTCACATGCCTCCAGTCCGGTTTTAGGGGCCCAGGCACAAGCCCAAAGCACAAAGATATCATTCATTTCACACATGCATTCATAGGGGAGCAGCTGATAAAATAAACAAAATGTGACAATTCCTGAAGTGACTGCTTAATCCTCGGGTCTATAAAATGCTGACCGCAACTTTTCAAAGGCTTTTTTCTGTTTGACAAACAGATTTTAAAAAGGTGTTTTGTATAATCATGAAGCAGACTCGCAGCCAGTGTTCACATTTGAGAGGCATTTTTGATTTAAACAATAAATCCATCACTCGAGTCGTAACCCCAAAAGTTGTTGCTGATTATATTTCAGCTGATTAATGGACTAATCATTTTATACCTAATATGAGATTGCAAATGGGCACTTAGAAGATTTATATTATACTTCTATGTGACCTGGATAACATACCAGCAGAGAGACGTGGAAAAAAAACTGAGAGAGAGAAAGAGAGAAAATGTGCCTGCGCCATGGAAAATCTTCCAAAAGCCTGGAATGATTTGTGAATTTTGATTTAGGGTAAATATTTAGTTTAATGAGAGGAGCAGTCCAGGAGGAACTCGGTAGTAGCCCGCTCCAATCAACCACAGGAGTTCAAAAAATCACAGTGAGGACGGAGCAGATACTGAACATTGATATATCAAATGCAAACATACATGCACACCCACCCACACACACACACACACACGTGCGCTAACACACTTTTAATACACTATCCGAGTTGCAGAGAGAGAACCCAATACTCTCCATCACCTGTTATTCTAGGTGGGATCTTGCTTACACAGGTGTAGAGGGAAAAAAAAAATCTGTTTCCTCTTTTCACCTCTTCAGACAAACACTCTGGGTTTTTTCACTGAACAAAGTCTAACAGGAGTGTGTGTGTGTGTGTGTGTGTGTGTGTGTGTGTGTGTATGTGTGTGTGCATATGTGACTGTACTAGTTGGCCTGGTGTGCCCTGCTTTTACTAGTCCCCTGAGTGTGTAACCCCGTTTCCCTTGCAGGCAGAGAGAGAAAGAGAGAGAGGGCACTCCTGACTCCTCCTCACCTGAGTCGACACCCGATCCCAGAGTTCACGATGGGGGCCCTGCTCCCTCTCCTCAAAGGCGCCGTTTGTTTCCCCCCCCGACTCCTAATAGAATTCCAACCTCCGTGATTTTATCTGGAGTTTTCACGCCAATTTTGCCAAAACTGATTGAGGGCAGAGCAAATTCAGCTGCTACTGATCTCAAATAGACAAGAGTTGGGGGCCGGCTTTTTAAAGAATGTGCCACGGTTTTTATGCTTTGAGAAGAAAGCTTGGTCGGGGAGGGGTTGCACTGCAGGCAGGGCCACGAACAGGGAAGGTGAGTTGTTATGACTGGCTGTCAATTAGCAGTTGATTCACACAGGAGGGTCAGTGAGACATGAACAAAAAAGGAGGAGGAAAAAAAAAAAAGATACGGTTTCATAACAAAAGGAGGGCAGTGAGATGAACACTGGCTATGAAAATATGTATGTTTAAGATAAGCTGAGACAACAACGCTCACTTAACCAATGTGAGGCAGCCAAAATGGAAAAGGAGATGGCTGCGCAAGGAGCCTTATTTATTATTACTCTTAGCAGCAACAGGGTGAATGAAAATAGTGCGACGTAGGATGGGGAGAGGTCAGGGTGAAAGGGATCTGGCCCTCAGAGAGGGTTAATAGCCAGGCTGACTGGTTAAGAGCTGACCCCGCAGGAATGTCAGCTCCCACATTTATGGACAAATACTTTACACAGAACCTGAAATCAAAGCAAACACCGGATTCGGACTTTCTCTTTCTCACTGTGTCACGTCTCATCTCATTAACATTTCCCTCCCCTCCTTTACTATACTGTTCCCTTTTGCATCCTCTCTCAGGCCGTCTCCTCGCTCTCAACTGTCTGCCTTGTTCCTTTTTTTTCCCTCCATGCTGCAGATTTTCACTCTTCATCTGATGTCTCCCTATTTCTGTTGGCCAGCAGAGCTCATAAAAGCTCCTCTGACACCTCACTGTCCTGAAAAGATCAGAGGTCGAGAAAGAAACTTCAGTTCTCAAAGCTCAACAGCTACGAGACAATATGAAACACTCATCACAAAGAGGAGCGGTCTTGGAAGAGGTTTACTTTAAACATACACAGACAAGGATCCAGCCTTAGGTTGCTCACTGAGCCAAGCTTGTCAACAACACTGTGGCTTAGATAAGCTGTCTTATGTGCTTTTGGCACTCCGGCCTGCACTCCTACATGAGCGAGAGCTGCAGTGCAATACAAGGGAGCAGGATAGGTCACTAAGCTTCCACTCTCCCACGGTGTAACATTTGGTAGCATTTGGATGGAAGAGTGAGGTGAAGAAAGGTCTTCATTTGTCTCATAGGTTTTATTATTTTATTCATCTGCAAGCAATGTGTGAGGTGTCTGTTGGCTGCCAACCAGTGTTGGCGGATTACATAATTAAATTACGAAATAAATGTAATTGCAATCTATTACAGTTCCTCAGAAAAAAAAACCCATTTGTAATTAAATCTGAATCGATTCTTTTGGATAAACATTCATTCGCCTGCTTTGCGCCTTTTAAGGAAAACTTTCTGCGGGTGATGTGATGTTTTCATTCAATATCAAAGTCGCTATTATATAAAAGTCATTAGATTTCTACGAGGCACAGACAGAATAAATTAATGGCACTGAGAAACCAAATATAACTCTCTAACCCCTACAGTAAGTAACCCTCCCAACACAGTGTGGCCTTTCCATCAAATACCAAAACAACAATTCTTCATCATCATCATCATCAATGGAAAAACTTTAAAATCTATAACAGAAAAAAAAGACTCTCGCTGTCCAAACACATTTAAATGTTGCTGAGTGTGGCTGTGTGGATGACATGCACAAAAAAACACATGCATCAGTAAAACACTGCCTCCTCCCCACTAATGGCTTATAACTGCCGTCCAAACCCACTGACAAACCAAAGCAGCTACTGACCAGCAAACTCGTGCCTACTGTAAATTCACTTCTCACAGTGGTTCGTCTTGGCTGCCGAGCGGCGGCTGCTGCTGTCTAACTACTACTGTTGCTGCTGCTGCTGCTGCATTAGTCCAGCTCAGCATGAGACTGCACCCTCTGTGTGTGTGTGTGTTTGTGTGTGTGTGCAGGCGTTTTAACACTACACACATTAATTCAATCTAAAAAACTGTCAAGGAGGAACCTTCCCCACTCTCAGACAGCTTCATACATAACTAGCTGGCTCTGGATGGACACAAACCTCCTTTTCCAACCAGGAGCTGTGCCAGTCCCATGAGGGAAAAAGAGATGAAAGAGAGCAGATGAAGAGCATGGAAAAGACGACGGAAATGATATATATATTAAATAAAGGGGGCAATGAAAGAAGAGTTGGATGAAACCAAGGAAACGCAGGAGATTGAGAAGGAAAGAAAAATGAGGTGCTGCATGCAGACTTATAATGTCAAGTGATGCAAAAAGGAAAGAAAGAAAGAAAGAAAGAAAGAAAGAAAGAAAGAAAGAAAGAAAGAAAGAAAGAAAGAAAGAAAGAAAGAAAGAAGAGGTGGAGGAAGGAATAGAGATAAGGCAGGTAATGGGTGACTGAGCGGTTTTTACTCATTTGTGTTTACTAAAAACTGTAATTCAGTGTTTCCTGTGATGCCTGATACTTTGTCCTGAACCTGGGTACTGCCTCAGTGTGTGTTTGTGTGTGTGTGTGTGCACTGGCATCGGTGTATGTGTGTGTGTGTGCGTGTGTGTGCATGAGTGTTGGAGGAAGTCTAAAGCCCTGTTTCCCATGCGTGTAATCATCCCAGGATGAGGTGGAGGATGAAGCAGAGCGGGACTTCCCCCTGCACCAGAGGGTATTTTCCTCTCACATTGTGGTACAAGCACATGGCTGACCCGAGCTGCCTCTGTCTGTGTGTGTGTGTGTGTGTGTCACACACACAGAGAGAGAGAGAGAGAGAGAGAGAGAGGGAGCAACATGGGATGAGAGAAGCATTTTCTTGATCTTCAGCAGTTTGGTGGGACAATAATAAAATACTTTGGGAGCTTGTCATCATGGCAACCGATGCCAACTATGACAGCTTACACTGTAAATCTACATGAAGGAGCGGATGGCATTGAGGTGGTAAATAAGAGAATGATATAGTGTGTATATATATATGAGAGGAAGAAGTGGTGGTTAGGAGAGACAGATGAGGAGGAGGAGGAGGAGGAGGAGAGAGAGGCTGCTTTTTATTTGCGACTTCTTTTTCACTCTCTCTCTCTCTCTCTCTCTCTCTGAAGAACAAATAACGTCATAGCAGAGCTGAGACACAGAATGCAAACACACAACCAGACACTCGGGTCAGCTGCTCGGTCATAAAGCAGCATTACAGCGCTGGCTCCCAAATAAAAGGCTGCAGACAGTTACCATGCAGGGAATGTGGGGACAATGTGCATGCATGTGTGCGTGTGTGTGCAAATGTGCGCCGACATGTGTGTGTGTGTGAGGGTATACACTTCTGCGTTGCCATGTGACAGTGCCACTGACAGAGCAGTGAGATAAGTCCTAAAAGCTGCTCCATCATCTATTCATAGCTGTTGTGTGAGTGTGGGACCTCCTGCTGCTGAGAGCTGCCTGGGCTCGGCCCGGCCTCACTTCATCATCATTAACATCCACCAGAAAAATACAGAAATGAAGTCAAACTGTGACGGACCGCGGCTAATGCTGCGATAAACATCCTAATAATGCAGTGATTTAAAGAGCAACAAATCTGCCTATATGGACTGCTTAGAATCAATCATGTTTCATTTACTTTGCATCTCAATCATGATTCAAATGGAAACTGTGGACAACTGGCTACGGCGCACAATGACTGAACATAACGGATGGATGATGAGAAAATAACAACCTCGTTCTGTATGGATGTAGGGAATAACAGCTCAGTGACTAGAAATGACTGAAATCACACACACACAAGGCTTGCACACATTGCCCACGCGCCTGGCTTGCCTCACCACTGCCAGGGAACCCAAAAGCCCCTACAAAACAAATTCATTAACCCAGACAATAAAACACAGCTGTGAGGGGCAATGGGAACTGTTTGAAATCTGCATAGAATCTGTCGAAGGCACACGGCATGTTCTCAAAACGTCTAGGAAAAGAAAAAGAAGAAGAAAGTTTAGAAAAAAGAAAGAGAGGAAAAATTTGGAAACCAGAGAGAGAGAGAGAGTGAGGAAGGAAGGAGCGGTGTTTGATTTAAACTTTAACCGGAGACGGCGCTGAGTGTGAGAGATACTTTATTGACGTACAACAACAAAAAAACAAAAAAACAAAAAACAATTCCTCTGCACCAGATGCTTAAAAGATCCAGGACCTGTTTTTAATTGAGTCCTTTGAACAGGTTGTATAAAGGAAGTACAAACAAAACTGTCAAATACTATAAATATCATTACTGAGGTTGAGTTTGAATTAAAGAAAAAACAAAAACAAAGCAGGGGGTGAACATCTGTTTCATTATTTGGCCATTTTAACCATAGCAAAAAAAGCCTGTACCTGTTCAAAACTCACTCTCCAAACAAAAGGAGCTCACGTAGCGCTGATGTTATCTGATGGTGGTGTTTCTAATGTGTTAGCAGGGCGTAGACAGGCTGCTGGGAGGACAGGCCAAGAGAGAGAGAGAGAGGGGGAGAGGAGAAGCTGTTGGGGTCTGAGTGTGTCACCACATGACGCTGTAGCTGCTGCGTGCGCCACTAGAGGGCTCTGCAGCTTGAAGAATGAGCGTCTGCAGACCGGAACACGCCAGACTCAACCGTGTCTTACTCATACTGACCTCCCTGCTGCCGGGTCCGGGGCCAAGCAGCCGGACAGATGCGGTCGCCAAAAGACTTACGACACTGAGATAGATGGAGGTACAAATAGTTTTATAGCGAGTGTCCAAAAAATCCAAAGCCAAACCACATTTATTCAGAGTAACCTCTGTGCTGTGCAGCTGCACAGAGGTGAAGACACACACCGACTGACCCCAATGTTCATGAAACTGTTGTGCTCTATAATGCCACTACTATAAAACTGAAAGAGTACAGAACATGGTGTAATACGACTGAAATCAAGTAGTACTATAAAAGTAAGAAACCCAACCACAGTGTCTAAAAAGCCGGTATTAACAGGAATAAGGGGATATTCCCACGTGGATGGATTATACAGTTTCTCAGCAGTGGATGGAGGATCAGTGTACTACATCTCTCCAGACCTGTGGTCATTTCAATTTCACTTCATCTAAGCTGAAGGCAGCATTACCATGGTGGTAAGATGCACATGTCATAACAAAAACTGACTGTTTGTCCTCAGGAAACGTAGCCGGGGGAAACACTTAGCAGCTACTGTCATGTTGTTCTCAAGCAATACCCCTTAATCCCTCGGCTCCTCCGGCTGGAAATGTGTATTTGTGAAACTAAGTGTTGCTGGAAAAGTAGGAAAAAAATGCTCCATTTACACTGCCTTCGAGAAACATCTTAAATCAATCCAATCGAAATGACCTTTCTTAAATAGAGTACGACTTTGACTTTCTTTCTTTTTTTTTTCAACTGTTGCCAGTGGACCTCCCAGAATAGCTGATGAAGTTTCTCATCCTGCCTTAAACCTGGATGAACCCTCTGCAGCCGTTAGCTGCCCCTCAACAGAATCAAGCCATGAATCATTACAAGTCGGGGTGAGGGCTCAGAGATCACCCAAATCAAGACCAGATGCACAACAGGCACCTCCTTTAGGACTGACGGTATAAATAAGATTATATATGAACAAATACAAGTCAGCAAACCTCCATGTCCTTCTCTTATTTGCTACCATAGTGCTGCTTTAACAAATGTGACATAATGTTTTATGGTGTTGATTTGCCTTCAGGAGATAACTCTGATGTGGTAACTGCTTGTGTTACCTGTATTAAACATTGTCAAACACGTCTGTAGTGGTAACGGAAACAAACTGTGATTATAGGAACTAGATCCTTTTAAAATATGTGTTATGTGTTTCCCCTGAGAAGAGAAGCTAACCACATCACCTTTTAAAAAAAGCCCTTTACAACAGGGGTCAGCAATTAGGTTTAATCATGAACCATTTATTTCCAGTAGTGTTAAACATGTTAATTGGCCCGGTGGTGGAGTTGCGCTGTGTTGTACTGTATGTTTTGTTTGTTACAGCTACATCTCATTTGTGGGTGTTCGATTTCATTGGGGTTTGCTTAAGGATTGTATCTGACTGCAGATGTTATTTCCCATTAGAACGTGTGAGCTACAGTAGCTTATTCAATACTCATTTGGCAGAAAAAGGACTAAAAACCCTTTATTGATGGTTGAATGAATGTGCTGTTGTTAATGTTGTTGCCTTAGAAAACAACTGTATTAACAGGCTGTTAGACCACCACCTCCGAAACTATGAAAGGGGAAAACTTCACTTCAGCTTTGGTTGCGCGGGGGCCAAATGTTTTTTTGTCGAAAAAGGGCTGGATTTGGCCAACGCGACGCTATTTGCCTACCACTGCTTTACGGGATCTGAGTCATCTGATGCCGTCACTGCACGTCAGTACACACACGACCGCCAGTAAAGGGCAAATCCAAGCAGAGAGAGAGAGATAACAGAGAAATCACTCTGTCAACTCTCTTAATTTCATACCATCCCCCTTCTTCTTCCTCCTCCTCCTCCTCCTCTTCTCTCCCCTGTCCTCCTCACTCCTCTGACTCCCATCCTCACCGCAGCTGGTAAATATTTTTATATTGTGTTCCATTAGAAAGCTTTATTAAGCGGTCAGACAGGGCAAATGGCGCCTGGAAGCTCCCTGTCCTGTAAACAATAGGAAGGGCCCTGAAAGCTGCAGCTGAGCACAGCGCAGTAAACTAAGGCCACATTAGAGAACTGCCTTGCTCTGAGTGAGTAAATATTTAAATGTGTTAGATTCGCCCAAAATAGTCAGGGGGGCGATAGTTGAGGCCGGGGTTATGTATAAGGAAAAACGGTCATGACGGGGAGTTTTGGAGCCAAACTGGCACAAAGCCCTGTGGACTGATTAGTGAATGGATCTGTGTCAGGTTGTGGCACTGTGTGAAAAGATTAAGAAGCCATTATCATAACAGCACAAAGGTGGTCCGTGCTGTGTGTGTGTGCAGATGTGATATAAATACTTTAATGCACAGCAACCAGAGTTTCGATGTCCAAATAAAGTCATCCCAGTGTGAATGAAGCGAACGTGCACTGTGAATGTATTATTACTGTATTTTACCTCGGCACGTTTCTCAGGAGCGTCTGTCCCCACCATGTTGTCTCTGAGCAGCTGCTGCAAGAGCTGCACCTGGGCGACGCTGAGGTAGAAGTCCAGACTGCTGGTCACGTTCACCTCCAACGAGTGGCCACACACCACCACCTCCTAGAGGGGGAGAACGACATGAAGAGGAAGGCGAAGGAGGAAGCAAGAAAATGATTCAATAAGACATCAGGATGGCTTTCTGACCTCGCTGCACTGTTTTAACGTTTTTAACTTTTATACTCTTGGTCTATTTACTTTCTATCTCCCCTCTATCTTGTTCTGTTTAGCTCAGTTGTTCCCCTCCTTCCCGTCTTCCTCCTCCCTCTGCCTGGAGGCTACATCTAACAGGATATCACTCACTAACACTCCGGGTTGAACCACACACATGAGTCAGACCTACAGTAACTACACACAATGGTATTGGCGACTGCTGCGTAAACATAATCTAGTCAGACCCACTGTTTAAAAACATAGCGGGGACTGCTAATGTTTTATCCAAAAATCCATTGTAGCATTAATATTTCAGCTTGTTTGTTCTTATTTAGATTCAAATACATAAACATATTAAGTGCGTCGTCATTAGTATTACAGTTATTAGCAGAAGCACTCGCTGTAATTTTCAGACATTAGGTCATGACATCATGATACAACAATGAAAGCGGAGCGTTTACTGCACGATGTAATAAATGTGTTTATAATTGAATAAAGATATAAGTTACATTCACATGGTAAGCATACATAAATATGTTGGAAATGAGTATGAATGGCATTATAGAAATTGCTGTAATTTATCAACACTACCTAGTTCAAGGTCATGTTTTGCTTGTGTTGTTACTGGCTCTGAGTCTCTATATCTCAAGGAGATACAGAAATCACATTGTGTGTGTGTGTACTTGTATAGTTATCTTTGTGAGGACTAGTTTGAGTTTTAGACCTTGAGAACGAGGCCGTTTTTGGAGAGTTTTGAAGGACATTTTGGCCGCCCCCCCTCGCTTTCTGACACATACTGAGGCTGTTTGAGTGTAAAGGCGTAGTTTCAGGGTTAAAGGTGAACTAAAGTTTAATTCAGGGTAATAATAGAGGTTGGGATTAGGCTCTTAGCTGTCATGGTTAAGGAGGATGTCCTCACAAAGATAGAAATACAAATGCACAAGAACATGTGTGTGTGTGTGTGTCTCAGAGCAAACTATGGATTAGCTGTTATGCATTGTCAAGGGGCACGTTAGCGTGGTCGGACGGAGCATCAAAGAGGCAGGAAGTCTCAGAGAGCTGTGCCAGAAAACATCAGCTGTATAAGCAGAAAGGTTTGAACTCTGTGGGTCAAAAGCCTCCATTACATGGCAAAGGACCGGCTGAGGGATTCCTTAATGAGTAAAGTTACTGTATTGCTGAGCAGCAGAACATAAATACTTCTGACATCTAACATAATCAATGTCTATTTTCCTCTACAGTATGAACGACGGATTGTGAGAGTAATGGGTACGATCGTGAATGTAACAGGTCACGGTCAAAGGGCCACAGGATGTCGGTGCAAGTAGTGAACTAACTTCTACAAAGCAGATGAAGGAAAATATGCAACCAATCCTCTCTCTCTTTCCCTTTGTTGTCTTTTTATGTTGCTATGGTTATGAATGAATTCTCTGGTGGAAAAATTGAAAACTTTTTTTTTTTTTTTTTTTTTAAAGAGAAAGATGTAATGCTGGATTCATGGATACTGACCTCGGCCTGTGGGCATTCGGGGGAGAGGTTCTTGCTGAAGATGATGGCCGGGGCCGCGGTCACTCGGACAGAGAAGTCGGTCAGGATCGGTGTCAGGATGGCCCGCCGCTCCTGGTGCCTCCTGATACTGGAAACATAGATACACATACAGAAACTAACTGTTAATGGGGAAATTTCCTCCGGCAGGCTCCATAACTGATGTGTTGCTGTTCATTTTCTCTTCAATATCCAAGAAAAACTTTGACGACGACTTTTCATTGGTTGCAGCAACATCTGGAGAATATAATTTATGAAGGTCCTCTCTGGTCTGCGATTAGTTTACCTTACAGCAACTTAATGGATCTTTTCATTCAAAAAGTATTTATTACATAATAATAATTATTATTACGTTATTTCAGCATTACACTAGAACAAAAACAGCGACCATAATGGAGCGTTTATTTATTTTACCGCCCTTTATTTACTCATAACTTGTTATACTTGTAAAGTCTTTTAAGACTGTCCCATCTGCCTAAGAATGACAAGCCAACACAATACAGTCAAAACCACAAAATGTTCACAACCGAGCTATTGTTATGCTCTTCACTGACAGACAGACGCACATTTCAAACTTCCTCAGGGTTTTCAAATTCAAACCAGTAGGATGACAAGTTCAACTCAAAATAAGAGACTTCAAAATTGATTTACTCCTTCATGTCTGACCTGCAAAATATTTCTGGTCTTTTGTAAAAAAGAAGAAGAAAAAAGAAAATTTCTGCTCTAACACGTTTTAGCTGGATGCTTGAATATAGTTTTAGAGACAGAGTGAGACGTTATTTGACAAGTTCCAATTGGGAACACCCCTAAATTGTATACACAAGATCAAACTGAGACCTTCTCGCATCAACTTTCTCCATTTCACTAATGTTCATTCCCACAATCAAGTCATATTTGTGGGAACATTTGTTAGCAGTAAAACAAATATACAAGTGGGCTTTATAAGGTGGTGTTAATTGCCACATCTGCTGCTATTAAAACAATCAAGGGGTACGGCTTCCAATATTTATAGTTGGCCAGGATTATAAAAAGCTCTGTTTCTAGGTGGCCTGGAGTACAGTACTTAACCAGAACCAATATCATATTCACTTCTGCTACACAAATGTGCATTACCAGTGCCCTTAAGGGATTATTCCTGACACATTTCTCTACATAGAGAGTCTCAGGGAGGCCTAATTCGGAGGTCAAATGATCTGTGAGGCCAATTGGTGTTGGCTAATCTCCCCTCAGACGGATTGAAACAACGAGTGTCTCGTTGCAGTGGACAGGTGCTATCATTCACCAGAAGGGGCGAGGAGGTGTGAGTCTCGGTTTACCAGTAATACAGGGGGGCCTCTGACTGGGCCGCAGCGCTGCACGCCTGTGTGAGTGTGTGTGTGCACCTTTGAATGGGTGTGGTGCAAACAACAAAAGATGGAAAGAATGATTTTTCTGTGTGTGTGAACAGTGAGCGGGGATATCAGTGGCACGGACAGAAAAAAAAAGAAAAGAAAAAAGAGGCCTGCCCTGGGTGGCTGACAAGAGGAGGTGGAGGGGGGTTGAGGGGGGGGGGTATAGAGAGTTCACAACTCCCTGACACGGGGTCTTTCCGAGCCGGCAACTACACAACTCCACACTGTGACGAGGACAGATCCTGTCAGTGGATCCGTGCCGCTGGAATTTCCTCGCAAAAAACCTCAGGAAGCCAACTGAGGCCACTACGGATCCGCAACTACTGGAACTGAACCCAGGAAAACTGCAGCGTGAACATGCCACAAATCCAAAATCGGCCAGGGGAGGCAGGGGGGTGTAGTACTGTAGTAGTAGTGGTGCTGGTGCTGGTGGCGGTGGTTGGGGGTATCAGTGTAGGGAATGAGGAAAAGGTGTGAACTTTGGAAGTGGTGCGTGTCAAAACTAATTACAAGCGAGGTGCCGTGCTCTTGCTGGTGATTGCAGCAGACAAGTAAAGCTGTGAACTTGACTCTCCTTTTCCTCATGTGTGTTGGAACATTTTAAATCACATGTTCAGTTATGACTAGTTTGGGTGGTGACTGAGGTTGGGGTATACAAGCACAGCACAGCACAGCACAGCACACAGTAGTACAGCAAAGCCCATTTTCCAGCAGAGCCTCCAGTGTTGCTGCTGTTGCTGCCACAGCATAAGGAGAGAGAGAGGGTGGGGGGGAAGGGGGTGTGGGGGGTGAGGAGGTAACCACAGCCACCTTCAGTGATTTGTTTGGAAGCGCAGAGTGAGAGTTTGAGTGAAACTCACAAACCTCAACAACAACAGCAACTTTGACCTTCTCAGCGTGACCACACAGAGACACAGCTGCTGACTGCTGCCAACACTGAGGTTTGTATGTGACAATGAGAAGAGATGTGTGTAAACAGTAAAAGAAAAAAAAAAAACACACACAAAAAAACAGAGATGCTGGACATTTCAACAGACACATTTAAATCCTGTCCGCAGCTAAAAAACCTCTTTATTATTAGGTTGATTAATTACGGCAATGTTCTTCACTTGGAAAAGAAAATTCACAGTGAGAAACCGATATAATACAGCGTGTAAATCCTTTGAGTGCAAAAGAAACTGTTAAGCTACATGTTAGGTCATCTTATAATCACCTTCTGATTAGAAATACAGACATAATATCGCTATAGCATATCCAGAGAAAGTCCAGTCTTCTCAAAAAAAAAAAAAAAAAAGGCATTCGGCATCTTCTGCTTCTGGAGTCCCAAAGTGTGAGCCCAGAATCTCACCTCATTGCCCTCTCGCAGAATCTGGCCTTGGCACGGGGCCCAGGCAGCCGCGTTTTCATCGACAAGAGATATATTGAGAGTAAGACAGAAAAAATGTAAGTGGTTTAAGCCTTTGGTAGCCGTTTAGCTCACATGAGCTCATCCGCCTCGGTAGTAAGAGCGTAAGACTCGAACATTGGTCCAAATCAGCTACTTAAAAGGGCTGTTCAACAACAGACCCTGGCCGCCACAGCTGGAGAGACACAAGTGAGGAACTTTGGGAGAAGTGGGAGCAGTGGGAGAAAGAGGGGAAATCAGGGTGGTCTACTGGTTAGAGATACTGCTCCTTTGTCTGGTTGAAATGTCAAACACTCAAAGGTCCACTGGCTTGATCATTCAGAGTCATTTTGGTTCAACGAGCATGATATAAAAACTACAAGTTAAAGGGATAGTTCAACATTTTTGGCAAATTGGCCCATTGCCATAATCCCTATAGTCTTAGGAGGTTTGTTACCTTTATTTGCATTATTCAAACACAGAGACTGCTTGCCGGAAAACTGCCTCAAAGGCAACACGCATCAGTAGTTTCGCATGAATTTACCTCGAAAACAACTCTGTCTCGTAATGTTCTGTTATTATCTCATAGCGTGGTGAATGTGCAGGTCACAACATGTCCACTAGAGCGTTTTGGAGTTGTTGGATTGTGTATTTGATGAGTTTGATGAGGGAAACCAAGAAATCCCATTAGCCTCCATAGCGTAGCTCTGAGCAGCTCACGGCTCTGCTCCACCGTTCTAAAAATAGCTTGCACTGACAATTAAAGGTAACAAACCTACTCCTAAAACTACAGGGATTATGGCAATGGGCCAATTTGTCAAAATGTTGAACTATCCCTTTAAGATTTTTTGTTTTTAACACAGCGTTTCACCTGCATAGAAAGTTTCATGCAGCTCTCAGCTCTCAACAAATTCCTCATGGGCATCTTCATGGAAAACTGTGTTATTTGTAACAAGCAATGCACTTTGTGGATGTCTGTCATCTGCAGCTGCAATTGTGTCATTACGTGTGGTGGCTCTGTATCATAATCAGCAGCCTGCATCAGGGAGCACGCGGCCAAATCTGCCCAAAGAGGGAAAAAAAAAAGGACTGTGATTTTCCTCAAGGAATTTCCTCCTCCTAAGAGCGTGTGTGTTTATTCCCTACAGCAGGAATGTGTCAGGCGTGACCTGATATTTCGTGGCTGTTCAGACAGGTGAATATTATTTCTTTTGCACCCGAGCGTGTCCGATTTCTTCAAAAAGGTTTCCTAAATTAACGTTATATCCTATTAGTGTGATGTTTTATGTTGCCGCCGGCCCTGTAATCTACTTCAGGTGAACACGCTCGATTTAAAAACTGTGGTCAGCACTTACACTGTAACGTGGCATTAAATTATTCCCAGTGTTTCCCACATTTTAACATTTTTTTGACCAAGAAGAGGTTAACCGACTGACAGTTTTTAGTGTTTAAGCGTATTGTTTGCCTTTATTAAAAGGCATACAGTGGCTGGAGCCCAAAGAGGAAGAAGAAACTGTAAGAACGGGGTCTCCCTTAAATAAATCTTGAGTGGCTGTCACAATAAAGTATCTTTTTGCAGTCTGAGAGCTGAGGGCTCAGCTTTAGTACCACCAGCAACAGCAGCCGTCTGTGTTTTCCTGGCAGGGCTCCAAACACTATCATAGTCTCTCTCTCTCTCTTTCTGTATGTGCATGTAGAACACAGTTAAGAAAATTGTGTTCATAATGAATATAAATGAGGGTTTTTGTGAGTGTGTGAGTGTGTGCGTGTGTGCGCTTGAGTTTGTCGTGTGAGAGGTGTGAGTATCTAAGCCAGCCTCTCTCTCTCTCTCTGACCTGAGAGCTCTCAGTCTCAATCAGACCCGTGTTGACTTTGTACTGCATTCTTCCACGAGGCTTATTTTTAGTTGACAGGGAACAAATCTGGACTCTTTGCCTGTGATTCTGTGAGTTTTGGGCCTGTTCCCTCTCAAAACATGAGTGGAAAAAAAGGATGTGGGGCCAAACAGGCTGTTACACTCATGCTTGTTTTAGCTCCCGAGTCTATAAAAAAATGACAGGGTTTGTAATTATGACTGTGCATGGAGGCTCCATGATAGGGAGCTAACTCAATAAATGCATGCTGCTCCCACACTAAGACTGATGAGATAAATTATGGGACGGTCACAGCAGATCACACAACACCTGACAAAGGCTGTGATGATTCAATGAGGAGTTTATCAAACTCCACTGTTGTCCATCCACTTGCTTTATGTAACATAGTTGTAAGTCATTAGGACACATTGACTGGAAACCATTAACGTCTGTGTGTGTGTGTGTTTTTCTCACTGATTGCTGTATAATACCCCGCGCCAATCCATTTTGCAGATGTCGAGATATTTCCCGTGACAGGTAAAAATATCGGAGCGGCTGGTGGCGTCGGAGCAGAGGCAGAGGTCAGAGGATCAGCAGAGCCGTTAGTATTCATCTGCTGGGAACCATGAACGTCTGTACAGTAAAAACTGTTGTGGCAACCCGTTTTAAAGGAGAATTCCGGTCATTTTTGACCCCTAAATCGTTGTCCTGATGGTCACCCAGTGTTGGGGGGAGCAAAAAACACGACTAAAATTGATGCAGGCAAACCGGAGTTACACCATGGCTAGACGGCGCTCGGGATAGCGACAACGCTAACCTATGGGGGCAATTCTTTCAACCACAACAAACACTCAAAAAACAATCAAATATCTATGGTACATGACTCGAATCCTTACGAGACACCACTGAACTCATATAGTGTACAGTATAAACAGAATAAACTTTGTGTTTTTGCATGTAGCCACTCACTTCAGACAGCCGAACTCTGAAACATCCTGGAAAGACATTACTATTCGATCGCAGAGCGCCTGCTCTCCTCGCCACAGAAACAAACACTTTTTTCTTGTTGTCATGATTTCTTTACAAAAATAAACGGTCGAGTAGTGCAGTGGTAATGTCCATAATATCTCTAACCATTTATTTTTGCTATCCTGGGTGCCAGGTACCCATGGTGTAACTCAAAAATGGCTGGAATTCTCCTTTAATATGAGAAGAGATATTTCATTCTGGATCAAAAGTGGTGGGTCAACCCAACAACATGATTTGATTAGGAAAGCTCGGCTTAGCAAACAACTTGTTCCTGCTTACAGCATAAGGCAGACATGCAGATACGTTTTGGGATGGGACTGGTTTTATCAGTGACTCTCAGATTGTGGAATAAGTTTGCAAAAACATCTGGAAAAAAAAGTGTTTTCAAGGTTTAAAAGCTGCTGAAGGACGAAGAGAGACAACATCAGAGAGGAGACCACATTGGTAAACATATTGGTAGATATTAACAACATGAGTTATCTTGCGTCTTCCCCTGACAGTGAAGATGTGACCAGCGAGGTGAGTCCTGACCTGCTGGCCATGTTCCACTCCAGCGCTGGGTTTTGGGAGTTCCTCTCGCTCTCCGCTGATACGCCTCCTTTGATTCCCTCCTTCTCCGGCTTGAGCTGCTCCCACTGAGCTGTTCCGATGGTGATGGACTGAAGGTCGACCTGGTACTGACGATCCTCCACCTCTGAGCCCGGGTCACGCAGGATGCCGAGGTTCAGCGCACGTCTGGAGGAAGAAGAAGAGGAAGAAGAAGAGAGAGGGAAAAGGCAATTTAGTCAAATCACTTCACAAATCATGCAGCGAGACTTAGATCTCTGAGAAAGTGTATCTTGTTGACAACATAGTGTAGGAGGCTGCGCTGCCTCATTCAACGAGCAGGTGTCCAGGTCCAAGTAAACTAAATGTATAAAACATGAACAGGTTTTTATTTATTGTTGTCAGGGTCAGGTTGGATCAGGCTGTACTTTATACAGTCAATTACAATGAAGCACATGACCCCAGCAGGCAGCAACAGACCAGGTAGTCTGTTATGCTGAGCCAGTAAAGCGGTTCTGGCAGGAGGCCCGAACCACTACTGACTTCTTTCTTCCCCCCTCGCCTGCTCAGTGGTTTAGTAGCACAAGTTTCTTACAAGATGATTTATGACTAAATCAAAGTCTGTGGTGCTTGTACGGCCAGACCTCAGATAAATAACCCCTCAGGACTCAGGTGAAATAATTTTGCCTTTTATAAAGTTCTGATTCATGCCAGCTTATCATTAGCAGTAAACATTGCCTAAACCCCCTGGCTTGCAGCCACAGTGGTCTGGGAAGCGGAGATCTTACTGCTTACTTCTCCTTTTTTTCTATTTCTGTCTCCAGAAAACACAGGACTCTCTTACAGTACAGTATACACAAGCTGTAATATGGTAGAAGAGATGTAGAGATATGTCAGGAGTGGGCAGCGCGGTCTCTGAACTGCTACAGTCAAGTGAGTAAAACTGTCCCATCAGCGCCAAGAAAAAGTGATGTCATCTATTTTGCCTTTGAGAGACAAGATCCTGACGAATTCACGAGGCAACAGGAATAATCAAAATTCAACATCTGCGCATGACATCAGGGCTTTCGGTTCGTTATGATATGTTTATTTGTGCTGGTGAATTCAAATGAGAGCTTAAATGGTATAAATAAGGGCTTAAAATGGCTACAGATGTAGTGGCTGCATGAGTAGTTTTATTTGTTTCGGCAACGTCAATGGCAATTTTCATATAGCGTTTCTCCCTCCGTAGCCACACTGGAGCGGCCTCTACCAGAGCGTGATGTTATGACAATAAGCACCAAGTACAAAAACAATGGCAATGGGAGATCAGAGGTGCATAACTGGATTTAGCTGGATTTGTTGACATACAAACAAGTGAAACAGATCCTTAATCAACATTTGGAACCACATTTATCAACAGACTATAATATAAATCAAACCAAGAGCCCTGTAAGATTTGGGTGGGATGTGTCAGTCTAGATTCATTAGGGCTTTTGTAACAGTACCTCCATCACCCTCTCCAACCCCAAACTGTATTTTTCACATTAAACAAACCACAGTTACCTCATGTGCTTTCCAAATTATCTCTTAACTTCAGCTTATTTAGGAGACTCTCTTACTCATAATCAACATAACATGGGAGTCTGCAGCCAAGTCCTCTGCATTGCTGAGCAGCAGGGTCATCTCCAATGACATAAATAAATATGATAAACATTTGTCTTGGTCATGTAGCCAGTGGAAACCAGTGTGATTTAATATCAAAAGACATATTTCAGCCAATCACAGGAAACAAGAGCTTCATTTCTGACAAATGAGGAAGGGAGGAATTTTGGAAGTTCCCCTAGGGGTGCAATAATAATTGAAGCCAGATTTTCTTGTTGTACATGTCGAGGGGGGAAAACACTGGTGGTTTGACGTATCTGATCGGTCATTTTAAAGACCACACCGCTTGGCCGAGAGGAATTCGGAGAAGAGCCTCGGGAAAACATGGCACTCAGTCTGCCCAGGCGTGTACAGTATACGTACGCACAGATGAAGTGAAAACACACAGAGCGAGGCAGGTGGAACGCAACCTTCTGCTGGGTCTCTGGCTCTGCCATTATCAGACATCTGCCCGCCACTGCCATGTGGTGACATGGTACATGACATGCTTTCGCAGCTGAGGAAGTCCAGGCGGCGGCAGCGGTGGTGGTGGAAGAGGAGGGGGCTCCGATTGGGAGGGGGAGAGAGAGAAATTTTCCTCAAACACAAGTACTTAGTTCTGCCCTTGTTCCTGAGCCAACCGTATTTTAATTGCAGGAAAAGACCACAGAAACATTATTTTTTACGACAAATTTCTGCTATTTATAAAAATGGATCAAAAGCTCTTGCAGCAAGAACGCGCTGTTTCATGGCATTCATGGCTATTATTTTAAAAAACATTTCTCCCTCTTCTGACACAATTTAAATCCAATTTGACTCTGAAAAGCCACTGGGCCGATTTCGCATCAGAGCTGAAATATGAGGGCTCCCATCCAACATTATTATGGCTCAAAGTCAAAGCCTCCATCTAATTCAAGCCCTCCAGTGGGAAACGGCAGACAAAATAGTCAAGACATGGCAGCGCTATGTATCTAGAATGCAGGTTTTTTTGGAAAGAGCGATTTACTGGTACTTCATCACCGAGGAGGGGAGAGAAAAAAAATAAAGATGTTCCAAAATTCCTCTGGAAGATACGCAGACAAAATGTACAAATGGGCAATTAATTGCAAGTTATGTTCTTCTGTTTAGCATTCTTTTGGTCTGTGTGTGTGTGTGTGTGTGTGTGTGTGTGTGTGTGTGTGCTGGGCAGAGCATCAGTCATGATTTGTGTTATTAGGTAGATGTGTGGCAAGACCATGTGTGTAACGTGTTGCAGACTCGTGGCCTGTTTGCTGGAGTGGGAAAAAGGAATCGTACACACACACACACACACATTCGCCCATGTTTATGTATTGCTACACTGATAACCAACAAATAAGCTCAAGTAGGCACGATGTTGCTCCATGCCACGGTGGTGTAACCAGAGAAGGTTTTTCTTTTTTTTTACTCTGCACGCTGCTGCACATAACTTTGAAATAACATCCAGATTGGGAGTTTAGAAGTTGCACGATAAGAGAGAAGTGAAAGAAGAAAAAAGTGCAAAAAAATAACATAGCAAAATATTGTGTCAGAGTGTAACACGGATACAAAGTCACACTGAGCAGAGCCAGTGGGTAAATAAGTAAAAGCGTTTGTTGAGAAAGAGCGAAAGTGGAATCTTGGGAGAGCCTGATTACCATGCTGAGGTTTTGAAGGCTAACAGTGGTTCAAGGTTGTAAAATAAACCACAAGGGGATCTGGTTGAGGTTCATGGCTTGATGGTAGGAGTGTGGGAGCTGTGGGCTGTGTTAAAGCCTCTTGCCTGCCGAGGGGATCCTGTGGGGCACGGTGTATCACGGCTCTTGGCTTTCAATGGCCTTCCTCCTCCACCACCTCCTCCCCCTCCTCCTCCTCCCTCTCTCTTGCTCTCTCTCAAACCACCAATCCACACCCTCCCCATCCAGGCCAGTGGGGCAGGAAGCACCGGGGTAATACCAAGCGCCGCTGGCTTCTGGATCTCGTCACTCTGAAACCCGCAACCTGAACCCGCAACCCCGGACCTGTTTTTCACTTCATTTCCTCAACAATCACATACAATATATGTCTGGTTACACGTTCAACATAAGGCAAGAGGAGGGGGGGTATGTAAATGTGCATATGTGTGCATATGAGGCCCTCTGCTTCTGCTCTCCTGGTTGAACATATATATACCCAGAAGAAATTTCATTGAGATCTCAGGCTTAATTCGGCCAAGTCAAGCTGAATTAGGTTTCTACAAAGATGTGCTGTATTTCAGTTCCATGTCCTTTGTTTTGAGCAGACCCCAGCTGAAGTATATTTGAACGGGAAACACTAACGGTGCGTGTCTTGCTGTGTCATTTCATTTGTTTTAAACCACTTTTTCAAAGTAACATCCAAGGGGCAGAGGGTTTCTATAAATTTCTAAAGAAGAAAAGTGTTCATTTGAGGTTTTAGATATTTCTTTCTGTGTGGCTCCAAACCTTATTAAGCAAAACGCCATTAGCACCCAGAACCTCCTCTGTGGTAATTGCGTTTGTGGAGGGGGTGGGGGGGCCCAATGCTGCACAGTGGCTCCTCAATCAGTTCACCACGAGTCCCAGCGGCTTAAAGCCGAGTCCCACTGGGTCTGCGTGTGTGTGTGTGCCGAGGGGGAATTCATAAGCATTATGATTCATGAAACTTGCAATTACTTAGTAAGTTAAGCGCCCCTGTCTACGGTGGTCCGCGCTGGATTGCCAGAAAATTCGGCAACTTCTGAGCTGTGGATTTATGACCCCAGTCAAGTCCAATTGCTGTTAATTTGCATCTACCAATTACAGTAATTAAGGCTCTGAATTAGAAATGCTGAGCAGCCCGTGGAGTGAGAAGGGAAAATGATGTTGTGGAACAAGGCGAGTCAGCAGAATAAGACCCAGTCCCTCAAAGTTGTTGTTTTTTTTAAATGCTGCTGCTGCTGCTGCTGCTGCACCTAAAATGATTTATTTTTTTATTTTTTTTTGAAGACTGGAGCTTTTTCAACAGAAGTCAAACACACTCACAAAAACAACAAAATATCCAAGACAACAAACTTGTAACAGTGCTCTAAATTTGTCACTTGGCAATAACAAGGGACTTACTTGTGGGTGATTTAAGCCAGCTATAACAACTCCTATCTGTGGGCCTTATTTGTTCTTTTCTTCTTCGCTGGGACAATACGCTATAAACATAAATTGCCACTTTCCTGCGTCGTCTCGTCTTTGATGTCCTGACAAATTCCCATGACAAAAACTCAATCATGTTTTCTTTTGAAGCCTTTACTAACAGCATTACTCATCACCAGAGCTGCTCCCAACAGAAGCCTGTTATTCATTAGACTGATTGCACTTTAAGACACTCATACTCGACCAATTATATCGTATTTACATAAGCTCTATAGAGGAAACTATTACTTCTATATACAATACAAGTAGGGCTTCGCTCACGCTCATACCACCCTCATGACAAGAGGTACAGTACATGATAGTGAAAAGCTGAGAGGAAAATCCCACAGAAGAAGCCCCTCTGTTTACAATGACATGGTGTATACCAAAAAGTCAGTGTTTGCACTTTGATTTCAACATATCTTAATTACAGGAGTCATTTATCTCCCATGCAGTTTACATGTCAGAAAAAAGTTATAATGTAATAAACAAGGCTCTGCGTCCGAGGCCTTCAGCTCTGCAGAAACCGGCTCACCATGTGCACACCATGACGGCCTGTTAAAGATGTCAGTCTTGGCCCTGTATAATTTATAGGACTCATCATGCTAATTCAAAACCTGCTCCTTGCATCATTGTTGCAGAGAAGCCATGTGTGAAGATTGTACAGATATTTCCCTTGGCTTCAGCTGGTGCGCTTCATGCAATTCACACATGCCAGTGACTATACAAATTAAAGTGCTAATCCTTCATCATACTCCATGATTCATTGTGCACAGTGCAAACATACATACAGTTTGGCTTTAACCACACTGGTGGACACTGGCTCATTTATTAACACATTATTATATCAAAAAGTATTTTTACAGTCATATTAATATCACAAATCCTTTGGCGGTGCATCAGTCAGCCTGTTGATGCAACTCACAAGTTAGGATTCAGTCTGAAGTAATCTGCGTCAAACTAATGGCACAGATGTCCTCCTCATCCCCACTGCTTCTGTTCTGTTTCGCCTTAAATATGCATACACACACACACACACACACATACACAATCACACACGCACGCACACACTTGGTCTGTTTAGCTTTAACTGTGCTCCTCTCCTCTGCTTCTGCTTGCATGTTGCTCTAAGCATGGAACATTCTTGAGTAACAGGGACAGTAATTCTCTGGCTTTTTAAGGGCACCGGCTTCTCACTGGATTCCTTCATACAGTAGGTACATCTGTAATGGATCCGCTGAAAAGGGCTCCTTGAATCCTCATTTGTGAAACAACTGAAACTGTGGCTGCTGCTGAGAAATCGCTGACAGGTTTGTCTGTGTGTGTGTGCATGTGTGTGTGTGAGAGTGCATCAGTCTGTCTTAGATCTTCTTCGACAACATACGCACTTCAAGTTGCTGCTGAGAATTACTGTGTGTGTGTTTGTGTGCGTGTCACTGCAGAACAAAGCTACCATTTTTCCCATGGAACTGAATGGGCCAGTGCTTGTGAAATCACTTCCTCTGTTTGCACTAACAGATTTGAAATGCTTCCTCCCTGCTGTGAAAATGGACATAATGCTGCTTTTATAAAACATGTCAGGCAGAGTTTTAGCAACAAGTCCCTGATGCAGAGGTGTGAAGGGAATGCCTCTCCGACTTCCTCAGGCCTCAGATTGAAACCAGATTTGTGTCCCCACCAAGCAATTTCACGATGATGTAATTTCACCGCCATCTTAATTTGCGAGGCCTTATCTCTAATTAATCGCTAAACACGCATGGAATAGATTATTCATAACTGGCTGCGGCGAGGGAACATGGCACAGGAGGTCAAGGATCTGCTCTGCCCTCGTCATTCTCATCAGACTTAAGTAGATCAGACACATACCTCAATGCTACTTTTACACTAATTAAAGGAAAATAATCTTTTTGTTGGAAGAAGATTTTAAATCCAAACCCCTTGGTCCGTGCTATCTGGCTGCACGCACGCTGTGTGTGTTCACTGGTGACTGACAAAACCCCCGAAGCGAACAAAAGCTACGACTGCAACGTACGGGAGTCTGAATCACCCCGGACCCAGACCAGCTGGAAGCGGATTAATGATAACTGATGATACAGTATGAGCAATACTTGTACAGCTGCCCCTTATATGACACATATTCATACTGTCAGAAAATATATCAAGTCGTGGTACAGTGCAGTGCGTATTCCTCTGAACCTTCCCAGATCTTATAACAGGAATAAAAGCAAACGTAAATACTGGAGAAATCTGTGGCAAAACTTTAAAAATGCATTAAAAATAAAACGCTCACACGCACACAGGCACATGCAATATACGTTCACTCTATGATATGAGTTTGAAAACCAAGAAGAACATTCCCTGTGATTTACTTCTGCACATAAATTGTTCAATTCATGCTCTGGCAAGGAGGGTGTTTTATGGAGCTGTAAAATTAGGCTCACTTTATGGATCCAACAGCAAGAACCACTACTGTTTTTTCCACTTGATATTGATTAAGCGGCTCAGCGTTGCCAAGCTGGTTCACATTAGTGTACGCACGGACAAACGCGTTGTGTGTGTTTTTGAAGATGCTCATTTTTATCTGTGAAACGAGGGGAGCTTTGGCAGAGTGCTTTGAAGCTGATTACACTCTGTTTACAGCAATTATTGAATTCTGACAAATGTTTAAAGCAACCAAATTACATATCAAGGCCTCAACCCTCTTTGGATAAAGAATGACAATTTTCCTAAACAAAGTCAGGCAAATGATGGCCATATTTGATTAGGTTAATGTATGCTACAGGTTTAGCAGACAGGCTGAACAAACATGTAATCAGATAGCTAAAACAGTAGGTCCTTCTTGTTGACGTTTGCCTTGACCTTAAACAACATTTTGTTCTAATTCAAATTTCCTTCCAGCAAACAAAAAAAAGAGGCAGAATGAAACAAAATACAATACAATGACTTGCTGCTGGAAGCTCCCACATAATGGAATTAAAAACTTATGTCTAAATCACAGGCTTTAAGGAGAGACAGGTTGGACTTTGAGAATATGAGAGCAGATTAGAAACCCCTGGTGTTGCCCAAGACTGCAACAGGACTACAACCACTTTCTCATGAGATAGTGTCCAAATGCTTTTATGTCAGCAAGGAAAAACAGCATAAAATAATTACAATAATCTGGGGCACACATGCTTCCTACATCAGCTAATTCTTCCTCCTCTGTGAACGACTTGCGGAGCCAGTGTTTATAATTCTGAAGCGGATCTTGCATTCATCCACACCGCTGAGTGTGTTTATACAGAGTGACATTTCTGTATGAGAGATTTCCCCCCCTTTTTCCCCCTCTATCTGAGGAAAGCACACGGGGGGAGTGAACTCTCTCTGTGTGCTGCTTATCTAACTCCACTACTGATGTTGATGTTGATGGGGAAGGGAGAGGGGTGGGGAGAACGGAGAAAAGGTAACGATATGGAAAAGGAGAGGAGCTTTAAATTAAACTCAACAGGAAAGGAAATGTAAATGTAGCACAAATACACTTGAAGTATAAGAGGTGAGGTTAACGTTGCAGACTGAGATGAATGTAATCAACGTTCGCTCCCAGCAGATGTTTGGACTTGCCTGTAGGAAGAGCAAAAGGTGCTACCGGTCCAACATTAATGATGGACGCTTTCTGCTCATTTTGATCATTTATATCTCTGCTCCTAATGTAATACGCCAGAATGGTTTGTCTGGGTTATTCCTCTTCGGAAGATAGAAGGTATCCAAAGCAGATAAATGCTTCATTGATGGGGTTGTCACCATAGAGATCCACAGCAGAGAAACAATCTCTCTATAATTCCTCAAAACACATGAACGCTAATCACTACCAAAGATCACTAATTCCTGTTGTATCAGACTGTGTCATCAGAATAGTTTGCATGTCATCACACCAGCTCCTCTGCTTTAATTGCAAGTCAAATGATCCAACGTGCGTCCTCCTCACTTCCCGTATGGAAATAAACTGACCACACAGATTGGTGACGGACAGAGATGTCACATAAAGAGGATATAGGTGCAGCTGGAAAGACCACCATAACTATCTAACAGGTTGCTTGAAATGGCTGCATATCAGAGAGCTTCATCAGGCCAGGACTGGAATAAAGGCTGCTTTCAATCAGCCTCATCTGGAGGCTGTCACACTTTACATGTGGAATGACAGTGTTCTCTAGGAATCAGTCCGAGTCTGGCTGTTTTGGGGCTGTTTTCTGGCACTGCACCCTGTTCCAATAAGGAGGAAGAACCATGCAGAATGTGAGAACCACAAAATGGAGAGGGAGAGAGATGCTGTGGGAGATGAAAGTCATAAAAAGCGACAGACAGGAAAGCGGAAACTGCTGTGAGACACACAATGAGTGGAAAGATTGAATCGTTGTAATTAGGGAGCAGCGCTCAAAGCTTTTGAGAAACCTCAATGAAATATAATGATAGAAATTATTAAGATGTGTGTCTCTGAGGGAGATAACCTCCCTCAATCGCTTCCTGCTGCAGCATCTCACCTCTGTTCCCTGTTTCACATGTTCTCTTTTATTATATCATATCGAAAAATCCTCTTTGTAAAATTCCCACCACAATAACTTTCTACTCATCTTTTAGTTTTCTCCTTCAATCTCCCCTCCCCATCCATAACATCTTATTCTTTTTTTTTTCTCTTCTTCTTTTTTCTCCCATCTCCTCCGCTGCCAGTCAGTGTTTTGGTACATCGACTCCAGAACAGTGAGGAGGAAGTGGCCTCTGTGGGCCAGGCTCCTGACAAAACCACAACTCTAAACAGGCAGTGCTGTGAAAATATGGCATTCAAGCAACACAATGCCAAAACTTCTGACCAACCTTCCAAACAGCTGCAGGCACTGAGAACCTTTAATGGGAAAAAAACAAAGAGAAAGAAATGGATAGAAGAAAAAAAAGGGGGGGTGGGGGGGGCAAAAAAATAATAAAAGCAAAAACAGAGCTGCAGCAGTGTCTGCATTGATCTGGCAAACGGGACCGGGCCTTGGATTTATTAGAGGGAACTTAGAGATGAGAATACGACAACCCCCCGTGCCTCTGTGGCATGGAAGTTTATACCCCCTTAGGTCTTCAAAGCATATTGAACAAAAACGCATTTTGTGTAGCTGGAAGCTGCAGCGAGAGACTAGGAAGGAAGGAAGGAAGCGAGGAAGGAAAGAAGGAAGGAAGAAGGGAAGGAAGGAGAATGAGCTGTGCTTCTGTTGAGCAGAAAAAAATCTGTATCGCAAACAGTCCAGGTGTAAAAAATTACGAGGAGATGGTACATCAAACAAGCCTCTTTCCTGTGGCCCTGGTGGCAGGAAATGCTGCGCAGCATCCTGTGAACTGACCAGAGAGAGACAGATGAGAGCAACAAGGAGAGCAAACTGAAGTGGGAGGTGAGGAACAGGAGAGGGCAGATGTAGAAAATGTTCAACAACATCCTGCAGAGAAGAGGGAGATTAGGGGACAGACAGGGGAGGAGGGGAGGAGGAGGAGGAGGGGGTGAGATGGAAAGCAATAGCAGAACAGGGCAGAGGAGAGAGAAAGAGAGAAAGAGAGAAAGGAGAAGGGGAAAGAGCAAAGGGAGGGTAACAAGGTAAGGGAAAGACAGGAAACAACATCCTGTGTGATGACTTGGCACGTGGGCGGAGGAGGAGAAAAGGAGAAGTGTGTTGTGGGGACACATGATGTCTGAATCATGTATAGACTGGGGAGTAATACAAAGCAGGCATTAAATGAACAGTTGGACCGGGTCTGCGAGGGCCGGGTGGAGAGGAAGAGGAATTAATTACGGGCAGAGGGGAAAATGAATTCATGGCACAAAAAAAGCACAAGTGGATCAAAGTTAAGCTGTTAAGGATTCAAAGATAAAGAGCAGTAAACTGATATTAAAATGTTTCTCTTATTTAATATGCAAGTGAACTGTTGGTTTGTACTTATACAGCAGAGTAAACAGGGATGCACAATGTGTTGTGTGTGCGACATGTCAGGTTGTGATGTGTGAACGCTCTGTCTCCAACATGTGCCTGTCAGCTGGATCTCTCCCCCTCCAGCCTCCCAGCCAGCCCTCCCCTCCTCTCCTCTCCTCTCCTTAAAAAACACTCTTATGTGGCTTTAAAATGCTAATAATGTCAGTCCATTACCAGGCTACACATAATGTGAGACCTGTGAGAGTGTGAGAAAAAAAAAAAAAAGTCGGTTCAAAGCTCTTCAAATGCTTCTGCCGTTGAAGAGCGGGTGGAAAAATATCAAGGAGGGAACAATGATTCTTTAAACACTGGCTCCTCGTCATCACTCAGGAATGGAGGGAGGTCTTTGCCAACAGTTGGACATTTCATTTCAGAAATAAAGAAGAAAAAAAACATATATATATATATATATATAATATATATATGGTGCAAAGCATATTTGCTCAAGTTAATCATTTTTTTTGTCCCGCTTATGTGCGTAACTATAGCCGTGCATGCGTGCGATGATAAAGTGACAGGGTGGGGTGCTGACTGAAGGTCTGTTGTGTATGTGTGTGTGTGTGTGTGTGTTTGTGTGTGTGGGGTAAGTAGTGGAGAGAAGAAAGGGGACCACCGCAGTAGAGTTGTCTACACGGTGGCTTCACATTTCCCTCTGTGGTTCTCTCTCAAACCTGCAGCTGAAGTAACATGACTGACATTCACGCAGACACACATACACACAGATACAGTATATACACACACACACACACACCAATGCACTCTGTTGTAAAGCTTCAGCCTCACACACTGCTAGTTTGCTGATCTTGACCCTATGGATGCAAGATGTTGTGAGTTCTTTGTGCCAACTGTGGGTCACTTCACTAATCTAGACTAAAAAGGTATAATGCAACATGTACAGTAGGAAAGGGAAATACTGCATTCTGCATTTGTATCATGCCATACAGATGTTCAAAAAGGCACAAACATCTGGAGCATACACCCTTATCAGATGCATTAAATGTCAATGCAGGTGTATAGGTATGGATTGTTAAGAGGTAACTGCTTCAACATCACAAGAACATCACAGGAAAAAAACAAAGAGGTGAAATAAGACTGAATGTATATACTATATACAGTATATATGTATATACTGAATTGTTGTGTTCAGAGTGACTGGTAAAGACCAGGAGGAGAGAAACGGTTGTGAGCCACTTCAGTGCCAGCCACTGGTGCTTTCATGTCTGGTTGGACCTCCTAGGGTTGTAATGTGCCTCTTATTACACGAGCATTAGGCAATTACACCACTGTTTTCTCATTGGCTTCCCAGAGCCACAAGAAGAGCTTATGGCTTCACACGTGGATACTTGAAAGCATCTGCATGATCCCTCTTTCTTAAGGCTGCCTGTCTCTCTTCTTCTCTCTGTAATACTTGTACCACTCACACTGCTCTACTGTGTAGCCTGCTGATAAATGCTGCTTGGCAGGAGACTAGTGACCACAAATACGTGGACATACACTTACAAATATACACAAAGGACACATTTACAAAGAACTGTTTATACACAGAAACTCAACATATACATTTCCATTTCTGCTGTAAAAACATTACTATACAATAACACACTACCATAGCTATAATCTTGTATTGATGCAAAGACTGTGTAGCATTTGCCAAAGACCTTAACTCCTTACAAGTGTAACAGCTCTACGCTGAAACTACACAAAAACCTCAGTGCTGAGGAAGACAGTTGCCAACAACTCACTCTCCCTCCAAATACATCATGTCAGACTTTTTGCTGTGCGTATAGACGCGTGGCTCACGTTCAGCTATTTCCATGGACGCCCTATCAGAAAGAAACTAGACAAAGTGGAGACACACTGACGGTCAAGTAACTATTCCCACTGTTCCTTAAACTCCCCTGACAGTCCACCTGGCCTCCGACGCTGCTGCTGTGTGACTGGCCAGTCTCTCCCTGTCAGCTCAATGAGCGCTTCAAACCAACTGCACAGGATGCCAGAACATCAACATGTCATGAGCACGGAGAAAAGGAACTAAAACATAATAACGCACAAGGCTGAGGTCGAACTACACACAGGCACATACACAGAACATGTGCACTTACAATTTCATGCACACACACTCTGCTGGTGAGCACAGAGCTTCCTAGGTTGGTGGTATGGGTGTATTCTTAGAAGCCTTATTTCCTGCTTCAGGATAAACCATTTTCTCTCTCACACACACACACATACTGTATGCAGGCCCACTCTGTGAGGCGGGAGTCCTGCAGCCAGCCGGCGGTCAACCCCCGGATCAGGCCCTTTTTTTTCTTTTTTTTTTATGAGCGCAGGACAGCTGAGGGGTGATCCCTCTCGCCTCTGTCAGCATGTACTCCCGGCTTGACTGACAGCAGTTTGCCAAAACACAAGAGCAGTTTCCCGGAAGCTCTCAAATAAGGTCCGTCACCTTGGGTGCCACCAAACAAAGAGAGCACAACTGGCTCTAAATGCAACACAAAGCCAGATGTTACAAGGAAAAAGAAAAAAAAAAAAGGACGATTCATATTCTGGCTGTTTAGGCTTTTGCACACTTATATAACATACAAATAAAAACGTCAGCCTCTGGGTGGCTGTTAATAAAAATCATCAGGATTTATCCCCCGAGGACAATGATTACAGACCGAACCGTTTTAATGACCTCAGGAAAGATTTAGGCATTCTCAAATGACCGTTATCCATCATCTTCACATGATATATGTCCATATCAAGTTGCATAGATATCTATCCAAAAGTTATTAAGATATTTCAGGCTGGACCAGTGAACCCAAAGATAAACGGACCGACAATACTTGTCCCAACAGCCACTCCGCTCCCAGCCAAAAAAGAGAGGGGAAAATAAGTTGTGGTTTACTTGTTTGATTCCCCTGTGGTGAGTCCTAATACCCGTTTCTTTCCCTCATCTCCCCTTTCTCTGCGCTCTACATCGGAATCATATGCATAAAAATGGCCATAAAAATGTATAGCAGGGCCCAGGCTGGGGTTTTCTCTCTCCAAATCCCCCTAAACCTCTAACTGCAGGCCGAGGAATACAAGTGTTGTGGTGCAATCTTCTCACAGAGCAGAGGGCCTGAGAATAACATCACAGAGGCCACAGATATTTATGGAATGAACCACAGGCTGTACACAGAAGTCAGCAGACACCACAACATAGCACACAAGACGCTGTATACAGCTCCCTACTCATATACAGTACACAAGTCTGCCAGCTAAACACAAAGTGTACAGCTCTGCAATGAAGGATACATGGAGTTAGAGAAGAGAAGAGATAAAAATACAGTTTGGCTTCAGGAAGTATTCAGTCTGCTGCAGGTATCAACACAATGTTACTAAATGGATCAAATTCTGCAAGAACCAATTACACACACACACACACAAAGTGTTGTTCAAATTCCTGAAGTTATTCATTCATTTCCAAAAGTATACAAACCTTTTGAACTTTTTCAGGCCAGATGTGAATCCACCTGTGGATTGACTCAACAGAACCACTGCAAATCAACACATGAAGGCCAGAGGAAGAAGAAAGAGCTCTGTGAAGATTACACATCAGGGTAACAAACCATTTCTGAAGCTTTGCACACAATAACTCATCCTAAAGTTGATTCTCTGCTCAAACTGAACAACGGTGACTAAGAACCGCGACTGTACTGTAAGCAACCATCTCAGCAGAGCTCCATCAGTCAGGCCTTTATGGTGGAGTGTCTAAACTAGAAGTATAGCAGACCCTGCTTAGAGTTTGTAAACTGCATTTAAAGACCTCAAAGCACAAGGAAGAAGATTCTCTGGTGTGATGAACCAAAAATCAAGACTGCAAACACTATGTCTGGCAAATAATGCTATAACTGTCCCTGAGTGGCTTTGGTAAAGCCCAGCAGAGAACATCTGAAGATGATAGTTCAGACACTGTCCATTCACAATGTGAGGGCGCTTCAGAGTATCTGTCAGGAAGAGAGGGATTAAGTGCCTAAATCCAGGTGTGCATGGCTTTTAAAGACTTGCACAAGAAGACTCCTTCAAAATACTGAAAATGGGCTGAAAACTTTTGTTAACATTTCTAAAAATGTGCTTTCACCTTTAACTATTCAGAACTGAACCTATAGAGCCTGAAAAAAATGAAGGGAACACTTTGTGGAGCCACTGGAGATGCAGTCTATAAATCATGGATTTGACTCGGTGTTCATATGATTTTACTTGAAATAATCTGTTCAGAGGCCTGGAGCTGGACAGAAAGAGGGATGGCTGGTGGTCAGCATGGACAGCGTGGAGTACGGCCTCAGAAAAGACGGATGGTCTCGTAATGAGCGGCTGGTTTGACTGAACACCGCGGTCAGGTACTCTGCCTCACAGATCAGTGATCATGTCCACTATAACATTCATCTGGTTTCCTCTGTTCTGCTCTTGTAACTTTAGCTTCACAAACACAAACCAACCAAGCCTTCCCCTTCCCCTCTCTCTGTCTCACTCTCTCTTAGAGGAAAAAATGGCATTTTCTCTTTCCTTTCCAGGAAATCTACTTGCATGATGTGTTTACTGTGTCATTTAGGAGACAGAGAAATCTATCAATCACACTGGTTCCCACAGAAAAGAATGGCAAATCTCACTTTACCTAACTAAAAAATGTGAAGGGGCGGGGGGGAATGGTCCACCTCAAACAGCAGTATTCAGTGGCTAAGTCTAAACTTCCTGTTCATATTACGACACATCGTCTGAGGGCTGTTTCAACATGAGCCCTTATGAACCCATTCCCAGTCTCATCAGTCAGCTCTGTGCAGGCTATCCTGTCTGAATTAAAACATAAATTCTGGGGCAAACTTTAATAAAAAGGGGCGTATGATTTACTCTGGGTAGCGGCTGTCCCCATTTTAAAACAATTTGATGTTGCATTAATCCCGAGTGTCAAGGCGCCGTGAAATATGTCCTCTGCATTGACCAGCACCAGGTGTTTCATTTGCTAGACTGACAAAAAACAATGTTTATTCTGGCTGACCCTCAAATCCTTGCTTATTTTATCTTCTTTCTGCCGAGAAGAGCGGGAGAACATGGGTGTGCAACCGAGGAGAGGAGAAGAAGAGAGGATTAAAGAAAGTGGAGCTAAATGATTTACAGTCCAGCAAGAAAGGTTTTGTGCTAATCATCCAAACTGAATGTCTCTTTCCTCCGTCTCCAAGGCCCAAACAGAGCAACAACAAGGATGAAGCACAGGCTCTGGGATCCCCTCGGAGACGCTCTTTACTGATGAAATCTTTCACACTATTAGCTGCTCTACCTCTGCTGGGTGGGTCTGCTGCTGTGAGGCTCTTCTGTTGGCTGGCTCAGGGTCAACAAATTCTCATGGCTCGGTGCCATTTGCTCATTTTCTGCCCTAAAAGCTCCGATTGACAACTGGATTACATTATGATGATTGAACATTTTTGCCTTTAACACGCTCCTAACTAACATGCACATTCAAGACAACCATGTAGAATCAAAAGTGAATTCTTGTAAAAACATATACTTAAGTCAGAGTCATAAGAGCTGCAGTAATGACATCAATACACACACATAAACCAACAAAAAAGATCAGAACGGCTACTCGGCCCCAAAAAAAGGGACCGACGCAATTAAATAGATTTATTCAGTTCGGTTTGGTTTTTGCCCACAGTTCTGTGTTAATGACACACTGGCATATTTTCACAAAAAGACAAAATTTAGACTTTCAAGAGTGTGGAATTAAAATCCTCTGATTATATTTTTAAAGCCTGAAAGTCGTGACAAAAATAGATGAAGAGAACTTTATTTCAAATGGCCCATGTCTGGCTGGTCCACCCCCACAGACACCACTTTTACTGCAATAACGTTCCTTTGCACAACACCAGCAGGGAGTCATTTCCGACATACTTTCGATCACAACTACTGTTTGAAAACCTGACATGTGTGTCTGTACGTCTAAATACAGGCAAATTAAAACATATTATTATATGAAACACTTATTCCGGCGATGCAGATATTACCTTCATTGCCATCATCGCCTATGAGAGGAGTTTATCATTAACCGTGCTCAGCAGCCAGGGGAGTTTTTAAAGCAACTCCTAAATCAGAGTATATAAGTGTAGGTCCTGGGTGTCACTGTGTGTGGCCCCGAGCAGCTCTTCTCCTCCGCTGCGGCAGCGAACCAAAGCGGCACACTTTTTGCTGGTGTAAACAAACGGGGAAATGGGGTACTTGGCAGCCGACTAAAGTGAATGATGAGGCAAGTGTGCACTGAAGCATCTAATGAATCATTTGCTGGGAACTCGGGGTTTTATGAGGAAAAGAAAGATGAGGAGAAAGACATGAAAGAAGGGGACCAGCTGAAGAGCATATAAAAAAAAAGAATGGCATTTCATATGAAAAGAAAAAGAAACTAAGAGAGCTGCAGCTGTCATACAGACGCCTGAGAGGATCATTCATAGTTTTCCCCGACGTGAGGACAAGAGATTATAATGCATAAAACTCGCAGGGTCTCCTAATCCTACTACCAGCGGCGGCGGCAGCAGCAGCAGCAGCAGTATGTGAACTCCAGTGACCGCGGGTGAATTTACCGAGGTGACGGCTGACGCTGTGACAGGTTTGCACCTTTGAACGGAGCTGATGTGCTGAAGGCCTGTGAGCAGCTTTGTTACACAAACCACCGTCAGCCATCTACCACTGCTACTACTGCCTCACAGGAATTAAAATGGAAAGGCTAGCCCTGCTTCTACTGTTCAACGAACAAACCTTATAAAAAAAAAACAGTGAGATCTGTCTCTAAGGCTCATGATTGTAAAACTGTTCACACTGTAGTCAACCCAACAATCAGTTTAACATATCATCTGTACTGTGTGTGTTTATTCTAATTACTTTGTATCTGAAAAAGTTTTAACTGTGGATCATATGTTATGGAGAGCCCTTGAAATCTGCATCATTTGCAACAATTTAATGGCCGTTCTCACAAATAAAGTGTAAATTATAGAGTGGGAGTTTACCACAGCTGCAAAGTTAATGGTTAACTTCATATTATTATTGATGTAATATCAAACATAACAGTGACATTGAGTCCAATTAGGAGAAAAACACTTACTCATCATCAGGTGAGATCACTGTGAGTGGTGTGTTTTCTTTCCTACCGTCTTAGAGCAGGAAAAAAAGAAAAGAAAAAGTGCATCTCCTCTTTTCCCCTCCTCTTTGGGGACTTGTATCTCTCTATTCCTCCATCCTCACATCCCTTGTCATAGAGAGGATGCTACTGTGGGAGAAGGGTGCATGTAATGTTCTGCCAGGGAATTTTATTAGTAACAGGCAGGGTCCTGGCTTCAGCAGGCTGTGTTTATCTGTGGAGGGGAGATCCCCATCACAACCACTTATGAGGACATATATATGGGTTTAACCAGGCAGCCATTCAACAGCAATGAGCGGCTGGTTTACTGACCACAGTGTGCTGGGACTGGGACCAGTCAAACCAACACTGAGGCGATGGAGAGGAGAAGCCAACGAGAGGAAGGAAATAACAAATACACAGGGAGACACAGAGGGGGGGGAAGAAATGTGACAGAGGAAGGTGAGAGGAGAAATAATGGAATAAAAGTGTGAAAAAGAAGTTTTAAACACACAGGGAGAACGGAAAAAAGGGAGAATGACAGGAAAGGCACATTAAACATTAAAACAGAAAGGAGGGAAGGAGAACTAACAGAAATGCTTAACAGGTAGAGCAGCTATAAACACCAGAAACATAACAAACATGTGATGTGATGTGAGGAAAGAAATATTTAAGAGAGAAAAGGGGGATGAAGAAGAAAAAAAAAGAAAGAGCTGGAGCGAGAGCAGTCATAGTTTGGAAAGTGCATGAGAGAAAGAAAGACACAGGAGGAGGGAGTGAAACAGAGTCCATCGATACAGCAGTGTTATGTTGACTTGGCGCTGCTGCATCACCACTGACACAGCAGCCTTCTCTGCCGTTGCCGTAGAAACAGGCATGTGCACTAATCAAAACAAAAAAACACACACACACACACATAAAAAAAGCCCATATTTTGCGGCAGCAGGATGCTCCCCGAGTCTCCCTCGGACAGACCATGAGGTAACCCAGTTAGTGATGGAATTTAGAGCTGTGTCATCTAGGTGTGGGGATGTCGGGAAATGTGCAGGATATTTTAAGACACAAACACACACACATATACACACATACACACACACATACACACAAATACACATACACATACAGTACACTTACACACAAATGTAAAAACATGTGCAGACACATGGATGCAAGCAGGCACCAAAGGGAAAGGAAGAAAATACTCTACAGGGGAGCGTTTATTGTTTGAACTTTAACTTTAACTCAGTTTCAAAAGTACAAAAGCTGTTTTATAGATATAATAAAAATGGAAATTATTAGGTAGAATTCTTCTTATCACTAATGAATCAGGACGTCTGCTCTGTCATGTGGAGTGAATGACGTCATTTCAGACACTAAACCAGTAATTTAACCCTCATCTGTCAGCAGGATAAAATGTGCTCTGTCCAACATTTTATGAAACTTTCTTCAACAGACACTTTAACCCTTTCTACACAACCATTGGTTTCATTACTGGCAGGGTTTTTGGACATCTCTGTCAATCTAAGTCAAACTATACTCATCATTTCAATGACGACAGATTATGTATCTGTTTGATCAAGCTCATAATAGCTCATTCGGGGCAAATAAACCTTAACTGTTTTATATAATCCATGGAGAAATCACAAAATCTGTTACAAATGTGTAACACAGAAAATAAATTCTGGTCAACTAAAAATCAACTTCCCCTCCTTGAACCGCCACCTTACCGTGGTGGAGGGGTTTGAGTACCCGAATGATCCCAGGAGCTATGTTGTCCGGGGCTTAATGCCCCTGGTAGGGTCTCCCAAGGCAAACAGGTCCTAGGTGACGGGTCAGACAAAGAGCGGTTCAAAGCCCCTTATGAAGAAGAAAACAGCAAGGAAGTGTACGTCGCCCGGACTGGCGTTACCGGGGCCCCACCCTGGAGCCAGGCCTGGGGTCGGGGCTCGCAGGCGAGCGTCTGGTGGCCGGGTCTTGGCCCACGGGACCCGGCCGGGCGCAGCCCGAACGAGCGACGTGGGCCCGCCCTCCCGTAGGCCCACCACCCGCGGGAGGGTTCATAGGGGGCAGGTGCCGTGTGTTTTGGGTGGCAGCCGTGGGCGGGGGGCCCCGGCGACCCAATCCCCGGACGACAACTCTGGCTTTAGGGACATGGAATGTCACCTCGCTGGGGGGGAAAGAGCCTGAGCTCGTGCGGGAGGCTGAGAGGTACCGACTAGAGATAGTCGGGCTCACCTCCACGCACAGCCTGGGCTCTGGAACCCAACTCCTTGAGAGAGGTTGGACTCTCTTCCACTCTGGAGTTGCCCATGGTGAGAGGCGGCGAGCTGGTGTGGGCTTGCTCTCATAGCTCCCCAGCTCAGCCGCCATGTGTTGGAGTTCTCCCCACTTAACGAGAGGGTCGCTTACCTGCGCCTTCGGGTCGGGGATAGGTCTCTCACTGTCGTTTCGGCCTACGGGCCGAACGGCAGTGCAGAGTACCCGGCCTTCCTGGAGGCCCTGGGAGGGGTGCTGGAAAGTGCCCCAACTGGGGACTCCATCGTTCTGTTGGGGGGACTTCAACGCTCACGTGGGCAGCGACAGTGTTACCTGGAGAGGTGTGATTGGGAGGAACGGCCTCCCCGATCTGAACCCGAGCGGTGTTTTGTTATTGGACTTCTGTGCTAGCCACGGTCTGTCCATAACAAACACCATGTTCGAGCATAAGGGTGTCCATCAGTGCACGTGGCACCAGGAAACACCCTAGGCCGGAGGTCAATGATCGACTTTGTAGTCGTGTCATCTGACCTCCGGCCGTATGTCTTGGACACTCGGGTGAAGAGAGGGCTGAGCTGTCAACTGATCACCACCTGGTGGTGAGTTGGATCCGCTGGCAGGGGAGGAAGCTGGTCAGACTTGGCAGACCCAAGCGTATCGTGAGGGTCTGCTGGGAACGTCTAGCAGAATCCCCTGTCAGGGAGGTCTTCAACTCCCACCTCCGGGAGAGCTTTGACCGGATTCCGAGGGAGGCTGGAGACATTGAGTCCGAATGGACCATGTTCTCCACTTCCATTGTTGACGCGGCCGTCCGGAGCTGCGGCCGTAAGGTCTCCGGCGCCTGTCGCGGCGGCAATCCCCGAACTCGGTGGTGGACACCGGAAGTAAGGGATGCCGTCAAGCTGAAGAAGGAGTCCTCTACCGAGCCTGGCTAGCTCGGGGGACCCCGAGGCAGCTGACGGGTACCGGCAGGCCAAGCGGACGGCGGCCCGGGCGTCACGGAAGCAAAAACTCGGGTCTGGGAAAAGTTCGGGGAGGCCATGGAGGAGGACTACCGGTCGGCCTCGAGGAAATTCTGGCAAAACCATCCGGCGCCTCGGGAGGGGGAAGCAGTGCTCCGCCAACACGGTTTACAGTGGAGGAGGGGAGCTGTTGACCTCGACGGGGGATATCGTCGGGCGGGTGGAAGGAATACTTCGAGGATCTCCTCAATCCCACTGACACGCCTTCCGTCGAGGAAGCAGAGGCTGAGGATTCAGAGGTTGATTCATTCATCACCCAAGCTGAAGTCACTGAGGTAGTCCGGAAGCTCCTCAGTGGCAAGGCACCGGGGGTGGATGAGATCCGCCCTGAGTACCTCAAGTCTCTGGATGTTGCGGGGTGTCGTGGCTGACATACGCCTCTGCAGCATCGCGTGGCAGTCGGGGACAGTGCCTCTGGACTGGCAGGGACCGGGTGGTGGTGGTCCCTCTCTTCAAAAAAAGGGGGACCGGAGGGTGTGTCCCAACTACCGGGGGATCACATCCCTCAGCCTCCCGGGGAAAGTCTATTCCAGGGTGCTGGAGAGGAGAACTCGGCCGATAGTCGAACCCTCGGATTCAGGAGGAACAATGCGGTTTTCGCCCTGGCCGTGGAACGCTGGACCAGCTCTACACCCTCCGCAGGGTGCTCGAGGGTGCATGGGAGTTTGCCCAACCAGTCCACATGTGTTTTTGTGGACTTGGAGAAGGCTTTCGACCGTGTCCCACGTGGCATCCTGTGGGAGGGAGGTGCTCCGAGAGTATGGGGTCGGAGGCCCTCTGCTGAGGGCTGTACGGTCCCTGTATGACCGGAGCAGGAGCTTGGTTCGCATTGCCGGCAGTAAAGTCAGACCTGTTCCCGGTGCGTGTTGGACTCCGGCAGGGCTGCCCTTTGTCACCGGTCTGTTCATTATTTTTATGGACAGAATTTCTAGGCGCAGCCAAGTGCCGGAGGGGGTACGGTTCGGGAGCCACTTGATTTCATCTCTGCTTTTTGCAGATGATGTGGTCTTGTTGGCTCCTCGAGCCAGGACCTTCAGCATGCACTGGGGCGGTTTGCAGCCGAGTGTGAAGCAGCTGGGATGAGAAATCAGCACCTCTAAGTCCGAGGCCATGGGTTCTCGACCGGAAAAAGGTGGCTTTGCACCCTCCAGGTCGGGGGAGAGTTCCTGCCTCAGGGTGGAGGAGTTTAAGTATCTTGGGGTCTTGTTCACGAGTGATGGGAGAACGGAGCGCGAGATCGACAGGCGGAATCGACAGGCGGATCGGTTGCGGCGGCCGCAGTAATGCGGTCATTGTTAACGGTCCGTCGGTGGTGAAGAGGGAGCTGAGCCGAAAGGCAAAGCTCTCGATTTACCGGTCGATCTACGTTCCCACCCTCACCTATGGTCATGAACTCTGGGTCATGACCGAAAGAACTGGATCCCGGATACAAGCGGCCGAAATGAGTTTCCTCCGCAGGGTGGCGGGGCGCTCCCTTAGAGATAGGGTGAGGAGCTCTGTCACCCGGGAGGAGCTCGGAGTAGAGCCGCTGCTCCTCCACATCGAGAGGAGGCAGCTGAGGTGGCTCGGGCACCTGTATAGGATGCCCCCTGGACGCCTCCCTCGTGAGGTGTTCCGGGCATGTCCCACCGGGAGGAGGCCCCGAGGAAGACCCAGGACACGCTGGAGTGACTACGTCACTCGGCTGGCCTGGGAACGCCTTGGGGTCCCCCCGGAAGAGCTGGAGGAAGTGTCCGGGGAGAGGGAAGTCTGGGGATCCCTGCTCCGACTGCTGCCCCCGCGACCCGGACTCGGATAAGCGGCGGACAATGGATGGATGGATGGATGGATAAAAATCAACTTGAAATTCCAATTTTTAAGTCCAAGTAAAGGAAAAAAAATCATTAACTCTTTATTTAACTTATCATTAGTAATTTAACTGTTTATATGTTAAGTCTTGTTAATGAATATGCCATTTAAAGTTAGTTAAGTTTATATAAGGTCAACATTAGACCATGTTACTGGCAGTACAACCTGTTTTAACACACACACACACACACACACACACACACACACACACACACACACACACACACACACACACACACACACACACGTCTCTTTGCTGCTAAAAAGGGAAACCCAATCTCCTTTGGTTATTTGAAAGAGTGGTGGTGCCCATTCATCCCAGTACACAAGAAGCTTTCAATTAAGTGTTCCATGAGTGAAAAAAAAATCTCACTGGAAAAAAAAAAGGAGAGAAAGTGAGACAATGAAAGAAAATAGGAGTGGGGAGTAAAAGATCTGTGAGATTTTGCAGAGGACCCAAACCACAATAAAGTCAGGGCTGAATGCATGCTGGACATTCCCCGGGCCGACGTTCATGTACTTGGAAAAAGCCAGCTTTTCTTTTTTTTTTAAAGACAGGAAAATGATTTCAGCTGTGTAAATTGACAGCGGCCTTGTAGCTAGAGATGAAGAGGGAGAAAGAGGGGAAGCCTGCAGCTCTGTGTCATAATTCCTGCTTGGTGAAGAAGCCCCCCAGGGGACCTACTGTACCGCTTCAGGGAAAACCAAATTTAACATCAAATGATCAAATGAAACTGTGTTAATTGTTACCAAATGAATCTGGTGGTGGATATGGACTTGGATCTACAGCGTTACAGTCAAACAGGTTTATTTTACCTTCTTTGAAGCAGTGGATTTACTCTAACATGACAAATACGTAGAGTTGCCCTCGACATCAGGAGGGTACGAAGGAAAAACCGAGGAGCTTTTTGAAGTGTTGGTGGAAGAGTATGAAGATATGCTCCATCAGGATGTTTACACATGCTTGCTATTTTAGCCTTCACTCCTCTGTGGGGTGTTATTACAGTAAATCCTGGACAATGTGAGGCAATCATTTCATGTGTAGTTAACAAAAACAGTGAATCTGCTCAGGCGGAAGTCGTTAGAGGTGATTTTAAAATGATTTGCAGCAAATGCTCCAAACCCATCACTGTGTTCTTTATAACAAGGTTGGAAGGCCATCCTTAAATGTAAGGAGGGAACAATTGCATGGTTTTTATTTACAAAGCCATACTTCAATTTTACCTGTTTATCTCACCAGCTTAATCTCACTTAGACTTTGTAACTTGCACACTCATACGCAGGAATTCTTGGTTTTACAAACTCCTACTCAGGACAGAATTAGGGAAGACTACCTTTCAGTTCTGTGCCCCTCAAAAGTGGAATAACTAACAAAGCTGTCTGAAACTAAATCATCTTATTTCTTTAGATAGCTTTAAGAACTTACTATCAAATGTTCTACAGCCTGTATGTAATTGTGGATTATGATTTTGATTGTATTTGTATATTGTATAATTGTATGTTTTTGTAATCAGGGCGTCATTGAAAAATAGAGCTGACCTTCCCTGAATAAATAAAGGTGAAATGAAAACGGCTTCTTCTTAGACTCCAACACTTTTTCTTTTCTTCCTATACTGTAGCTACAGTCGATTATAGATTGTACTGTAAACACACACACTACAACTGGTTTGTATGATTACAGGCTCTCCCCATATCGTACCTTTCTCTATACAACTTGGGAGAGCACACATACACACACACACACAGTAGTACAGTACTCAGCACATGACAGGGCTTGGCAATGGTATGGCAACAAGCCCCTGTTTTCAATCATGTGACTCAGAAGTGTGATCATCCTAAATTGGAGGGCAGATGTGAACAGGGAAGGTGGTGAGGATAATGCATGGTTGGGAGCGGAGGGATGAACACAGAGAGCGGTTTGACATAATTCCTGGGTTTCACTGCAGAGAGGGAAGTGGTGGCTCTTGGCTTCTGTGTGCAGAGGTTAAGGGGGTGACTGACTGAATGTGGGCGGGTTTGTACACAGGGCCGAGAGAGTATGCATACAGTACATACCGGTATGTGTGTGTGTGTGTGCATATGTACAGTACAGTGAGTGGTTGTGTGCATTCGTTTACACACCTGGGTGTGAATGCAATGCATGACTTGATTTGATTGTGTTTGCAAGTGCACGTGCTCCTGGCTATGTGTCCTGGATGCCTGTGTTCGCGTGGAGGGCAATCTGGTACAGTAGCGGATGTATGTGTGTGTGTGTGTGTGTGTGTGTGTGTGTGTGTGTGTGTGTGTGTTCAGGCCTGGGCTTTAAGCGTCATGCGATGCGCTCTACGTCTGTGAGCAGATGTGGGCAGCGCAGCCACACAGCCACCAACCCTGTAACCGCCAGCGGGGCAGATCATTACTGGCCAACATGGGGTAGAAATTGCACGGCTGCTCTGGCTGGTTTTTCGGGTGAAAGTCTGAGAAAAAACTCTTGAGATTATTTTCCATGCCCACAAGATCATCATTTATCATCTGACATGATAACAACATGGCCAACATGTCAACAAAATAAATCGAAGCACCAGTTTCCATGGAGACTGTGTAATTACACACTGAATTAAATGCCCCGACTTGTACCAAAACAAACAGCAAACATTTCATCACGGCACACTGTGTGAAACTAGTTGGGATGAGGAAAAAAAACAAAAAAAAATACCCCCTGAAAGTCCCTGCAAAACAGTAGCTATGGTAACTGATCAATACATTCCTCTGCTCCAGAACATCAAAGGAGTAAATGAGAGGCCGTGATGAAGACAGCTCGGGAAACTCAGGGAGAAATTTGGACGAGGTTGGCACAGAGTGTGGTATTTCTCTCTGTCGTGCCTTCGTGGTTACACGCTGCCCAGAGGCCTGGACCCCCCCTCCACCCCCCACTCCCTCTTCTACCTCCCAGCTTGACTCTCCGGTCTCTCTTCTCTGCATATGACACGTCCACCAACTGAAGGCTGCAAGGACGCCTAAAGTGGCCTCTCCTCCTTTTGTTGTCCACCTTCCATTTTTTATTTTTCTCCATTTTACATCTTGTGACAGCTCACTTGCAGCTGCACAAAGCATTAGGCACCACTTTTATCTCCCTCATTACATGTGTTTGCCAGCTCCATATCTGCCCATTCGCACAACTGCCCCCCTCCTCCTCCTCTCTCCTTTCTCCCTCTCTCTCTCACACTCACACACACACACACACACACACACACTCTGTGGGGCTGCGGTTTCAAGGCAGTTATGACACAATCCAGATTCTCTTAGTTGCCTATAGTAGGGAAATGTGTTTTGCACTGAGCTATTTCCCTCAGAGGTCCAGATTTTCCCTGCCTCGCAGCTTTGATCCACATGGCATTGGAGGCTTGTGTCAACAGTTTTGTGTTTCAGCTGTAGGGCCGAGCAGTGCCCCAAGGTGTCACTCACTGCTCTCTGTCATTACAGGGGCAGCTTAACCACATGCAGCGCTGTGTATTCGCTGTACCCCCACTCCCAAAATAAAAAAAATTAAATAAAAAAATCTCCAATGAGACAGCAAACATCGTGAGAGCACAGACATGCACGGATCGGATGCACAGAAACACTTGCCACACAACAGGTTTTATGAAGTGTGACTCAAGCTCAGACAAATTTGAGTGGCACCTTTAATGAACTGTGATCACCTCACAAGTTTTGCGGTGGTCTAATTCTACCAGTCAGCAGTGTGTGTGTGTCTGTGTGTGTGTGTGTGTGTGTGTGTGTGTGTTTTCAGAGCAGAGTGTGATAAAGCTGTGTGAGTGTAATGAGATTTAATAACAAGAGACGTGTGAGACATGGCAGTTAAAATGTGGAAAAGATGGGGAGGCAGGCTGGGCTGCAGACTCTGTGATGAATGTCTTCTACATCATCTTGTATTGGAGAAACAGGATAAACAGTATAAATCAGGATGAGCACATACAGGGGAATAAAAAAATGTAAAAAAAAAAAAAAATAATAATCTCCCTCCCTTGACACAGCCACAAATCAGTTGTTTGCTTTTTGTCTCATTGGTCCTTTTGTACTTTGTGTATTTAACATTACTTTTTATATTGAAAACAGTCGATCTTCTGTCAACCATAAAAACCCAAACATTACTGTAGTGAAGATGCTGCAGTGAGAAGAGAGCTTGTCTGTCTTACTGGTAGATGTCTTTTCGTAGCACAGTGCGGGTCAGAGGGTTGTCAGCCTGTGGAGCCATGCTGAGGGAGCCCATCTTCAATACCAGCGTGTCCTCTTGTTTCATATGGGCATCTACACACACACACACACAGATATTGTAAAAAACATAATTCAGAGAGACATGTGCAACATTGTGTAAAATACGTGACTCAATATACTGTTTTGTATTTTAAATATCTATTGTAAATTATTATAAAAATCCAACCACATGTCCAACACTGAACTCTGCTTTACCACCCTCAGTCATCACAGCGCCACAAACAGACTCTACACATGTGCATGATGTTCAGACAATGATTTTATATTCTGTATGACTACATACAACTGTGGTTGGTTCTTCATAGCCTCAAATACTTTTTAGCAAACGTGCATTGCACACTAATGTGGTGCCTCTGCTCTGTCTTGTCAACCATGACAGGGACTTTCAAACAGGCACCACAGACCTGAAGCCTCCAAACCACAGCCTGTGTGACACAATACGCTCCTATTGTTATACGAGAGTCACCATGTGCAACACATGAGTGCTTTCAAAAGAAGAGACAAGCAAGTCTCTGACCTGATGCTGTCTGCTTGTCCAGCACGGTGGGACAGAAGACCCTGATCACACTGGTGTTGATGTAGATGAGAGGTAAACACCGAGAGGTCAGAGTGTGGCTTCTCATCGGCTGACCTGCTGACTTCCCACGCTCTCTGTAGCGTCTGGGTACCGTAGCCTGAAAAGACAACAAATCAGTGGTAGAAACAGTTAATTCAGGAGGTTTTAGTCATAAGTTCTGTTGTTTTTAGTTTTTAATCAGAGAACAGACAATTTAACCCTTTTTACACAACCATTGGTTTCATTAGGGCAGGGTTTTTGAACGTCTCTGTCACTCTAAGTACTCATCATTTCTATGACAAAAGATTATGTATCTGTTTGATCAAGCTCATAATAGCTCATTGAGGGCAAATAAAACTTAACTGTTTTTTATAATCCATGGAGAAATCACAAAATCTGTTACAAATGTGTAACAGGGCCACACAGAAAATACATTTGGGTAAACAGAGAACATTTCTGACTGTGATTTAGAAGCATTTTACTCATATAAGTTTAAAAATATAATGTTTTTCTTTGTTAATTTTCTCAATGTGAGTCTCACAGTTATAAGAACTCTTTTATCTACCTGGAGAACGCCTGCTACGGTGGCCAGTAAGGGACAGGATAAGACCACGTCGAAGGGCTGTGCTGTCAGCAGGATTTCCCTCAGGTACTGAGGCGAGCTGTCCGCCAGAGGATCAGTGGTCATCCGCTGACTGGCAGTGGTGGCGTTGCTGCGCGACGGCCGCTCCGACCGAGTCGTGAGTTTGTGACGGACGTTTTTGGTCACGGCCTGAGTGTAGGTGATGGACAGGAAGCCGTGCTGCTGGTGTGAGCCCTCCAGGACCTTGGCTGCCGTCTGGCCCCCGTGGTGGTGGAGGAGAGACGGCACAAATCACACAAATAAAAGGGATCATTACACAGAGCAACTTAAGCACATCTGTTTCCTTGGTCTGACTTCTTGGGTAAGTGTTAAAGCTGGCTAAAAAAATAACTCTATAAACATTTCTCCAATTTAATGAATCATTTTAAATCTTTAGAATTACATTTTTAAACCAAACAAGAGTCTTAGCCAGACTTACAGACTCACAGATTTTTGGTTAAAGATTCAACAATGCTCAATTTAAAATGTAGATTTTGGAAAGTCTGGTTTTGACTTAGCTCTTACATTTCAGCAAAACTCAACCTCAGAACTCAGACATAAAAAAACCCACAAGCCATGTTCTAATATATAACTCTAAAAAAGCCAAGCTGCTCCGTGCAGTAATTTAGATTAGTTCGTCAAATCGGCCCTCTTTATGGGATGTGTAAATTCTTGCAAAACCAATTAATGATTGTGGCTGTTTTCTGAGGCTGAATATCTTCTGATTCATCAGAAAAGCCCCAATCTCAAATCATGAGTGATTTGCAAAGCAAATAAAAAAAATCACTTCAATACCAGTTCCACGATTAAAAGAAAGATAGATCTGGCTAAAATCTGCAAAAACATCCAGTAACAGTGGACTTATTAGCTATGTGTTTATTAACTGAATAAAATAATGCACTGTTTTGTAGAGAAATATATACATGAAAGTAACACATTCCTCAAAGATTAAGTGTTTAATAACTCGCAGTAGAGCTATTTTCCTTCGTGGTTGACTTTATTAATTTGTGGGAAATTGCAAAACAAGACTAAAATAGTTTAAAGTCAAATTAAAAGCAGTAGAGTTTTAAAAATCTGTGAGGAAGTTTTCTCTTAGGCCACTGTTGATGGAGGATGAGCAGAGTCGACTAAAACAGAAGAACTGGATTCTTACAGGAGGGAAAAAGCCAGAGAAGTGGCTGAAAGAGTCTTGCTTGCTGACGGGTCGAACCAACACAGTGCGTCTGTTCAGCTTGTCAGTGCAAGACAGGACCACTCCTCCACAGCTGCCCGAGCTCTGAACACCATCCTCCATACTGGAGGTGAGGAGAGGGGGAAGAGAGGAAGAGAGGAGGGAGAGATACCCGAAAGAGACAGAGATGGCAAGAAGACAGAGGGAGGGGGGGCCGAGGAGGTTTCATAGGAGGAAAGACAGATTGGGAAGAAAAGAGAGAAAAGAGAGAAACTTTAAGATGATTTTTAGAAAAATAATTATAGAGCAAACTGATTAAAAACAAAGGAAGTTGCACCAGATTAAACCAGCTACAATATTGGGGAATGGTCTTATACTACGCAATGAGAAGCGTCGTGAATGGAAAAAGTTTGGAGGCACTTAAAGACAGACAAGATAATACTGAAATTAAAATTCATGTGTGACAAAGTGTTCAATCCTTTTGTCTGGTGCACTTTCTTTACCGTTCAATTCAGGTAACTATCATTTTCATTTGTTAAGTACCAGTATAAGACCATCACCAGAATGAGATTTCATCAACACAAGATTTGAGACCAACATTGTTTTCTCCCCCCACACACACACACACACACACACACACATTATAAATACACACGCAAACCAGATTTAATTGGCTTAATCATTTAGCCAGTCAGAGCCACTGGAGAGACAGGCGAATGGAGTTTAATTGCGATGTCAGTTTTCTAAATACAAATTTTAAGGTGTAAGCTAAATACCACCCAGTGTTAAAGCCAAAAAAAGACATTTCTTATTCTCGTGGCTTCCTTTATTTTCCTGTCTGTCCAGTATGAGCAGAGATGTGGGGCCTTGATTAGGAGCAGCAGAATAGCAGAGGCGCAGTGTAAAGAGGCCTGAGGCTGCTACGTGTACGTATGGTCGCTGTGGGTCGGGCAGAGGCCTCACCCCGGCTGTCTCCTTGCACTGCAGCATGAGTCCTTCAAAGTGGCCTGAGTGCCAGTCATGCCCTGGCCTGGAGAGACACACAGGGCCAACAACTTAAGATTGGGCATCTGGGACCACTCATACTGCTGTGGCAGGGCCTGATAATATCTCTGTAACGGCAACAGTACTTGCAAAATTACATTTAGATAAGTGAACCGCAGACTGATACTAACGTCGTTATCAAACTTACAGCAGCCTAGAGGCGAACAGTGTAAAATTACCATTCCTTTTGACTTCTTAGATAGCGCTTTGAGATAAGAGTAATAAAAATGCAACACGTGCATCAATCTGGGGGGAAATTGTCTAGACATAAGATCATGTGATGCACTGTTAATTTCTGTGGCATTAGATTTCCTTTAATTGCGAGTGGACATCCCTTAGAAGCAGGAAGTACCTGTGGAGCAGAAATCAAGAGAAGTTAACACAAGGACACAGACACAACGCCATAAAGACAACAAAACCCACAATATATAAAACACACACATACACATTAGGGATGTCACAATAGATTTTCTTAAAAAAATAATCATGGTATTACGATTATCACGATTATTATGCATCAATAAATTTCACAACACTATGAATGTGTAGACAAAATATAATTACATTACTAATCTCTTAGGACCAGTTATTAATCCCCAGGGGGAAGTGTTTGAAATATTTAAGTCATTAATTGTCTTCTATACCAAATATTTAAGTTTATTTTAATCATTTTCAATCAATCAATTAAGTGTTACGTTAGTTAAATGGACCAGTATCTGTGCATTTTCCTTTACTTTGGCGCACATCTGCTGATATAGCTCCGACATAATCTTTTTCGGAAAGTGACGGTATTTAGGAATATTTACGATCAATTCATTTTGAAAACAAGTAATCGTGACATCCCTAATGTACACATACACACACACGGCATTGTTGTAGTTTCTCTAGAAGGCCAAGTCATGCACGAAACATGACAAAGTGTTTCACAATGCAACGTTTAACACCATCTGCACCTTTTTTTCCTGAACACCACCTTCTCGCTCTTCCTCCTAATGACTCCCCAGCAGAGTGGGAGAAGTTCAGGGAGTGGAGGAGTGGGCTACTTAGGAGCGTGTTCGTATTGAATCTGCATGTGTTTCATGCATCATTATCATGTGCGTACGTCAATTCTTTCTTTGTGCGTCGATGTGAATATTTCTCTGTAATCTCCCCACTTGGCTGTATGAGTGACTAATACATATGGACCCCCCACCGCTCATCATCCCCTCTTATTTTCTCTCTCAGCTCCCATCCAGTCACCCTTCGCTCCCAGCCATTTGCAAAACAGCTGGAAGACATCAGCTTCAATTTGTGTGAGATGCTCCTTGGAGCGACTGAGGGCGAACTGTCACCGGCTGTCCTGTCTCTGAGGGTGGGTGGGTGGATGGGTGGGGGTGGGGGGGCGTCCCTACACTTCACAACGGTTCAAGGCGCCACTCCTGGGCAAGACCTGACTGAAATAAAGAGGAGTAGTTAGTAGAAAAGAAGACCTGGTGCTCTGTCAGGATGGGAAACATCCCATACAGATGTTGATACCTAACAATTTCTCTGCTCTATGATGCCATTTTTGTATCCCTGGTAACACTCATCATTTTCTTTTTCCCTCTCCCTATTTTTGATACAAACAGGCATTCAATTATATATATTTATCTCCCATCTATACTGCACCTTCCCTATCTAACTTTCCATTCATTTTCCATAAAGTGAGATAGCTAAGACCAGATGAAACATTTTCTCTGTCAAGCTTGATTTAATCTGACCCGCTGCACACAAATAACCTGGAACTGGGTGATGAATACCAAACAATTATCTGTTCAGGATGATTAATATGGACTCCCACCCCTGTGGGCTCTCTTATATACGTGGATGATACAGATTAGAGTGGGCCAGGAGCCCAGAGGTCCTCCACTGTGTCCTAAACAGCCATGACTGTAACCTGGCTCGGAAGATGAGTGCTGCTCTCTGCCAAAAACTCTGGTGGGTTAAAAGTGTGTTGAGAACACGTTGTTAAATGCACATTAAACTGAAATAACCTAGAAATGAGAAAATTGACCCATTATCTATTCAGGAAGGCAAAGAGGTCTACTAAAGAGATTAAGGTTGGCTCGGTCTCAGAAGCAATTGGACACACACCTGTGAGAGCAGAGGAGTGTGATATAATGACCCACAACACCTTCACGCCCTAGAGCTGTCTAATCACTGACATTATACGGGTTTGGGGTGGTGCTCCGTACAGTATGAAACACATGTGGCCTGACAGAATATAAATCAGCTGACTACAGGGAACCGGGGAGGTTTGTGAAGAGCTTGCTAAACACTCAGGTTCAAAGCCAACGGAGATGGCCGGAGTCCCTCTCTGACCTGCGCTCTGCGAAACGCTGCGAAGGTGATTGTAAAATCTGGCAAATCAGAATCAATTTCTATTATCACGTCAGTGGCGAGACCGTTGATTGCTAATGATGGGGTTCGATACGGGCGAAAGGCCCGGAAGGTCCATCTCCCTTTCAACGTCTGGCTCAATCAGAGAAGGAGGCACTTCTAGAAACATGTCTACGCAGGCAGCGCAGCGCCGAACACAACAGACACAAACACTCTCCTGTGCGCTGGATGCAACATGGTGGAGTGCTAGATCGCTGTTTCATTATCTCCTCAGACCAAGACAGGGAGAATTGCCTCCTGCTAAGTGGTCTCTTCCCAACAGAACAAGACCTCAGGCACGTACACAGTGTGCACACTTGGAGCTGCTGACTCCATCACAGATGTATGTGATCAAGGGCGAAGAGAAAGAAATACAGGGAAAAAAAGGGATTTAGATATTGAAAATGAGGCCACTCTCTAATTAATGGCAAGAATGTGTGTGTGTGTGTGTGTGTGTGTGTGTGTGTGGGGCATGGAAAAAAAATATTAGAAATCTTTAGTCACAGCTTCAGTTTCAACATGCAGCACTATGCGCTTTCATAATTTCAGAACCCAGAGCTAAATTATCCCATTTTGACTGGAGCTTGACATGGGGAGAGATTACCATAAGGATGTAGTGGAACGTCGCCCAGTGGTTTTCCTCCCCTAACAACGTGTTAATGTTTCTGTGAATCGATTCAGACACCGCAGTCTGAGCTCCTCTGCTCTGTGAGTCAGAGTCGGGCCGGGCCAGAGCCCTGTTCAGCCCGTCCGTCTAGTCTAGTAGTCAGTCTGTCTGTCTGTCGGTCAGTCGGTCCATCTGTCTGTCCATCTTGTCTGTTAATCTGTGGTCGCCACCACAACAGCTGTCTGGAAAGACGATGGCCCTGAGGTGATAATCTGAAAAATCACCCGTATGAGCTGAAGTGGGAACAGGCTGAGTGTTAGTGGTATTGGTGGTAGAAGTGTCTGTGTGTGTGTGTCTGCATGTAGGGGGAGGACGGTGACCTCCGGGACAGAGAGAGAGACTGCCACTGGATATGAAGATACCAGATCTTACTGCATCACTGCATCAGCTTGTGTCATGTTATATTAGACTGTTAACCAGGCTGCATGTACGTTTATATGCTTACTGTACATGTACTTGAAATACTCTACCTGCATTTGTAGTGGTCGATGTTGAAGCTGCCAACTTTACATTTGATCTTGGTGTAAACATCCTGGACATCTACAGAGGCACTCAGGTCTTCTAGTTCACTGATGACACAGATTTCTGACAGAAAAAAAAGCAAAAAAAAAACAGGACATAATGCTTAAAAGTGGATCTTAGGATCATGAGCTGAAAATACAGTGGAAAGATATTCAATCATTTGGCGGTTTAAGTGTGTATCAGTTCAGTTTGCAACATGGCCACCCTTGTCAAACAAGCAGTACAGCTGAACTTGGACATCATAGTTTTGTGTGTGTGTGTGTGTGTGTGTGTGAACCTGTACTGTTGCTAACCCTGTCCAGGTCTTGCCTTTGGCCCTGATCCAAATGCTGCGGCCGCTTCCTGAACAGTAGACGTACAGTATGCTTTGGAAGCTGGGCTGATTGAGACTGCTGTCTGTGTGTGTCTGTGTATGTGTGTATGTGTGTGCGCACATTACTCACTATTTTGAAAATGTACGTGCATTCATTAAAATGTACGTCCACGCCTCTGTGCACCTTGTGTGCAAACAAACCCACCCACTGCCGGCAGAGTGAGTAAGCTTTCTAAGAAGTACTGATTAACTTCGTATTGAAGCGAGCCTGTGAGCTTAAGTGTTGGTCCTCTCCTCGCTCATTGTTTCCACTGAGAAAGTCCCACAATCACAGACTAGCTTGGGAAAATGGACTTCATGCGTGTGAAACTTTGGTTGTTGTTGTACTGTTGCCTTGTGGTGATTCTGAGAAACACAGAGGTTCCTAATGGTTTATTAATATTGAAACACAAGACTTGTCAGCTTTATTGTGGATACTTGTGTGGAAAGAACTCTCCCAAGTTGTTAGATCCGCAGAAAACTCATAGTCTCCGAAACATGGCGTTGATATTGATGTATGACTTCTCTAAACCCACTCTTCTATGAGCACTGGAAACCCTTAACCCTTCATCTCGAATGGCTCATCTTGAAAGAAGTGTACGACTGATTTGTGCCTTTAGCAAAAGCCTCCAGAGACTCATGCCTGAGTTTTCTACCTCTAATCTTCCAACACATAATAGCATAACAATATACCCGGGAACTAATACGCCTGGAATGGCCTTTTTTTTCTTTTTTCCCCCTTTTTCTGAAGAGACAAAAATCTCACTTCCTTTGCAGTTGAAAAACATATTACCTCATGGCAGATTGTCTGCAGTCATATCTGTGGCTTTCTTATCTCAAAGAATGTATTATTATGCATACACACTATTCTTGTTTTCGGTAACATACTTAATTCGTTGCATACAGAAAACCCCAGCGCTAAGTTCAGATGGCACATATTAAGCCCAAATCCAAAGTAATGCCTATTTAGGATGTCTCTAAGTCAAACCATCTCTGTGAGGTCCTCCGAAACATTCCATTTCCACTATTAAAGACCTTAAGCTGGGCGATCTGGTTGGCAGATGCTAAATATTACAGCCTTCCAATTAAAGGTAAAACTAGCCTTTCATCACCCCAGTAAATCTAAAGGGGACAAGAGGCAGTTCACTTGAGATTCATCGCCCATTTATTTATTTGTCTTTTCCCTCCATCCCCTTCCTCTCTCCAGCTGCTCCCCCCCTCCCCACCCCCAGTCTTGAGTGTTCGGTGTTTGAGTGAGAAAAGAGGCAAGTGGACGATGACTTTAAGTGCCTCATACAGAAAGACGATTAAAAAAAACATTATTCTCACACACATTTGTCTCACTTTTTGGAGCTTGAAGTCTCAATTGATTTCTATTGTTCCTCAAATAGACACGCAAAGATCTCCAGAGCAGCAAATTATCATCATATAACCACAGTTGTGTATTATCAATAAACAATAGATAGAAACAAAACACAAGAATGGGAAATGTAGTCAAAATGCAATGTTTTGCACAAAAAGTACCTGTCTTTTTGGCTGTTGGGTCAGGAGCAAACAGTTTGACAGTGACCTTGGGTAACATCCACTGCATCCAGAGGCTGACTTTTCCACTGGTGCCACCGATGCTGCTGGTTTTCTGCTCCAACGTCACTGTGTCGGCGAACGGGCTGTTGTCTGCAGCAGGCACTGAGTCACCCTGGGGAGACAAAACAAAACAAAACAAAACAAACAAAAAAAACGTGTCATCAGGGCTGGAGAGGCGGTTACAGGCAATGATTTAAGACTGGAGAGGAAGTGCAGAATTCAAATATTTATACATATTAAAATGATTTGTGATATCATTTGTGACCTTATAAGTGCTGTGCAGGACTGGATATCACATTGCAACAACATGTGAAGGGGGAAAAAAGTCACATAAATCAAAATTTACCTTAAAACTTAAAAAAAACTTGTTTGTGTGTCTGCTTGTGTGCATGTTCGACGAACGTGTGCGTATGTTTGAAAGTATTGTCGCTGTGCATGTAGCCATAACAAAGCAACCACCAGCTATTGAGCCCTTTGGAGTGTAAATGACATCAGTGTCTGGTGAGCAGATCTCCACTCAGAGCTGAGCAGTGCAGGAGGAGGATGGAGGGGTGGGGTGGGGGGGAGACCATTGTCTGGAGCTGTCACTGGTGTTAACCCTAAACTAAGCCACCAGCATCCACATGGCTCGTCTTCACTCAAGAGTGCCAGGATAAAAACACATCTTGCTGCACTGACAGAGAATGGGAAGTGAAAACCGGAGATGGGGTGGTGAGGTAGGGGGTGAAGCAGGGAGGCGAGCAGGATGCGGCGGAGCAGAGCTGCCTTCTGTGAGCTCTCATTGAATTAGTGGAGGTTTGGCGAAGAACTGCCGATGACAGCACTGGAGCCTTTTTTTTTTTTTTTTTGGATTATTATTAATGTTATTTCTTTTGCTTTTCTGCTGGTAAATCTCTTTTCCAAGTATTCGCATCTGCCTGGTTGACTGTGACAATGTGGCAAATCGCAGCTCTGGCATCGCAGGATTTCACTTTTTCCACACAGTTTCTCCCATCGCAGTGTGGTAATGACAGATTGTGTCATGGTTATCGAGCCTGGCTGTGGTTGGTAAGGAGGTTATCAACCATCTCAATTAGAAAGCACACAGCTGCTGGGCTGATTACAGTGTCTTAAAGAGGATCCAGATGAGGAAATTATTTCCCGTCTCCACAACTGCTGGTGGTGGTGGTGGTGGGGGCGACGAGGGCCTCACACTCTTTTGCAAATTAAATTATTCACGTAGTTGAGGGTGGTTGACAACACAGCTCAATAACAGCAAATGGCAGTAATATAAATACATTAAGGATTATGGCTATTCCATAACAGATTCATCTCTGCAGCATGTGGAGTCCATGAAACACAGAGAGACGAGAAGCATGAGCTCCGTACACCAGCCCTCAGAATGAGAGAAGTAATAAAAGTTTAGCACTTTATCCAACCAAAAGTTCGCTTTAAATAGTTAAAATTCAAAATCTTTCACCTAAAATAAAAAAATAGAAGCATAAACATAAAGAGGAGACTCAAAGCTCTGCAGGCTGTGGGATTATCTATGACAAAATATGCATTGAACATAAGTTTAAGTTTAATCTATTTATATAGCACCTTAAAAGCAAAGAGCATTTGCACCAAAGTGCTTCACAGTCAACAAATCACATAGGCATAAACCAACATCAATAAAATGCAACAACGTCATACACTTCAATTAATCAAAAGAAGAGATAAAAAATTATTACATCCCAGGGTTATCAAATGCATTTAAAAAACTGATTAAGTGCTAATTAAAAGCCAAAACATAAAAATGGGTCTTAAAGTGCTTCTTGAAAGACTCAACAGAGTCATAAAAACAGATAAAAACCAAATGCTGGATCACTTAATTCCTCCATAACTTGCATTTATTCCAGTTATGTTCCCAGCAGTGTCATTACGTGTTTCCATGTGACCAAAGAGTTGAGAGATGTCTATGTGTGTGTGTGTGTATATAATAACTGGTCGTGAGTAATATAAGCCAACTACTAATGATGGTCAGTCAGTTTCAATGAGAGATATTCTACTGTCAACTGCTATTTGGGGACTAATTGTTGGTGAGCTGGAGTCAAAACATGGCCGTCTCTCTGTGTGTGTCTGAGTGTGTGTGTGAGAGTGTGTGAGTGTGTGTGTGTGGTTACGACTATTTAGTTTACAGTTCTGGCCACTTGGTAGGATTAGGCTCTGTAATATCATGTGTGGAAACAGGAGCCAGCCGCTGGCACAGTGGGGAGCTGAGCCCTCTGTGCACTGTAGCATGGTTACACCACCTACTTCCCAGCTTCAACTGCTGCTGCTGCTGCTGTCACTTTCAAACCCTCACTTTCATATAAGATATTTTTTTTACCACAGAAAGAAAAAAAAAACAGACTGATGTCCTTGCATGCAGTGGCATTTTGGAAATATGTTTTAAAACTAATTCTTAGACCTTCAAATTACAAACTTTGCCCTTGTGGCTGAAATACAAGAGGCTGTGTTTAATTTTAAATGCTGTAACTTAGACTTTAGAGTCATGCCAATGCAGAGCTGATGAAATGATCACATAAAATTCATTGTCAATGAGATGAAAGACAAGCTAGAGTGAAATTACATCGATATTATATTACACTGTACTGTAGATATGTACTGGCTGAAAGATACTGTCATTCTGTTCTTTACTACCAATGTGAATTCACACGCTGGCTTCTGCTATAAACAAGTTGAGAGTCTTCAGTGGCTTACAAAACTTCTTTGGTGTGATCATTTGTCACGTCATCGTCTCATCAATACTTCATTTGGACCACGATCAACAGCCAGGCCACAGATGTCGCTGTTGCTGCATTCGGGTTTTAAGAAGTCACTAATAACTTCCAAAAGGCCGTAGTTCATGTTTTCATCGGTGTTAACCCCCCACTCCTCTTTTATCAAGGTGAGGAGGCCTTGAGAAACAGATGTGATGTGTGGTATATAGGTAGAGGTGGGCTCAGCCATGTTTCTGAGCTGCCAGGGCCCCAAACACACACACACTCACACACACACCCTAAGAGGGAGCTATTTTCCCACACCTCCACAGGCCAAGTTGTAAAGTATACAATTTAATTCCTGGGCCTCTGCGCTATAAACGGGCTGAGGATCCGGGTTTATTTTCTCTGCAGAGTTTGTCTTTGCTCATCAGAGAGACCCAAACATTGGAAGACAACAGCAGGCTGGGAAGTGTCAGGGAAAAGATGGAAGAAAGAGGTGGAGGAGATTATGAAAGACGAGTGGGAAGAGAGAAGGAGAGAATGGCTTACGGACAAGTGAAGGAATGGAGAAAAAGTTTGGATGATACAAAGTACGGAAAGATCAAAGGGGGAAATGATAATGTGCGAGAGGTGGAATAAATCTGCAAACAGAGAATCAATAGTGGAAGAAGCGGATGTAGGAGAGATGGTGTCACTTTATAATAACATTATATTATTTGATTGAATGATGTGTTAGGTATCTTGTTTAATGTGTTTACGTTTTTCCAAAAGTCTTTGTTTATGGACTCAGTTGGTATTGGTCACGTCTCAGTCAAGTTTTTTTCAGGCTAGGATTCACCGTACGGCTTGTGAAACGTGAATATGCGTGTATATTTACAGGGGAAAATACATATCTATGAAAATGTTGCAGAATCTTCATTTGGTCTTAATAGCACAGGGTGGAGGAGTCGCTGAGGCTGTCTATGGGAGGGGGGGGGGGGGCAGAGGGTTTGAGGGGTGTGGTGGTGTGAGTGTGGTTGAAGAGGAGGAGGGTGGGGGTGCAGGGTTGTTGTGGAGAGACTGTGCTACCACTACTGCTGAGACTTATCAAGCAGCTCCTACATTCTTGCTCAATCACCCGGCCTCCCCGAGGACTAAACACTTCTACCACTGTTTGTACTTAGTTAAACAGTGACAAGTGGGCAGGGGTCACTGTGGCCCTTTTTTAAAAAAAAAATCTGCACTCCAACGTCAAGCCGTCCGCTGCCACACTTTAAAAAAAAACTGCTGCCATGAAATGACGCAAGAACACACACACACACACTGGTGGCACAGAATCAAATGCAGACACAGATGCACATGATACATGAAACCCCTGCTTTTTTTCACCAGTGTGTACCCACACACACTTTATTGCCTCTGAGGGCAGTGTGATGGTTGTGCTGTGCTCCAAGGGGCCCTGGTGGTCAAAGAGCATTACACCCTGCCACTACTTTACAACATAAACACTCATCAACACCCTCATTTTTTTTCTTTTGCATCCTATATTCCTACTTCACACGAACATACGCATATGACTCAAGGCGGTGTTGGCGAAGGCCCCCAAGGCCACGGACCCCCAGCTTGTCATAGTTGCTGCTACTGTACTAGACAGAAGAAATAACACCTGCCACATTACCTAAGCCTGGGGGATAAGCACCGTCACCGTGGGACGAAAAAGGAAAAATAACACTCAACATTTGTTGTTGCCTCCTTTAAAAAAAGAAAACCCTGACGGTACATTTTCCATTGTTTTTGAACACGCCTGCACGATGTGCTATATTTCAAACTTTGCTCTCCCGGTTTCATATTTTATCTGAGCGAAAAAATGTAAATACAGGTTATTGTTTCCCCCAAATTAAGGGGCAGGTTTATACTCAATCAAGCCGCAGCTTACATGAATCAAACACAGCCTATCCTGAGTATCTGCTGGGTATGAAACAACACCAGAAACACAAGCACTGAGGAGATTTTTCCAGCTTTGAAAACGCTTCCCAAACAAAACAGATTTTTTTTTTAGACAAATTGCATGTGTTAGCGTTGACTCGACTACTCATAACAATAAAAACTACCAAATCAAAAATCATAAATCAGCAGCAGAATTATGTATACAACAAAGGCTTAAATAGCACGTGTTGCTGCATGACTCACAGCACCTTAGATGAAAAAAAGGACTAATAGTCGGGTGTTGGCGGGGTGTAGTCATTAGGCATGAAGGGAGCAATGGTGGAAAAACACACTGACAATGACAATGAGAACAAAGTTCAAAAGCGTCTGAGACTGTGCTGTGGTATATGGTAGAAAAAACAAAAGCAGCGGTAACACAGAAGACAAGAAGCACGTGTAAACATTTCACTGCAAGAATAAAGGATAAATCCTACTCATCTTCAACTGTATGTGAAGATTATTTCATAATGAACCGCGTGGCAAACACAAACCTCGGTGGGGGAGCCGAAATCTGCAGAGGGGCTGCAGGTGCTGGTGTCCGGCAGAGCGGTGCCGGCGCTGCTGCGCACCGGGGACGACGGTGCAGCGCCGGCGGGGGGGTCTGGGATGCTGGAGGTCTGACGTAAGATGCCATGCCTCTGGAGACGAGCCCACGTAGAGCTCCAGCTGAGGAGGAGCTCGTACAGCAGCTGAACCTGGGGGAGAGACAGAAGCAGGGAAGAGGGGCTAAGTGATGGAGTAATGTGAACAATGTTCATATTAACTGGGCTCAAAAAAGAAGGAAATCAAATCTAAAATCTCATATCAAATCTAATATAATGAAACCTATAATGCAGGATTCTTATCTAATTAGATATATGTAAACACAGTGTACATAAAAGCTGACAATGTCAGTCCAGCTGAATATGATTTTGATACATGAAGTCTTCTTTGCCAATTGAGAGCCTTAAAAAGATAAACTGAATACACCACAAGTAGTCTTAATATTTGAAACCAGATTCTGGTGTATCTTCTTTGCCAAGGTCTGACTCAAACAGCCGCTCATGTAGTTCAGACTTCTAAGGCCATTAGCGTGATTTAGCTTGGCAGCTTTGTAGTTACGTGACACTAAACCTAGTTCAAGTTGAGAGAGAAGGTGGAAATATCTGCCATAAATGGACTATTCTACTATCTATTCCTGTTTCTTTCACTCACTATTTTAGACTTTATTAGACTTCATTCAGAAAGGCCTGACTTTAACAAACGTTATGCAAAAAACCTGTGTTCATGTTTCCATTCGATGGGTGATTATTTGAAAGACCCAGCATGCTCATACACGTGGCTCACTGTACAAATTTGTTATCCATAACAACAAAACTCCCAAAGAAACACCCACAGAGGAAAGTTGAGTTGTGTCATCAATTTCCCCTGAAAAACTCACCACAGTTAGGAAAAAGTGAAGGCTCAGTGTCAAGTGTTCTCAACTATTTATCATGTGTTCACATGAAAAGGGGCCTTAGCTTTTAAACAACAACAAAGCCAAAAACAAGAGTGGAAAACATGAGGGGACGGCAGGGGAATGTGATGTGATGCTTTCAGTTATTCATGCATTCACTCAATGTTCTTTAAAGAAGAGAGACAGGGAAAGAGAGGGAGAGAAATGCGCTCTTTCACAGTGAGCTAATTTTTTGGATTTCAAATGCTTCGCTTCTGCAGCCAAGTAACCCACAACCTCCCTCCACCCCCCCTCCACCACCACCACTGAGGGTCCCTCAAAAGTAAAGGTGCACAGACACATGAGCACACACACATACACACACAGAAAAACAGCGTTCTCTCTACTCCAAACACATTTTTATTCGGTATATCGCTCGCTCACACACAAACACACACACACATGCACGCCTGTTAGCGCACACATTACAGGGAGGCCTTCCATAAATAAGCATAAATCAAATGAAAAGCAGCACAATACATTACAGCTGGGCCATTTCAAACATGTCCAGGAAGAGCTGCTAACGCCGATCCAGCAGCCATCCAGGGACAGGGCCAACAGCTGTCTGCCATACCCCGACCCAAGTGCATCGCCGGCAGGAGAGATACGGCTCCGCTCTCCCTTTCTCTGAGAGGTTTTTATTTTTTTTTTTTTGGGGGGGGGGGGGGCGTGGAAGTCCAACCAAGCACAACAAGGCCTACTGCACTCAACAGCAGCAGATGTGGAGCAAGAGAGTAAAGAACGGCGCGTATGGGGAGAGAAGAGGGGAGAAGCGTAAGGGTCAGATGAGTGATGGGGTCGCTGCATGATCTCTGTTTTAGTGTCTGTTTTAGTCTTGTCCTTCGTTTTATGGTGAGATTCTTTTTTTTCCTCCAGCATCTCTGTTTTATTTGATACAGACAGTCGAGAAAGAGAGAGACAGAGAGAGAGAGAGGATGACAAGGATTTGGCTGGATTTGAACACAATCTGCTGCAGATAAGTCTCATCCTAGCCAGTGGCATCATGCACTCGACACCATGAACCACTGGGGGAGGGAGGGGGCGCACTGTGTGGATTTTTTTGCACAATTTGTTTTAATTAATTGTTTTTTCATCATATTTCATCCTGTCTTTCACACTAAGTTTACCACACTCTATCTTCTTCTTCCTCCTATCTCCTATCCCCTATCTTCCCTCTGCCGCCTCCAACCTCCTACGGTACACATGATGTCAGTACTTGATTGATTGATTGCCTTTATTGTCATTGAAAAGAGAATTTAGCGAAATTCACGTTGCTGCTCCGCTGTGGTACCAGACAATCAGCTCCTGCCGTCAGGCCGGAGGGACACACACAGGTCAGAGGTTACTACATAGACACTACAGATGCTTTAATTATTTCCCTGAACGCCTCCCCTTACCCTTTTCCTTACACTGATCACTGAACCTGACACTAAATCAGTGATGTTAAAAATGTAATGTAGCTGTTTCTTCTGTTTGTATTCATTTTATCTGACTTTTGTTATAACATTGTTTATTATTTGTGTTTTAATGATTGTGTTCATTTATGTTCTCTTTCTATTTTGCTTCTGCTCAACAGACTTGAAGATGAACTGTTTGCTCTCTGCAAATTTAAAAGACAAACATACTGTAATAGTTTTGTTTTTTTTTAACAACTGGGGACTTGCCCGTGATTGAACACCCCCTGGGAAATGTGTCCCCAAAACTAACCTATGACTGACTGACACTGACACACACACACACACACATACACACACCCTCCCACAGGCTTACATGAGCTCACGATACAGATGCCACAATTCATGCTTTGAGGAGTGAGCAGAACATTTGGAGGGCTGGGTTCTCCAAAGACCTGTCATCTGCAGATCAGGAGGCCTGCTGGGCTGCAGTAGTACAAACTGGAGACTGAACAGAGGCTTCCACAGCCATTCATAAATACACACAGATGAAAGACGGGAGATCATGCAGATTGTGCAGAGTGTTCGTGTGCCTTTATCTGAGCACAGTTTATAAAGAAACTTCACATAAGTGACATATCGTGGAGTGTGTACACGTACATGTGCATGTGTATATTTGTGTGTGTGTGTCAGTGTGTGTGTGTGCTCATTGTAATACAGTGCAGTTATGTGTAAAAGATCAAAGCAAACTGTTGCAGTGTGTGTGTGTCTGCTGATTTCAAGGTGGTCGTGAGCTGCAGCTACTAACCCCATCTTTCTGACTTCCTCCGACATCTCTCTCACACCCACATGGATCACTGACACAGACACACACACACAAACTCAGACTGGAGACACATTTAGTGAGAAACAAGAACACACGTGCGTACGTAAGCTTTGATGTGATCACCATTAAAAGTTATCTTTGGGATGGGAACAGGAGGAGGAATGACGTCGGTCAACAGTTAAAACACTTTCTGGCATAACTGAAATAGCTGCACACTCTTTTACAAGAACTTAAATGGCTTGAGTGTGTGTGTATGTGTATATATATATGTGTATGTGTGCGTGTGTCACACTCTGTTCCTGGATGTGACAGTTCACCTTGGGTGTTCTGCATTAAAGCTTTTGGGGGGGGGAGAAACATATGTTGGAAAGCAACAAAGCTGAAGGTTCCCATGTGGTTCAAGTGCATGTGGGTGTGCAACACAAACGCGTCTGTGTGCACAGGTTTCTTTTCTTCAGCTCATACCTTATTTCACTCTTAATGTTTTTCTCACCCTGTCAGAGACACTTACGTCACTTCCTATCACAGCTGCAGTCGTGCCCTTGTATTTTCTCCAAAAGCCGTTCAGAAACATGCATATTCATGTCATTTTAAACATTCACATTAAACACTTATCCTACAACACCTGTTGCTTGACGTAAAAAAAAAAAAGAAGTAAAGTTTATATACCCTCATTTGTGCCATGAAGACATCTATCATCTGTTATGGAAAATACATTTTAATGTCATAAAAAAAGCAGGTTTGGGAGGCCAGGGGGAGTTGTGCAGCCAAACTCTCTGGTTTTATTTGTTTACTTTAAAAGTATTAAATTAGAGTGATAGTAGTAATAGTATTCTTTTCTTTTAAGTCTATAATCACCAGAATGCCTCTTGTTCCTTACACAGGCCGCAGCGTTTTTATCTGACTGTGTGTTAAGCAGCGCTGTGACCTCCACGTATACGTTCCCACAAGTGGCAATGCTAATTAGAAAGAGGACAAAGTAGTGTGAGGTCTGTTTTGTTCTGCAGAGGGTGGGGTTGCCCTGGCAGCAGTTCTTAAAGAGCTGCTGCATGGCTTGAAATGGTATTAGCTTATAACCCCCCCTCGAGTCAGAAATTTACACAGAGGAGGGAGAAAGAAAAGAGGGGAGGTGAACAGATGGGAAGAAAGAGAAGGAGAAGAGAAGGAGAAGGAGAAGGAGAAGGAGAAGGAGAAGGAGAAGAGAAGAGAAGAGAAGAGAAGAGAAGAGAAGAGAAGAGAAGAGAAGAGAAGAGAAGAGAAGAGAAGAGAAGAGAAGAGAAGAGAAAGTTTTCATTGGACCCAAAAACTAATAATGAGTCATCATATAATCGCAATAAGCCTCCCCCAGCTTTGCCAGAAACAGGCACTCCATTTGAAAGGAAGAACAGAACAGCGAAGAAGAAGAAGAAAAGAAAAGAAAAGAAACTTTCCCTCAGTAAACGACCTGCTTTCCTCATCTCTGGGAAAAAAAAAAAAGTTTCCCCCACTAACAGATTAAGGCCTTTCATTTGTTTCTGGTACCAGTTGCCTTCAATATCACCGTGGCCCATCACTGCGGTTGGAGACATTCACCAGTGTGACCACTCGAAAGGTCGCCTCAATTAAGTGTTTACAGAGGAGCCTAATTCGATACAGCTAATTCAATTGAGAAAAAACAAAACATGTGTAATGGTACATGTAGATGTGATTATAGCCCTGTAACTGCACAATGATAAACAACGCGGAGAGACCCAAACCGGGAGACAAACATGCTCGTTTCCAATCTGTCCGTATTCATCATCCTCTCACCAAAACATAATAACAGACTGTAAAACAACGATGATGAGTCTCGCTATTCCCCGCTCTCCTTCACTCAGAGCTCTGGATGTTTGACCAAAACAAACAAGGCAACACTCTTTTGTTTACACTTTCATTTTCTTGAAAATCATACGAGGTAAAAAAGATGAGGCAGTTTGTTTACTGGAGTCAATCTATATCAGAAAAATTATACGGAGGCAATGATCCTCCCTGCCAGGCTCCGTGTGTTCATGTTTCAGTATATTTACAAGGAGGCGATTTGTATAAATATACGTGTAATTCTAATGACTGAGAAGACGTTCAGGACCGTCTCACTGACCTGAGGGTTGGAGCACTTGACATGAACGGGTTGCAGATCAACATGGAGGCAGACTACAAACGAGTGCCTTCCCTCAGAGCAGCTCTGCAGCTTATGGGATGTGACGGCCAGCGTGGAGGTGCAGCCCATAGGCTCCAGCAGGCTCAGGCTCCGCTGCTGCCCCAGCAGTGTGTACACGCTAAACTGACTCAGGCTTATCGTCCATGGGAAGGCATCACCTGATGGTAGATATAAGAGGAAAAAGGAAAAATGGTTACATAAAAAAAAAAAAAAAAGTGGGAGAGGGATGAAACGGTAAGAGAGAGAGTGCATGAGAGATATTGGCAGAGAGTGAGAGGAGCAGGGAGGATGAGAGAGGGAGACGTCATGTGAAGAGGGAGAGCGAAGAGCACAAGCCAAGTCGTTGCGAAATTGAGAGAGAGAAGGAACGAAAAGATAGAAGAAAGATTCAGAAGAGATTTTTTCAAAGAACGAAGGACAAAAATGATATGGATTAAAAGGATCAGAGAGATACGTCAGCAACGCACTTTATCAAAAACATTATGACATTATTTCCCTCTTAGCTTTAAGCTGAAAGACAAACTAAAAGGAGTGAGGATCCAAAACACTAAAACACACACAGTGAAAGCGAAGGTGGGTTTTTGAAACCAGATGCCACCCTCGGAGAACTTGGACGTGTTAACTTGCTGACCCTGGTGGACCCGTCTCACGGAGCAGAGGGGAGCTTGTTCGCCAGCACAGGGCCATGAAGAGCACATTTCCCACGCACAGTAGGGTAGGACGCTTTGATCCGCAGCATTGAAAATGAGAGATGAAGAGTTTTTCAAAGTGTAGGAATGAATTACTAAAAGCATGGGTTGTTAATTTTAACGGCAACATTGACAAGGCTGCTGATGTCACTGTTTTTGCTGTCGTTTTTCTTTCTCCTCTGTTTTTGAAATCTGTATGCCCAATGCTGATGTCATTGAAGAGTTGAGAGAGAGAGAAAAAAAAAAAAAAAAAGGAGGGTGGCCCATTTTTTTTTCTCCTGCAGAGAAAACACTGCTCAACCGTCTGAGTGTTGCTTATGTTAACTCTACCAGGTGTGCAAACCACATGTGCGAGATCTATTTCTCAAAGTCGCTCTACTTAAGTTTGTTTGTCTTTTGTCATGGTAAATGAGTAGCAGAGGGTCAAAGGTTTGTTCAGTGTTGAAAAGGCCATAATGATGATGAATACACATTATGTAGCCTATTACTATTATGAAACCATTAATTTCAATTATTAATCAAAGCAAATTCATTCGTAATAAAACTTAAGTAGATTTTCCCCACCCATTGAAATTTACTTTCCAACACTCCCATTTTTAACCTGTGAACTTATCTCCGTCATTGTTTTCCAAAGTCTAAATTCGTTTTTTTTTTCTCCCTCATTTCAACTTTCAAATCAGTCTTTTTTGACACCAGGCCATTTGTTTCTTTCACTGTGTGCTTGTTGTTCTTCCTCACTTTTACAGATTGTTCTTGAGGTTGATCATCATTCATTAGACACCGTTCGAACACCTACCTTCCTCTAAGATGGGCTTGGAGACCTCGAAGGGCAGCTCCTGCAGTGGCTCCATGTACTTGTGCCCAGCGCTGAGGACACTGATCTGGGGCAGGCAGACCACCAGGGTCCCCGGCATGGAGGGCTGGTTGTGGTACCAGCTGCGGACGGTGCCGGGGATGTCACCGCAGATGATGGTGCTCGGGGAGGGGAGGCTGTCGTTGGGCAGGAACACACAGCACGACTGCAGCTCCAACTGGAGGAGGAGGAGGAGGAGGAGGGAGAGAAAAATAAAGGACACATAAAAAATCATGTTAATCAATTCTGTGAAACTTGATCAGCTACCAGCCACCTGCCTCGCCCCCCCTCCAACTCCGAGATCATTTTCAGTGAGCTAAGGGGCTCAGGGGGCACAGCACTGAGTCAACATTAGACGACTTGGATTGCAATGGAAAGGATCTAATAAAGAACGTGTGCACAACTGTGGGTGTTACTGGAAAAGACTAAACACCCTTAATAATTCTTTCCTTTCAAACTTTAAAAACTAAATTTGTGCTGATATTATTCACAATAGTTTCTGTGTTTTTAAAAATGCCCATTTCAAACCAATGTGAAATTCCATATCTGGGCACCAGAGCACCTTTTACAACTTAAGCGACTGATGACATTTCAATCTTACACTTCAAACACTCTTTAGGTCTTTCTTTTTTTTAAGGGATCAGACCAAACCAGATGTGCTGTAGCCTATCACACATATATCTGTTCGAAAAAGACCAATTTTACAAGACATTAAGTCAGTAGCTAGTAGCGGGAGAGTAAGCAGTATTAAATCTGTCGAGGCCTTCATGTTTTTTTGTTTTTTTTGTCTTTTTACATTACAGAGGGGCTCCACTGATTTAAAAGACCCGTTAACAGAAAGGAGAGGAGAACAGGGTCCGGGGGGCAGACAGCAGGTGCTGCAAGGCACTCACTCTGTGTGTGTCAGTGTGTAGAAAACATTGGGACTATGATATGGTACTGTATGCACTCTTTTATTCTTTAGCACCATTATACTGTAAGTCCGATGAACAATATTTCATTTCATTTCATTTTGATTTATTTCATTCATGGTTTCAAACGGTTGCACATATTTACATAATGTACACATAGTCACCAAAAAGTGAAACGGAGCAGGATGAAGAAGAACTAGTACCTGCCCCTTTCTATAGTTATATTTGCATCGGCTTTCTATCAACACCAATATTATGCACTATTTCAAAAAAATTAAAGATGACAAAACAGATAATAACATATTCACAGATGCATGTTCTCTGTTGACATTTACTTGTGCAGTTTTCTGCTAACATCCCTCACACAGGCCTGTATACGGAGCACAGCTCATTGTAGTCGAGAGAGAGAGAGAGAGTGAGAGAGAAAAAGAGTGTGAAAGACAGAAAGAGAGAGGGAGAGAAGGAGAGCTAAAGAGAAAAAGAGGGGAACAGCTATGGTTTCACATTCATCTCACGCTGCTTCCTCTTTTGATTACTCTTCAAAGGGGGTTTGAAATCTGAACACTTTTGCACACTGACACATAAGGTTTTGGCCTTTTTAAGAGCTGGCACGCAGGAAGAAAATCCACTGACACTGCCTGGTCTGCTGCAGATCTTAGAAGGGTTAAGCTGTAAAGCAGGCAGACACACGGAAACCGTTGGGTTTAACACTGTGACTCTGGTCTGCACCTTTAGCTCACCGCCTGAGGCTAATGCTCTCCTGCTGGACATCTTGGTTTAGTCATACACATTATTTCACATCATTACACCTTATACCTCTTTTTCTTTAGCTTTTTTAGGGCGTTTTTTATTTTCAACCATCGAGATATTTTCTGAGCGACGGTGTTTGGCTGATGCTCAATAACTGGGTGTGTCAGTATGTAGAGCGTAAGGACACAGGAAGGAAAACCCAGGAGCAATGACATCCAATAATGCTTTTTTATTACAGGGCTTAATCTACCAAGACTGTAATGTCGTTTTTAGTATGTCAATAAATCAGTAAGTCAATAATCGGGTCATACTTAAGAACTATAGTGAGTGTTTGCTCTGGCTGTCACTGGGGCAGAGGGAAAAAAACAAATGAAATTCCTCACGTTTACTGTATGAGGCTGTTACCATCAAATGTTTGTAATTTTTTGTTTTTAATACATCGATAGTAGAGTTAACATCAACAATGATATGCTTTGAAATTGACTGAACTTTCCATCAATCTGCAATTTGATTAAGTGGTGATTAACTTAATGCAGAACCAGGCTGAAGTGTAGTTCAAACACACAGAGACCTATATATCTGTGTATACATGAGAAATCTTAACCCTATTACTGCCAGAGATAAACATATGTACTATGTTCAATCATAACAAATACTGAAAGTAATCTTATACTTAAACATTTGCTGTTTCAAATGGGTCATTTCAGATTCTACCATACGGACCAACTGTAAATGACCAACTGCAGTTACCTACTGTAAATATATTTTAGTTCCTCTACAGTATCTGATGGTTGACTAAATCTGTCATCATATATCAAACTTTGGGAGTCCCAGCTATAGAAAATCATAGGAAAATATTAAACACGAAAATAAATGTTCACTGATGAGCCGTTCATCCTGTTTAAATACGAAAGGGAAACCGGCCGGCGTGAATCTGAGAAGACACAGATGTAAGATTCTTTAGATATTTCATTTTATATGAAAATGTATTGACATTAGTGGGATATTTATCCAAAAACGTAACAGTAGATTTTGTTAGTAACTATTTAGAAAGGTTTAGTATGTGACTTTATACTTCAGGTTAGCCAATGTCTTTGGAAACCCAAAGGAGAAGGGAACTGTATCTGTATTAAAAAGCAGGTTGTGCCATAAAATTATGAATTTATAATCACAGACGGGCAGCTATACATGGGAACCTACTGCATAAGTTACCGTCATAATTGTTCCAGTGAATGTGTACAATAAAACAAAATATAATACCCCTTAGTGGTGTTTGCTTATGATGACTGTAATGCTTTACTGCTGTTCCCCATGGCAACACAAAACCAAAGATGATGTCAAGTGTATGGTAGCTGCAGACTTGCCACATCACACAGTGAAATACTAACAATAATCAGATAACATCTCTCAGATGACAGACAACAAAGGGGGAAAAAAAAGATGAAAAATTGAACGTTCTTCTCTGGGCATAGCGACCGCTGTTTCTACGTGTTTACACCACTGCAAAAAAAAAAAAAGAGGCTCCAAAGGCTTCAAAGGGCCATAGTGTGTAATGGAAAATAAAATGGCATTACAGTCCTAAATCTGGGTGATAGAACACTAATCTTTGGTAAGCTGTTTCTAACCCCTCCTCCTCCTACTCTCCTACTCCACTCTTTGGGTGACAGCTAATAAAAACCACAAAAAATTCAGAAACAAAAAAATGCTCCAGGACACAATGGCAAAAGAACAAGAGTCCAGGAGAGGATGAGGATGAAGAGCAATTGCTTTCCTCTTAAGTGATGCACAGTTCAAGTCAAAGTGGTAGTAAAGTACCTGGATCTGGTGCTCAAATGAGAGTAAAAACCAAGGGAAATAATACTAAACCAAACAGATGAATAAGCTTATTGGTCGTCAAATATCTTCCCAGGGTCTGGATTAAATCATGCTAAAAGTCTGTGTGGCCTGAGAGTCCATGAACACGCTACTTTTTCGAAATACATACCGACTCCAGGAGGCAACAAAGTCACTGGCAAAAGTTGTATCCAAGACAAACATGGTAAACAAGAATGATCAAAATATAGTGGGAACTAGAAAGCACTCAAGAGAGAGAGAGCACGACGACTCTGCCAAGGCTGTACAATTGTCTACATTTGTTATTTTAATAATAGAAAATGTTTATTTCACTGAGTGTTTCATGTGAAGTGTAGTGAAATGGCGTAAAGGTGCCAGATATTTTTTTTTTGACTCGAGTACAATAACTCGTGGGAAAATAGAGAGAATATGTTAAAAATCAAAATGCAACGCTGACTGAGAGATGACTAAAATGTATAGTTTATAACCTCCTCCTCTGTCAGAGATGGCATAACTTTAAGGAGTGGATGAAATATCTCTGCTACACCCGAATGTCACACAAGAACTTTTAACCTTTAAGGGGCAACGAAAACGCCGGCTCTCCATGAACACTGCATGAAACAGCAGGTCACCCTGGTTAACCTGTGACCTCTGTGACCTCATGTTTAAGTTAAGACTCTCTGTTGCACACCACACACACACAAGCAGCAGCCATATACTGCATCCAAACGAAGACAACGGGGGTAACGAAGGACAAGCGCTGCCTGTCACCGCTGAACAACACTGACAGATCCAAACAGAGAAACAAGCATGAGCTCAGATTATTATGGATCACGATGATGAGGTATTTTCTGTATCTCTAATTGAAATGACCAGATACCACAAGGGAGGGGCGGAAACACTTCAGTACACGTTAATACACAGAAGATGTTAGTGAACTCAGATACGAACCTTTGAAAAGGATTCGACCGAATTTGGCGCCGTCACGGAGACTTTCTACGTTCCTGATGCGCTTGATGATGTGTGTCTCTGATGACCTTTGATAATTGATAACAGTAACTAGGACGGTCATGTTTACAATTGGCCTGGGTTTGTAAATTGATATGATAAGGCCGCCTGGAGATTTAAAAAAAACAAAAAAAAAAAACATTTAAAAACATGATGATAGGATACTGGAGATGGAGTTCAGTGGGAGAGGAGAGGATAGGAGAGGAGAGGAGGAAAAGAAATGGAAGGAGAGGAGAGGAGAGGAGAGGAGAGGAGGAAAATAAATGAAAGGAGAGGAGAGGAGGAAAGGGAAGGGAAGGAAATGGAAGGAGAGGAGAGTAGGAAAGGGAAGGGAAGGAAAGGGAAGTAAATGGAAGGAGAGGAGAGGAAATGGAAGGAAAGGAAAGGAAAGGAGAGGAGGAAATGAAATGGAAGGAGAGGAGAGGAGAGGAGAGGAGAGGAGGAAAAGAAATGGAAGGAGAGGAAAGGAGGAAAGGAAAGGGAAGGACATGGAAGGAAAGGAGAGGAGGAAAGGGAAGGAAATGGAAGGAAAGGAGAGGAGCGGAGGAAAGGAAAGGAAATGGAAGGAAAGGAAAGGAAAGGAAAGGAGAGGAGAGGAGAGGAGAGGAGAGGAGAGGAGGAAAGGAAAGGAAAGGAAAGGAAAGGAAAGGAAAGGAAAGGAAAGGAAAGGAAAGGAAAGGAAAGGAAAGGAAAGGAAAGGAAAGGAAAGGAAAGGAAAGGAAATGTAAGGAGAGGAGAGGAGAGGAGAGGAGGAAAGGAAATGTAAGGAGAGGAGAGCAGAGGAGAGGAGAGGAGGAGAGGAGGAAAGGAAAGGGAAAGAGAGGAGAGGAGATGAGAGGAGGAAAGGGAAAGAGAGGAGAGGAGATGAGAGGAGAGGAGAGGAGAGGAGAGGAGAGGAGAGGAGAGGAGAGGAGAGGAAAGGGGGAGGGACCAGAGGGGAGTCCAATGTTTGTGTTACGGGGTTATGCCATGGTTGCACACACAGCAAAACACATCAGAAAGAAAAAAAAATGTTTTCTGTCCTCACAGGTCAAAGTGGGAAGCAAGTGTGTGTGTGTGTAGGTGTGTGTGTTTCATGTCACAGCTTCAAGTGTAAAAGTTAAGGTTGTGCAGGACTGTGTTTGGTATTCCACAAAATTGTGTTTAACAGCCCTGTAACAGGCCAATAAACACAGCACTGGAAGCAGTTAGCCTGTGTGACAATGTCCCCCTACTGCAAGCTGATAGACATGCCAGGGTTGTGTATATTTTTGTGAGTGTTTGTCTATATGTGTGTGTGTGTGTGTGTGTGTGTGTGTGAGAGAGAGAGTGGGAGTGGGAAAGCATGCACACTGTCTGCTGCAGCACAGGACGAGAAACTGACAGGTACTGTATGCTTAAAACTAAAGTTTGTGCAGTCAGTGACATTGCTTTCGAGGCAAAAGGCCACGCTTGCTTGCTGCATGTTTTTGTACTCACCAGCCTCTCACAGGGTTCAGCTAAACTAAATTATATCATTATCCATAACAGGATAGTGGAAATGTATTTTCTGTTGGGGTTAGCTCTCTGTTAGGGGAGTCGCATGGAAAGGCAGCTTTTTCCCAACAAAAGGAAAATTTCTGAGATGAATTTAAAAATAGAAACGGGCACAAATAATAATCTGAAAAGCCAGGAGTATAATTGCAGTGTGGAATAACTGTTACACAACTTTTACCCTCTGCGGGGTCCGGCTGTTGTAATGTGGAATACAACTGCAGCAAAAATGGATGACAGACAGATGGCCTCTGGAAATAAGTCAGGTACACGGAATAACAACAAATACAGAACAAGAGTGTGCAGCACTTTAGTAACTGTGAGGTTTCAGAAAGGTATCAAGAGGGGGACAGAGGATTATCAGAGACATGTGATGATTACTGTAGTTATGATAAAGATTCAAGTTCAATGTATCTGTTGGCTATAGGTTTAGGAATGGCAGGTGTGTCCATAACTCAACATCATGTCGTAACAGGTTAAGAGTTAAAGAGTCGTGATTCTTCATTCCTTCGCTCCAATGACATCATGTCCTGTCAAAGTGAAACTAAATCTATTAACATAACATATGAGTTAAATGTCAGCAGCACCTCCGTTCCCCCCAGTGCCTCTAATGACAGATTCATTCAGGAAAAAACACTGCAGGGACACTGTCAGAGTGTGTCTCTGTGTGTGTCTGTGTGTGTATTCAGGGAGTATGGTGTGTCACTTGCAGCACACTCTATTAATATACTTCAAAAACAGAGGAAACACGTTTCAATTTTGACCAGGAAATCTCCATTTTAAAAAAAAAGAAAAAAAAAAGACTGAAGCCAATCAACTCCTTATGAGGCTGCTGCATGTGCTGGGGCTTTCACTGTAAAAACATGCTCAAATGACATTCTTACAAATTTACAAAGGCACACACACACATCATACAGTGAACGGGACACGCAAAAATAAAATAAAATAAAAAAAGCTCTGTGGCCTGAAGCCAAAACACCTGAGTTAACATCCCCTGTCTTCTTTTTTCTTTTTTCTGAGAGAGCCCTCATTTCTCTCCAATATCCTCCCTGAGCCCTGGCACTGTGCTCACCACTTCCTCTGAGGGATGGTAGATGCAACGGCACAAAAAAAAACAACCAAAAAACTTGGTTATACAACTCCACTGAATTTATATGGTTATATCCCCCTGCACTACTACTGGATGTTGAACAAGTTCAGTAAAACAAGCTGGCTGCTGCATCCCTTCTCCTCCTCCTCCTCCTCTTATTATTATGTTTGCCCTGAGGGTGAAATCACCACAAACTGCATCCAAAAAGCTGCAGCGAGGGGGGAAACTCCCCTTCAGTATGGTTTCCACAAGAGAAGTGGGGATACTGCTGTTTGGCACCGAATCAGAGACGGAGCAAGAGATTGTGTGTGTGTGTGTTGTTTGTACTTATGAAGAATCCTACCCATCGCTGCCTTTCATCAGCAAATCCTTGGTATGTGGAGGGAACGTCTGTGTTATCTGGTTGGCTCATTCAGACATGAGCGGGGAGGAGAGAGGAAGGGTGGGGGGAGAGATCTGACAATACGCAGCCATCAGTGGGCAGAGACGAGCTGGAAATAATATAGGAATCAGTATATCATGTAGCATGATAGGCCAGCGGTCTTCAGATGTGTAAGTCTCAGTATATGCACACTGACAAACACAGGACTCAGTAAAAAAGCCCGAGGCCTCGGAGAGCGAGCGTGCCAATGGTTTTTGAGTGACAGCCTGTTATTTAGTAGGTGACCATTGCTTATCCTGAGACTTAGGCCTTGATCCCTCCCTCTTAGGCCTCTAAATGAACAAGGATCTTCTTACACTTTGATCTGCAGTCACTTCAATCTGAACTGTGGATCAGGAAGCCAGCATACACTGTCAGGAGGAAGTAAATAAGAACTACAAGAACATTAAAAAATCCTGAAACATATCCATTTAGAGGGGACTCTTGTGTTTAAATGGGAAGATGCCAAATTACTCTTTTCTTTTCGTCTTTGTCTTTTGCTTCCTTCTCATCTCCGCCTGGCATCACATCACAGAGTCTAAATATGGGTTTGTTCCATCTTCTTGTTGCAACTTCAGCTCAGTTTTGCTCCTCATCACGTCTCTGCTCCATCAGATAGTGTTCACGATCCGGCCACATGTTTGGACCCTGTTTCAAATCATTCAGTCTCAATACCCCCAAAAAGCGTCCCTCACTTCCTGCTCTCTCTCTCTCTCTTCCTGCAGTGGGAGTGTATGACTTGTCTCGAGTAGCATTTCTCCCTTGAGTCTTTGTGAAGATGGTTTATCTGGTTCCAGCAGAGCAGGTTCTAATAGAGAGGAAGCAGAGGGCCAAACACACTTAAGCTTTAAAAGGCTGGGGCCATGTGGAAATGGCCTATATAACCACAGGAGGCTCTTAGGATCCGCCGGGCTTCGCCAGTAAATGACAGAACAGTGAGTTAGACGGAGGACAGCCTGTCTACTCTGGAGGAGTACATTATTTTCAGGTCGTCACTGTAAGAGGGACAGTTAAATGTTTCAAACATAAACAGGTAGAAAACTCAGTTTCAGCTTTCATGAATACACAATGATTAAAACTGTGGAATATACTGTATCTGCTCTAAATGCTCTCCTTCACACCATATCGAAAGTTTGAGCCTCTGCTATATGAACCGTTTTTCCGCCAGGTAAAGTAATGTTTATTAAAGTACAGATTTTATAAAAGTCATCTCTGCAGATTAATGTGTCCTCGCTGAGCCCATAAAAAAAACCTGGCCCTCCATATTGATACGGCAGAGACATGATGATGCCGAAGTGTCCACTCATCTTGAAAACCACTTACAGCAGCACAGCTGTCCCGCTAAATAATCCTGACCGCACTAAACACAATTTCTGACACAGTCCTCTAACTTGGAGCCACACAATAAAGTACGTGTCTGACATTTGTCCTGTGGTGCTGATGTGAAGCTTATTGTTTTTATATCACTGCAGAGAACAGAGACTTGGAGGCCCCCGTTTCTGTGCAGAAAACCAAAAAAAAAAAAAAAACCCCTGTAGGCCAAGATCACCTCACTGTGTGTGGAGCGACCCCACAACATGTGAAGCGCACACACTCGCACATAAACTTGCACGTTCAAGCACGAATGAACCGACACGTTTTTTTCTACACACAATAAGCAAAGCCATGACACACAGGAAATCACCCAGAGATAGAGGAGAGGAAATTAGAAACACCCTCCCAGCATCCCCAGTGAAAACATTTGCAACTCTGGAGCAGAAAAATCTCAGCGGAGAGATCGGCAGCAAACGGAAAGCACATTCCTTTGTTTTTAAGAACCTGATACCTCTCCAAATGTAATCTTCCTGTGACTGCACCAGACGGGACACTGTGTTCGTAAATGGCCAGTCGAATGAACAGAAGGTCCACACAGAGCAAACCCCCCTCCTCCTCCTCCTCCTTCTTCCAATCTCTCTGGATACCCCACCCACTGTTAACCTCCTGCTCCCCCCTTCCTCTGCATATCCTCCTAGCATTCTCCGCTTTGTCCAAAAGCACATTTGGAATAGTGGGTGTAATAATGTAAATAGTGTCTCCATGTAAATTAACATGATTAATGTGTGTATCTGAAGATGACACCGTGCAGATGTGTGTTGTGGTGCACGGATGTACACAACTTGAGTTTTTTTTCTCCTGCGACCGCAGAAAGCAGCTTTCCTCCCTGATGTCTATGAGAAAGGCATCTATCCGTGATGCCTCCTGACAACAGATAGGCTAGGTCTCACCCACATGCCACCACAAGCAATAAGCTTGTGGCCTGGCACGGCGGCGCAGCCAGGCAGCCAGCCATCCCTGTGGCTCTGCATTCCTCTCTTATAACACTGCTTACAGAAGCTGACAAGCACTGGAGGTCTCTCTGGCCGAGGTGGAAATCTGCAAAAATAAACGCTTTAGGTGACATGAGGGCTTTGTTTGTTTCTGCTGGCCCGGCTGTTTGTGTTAGCGCGGTGGGTTAATTGCAACTTTGATCGCTGCGTTTATTGATCCAACAGTGGCCTTAGGAGTGTGGCTGGCCCGGCCTGCTTCGCCTGCGTCTTCCCCCCCACCCTCTCACCCTTCTGATCTTAAACAAATCACCCCTCCACCACCCCAGCATGGTGAGCCACTGCAGATGGGGTCTTAGGGGTGGCCACACCAGAATAGCACTGAGGATGCACTTGGACAGGCTGGTCATAAGTGGTACTCGTGACGTGATAGCTAGAGAGTGAGGCCAAGGACAAACAGCACATGGGAGCTTAGTTTTGGTAAGAGAGAGGGCCTCTTAATTGGGGATGGGTGAACCGGTCTGGAATGGACAGGCAATAGGCGAGGCTTTAGGTGAGGATTTAGTTTACCGAGAGCGAGCTGATGAATTCAACAAAGTCCAAAAAGCTGATGGCAGCTCTCTCCCCTCACTGTCGAGGTGGGGCTTATGCAAGATCCATGGTACAGCTAAGAGCTTAGACAGAAGCCTTGACACACGCAGCCAGCTGGACTGCAGTTTGGTCAGATATGAAATAGGCTTGGCTTGGTTCATCTACAGTAGTGATGTGGCCAGATCATTCTTGCTCTGGGCTATCTGAAGTGCAGCGGAGGTGGCTGTGATTATGTTATGCAGTGTGCACTACTGGGTCAACTTGAATCAGATGGCGAGAGTCTGCAGATGAAAACTGATTTCATTGGCGAACTGGCAACATTTTTCTTTTTCTTTTTACCATTCTTGATTTATGCAGTGTGACCTGTTCGAGCAGTTGAAGCCGGGCTGTTTGGTCTCATTTGACCCGTGTTTGGCATGAACTCCTCCTCTGTCCCAAGACAAGGGGTGCATGCATGCTCCAACTATTCAGCCAGAATCACCTCCAAACAAGCTTTCCAAAACACATTGTGAAGAACAAGAGAGGGGGAGGAGGGGGAGGAAACCACACATAATTTTTCCCCATCAATTTTTAAAACATCCCAATCTTGAAATTGTAGCTGCTGTGACAATTTTGTACTTAACAAAAGCTGCAGTGTATCAGATTTTTTTTTCTTTTTTATCCTAATGAAAATCAGTTCCAGATCTCTGGGTCTTCGGAGGTTCACGACGCTACAGACACACGAGGATACCGGTGAGCGCTTTTCCAGCGCAGCCCGCTGCAACGGGTCAAATATCCTGCACATGATCTTTAATGACCATCAGGTCAACAGTGTATTGACACAGCAGCAGCAGATGATGGAATGTGAATCTGGCCACACATGCACAATAACACACCCATCAACATGTGTATGAGGACACACACACACACACACACACACACAGTGTCCTCACTGGTCGGTAAACAGCCAATAACACATCTACTGTTACACTGTGGGGTCTTGATTTAGATCAGGCGACACCAGAGTACGACTGCATAATCAAGAGAGAATGTGCAGCCTTTCTCTTATTCTCTCCATCATATCCCCACAGTACCTGCCCTCGTATCGCTCTCTGCTCCTCTTTCTCTCCTTCCTCGCAATTTGCTCTCTCTCTCTGTGTGTTGGAGACTCGCTTCTGCCCTCAGCAATTATCCTCCTCTCTGTTTGCATTACAACCAATCAGCACGTAGTTTTTCTATTAGACAACCAGGGACTGAAAACTATAAAAGCCAGTTCGTTTTCCCGTGCTCTTAAACCTAACACCATGACATTACATTTCCTAATGTCCCACAGACTCTCTGTCAGAGAGAATAGGATTCATCTCGGGACTGAAAAAACACTCCACAGTGTGCAACAAGGTATTCTATCATGCATAATTGCTTAAATATGCAATATTTGCAGTTGACAAATTGAGTTGAACATACTGAATGACCACCAGTCAGTGTGTGCAGTGTGGTTTAACTCAGTTTGTGGTCTAAGTTTTTGTAAAACAAGCATGCTCCGTTTGAAAAGTAGTTCTTCTGAGGGGATGCACTGGAAAACGTGTGGGCAGCGTTTTGTGTGTGAGGGGGATTACAGATTAAATTCATCGCCGTTTTATTCTAACAGTTTTATTGTGATGGATGCTCCACTGAATCGTCTTGATTTAAGCGTCTTTAACCAAACACAGTTTCAAAGAAATGCTAACCTTGAACTCTGATTAAACACAATATTCAAGGAATAAATACAGACCTGTTTTTTTTCCTCAAACCTCAGGGTTTGTAACATGACGGTTTAAATCTGATACGTTGACATTTTATTACCACAATCCCCAAAGAAACATGGTGTTTTAAGTGACACAAAATTGCAAATCATTTAGAAATTGTGGGATCTGACGGACAGGGAGGATGAGGTGTAGAATGGGGGTAAGATGGGATGGAGGGAGGGAGGGAGGGGGGAGGGAGGAGGGGCAGAGGATGAAGTAATGTGCCTGCAGAAGGCGCTCCAGCCGAGGGTCAGATGCTGTTCATGGAAACCATCTGGCCGGCTCGATCTTAGCCACACCAAACATACAGTACACATGATCCTCCTTTCTATCTCTCTCTCTCTCACTTTCCCCCCTGCTTTCATACTGCCTGTTTTTTTTCTCCTCCTTCCTCCTCTTCCTTACCTCCCCTTCCCTTTCCATCACTTTACCTTTTCTACCCCACTGCTTTTTCTCCTCTCTCTTTCTCTCTCAAAAATATCCTACTCATTAATGCATGGCAGCTGCAGGGAGCAGTGTTACTTCATTTTTCCATGGCAACGGTCTCTCTGTTTCAGCAGATCCCATTTCAGTTTTGGTAGCAACGTGCTCTTTTGCCAACGCTGAACACATTCATGTGTTAAATAGAAGGAATTATTGCAAAATTCCTGAAATAGAATAACCATCCGGATCACTTGCAATTATTATCGGGGGCCCGGAGAGAACATGGGTGTCCTCGGCTTGAATGGGCGGGAGAAGAGGAGATGACAGGGTGAAAAGTAGTAGGGGTGAGCGGCAGGGGAGAAGGGCAGATAGGGAACAAGCTGGGGGGCAGAAATACAATACAGGGGACAAGAGAGGCAAACTGATAGGATGCACTTATATGTAAGGAACAACAGCGCCAGGAGCTGGAGCAGGAGAGAGAACGAACAGCAAGGGTCTGAACTGTGAAGGCTGAGGGCAAGTGGCCATTTAAAAGTCTGCCAGTCCGCGCTGGCCAACGTGACAATTGCAGCGCTGCCCTTCAGCTTAATGCAAAGTGACGAGTAAAATAACAACACCTACACACATGATGATAGCCTTGCATGACCAAGAAACTTAGTTGCCTCTTCAGGGAAACACACACACGCACACACACGCACACACGCGCACACACACGCACACACACACACTGTACTATGCGTAATGTCATGAAGACTTCACCACCAGTTTGGATGGTATGTCCCTCTGACCTCACCACTCTGTGTGAGAAAGACTCTGACTCTTCTGCTATAAATCAATATATTTTTCTCTCCCTCCTACGACTCACTGTTTCTTTCAGTGCATCGTTCCTGAGAGTCATGCGCACTAATCAATAACAACGTGAGACAGCTATATGCAGCGAGTGAACCGTCTCTTTCTCTTTGAACCAGTTGGCTGGTCTGTTTTCAGCATTAGCCGTCCATCTGCCTATTTCATGGACAGTTTTTAAGGAGATTAAAGACAGTTCTCTCATGGCTTCGAATGGATTAGGAATAATGTTTCGGCCATTTTCATTGCAGGGTGAAAATCGCCTATCATTGCTAGCGAGGTAACAAGAGAAGAGGGTCTTATAAATGGAGATAGATAGGAATGTGCTCCATTTGAAGTCATAAAAAGGAGCCATGGCTCAGAGTTTGGTTAAAGCGCTCGGCCAAACCCGTGACAAAGCGCGACAGTCACAGATTCAGATGATAATCAGCGCCTGACACTGTCCGGTGTGTGTGACAGAGAGAATGACCAGGAGCCTGTGGTGGCCGTGTCTGTCCTTGAACAAGACAAGTGTGGTGTAAGTAAGGAAGGGTGATTTTAGAGCAGAGCAGCACTACAAATGGAAATTGTGCATGTTCTGCTTTTTCCAGCTGCTATTCTGGGTTTTAGACTCTGAGTGGGATATGCGTCTAAGACATTACATAAGCTATATTCAAGTTTAGAGTCACACTGTAATGAAATGTACAGTACAGTGGGGACAAAATTGCTTGCACAGACTTTTTGAGGTTAAGCTGTTTCTTGAGGTAAGGTAACGGATGACACAGCAAAGTTCATTAAACCATGAACAACTTGAACCTCGTGCTCTTTTTCCATCCTTCATTGTCGTTATAATCTGACCCATTTGTATTAAAATAAACCCACAGACTAGAATCTGGACAAGAGCTCTACCTCTGCTATGAGAGAAGACTTTCTAAAATTAATCTCAATTAACAGTTATCTCATATGCCTATTTTGTTTTAACAGCTTTACAGTAAGTGATCTCAACTGTGGTAAAATAATAAATAATAATAATAATAATGAAGTATATTATGTCATTTCTCTTCCTGAATCTCATTCCCCCACCTTCTCTCTGTCCCTGGTGCATGCCTTTCTCCTGTAAAAAAGATGGAAAGAAATCCCTGCATGCCAAATTGGGCACATGTGCGGCATAAGTGTGAGCCATTAGGTATTCTGTTTACACCACACTAAAATAAATGTGGTTTAAGTTTGGGGATATCCAAGGCCTGGGGTACCAGCTGTCAGGTCGTTCCGTTTGGTCCGCTCCCACTCCCATGTCAACAGGACAGACTGTTTCCTAATTACTGCTGCAGTACATGGTGTGGTCCCAGTTGCACAGCCAAAGGGGACAGAGGAAAGTGGAGGCAATGACGGGCTTAGCAAACTATTAGAGGGTTGAGTTAATTTTTGTGGAAGTACTGTAAACAGCTCAATGGGTTGACATGGGACCTGGGCTCTGGAGAGTTACTTCAATTCACATGTGTCATGCTCTCTTTCATGTTTGACTGACATCAGTTTGTGTGGTCCTTGCAATGAGAATTAAGACGAATTAAAGTCGCTGGAATTGTGCATCATTTGCTTTTGTTTACATGCACAGAGAAACTTCTTTACAAGCCATATTCCAATCAAAGGCTAATTTAGATGTTTACCTGCACTTTGTATCCATGTTCCCTTGAATAAACCTGTTGATATAAAACTTCTGTCAACGTGTGATGAACAGTCCAACCCTAATTTGAAAATGGGATCCAGGTAAGTTACGATCCCCGTGGCGATGTGTGTTTCAGTGACCGTGTGCTACAGATAAACAGTTGCACATTGCAAACCAATATTCAGAAATGAACCCAACACAACACTGAACACAAAAACATCCTGCTGCCCAAATCAATAATGTTCCACACCAGGAAGGAACGGGTCATTAAAAAAACCTGTCCCATTCGCTACGCAAAAAACCTCATGCCAGTATCCCTGAGAGGTTTTTTTTAATTGAACTCAGAGGCAGAAAGGTTAAGTGTCGAGTGCATCAGCCAGGTTGGTTGTTGAAAAGACAAAGGAGGCCCAGAGTTAGAGGATTTCATCTACGCAGTGTGTGCGTGTCAGCGATACTCAAACACACACAGGGCTTCACAACTTTGCACGTAAAAAAACTAAACTTCATCAATACACCTGCATGAGCTTTAACATGTAGAAGGCGATGTTTTGATGTGATAACACATCATCTCTCTCACTGCAGGTGTTAAGACTACAGCGTTTATGTGATAGACATGTTGCACCCACCCACCCTCAAAACTACACCACCCAGGTTCCAAGCTGAAAACTATGTTCAGAGTTGTCAGTACAGTACCATACTTTCTGATGGTGCTAGTTGTGATATGGGCTCATGTAACTGGTCCATAATGGGCGGGATTGAACATATTCGGTTCAGACAGACAACAAAGGGACATTCAGCCAGCCAGTCAACCAAAAAGTCAACTTACAGGCTTAATAGAATAGAATAGCTGAATAGAAAAGCTTCTTCCAGATGTGTGCGTGGCAGCCAGTAACTACTGTTTAAGGTCAAGTTGCAGGGTTGACCCTGGATGAGAGGTGGGGTACTCTCATCACAGGGCTGATATAGATTTAGGGGTGGTGGCAAACATACAAGTAGAGTTCAATGACAATGACACCCACTGTATGGATAATTCAGAGGCACCAATTACCCTACTTCATGTTTCTAAATTGTGGAAGGAAGCGGAAACACCCCACAGGTATGTGAAGAACGTGCAGACCCCTCAGAGAAAAGCTCTAGCTCCATGCCGCATTGGACCTTTCACTAAGGAGCAATGACATCGGACTGTCATTCAGCCTGGCAGAGGCCTGTTTTATCTTGAACATATATTCCTATACAGTACACACCTTTGAGCAAGCGAAGTTGAGCATACGGTGAAGTTTGGTACCTGTAAAGTTAGACGTTTCACAGCATCCCAGGCATGAGCTATGAGCTCCTTCATTCTTTCCTCTGAGCTGGTCCACGACTCCACCGCGGCCGTATCAGGCATCACCTTCATTGGGATCGACAGGGGACGTGATTCTGGGGGAAAAAAGAAGGTGAGAAAGACAAAGTACATGGGATTATTTTAAAACAGGCGTATTATCCAAACACATCAGATGGACTGTGCACATCCAGTCCTGATGTGAGTTAAGATTTATTTAACCTTTCGGTCTGGGGCTGAAATACCCTCTTCACCACAGAAGTATTAAATAAAAATCCATAAATGGTGCATAAGAAAATCCACTGTCCTGCTATTCATCATTTATTTAACTCTCTTCATAATTCACTGTTATTTTCATTTGTTGTACAACAGTATCATGTTATATGATGTTTAACTGACACTTCATTGAGGTGATGTAATGTTGGCAGGTTTCTTGTCTCCAACAGTGGGAGAGAGGGAACTATAAGAGCTGGGAGAATGCACACATGCACAGAAAACACACACACACACACACACACACTTTTACATCTATCTTTGTGAGGACATTCACTCATATCCGCCAGCTCTTTACCCTAAACCTTATCCATCACAACTAAACGCCTAAAGCCAAACCATACCCTAAACCAAAAACAAGGTCTAAACCCTCAAACCGCCCTTTGAAGTTGTGAAGGAGCAGCCAAAATGTCCCAAAATACTCTATATACTCTATGTCCTCACAAAGAAACCAGCAGACACACACATGCAGTATCCTAGACATTACACGTCCTAGTATTCCTGCTGTGGTCCAGACGCAGGCCGATTGTCAGAGCTGACACTCATGGCAACAGACAAGCATAGAAATCACACAGCAACAACAACACCCCCATACTGCAGACTCGGCTTTGCACGAATCATATAAACCCGAGGGTTGAAAACACACGTCCAGCGTTCAGGAGGAGACAGCGCCTGTCTTCCCTTCCTCCTCCGAGAGGAAGACGGACAGATGATAAAGAAACCAAGAGGTACAGAAGCAGAAACAGAGGCATATAGACAGAACACACATTCTCCCAGGTTAGCCCGAGGTCTGTGGATGTTAAAGCCATCAGGGCGTCAGAGGTGAGGGAAGGCTGGAAGAGGGGAAAGGGGGGGGTCTCTCTCTGAAGACACATTAAGACATATTCCATGATTTAAAGGTCTGCCTTGCTCAGCAGCTCTATCCCACAGTTGTCATGAAACGGCAGCGGGCGGTGATGTCACAGCGCCTCCATGCCTCCTCTAGATACCGCACTCAACAACAGCCGAGTGGCGTTGGCATGGCAACAAGTGTGTGTTGTCAGGGATATGAATAAAAGGATGGTTAGTTTTATATTGTACCCTGGTTTGGGTTTTTTTTTTTTGCGGTCATCGTGGCAGCTGGCCTAAAACCTGTGGGTGGGAGTGTGTTGTCTCCATGTGTGTGTGTGTGTGTGTGTGTGTAAGTATACAGCTATATGACTAATACTCGCAGGTGTGCGTGTGTATGTGTGTGTGTAAGTGTAAGAAAAGGAGACTGGAAGCCGAGATCATCGCGTCTGGATTCTCTTACAGTATTTTCTCACACTCAGCATCCAGGTGCCTCGGGCACTTGGGGACTATGAAATAGACTCTATTTGTCATGATGCCTACACTCAGCGTTGCATCACTGCATTCTGTGCACAGCACCTCAACCACAATGCACATCTCATACATCCGATGACCGCTTTTTTCCAAGCCTACTGTTACGGTACCTTCCTTCCTCCCGCCCTCCCTCGTATTTGTCGGCTACCATGTTCCTGTGAGCCATGTACATAACCTAATTCTAGCATTCATATACTTTCAAATATCCACACAGTCACAGATGGCAACAATTGACTTTGACAGGACAGATTGTGTTTCATGGACTGTCTTTGACTGAGTAATGTGCAGAGAGTGCTGCATAAACCGCTGTGATATCATTGGGTTGTCAATAGTGTTTTGTTGCACAGGGCCGTGTATGTGTTAGAGTATTCCTGTCACTGCGCATTACAGAGCCGTTTCCCCGTTCAGCTCTGCAGGGGATCCACACGGACATGACAGAGCTCTGTCGCTGCCACTTTCTGTCATGCAGCCCGGCTGTCTAGACCAGGGAGGCAGAGTGGACGCTGCACCACCAGAGCCTGAGAGAAAATCCAACTGTGTGTGCACATGTGAAAATGAATACAATTATTTTGATTTATATGCATAATAATGAATTTGTCAGGTTACATCAGCAACATACAGCAGCTTTGGAACATTTTAGGGCTGCAACTAACAATTGTTTTCATTATCGATTATTTAAACGATTAATCGATAGTTGTCTGGTGTTGAAAAATATCAATCAGTGTTTCCCAAACCACAAGATGACGTCCTCAAATGTCTTGTTTTGTCCACAAACCAAAGAGATACTCAGATTATTGTCATAAAGGAACAAAGAAACCAGAAATATTCACATTTAAGAAGCTGAAATCAGAGAATTTTGACTTTTTTTCTTAAAAAACTACTCAAACTGATTGTTCAACTATCAAAATAGTTGACAATTAATTTAATAATCGATTATTGTTCGATTAATGATTAATTGTTGCAGCTCTAGAACTTTTTTAAAATTGACATAATGTCACGGTGAAAACATATTTTGAGAAATTTCAGAAAATAAATGAAAAATCGCCTACAAAAGTATTCAGACCTCTTACTGTGGCCCTTAGAAATTCTGGCCAGGTGTATGGTGCACTATATACTCACATAAATGTGATTTCATAATGTATAATGTGCAGTGAGCATTAATACAGATGTATAAGTGGGCACACACTTGTGAGCATGGAGCAGATAGGTAGACTATATTCACCTTACAGGACGCTGACCTCTACTCACCTGAAATCAACATTACCTTCATAAATATATTCCTTTTCCTCATTTTAGAGGAACCCATCACTCTTCTTGAGATTATTACTTTTTGGCCAGGCCTCAAAGGTGGTACTGGGGGCAGGCCAGACTGTGAAAGTCCTTCCCTATAGAGCAAGTCTGCTAGGCTAATCAGTAAGTGTGCTAAAGTACAGTGCATAGGCAGTAACAATGCAAAGCCAGCCTGCATGCAGCTCTCTCGTTTTTGTTTTAAATACCATTCCAGGACTCTGTTTGTTAATCCTGGGGTCATTATTTGGAATGAAACTGCCATATCTTATTATAGTGACTTGGCGCCTGCCATTTCAGCAAGGGAGGGGGGATTGAGAGAAAGACAGAAGCAGGCAGGGACAAAGAATGAGAAAGACAGAGAGAACTAAGAGGTCTAAATTCAAATGGAGGAGAAATATGACAGGAGCGCCCAAAGCTCTTAAACCTGCCCAGGCCTAACAAGTCCTGAGAGTCCTCTTAAAGTGGGGTTATTCCCCCTGCCTCGTGCCATCTCAGCCATGTCCTTATTTTCACCCTCTGTCAGGCCATTAGGCTAATATCTTATTGGCCAAACTCTGACCATACACCCTCTCCCTCTCCGTTCTCTCCCTTGTTTTGTTCTTTCTCACTCTCTCCAACCACTCCCTCTCGTCTCTCTCTCTCCCAGTGTTCAGCTGGTGTGTGAAGCCGTGGGTCCAGTCCCCTATAAAAATTCTCGTGTTCTGATGGTGATTATTCATCCTCTTTAACAGCTCCATCACATCTCCCAGCAAAGTGAAAGGCCAGGGTCTTTGAAGCCCTGCAAGCAACTGAGCATGTGTCAAGTGATCAGAGCGAAGGCAGAGAGACCAGCCCCCATTACAACATGTTGACTTTAAGGCGAGAAACAAATCAGTGTTGCCTGACTTCATGATGTACAACACAACACCAGCCACACAGCACAGTAACATGGCTGTAAAACGTGTGAGGGCATGTGGTGTGGTGAATGTAAATCACACATGCGTGCAATAATGTGCACTTCACAACCGACACACACACAGAGTCACTCGGATACAGCTAAGAGTGTAGCAGTGCTGGAGAACTCACTACTACAGATCCAAGCCCCCACAAAAACAATAGCACAAGGCCATCCACACATCCTGAGTGGTTCATGTCTACAGTCTCAGTGGTGGATCTCAGGGCAAAGAGCGCTATCTTACTGGAATATTCCCTATTACAAATGGTTTACAGTGCGATGAAGTGTTGTATATTCTATTACAGCTGCTTGCAGAGGCAGCCATGGGGCTCTTTAATAAACCTGCCTGCCTATTTGTTTTGGATGCAACTCTGTGTTTATTTAAATATTTACGTGCTTCCATTTGTTCAGTGTTTTCCGAAGCCGTCGCGAAAAGAAGCGATGGTGTGAAGTGGTACTGTATAGGCAGCGCTGGGAAAGAGCTTTGGTCTTACCCACACATACTGCATCCATATGCACACTGACTGTACTGTAGGTTGTCTTTCTGCCAGCTGTGCTTTTTTGGAAGTCCCCGCACCAATCAATTTTAAAATGGAGAGAAAGAACTTTCTTCAAGCATCTGCAGACTCTGATGTGTCTGGCAAGAAGCAAGAAAAAGGATCACACACGTTTATCACAGTGCTTGTTATCACTTTCATAATCATTATCAGAGTTCAGAGAGATCATGCACAACATTGTGATCCAATCTAAACCTCATTGAGGAGAGGAGAGGAGGATGAGATCCATGACACACCACATGAAGAATGAAAACAAAAAGGCAGGTCTTCTCTCAGCGACACACCACGAGACACTTTGAAACGTCTCAAGCCAGTTTTCCGATCCCCCTCCTCCTGTTCCTGTCGTCTCAACTAAACCCCCTCCCCTCCAGTCTCCAGCCTGCACACTAATCCACGCTGTGTCTGATGAACCACAACTCAACCCCCCGACTTCCCCCTCTGCTCCTCTCACTTCAACCTCAAAAGCCACAGCCAACATCCATAAAGTCCTAATACCCTTATCATTCATGAAAAGCAAGAAAAGGGATACATGAGGACAAGTCTGTTCCCCCCGCGGACAGGACCGCCGTCCTGTCCCTCCTGGAAAGCAGAGAGAGGGACTACGCCGGACTCATCAGAGTCAAAGACAAGTAGACAAGTCGAGTACCCTAACCCTACAATCAGTCCTCTCAGTGAGGAGGGGGCGGGTGGGTGGGGGGTGGGCTATCTCATTATTCCTCCTTTTTCTTGTTTTCTTTCCCTGCTCCAACCATCATTACCTTGATAAATTATTGACTTTACCAGAAAAATTAAACTATATAAATAACTCCACAATGAAAATATTATCCCCTTCTGAAAAGCTCACGGCAGCCAATAAAAACCTGCCTGACTTCCATCAGGCTACTTGGGCTCGGACTATAGTTATGTATGTCTGTGTAGTTCTCTCTCTCTCTCCCTTCTATACGTGTATATGCATGTATATATTAGTTTCTCTCTGCTGTTCCTTTCTTCAAAATGTATTAATTTATGTCTTTCTGTGATATACTATATGTCTCTCAACCATGAACCCTTTTTTTTTTTTTTTTCCCTCCTCATGTTCCACGGTTGAGATCACAGAAAAGTCATCAGTTCGGGAACGTTTTTAAAAGCAACACAACTCTCTGACAACCACCACCTAACTCGCAGATTAACAGCATGACCGATGCAAATACTTGAGCTTTTTTCTCTCTTTTCTTTCCTTTCTTTTATTTATTTCTTTCTTTCTGATCCTTCCGAGTAAACAGGAAAAAACACATCTAATCTTATCATCCAGGCCACTAGCAGACAGGAACAAAGACAACAGTTCTTGCTCCAACTTTCAAGAAACCGCTGCCAGATCGGAGGATAGGTTTCTCAGCGAAGGAGGTATGTCCTCCGAGCGCCAACGGCTAATTTTAGAACTGAAAAGAAAAGCCAATGAGATCATTACTCTGGTAGATGTTAGAGAACAATGAGAAGCTCGGGACTTGGGAGGCTCTCAATCAGAAACGTGGTGCTGCTGCCAACAAGAACATTCATTAGGGACAAATAAAGAAAATACTTAGAGGCTAGTTTTATGTGAACCAATTTGTGGTGTAATTGTGCGGGCAGACACAAATGGACCTCAAACTGAGGAGAAATGACTTGTTTTCAAAGTCGTCGTTCCATGGCCTCCCCTGTAAAGGATAATGACACAAAAACAACTGTTAACACTTCTGTGATGATGTTACTAAGCAACATTCAAACCCGATGCATGATGTGAATGAAACGAGAAGGTCTTGTATTTAGGTTGTTTTTTGTTTTTTTTTCTTAAATGAGGTCAAAAACCTCAGCCTCTATACTCTATCATTGGAGTATTTTATACCATTACCAAAAATCCCGATGAAATGACTAATATCATTAACTATCCTCGACACAAACCAGAGCCATGCAGCTATGAAGGGGAGAAGAGTGTGTGCGCCACTCTGTAAGAAGAACCAGAGAAACATGATTCATTGTGTGATGAACGGCCATCTTAATTGCAAACCTGTGTGTGTGTTTAGTAACATGAAAATACCTTTAATATCTTTTATCATGCGCTCATGTGTTCAAAAGTCTAAGTCTCTGTCATCAGCTGGGCCTGGCTTCGGTCCAGCTCCAGCTCAATCTGTGGTGCCTTTATACAGTAATATGTACCGTGTTTATTTAACATGTGCAATGACCAAAACCAGAAAAGTAAGAGAGACAGAGTGAAATATTTAGTTGCCAAACGGAGTTGAGTGGATATGGACATTGAGATTCCAGCTTGGGCAGCCCCACCGCCCCAGTATGATATCACCATGCCCTCAGTGCTTTCTGGGGAAATGATCTGCAGTGAACTGGTTCTGTGTGTCTCTGTACATTTGCCTACACATTAACAGGCACCTTCCAAAAAAGCCTACAGGAAAGTCCCCCTTGATTACGACGAAACTGTAGCTAGGCTGAATGTGGTAACAAAACAACATAACACTCTCTTTACATCATAAAAGTGCCAGGCATGTGTTCAAACGGCCAATTGGAAGCAGGGACATCTAGCTAGCGAGTGCAATTGTTCTTGAGGACGCTTTGAACTGCTGAAAAACTCTGAAAATCATTTTCTTCCAGCGGATTATGATTTATTCGATTAATTCCCCAAGGTGATTTTCTGTTGAGGAAATCAATAGCACCAGTGGAAAACTATGATAATCAATAGGCACAGAAAAAGGGGAGCTGCTCCCGCCAACTTCTAATAAGGTGAAACGAAACACCACTCTATATCAATATTACATACATCCAGCACATTAGGTAATTCAACCTCATAATAGTATTTCAACCGGCTATATTTTGGCATTGTGTGTTAATAAGTTATATTTTCGCATTGGGCACTTTAATGCAAAGTTAGTGTGTATTTAGTTCTTTAGCGTCTTGTGGTTGCAGGGCCCAGCATGGTGTACACTACATAGCAAACCATGTAAACTTAGTGTTGTGAAAATATAGCTGCTTACAAGAGTTAGGTAAGCTAAACTTTGGATTCGATATATGTTATTGTTACTTAATTTGCAATAAATGCCAATATAAAGGTTCCTATAAGAACCTCATGACGTCCACGTCTGAAGGCCAACTGAGCAGCAGCACCAGTGGCAGTCCAGTTGGCTCGCCGCTGCTGTTGAGCCTCACACAAGTCACATGTTTATTCCCATGGCATCCCTGTGAATGGCAGTTCAAACACATGTTGACTCCAACTGGCAAGCAACCTGCAAATCTCCCCCTCTGTTTACCTCGATAGATGACTGAAGACTGAAAAGTGAAACGTCTGCTGCTGTGATTACAATCCCCCCCCACCACCCCACCCACTGTTAGAGTCCCGTGAGAAAATATATAATAAACATGCAGCTAAAATTGACTTTGACATATAACTGGACATGTATTTGAGAATCACATTAAAACAGACACTTAAGAGCTATTGATCTAAGTGCCAGATGATAATCTAGAAAAGCAGAGGTCAGAACCCAGGACATTAGTCAGACCACTCACTTTCTACGATTGCATAAATTCATTTTTTTCACTCATCAATCAATCATCATCATCATTATATATGATATACATATGATATCATTTTGACACAAGAATCCAAGCAGTGATTACAGTCGTATTGAGTCTTCTTGAGTATGATGCAACAAGCTTTGCACCCCTAATGTGCAGATTTTCTTCCCACAGATCTTCTTCAGTTCTGCCAGGTTGGATGAAGACAGACATGAAAAAGCTCAGCGATCTTGGCTGAAGGACACCAAAACATTGCTGCATTTTGTTGACAGTGTGCTTTCGATCATTGCCTGTTGGTCTATTGGAGGGTGAACCTGGATCAGAACAGTACTGATGAGCTGGTGGTGGTTATTGTCCCTCATCCAGAGAGTTGTTGCTGGATGTACCTAGATCAAAATTGAAGACCAAGGGTGATCATGCCTTCTCTTGGCTGCCCCCAAACTCTGGAACAGCTTGCCACTACATGTTAGACATGCGGGATCCATAGAGAGGTTTAAGTCTAGGTTTTAAGGCCTTCAGATCTACAGGGACCTCTAATCCAGCCTTGTTTTGTCAAAATACCTACAGGTATGTGCATGTTTTTCTTGTTTCTTGTACATGCATTCTTTGGGTTTTTGGGGTTTTTTTGCTCTGTGAAGCATTTTGGATGACCATTACAGGTCTTTTTAATTGTGCTATATAAATAAAAGTCAACTTGAACTTGAACTCTGTTTCTCCGACCTCCACACAGGATCTCTGGAGCTCAGCCAGAGTGACCATTAGGTTCCTGGTCATCTCTCGTCTCCACCTGACTCCTCACTTTGTCCAGGAATCCTTATGGAAATGGGTGTCTGGCTTTCCAAATCATGTCAAATCAATTATATCTACAGTACTCGTGGAGACTGATGAGTGAAAAAATGAATTTAAACAACTTCATTTCCACTGAATAGGGCTGAACTGTGTCAACAACCAAATGCACATTTAGGCTGTTCTCATTTCTACTGAATCTGTTTTCAAACAATGGAACAAGTTCAAAATTATCACCGAAACGTGACCTATTAAGACTTCATGTTAACCAGCATGCGCCCACTCGACATTTCCAAGCTGCTGCTACATTAAAATCCTTATTTTATAGTCATGATGTCATCGGACAAAATCACCATAAGACAATGGCTACTCTGCCACTTTGGCCATATTCACTTGTCATACGATCATTCGGGGAGAGAGGCAGCTTAAATAGAGAGGTGTGTCTGCAGAGGAAAAGCTTGACCTCACACTCGCAGGGCGATGCTGGTGACTCCGCTCGACGGAAAATGTCTGAGGTTCGTCCAAACTGCTGCTACATTTGTCGCTAGGTGCTTTTCTGTCTCTAACAGACTGTTAAAAGTTGGGAGCTCTTGAGAAAACGTCATTCTTATACACACAGTTTTGAATTTTTATCATTCACTCAGTGAGCAACATTCGTGTTTACAGGGAACTATGATGGTCCAGTCATTAAATAATGTCTTTCTGTGTACACATTGAAAAAGGAATATGAGCTGGGTCATCTAAATCCATTTCTTAGAGCACACAAGTTTGTTTGTTTTTTCAGTGCAAATTATTAATGTCTCTGTCAAAGTTTGTTTTAACTTTTTTAACATCAGCAATATTATAATTATAATTATAAGTATTTGTATGTTGAGTATGATATATTGAAGATGATGTGATTTCCTGTGTGTATTTTGTGTTGTTCCTCGTGGACCCCAGGAAGACTAGCGGGTTACTATGGAACCAGCAAATGGGGATCCTTAATAAACAATTAAACAATTACACAATTAAAGCTAAAGATATAACAACCTTTAGTTGTCATTTCAACTCTGCATTCACATCTTCTACATATATACATATGTCGTTGATCCAACCAAAGCTAAATGGGTAGATTAGATGTCTACTCAGAGATAGGTTTGTAGATAAATGCTGGCCTTGAAATTAAGTCTGTCTTGCTGACAATAAAAAGCAGAGGTCGGTTTTATGTTCAGTTAACTGTCAACAAACTAGAAATACCACAAAAAAACAACACAATACACCAATAACAACGTTTGAGTGAAGAACCAATCCTGCTCAGTGTTTTTCTTCTAGCCTAACAGCGAGACCAGAGAGAGCTCCCATCATCTCCCTCCTGTTTAAACATCCAGGTCCTTATTCACAGTGTGCGCCACACATGGTAAAGCAATTAATAAATCATCTTTAGAGAGCCTAATTCTAATCATAACATGTTAGATGTCAACAGCTCTTCTCATGAAATGACTGGGGGAAAGCTTTACAAGGAAAAAATCCACCCTAACAACACATACCCGCATATGTTATTCCCATGACCTTGAACCATGGCAAAACCATGGTTCTGAAGTTTCACACTCACAGGGTGAACATATGTGAAATTTGTTTTTTGGGTGGATTTTTACCTGAATGGCCGCAGGAAACACAACTTTCCTAAGAAAAAAAAAAAAAAAAAATTCAGCATTACACAACTATTACCCAAAGCATCCATTGTGTTCCTATCAGGATAAATTAGTCTACCTATCAAGTATCTGCGTGTTAAATGTGTACCTTACTGTGGTCAGCCCACCCTGGGGAATATGAAGATTTAACATTACATTTATCATCCCCCTATTAATCACAGGAACAATGGATTATTAAGAGAAATGAGGTGGAACAGAATTTCAAATGTATGAATCTCAGCGTATCAAGTATCACCACGATCCAACAGACCTGGAAGACGTGGAGTTCCTGTTTTTCTTTCATGGCTCATGACATGAAATTGTCTCTTTCATACAGAGAAACAAAATAGTTAATTACAGGAACAGGAACACATTATTATGTAACAAGGATGTGGGATGAGGGAACAGAGTACCTGCTGCACTGCACTGAAAGCTTCTCGATAGTGTTGAGCTGCAGTTTATCAAGATCCTGTGACGGCAGGGAGGCTTATTGTTTCAGCATAATTAAAACCACAAGGGCTAAATGCCTTTTCTTATTCTGATTGCTCACGGAAACAATTTGTAACGTTTCATTACATCTACTCCTGTAACACTGACTGCAGTAATTTCCAGAGAAGATGCTATTCATTTACGTACAAGCTCCATTCCAGTGCGGAGAGCTGGAAGAGTGGAAGTGCTAAAGGGCTGGATTTGAACAAAATACTGTACCAGCGCCCGGTGACCAACGTCTTGTTTTCACTTCAAAGAGAAATATTTGGATAAGAAAGAGCTTGAGTCCGACTCAGTGTATGTTTCTCACTGACTAATGCAGCTTAACAATAAGATGCCCTATACAAATATTTCAAACACTAAACGCTCTCAGGCCAGATGTGCTGTCCACTTCTCACTTATCTAGCATACCTTCATTTACAAACATCTGTGTGGGAGAGACAGAGCGAGACAGAATGACAAATATGCAAACAAGCATGACTAAGAAAGAAAAAAGGCCGCAAGAAAAAAAAAAGAAAATCTTAACAGAAAGACAAACACAAAGCTAGCCAGACAGAAAAACAGCTTCACAAACAGGATGGACAAGCAGTCAGAGAGAGATGGACAGCTGGCGGACAGGAGGCCATGCACGTTGATAATCAGTGTTTAGTGTTGCTGACAAGCCGCAGCCTGATGCAGCTTTGTGTGCAGCGCCGTAGCCAAGGTGACTATTTACTGACAACCTCTAATGAGAGAATATACTGCTGAGATGTGAGTAAGCAAAGATGCTGTGGTATGGAAAAGCCATTAGTGCATATTGGATGAAACAAGGAACAGAGGGAAAACCAGGAGGAAAAGGCGGCGTGACCTTTCAGCTGTGAGCTTTTAAAGCGAGCGAGGAAAGAACTCTAATGGCCTTTTTTTAGACTCTGAAATGTCAAAGGAGCATTTTTCCTATCAAAACACTTGACATGGGGGAACGTCATACACATGCAATGTTATTTACAGCTACAGGATGACTTCACCCAAAACAGGGAATTATCACTCCTGTTGGGAACACATTTCCCAGGAACTTAAAAAAGAGAGAGAGAGAAAAAAAAGACAAACAACTACTTGCTTATTTCCCCCGACTCGTCACTGCGATGCTTTGGCAGAGAACGTTTCAACCGTTAAAGTGTTTAGAGGACCTGGAGCCTAAACACTCGGAGAGTCAAACAACAGAGACTGGGAAAGGCCTTTTAATGTATTTATTTATTCATTTTTTAAACTGTGTGACTAATTCAGTTAAAAGACGCAAGCCAAGACATTCCACTGGATCGCATTCATTAAAATATCTATAGAGGAACATGAGAGGTGGCCTATTAGGTTTATAAATAACCACAAGAATTAAATGAAAACCATTTCTGCAGTGAGCGAGGAGGCTCTGGGCTGTGTCATGGACAGCTCCTAAACACAGCGACTGCTCCAGCCATCCACCCAGGTACGAGTGTAAGAGTACATGTAGGCTGTACAGTAAGTGTGTGTGTGTGTATGTGTGTGTGTCGATGCAATATAACATCCCCGAGGTCCACTAAACAGATACCTCACTCTAATGAAAATACCATTACAAGGGCTTTTTGCACTACATTTGTACACTTGATGAATGAGTGTGAGAATACGGAGCTGACCTGTCGTGCTGCAATCAAGGGGAACCTGCTGCTGGGCCTCACTCTGCGTTTCTGACACTAAAACAAACGATCACATCCTTCACACTAAACTCAAACTAAATCTACTCTGTCCTCCCTCGTCTCCGTCCTGCACTCCTCCTCTGCTGCTCTTGTTTGTCCATCTCCATCAAACGTGTTCAGAGTTTCCTACTTAGAGATGGCATCCACTTGGAAAATTCTGGAGTGGCTCTAAAGGAAAGGAAAGTCCACAGCAGCGCTGCGTGACTGCGTGAGTGTCCACAGGTCACATGTGCAGAAACGTACCTGTAGAGACCTGCCTGTGAATATAGTATGCTTGCATATGTGTAAATGTGTGTTATTGGATTTGCACATGTGTGTGTGTGGACAGAACATTATGATGGGTTGGTGTTGAGTGGAAAACTGGCCGTAGAGGAAGCTTCACGCAGCCAAGTCACTCATTGATTCTGGGCATCCAGAGCCCACAGAGCCGTAAGTAGTACAACCAGAGGAGGAAACACAGAGAGGCACATGCCTGGATGTGTGGTGGTGTCCTCTGAGAAACGGGTTCACTCGGTTGTCAACGAGTTGTCGTCGTTGTGTTATGTAACAGCAAAAAAGTAACGTGGCACGATTGCATAGAAACAAGGTTAAAATACTGTTGTTATTCCACTACTGAAAGACTGCATCATTAAACACACAAACAGTGGCAGTAATTGCAAACGTCGGGGGAGAAGTAAATGTCACTGCGCTTTTCATCTGAATATTAATCTTTATACAAAACACCGAGCCAAACCTATTCCCTTTATGTGTGTAAATCCTCCGCTGTGCAGATTTAATGTTATGGTATCATATGATGTGCAAAGTCACAGTGAGATCTTAAATATTATATCTGTGGAGCAGTGTGTGGGGCTGGCAAACCTACCTGTGACTGTTTTGGTTTTGACTGGGCTGCTGGCATAGTCTGAGGCCTGGTTGGAGGGCTGTTTGGCCAGCGGTGTGCTCCCGACTGACGCCTCGTCCTCTCTCCTCTTGGCCAATGAGGCTGGACCGGGATTCTGCAATGACATCACAGCATGACATAACACCTGTGAGGTCATAGGAAGGTAAACAACAAATCGCATGAATGTATTTCCAATAAATGGTTTTATTTAGTCTTTGAAAAAAAAATAAAAGGAGTATGTTAGAAGGTGTAAGAGTGTTATGTTTTTTAACATCATTGTTGCTGTGTTAGTTTAGCCATGATGGCCGACTTATGAAGCCAGTATTGTTTGTTTTTTGATAATAGATGAGTATTTAATAACAGTTATTAAACACTGTCTTCTGTGCACTTATGTATTTGAAATGAGAAATATGACCATAAATGTCTTGTAAAATAATTTGAAATAAAAAAATAATTAAGTGTCAGTGCTCATGAGTGGGAGAACAAAGAATTGCTAACGTACATAAACAAAAACAAAAAGAATCAGTGTTGTGCAGAGTAGCAGCGTCTCTTTGTTTTGGTTACAGTCCCCGTTAAACAAAGTTACTCAGTAGTCACAGTTTATGAGCTGCAAGTTGTAAAGTAGGAAACAACGTTTCTCTGCATTTTCCCCACTGAGCCTGACTCGGTTCCTTTTCTTCTCATAAATGGTCCCAACCTCACTGAACACCAAGTCTCACAAATCATGAAGCTAATGTTACTGTTTACAATACCAAACTATTTCTGTTTGTATTGTCTCATTCAAAGATGGCAGTAAATGTAATTATACAGACAGTAAACACTCTAAATGCTGTTTAAGAGCAGCAGTAATTAACTACTTTGAGCTTTCAAAGCTCAGAGTTTCAGTCCTATTATTTCACTCCACCAGCTACATTAACTACAATCCCTGTCTATAAGGCCTGTGTACACTTTTTGTTAAATTGGCCGATGCGATTATGAAAAAAAGAACCATCATTAATCGGCCTATCAATAACACAGTGCAAGAAAGACAGTGAGGGAGGCAGCAGGAGAGAGAAAGAGGAAAGAAAAATGCTGTGGAACACAACAGAGGCATCCAAGACCAACAAGGACTAGTGACAGCTCCCTGTTTTTTTGAGCAGTCTCCCATGCTGCTGGCAGGCACACGCACACACGCACACACACACTCCCGCACACACACACACACACAAACACACACAAACACACAGATTGCTGAAAGACAGAAGACTGGAAGATTGGTCTGAAATAAGGAAACCCCATTAGCATCAGCCAGCAGCACCACTAGGCTATGATGCAGCTGCACAAGGCCACAGGCCAACCACGTACTGCAGCCTGTGTAAACACACACACGCAAACGCACGCACGCACACACACACACGCACACGCACACACACACACACACACACACACACACACACACACACACACACACACACACACACACACGTACTGATGCAGTTGTTTTTCAATGACTGGGTCAGGACCCAAATGCCGGTTGTGGTAACATTAAAAATGGGCCCCCAAATTACATTAGTATTTGAAGCTACCGACTGAGGTATGAGGCCAAATCCCTCTTAGTTTCTTGCAACTTAACATAGGGTGAATATAAAATAGCATAAGGCCAATAGGTTAGCTGCCCCAAAGGCAGGTTTGACTTGATCGTATCATAATCAGGTTAAGGTCTGTTGAGTATCTGAGAATTGTTCACAATACTTTTTAGGTAGAGACACATAAACACTGTCTACAGCAGGAGGCTTTAACAACAAGTGGACGTTTGGAAAAAGAAAAACAGCCTAAAATACTCTGGGGACTTCGTATTATAGAGAATTTAAAGGTCACCAAAATACAATATACACAATCCATACGACCAATTTGACGGTTAATGTGTAACAGAAACATTGGTCGAAAAAGTTTGCACACTTCATGGAAAAATAATGTGCTCGGCCACATTTTAATACTTGGTGGTAAAAGCAGGTACAGTACATTACCCAGTGATCATCGCTCATACCTGCTGGATGACATAATATGAGCTAACTCCTTCACCACACATCCCAGGGGGGTTAAGCCAAGGCAAATGCCTGTTTGGTTTTCAACCTTTTTTTCCCCTTTCTCTCTCATTCTCTCTATCCGTTTCTCTTCACTATGTGCTTCCCCAGATCATCTGCCTGCGTCACTGGTTTCTCCTGTTTCCTGCTTGCTGTGGTGTGGTAGCTCTGATTTATTGTTAAATAAAACTCTTCAATCATGTCTTGTACTTTCTGTTGCCCCCTCATCTTACTATACACTATTTGTCCAGTTAGTTCATTCTCACATCTTTCTATATCTACCTATACTCAGTTTGATATTTTTCTCTTTGCTTCTCTTCCTCCTGTTTATCCTTTTTCCTAGTTGTATTTCTAACCACATTTATCTCATGTGGCTCTTGTCCATACCTCTAAATGTGCCTCCTTTGTTTAGTTTTCTGTTCCAAGTTCCGCTTTTCATCATTTCCTGCCATCCTGACACTAACTACTCAGCGTCCTTCACAGGCTGTTGAACGGCCTTCAGCTGGAAGCCTTGTCCAGGCAGCAAGGCCTTGAGAAGACCCTGACAGGCAGCTGAGGTATATGGCCTTACAAATCCATGAACACACACACACGCACACACACTTGCTGCAGCATGTCCAGACACACAGCAGCCAATGTTGTGTATCCTTCACACTGGCTGCAGTTCAACTCATAACATGTGTTTAACCCCATACAGCAATAACCTCCAGAGTGAGGAGTTGGTGCAATTAACTCCCTCTCTCTTTGTCTCTCACACACACACACACACACGCATGCCAACAGCCCTTCCAAACTGCAGGAGCCATAAAACAGAGCAACTCCGTGAAAAAAAACACACACACACACACACACAATAAAAGTATTACAATATGATACTTTCAAGTACAATATATATTTACGTGCCTTTATGGGGTGAACCTGTGCTATATCCAAGGCAATCAGGCTGAGCATATCTGCTGTGGGTGCGTGTGTGTGTGTGTGATGGAGTGTGTGTAGTGTGGGCACAGAGCATTCAGTGTCCATAACCATCACCATGACCCCTGTCAAATAAATAGAGAGAGACTGGATGGAAGACAGGGAGCAAAGCACATGGAAAAAGGTAGCTGGGAAAGAGGGAGGGAGGCCGAATTACAGACATTTACATGAGCTGCAGACTCCAGTGCTTCCTCTGACATTGCCTTGGGAGAGGAGGGGGGGGGTCTCCCATTCTCCCAATACGACAGGAAAAAAGATTTTTTTTTAAATAAGCTTTTTTTATTTTTTATTTACTCACTTATTTAAAGGGGAATTGCCATTTTTTACAATCTGGACCTTATTTCTAGCATAAAATATGATCATTTACTCACCCAGATAACTTTGGTGTCATTACAAGTCGTTCCGATGAAACTAGATCCAGCTGAGAATCGTGTATATCCGTATAATGCGAGTACAGCGCAATGCAGCCTCTAAATAACACATTATCTGCCGCCATACTTGTTCATTTCACCAATATTTTGTTATGATACGCTATAGTGCTAGTCCCCTCTGAGTTATCATCCAGGTCAGAGGTTACTAGGTCAACCTACAGACCCCGGATGTTGATAACAGCTAACCCCGGACTCAGAGGGGAATAGCACTAGTGTATCATAACAAAATATTGGTGAAATGAACGAGTTTCTCTGCAGATAATGTGTTATTTAGAGGCTGCATGGCCTTGCCCCGTGTACTCACATTATATGGATATACGCGTCCTCTTGGCTGGAGCTAATTTCGTCTGAACGACTTGTGATGACACCAAAGTTATCTGGGTGAGTAAATGATCGTATTTTATGCTAGAAATAAGGTCCAGATTGTAAAAAAACTGCCACTCCCCTTTAATTTCAGGGCCGGTTGATACATGTTCAGTTAAGTGCAATTAAAGTCAGTCAGTCAGTAGCAAGGTTGCTACTATAGCAGCTGTTACAAGGAGAATGATAGAGAAAGAAAAAGCCGACAGCCACCCAACCTCAAAAAAATGCTGCCATCAACGGTCACATGAAGAACCAGGGAGGAAGAGGAGGAGAAAATGAGTGGGTCATGAGTCATGTACCTGTTGCTGTTGCCTGCTGCTAACTCTGTGAGGTTGATAGAGCAGCCATGTGCAGAAGACAGGATCCATGTTGACAGCGATGCCCTGGACGCTGACCAGCAGCACTGCACCTGGACAACCACATACAGAAAGAGAGAGAGAGAGAAAGAGACAAATCAAAGATTTAATTGTGCAACTCTGAAGACATCAGAAGAAGAAAATCAAAGCCACGATGGACGAGCATGCAGTTCTTCCAAAAAAAATAAAAAAAACTATTAGCGAGGGATATACTGTGCAGCTGTCCTGCCTTAACAAAATCAAAATTACTGTTCACAAACACAGTCCAATTGTTTGATCAACACAACTGATTCAATACGATCCAGATCAAGAAGAGATGCACAGAATTACTGACTGAGGTGGAAACTATGTGAACTTGCAGAGACGACACACACACACACACACACACACACACACAAAAAAAAAACTTTCCGATGCTCCTGCTGCAATTACGGCTCTGAAGTAGGAAGGGCATCTATATGGATCACTGGAATCAATGTAAGGTAATAACCAATGAGCAAAAGTGACTTAGGGGCAAATGTGTGCTCAGACTGAGTGTCAGGTTTTCCTCCACTCCTGCAGAGTTTACACTGCGTCCTAATGACCCGCTCGTGGGTATCACGCCGGCTTGTTGGAGTGCAGCAAGGAGCGCTGTTTGTTTCAACTGCTCTGTTCAAAGTGGTATCACACTAAGCCAAGAATAACATTTTCTTTTGATAAATTTCTATGAAACTCAAGACTTTCTCTGGGTTTTGGTTTACTCTTAAATAATAATCTTTACCAACAATAAGAGGGCCCTGAGGTAATGCATTAGGATCCTATCAATAATGATTCCCATGCCGGCAGGATTAGTGTAGGGTCTTTGGCGTGCCGTGGAATGTCCCAGCATGACGATAGGAGGATGTTTCAGCTCTAGAAGGACTTTCAGCAGTTTAATGGAGCTTTGGACAAGAACCCAGTCTTCTGTTTCAGGCCCCGAGGCAAAGCCGTGTGTGTATGTGTGTGTGTATATGTGTGTACGAAAGTGTGAATGTGTAAACGTCTGTGTGCATTTCACCTCCGACAAAAGCTTGATCGCTCGTTGCTTTGCCTCACGTATAAGTGTCTCTCAAGCATGGACAAAGCACAATTATAAATTCTCCCGCGAAGCACTGCACTTACAGAGACACATGTACACATTTTTGTTACACCAGCTCTCTCTCTCTCTCTCTCTGGCTTGGCAGGAATCACTCCCCTCCTCTATTATTCCCTGTGAACAATGCAAATAAAACAGCTCCAATTTGCTCCACTTTTTTTTACAATGTTCGGTGATTTGTGGCCTGTGAGCTTGTGTGTGTGTGTGTGTGTGTTTGCTGAAAATGTGCATGATTGAAAGCATGGGCAACCAGAACTGAGTCTGTGTGTCAGTGCTGTAAAATATGTGTGCGTATTAAAGGTGTGAAGTCTGTAGTGACATTATATAGTGTACGTATGCATCGGTGCCGGTGTCTGCTCATTATTCAACTGGTTGCACTTTAATCCTGAGCCATGGTTTATTACGGCTACAAAATACTTTCTCTGGGGAAACTTTTCTCATTGGATCAGGTCAAACTGACTCACAGTTCTTCCTCCGTTGCTTCATCTATCTTTCTAACTTTCTTTACTTTCCATCGCTTCCATTCTCCTCTCGCTTCACTTCTTTCTCTATCCATCTAACTCCTACGAACTGCCTCGTCTCCCTAACAACAGCCTTGCACTTATTCTACATCCACCTCTCTCCCTTTTCCCTCCCCGACAAGGAATCATAACCTCAGCCCTGTGGCTTGAACTCTTCTACCACAATGTGGCTGCTTAATAGGCTTTGGCTGTGGCTGTAGTGCTGGGGCCTGACTTCAAGTGGTTTCATCATAGCCCAGAACAGCATGAGCCGTATAGGACCCAGAAAGTCTCAGATGAGGGCTTTGAGTAGTAGTGAAGATGTAGTGAAGATGTGTTCAATAAACTGACCCTAAATTGTGGTCAGTGGGATCCACTGAGAAAAAAAAAATCCACCCACATTCTGCAGAAGTGAGTCACCGCGCAATAAATCACGTAACTTAGTAGATGGTTTGTTTATTAAACAATTATTACAGAGATTAATGAGCAAATAAAGAAAAGAGTTCAACTTCTTAAAAAAGGGAATAACATGACGTGACGTGGAGGAACAAATCCATAATGCAGAGGAAGTATCATATGTATACGGTGCCAAAGCTGGTACAGAAAGAAATCCTGAACACAAACAACAAACTAAAGTAAGTAGCTTCTTAAATAACTAAGTAAGCTGAAGTAATTGGCAACGCACCAGCTGCTGTCTGTCTTCTTGTTGGGGCTGTGTGTTTTGTGTCTGTCTGGCCGTGACCATGTTGATTCCTCACAACAGCACTCAGAAAGCTCTCTCTTTGAGATTAACAGAGCAAACAACCTTTCCTCCAGCTCTCTGCCAGTTTGACAGTGACACAGAAACAAAATATGTGTTGACCTGGCTTCGAAGGCTTTTGAAGACCGAGGCTTTACCATCCACACTGTGTGTTCTTGTTTCATCACTGTGTTGACATAACTGCCAAGAGTGACACCTCCTTTGAAGCATGCAGCACCATGAAACGGCCCTGGCATGCTTCGAGGGCGACCTCAGCGGCAGGTTAACTGTTGTTTTTCTCTGCTCTAACAGGACGGCGTATGGGTAATTACAGAAAGTGATGACAATGATAACAAAGGTGTTTTTCTTACTTCCTAAATGATTCCTCAAGAAAACATCAGAAAACTGCTCAGTGGCCTAGACTCTGAAAATATACACAACCGCAGAATGTACGTGCAGGCATCTGTGAAGACACACTTACCTTGACTCAGCCAGAGTGGACCTATTAATGCCAAAGGTGTTATTTTTTCTTCAGTGGAAACCAGTAGAGTAAAAAGAAGGCATACGGGCTGCTGGTGTTGTTTTACGGCTGTCTGACATCTGCCCTCAGGCTGCACTACAGCATCAGACCAGACGGAGAGAAGGAGGCATCTAACCTGTCTACCAGTTTCTTCGGCCCCCAATAATCTATCTGCCACACATCTTTCTGTCTTTGTATTGTCTTTTTTTATCAGGTTACATGGTTTATACATTGAAATTTTTGAATGCAAAAAAAAATCTGCTTTTGTTCAGTGACTGCGAGCATGAAATTCAATAAACTGGGAGTGGTTAGGTCAGTGCAAGTTCAAAATCAAGTCCCACAGTGGAGACCAAAGCCCTGATTGGGGTTAGAGAGGGCGCAACCTTTCAACAACAGGGCCGTGACCCCACCGTCAGAGTAACAGACAGGCAAAGAGAGGTGGGAGGTGCTCACCATCCATCCACCCCCCAGATAGACAGAGGAGGGGGGGCAGGGGGGGGTTGGGGGGAGGGGGAATCATGTCCTAGCCAGCTAATCGCCCCCGCAGAATCACTTCATTGTTGGACGTGAGGCAGTGCTGGGACCCTGCGTCCAGCTTCTCCAACAGAAAATAAATAAATATAGCCCAGCCCGCGTCAGCCAGATGACTTCTGACAGGTTTGGTTAATTTCGAAGCCAAGTAGCAAAACAAAACATTACGCCAGCGTGCGGGGCCTACGCTGCCTTTAATTGCTTTTCCGATGAGCTCATGACTCAAAGGTGTCCTGGAGCGAGCCACGCAGCCCGACAGGTGTTCTACTGGTGTGTGTGTCGGTGTGTGAGTGTCTGTAAATCTGCCTGTGTGTGTCTGTCTATGTGTGTGTGTGTGTGTGTGAGTGAGTGAGCTGGATCTGATGACACCACTGAAAAGGGACTCAGCTGTGTGTGGGTGGGTGCAAGGAACAGTGTGTGCAGTATATGTTATGTGTCAGTGTGTGTGTGTGTGTGTGTGTGTGTGTGTGTGTGTAATGTATGATAGAGTATTTACACGCTTCTTTATATACATTTCTGTTTGCATCCAGTACTCGTGTATGACAGTGAACAGACTCACAATTTACAATGCTATAGACCTCCTCAGACACATACCTCTCTCTCTGACACATATTCAGTGTACTACTGTTCCTACTCCCCCTCATCCCCCTTTGGCTTGAGCCTGGGGGCAAAGCCGCAACACAGGAGCCCCGAGGCTCAGGAAGGACACAAGCAGGTTTGACTGGAAACAGACGCTGGCCCATGCAGCTCTCTGCATAGGAAGTCAGCATATATGTGTGTCTGTGGATGTATGTGTGTGTGTTTTTAACTGACTATACTTTGAGTATATAGTATATGCATAAGTGTGTGTAAGTTTGTGTACAGTACAGTATGTGCGTGTATGTGTGTGTCTTTCAACATAGCCCAACTGTGGTAGCCTGCAGATGACAGTCTAGACCCACCTCATAAAGGTTGACTACGGCTGTGGGTACAGTAATAGTAAATAAATAAAAAATAAATAAAAAAAAAAGCAGGAGGGGAGCTGGAGAGTGATTCAGCCAGCTAGGGAGTCAGTAAAATACAAACAGATAAAAGATGGAGTGACAGAAGCAGAGTAACCGCAGAAAAAATTGTTCAATACAGACTCACATTCAGAAAGACGGACAGAGACACAGTATTTACACAGATAAAATATATAAAACAGTGGATGATGAGAAACATATTCTTTAATGTATTTTCCTAATCTACATGATAAGGGAGTAGGCCAAGTGTCTGTGTGATTTATGGGGACAAATACACTCACTCTCCATACTTTACATGCAAAGAGCTGTGAACCGGATACATCACATACACCCCGGCCTGGATAAGCACGGTTCGCATGCATGTGTCTAAATTAAATTAAATGTATGTCTGAGAGAGAGCTCCATGTACATCCACTACATCATTCAAAACTGTGTACGTACACTCACTAAGCACTTTATCAAGAACACTGCACTAATACTGGGTATTTCCTCCCTTTTTTTTTGCTTTCAAAACAGCCCCGGTTCTTTGTGGCACGGATCCCACAAGATGTTGGAAACATTCCTTTGAGACTCTGCTCCATGTTGACATGATTGCATCACATCATTTCTGCAGATTTCTCAGCTGCACATTCATGCTGCCAATCTCCCACTCTACCACATCCCAAAGGTTTTCTGTTGGACTCAGATCTGGTGACTGACTGGGGAGGCCACTGAAGTTCACTGAACTTATTATCATGTTGACGGAGGCTTTTCCTTTGTGATATGATGCAGAATCATGATGCTGGAAGTAAAGCCGTTAGAAGATGGTTAATTGTGGGGGGATTTAAGCCATTCTCCTCTGATCCGCTTCTCAAAAACAAAGGTGTTTTCATCCGCAGAACATTGGCACGCTGGATGAGCCAAACTCTGAGCACAACTCTGAAGATGATTGTGGGATCATCAGCTTCAGAAACACTCAACCCGGCCGGCTGACGTCAACGATCATGCCACAACAGTCAAAGTCACTAAGATCACATTTTCTTCCCATTTGAAGCTTGACGTGAACAATGAGTGAAGCTCCTGGCCTGTGTTTGCGTGGTTTTATGCATTGCTCTGTTGCTGATTGCATGAAAAAAGCAGGTACACAGATGTTTCCTACAAAAGCGCTTGGTGATTGTGCATGCAAGTAAAGTCTACGTAGTGTACAAATATCAGCATGAATATGTCCGTCCAGACTGCGTGCCTGTCAACATGGATGGTTGCGTATGTAGTGAGCACATGGCTGTACAGTATGTCATCCGCAGAGAGATCCATCCTCATTCCCATCAGGGCTGAAGCCTCTTCTTTTCCATCTGCTGGGTTTGTTGACTCACGGTTGTTAGTTCTGGACTTGACACATTTCCCAGGCTTATGTTCAAATCCAGACAACAACACTGACCATGCTGCAGCTCTGTTGTCTGTACAAGTCTTGGGTGGTGTTTGACTCAACAGTAGCAACACTTCCTCCCTGTGTAGGCCTACTGTATATGTACGGGTGGGCATGTCACTATGCTAATATGCACATGTTGTGTTTGATGATAGATGTCTGATTAGGATGAATTCACAAGCCCTAAGATCTACGTACTTCAGCCTGAGCCAAAACAAAGGTCAATTTCTGACACAAATTAAACAAACGCCTGTGAAGTGTAATAGATGACAACGCAGCTTCTTTGTAATTCAGTCTTTGTAAATTTGGACCCAATCCGACAATAATATCTCCCATTGCATAAAACAGACCACAAACTAAATAGTTGACCATGGGAAAATGGACTTCTGCACATCCCTAGTATGTCTTCTAAATCAGTAGTGAGGCCAGATGAGGGGTCTCAAGCAGCGGAACAGCAGCTCTGTCGAGCTCCAGATGTTGATAAGAAGCTCTATGGCTATACATACTTCCCTTCAAGTTGATTCCTAGGCTTCATAAATCCACATCAACTCGCGTGGTGTTGAAAAGACGACCAGATACTGCACAATTGCTGCATGTGCCCCTGATGAAATCCAAGCTGAAACCCAAGCAGCCCTCGATTTTGGAGTATACCAGCTGTTATCTCTCTCCCGCTCCTCTCCCTCTCTCTCTCTCCCTACACTGTGTCTCTGATATGCCCACAGAAATACACTCTCTTTTCTTTCCGTCCCACTCGCTTCAAATCACAGCAAAGGAAAATGCTTAAAGTCACGACCAAATGTGACCTGGCCCTTGTCAGCAAGATAGCTAGCCTTCTTAATGAGACGAAACAGACCTGGTCCTGATTGCATTAATGTATCATTACCGTATCCATCATGGGCTACAGTGTACTGTGTGAACTTTAAATGAGCCCCAGTGTAATGTAAGGGGAACAGGAGAGACACTTCTGAGCTCATTAAAATAAACAGACTTCTGCTTCTGCTGCTGCTTTCCCACAGACAGTTTCAGTTTTGCATAGTTACCTTGAAAACTCCTTATCACTGCTATCATTCAGCTGACTCATGGGCTTTCACTACAGTTCAACTTGAGTTCTTTCAGTTTGTCATGAGCAGAGAGGGAGTCAAGCAATTTAATGTCTGTCATTAGCCGGGGCTCCTTCCAAGTAATGCTGTATAAATTACATTTTAACAAAGAGAACGGCTTATTGCATATGGCAAAATTTGAAGTTTACTTGATATTGCATTCACGTTTTTTTATCCTCTCGAGGTTAAAACATCCATAAAGAAGTTACGCTATTAAGAGCTGAGGAAATACTACGTCAAATAAATAATGATGTAGATCCGTCTTCATACAAATAATAACAACTTAAAGAAGAATGGCCCTCCTGCTGTGTTGACCAGTTTACGGTTATTGTGTCTGAACGATGTAGTTCGTTTCACCTAATTGGCATAAGGTTTCAATTTTGTTGTTTTTGTCCATCTGTAGCGGTCCCAGTCAAAAATGGCTGGCCATAGGAAATGAACGGGTAAGACTGCAATTAAGAGCAAATTGTATGAAATTGAGAGTTTAGGGAACGTGTCCAACCGTAAACTGCACCGACTTCACTCCCAAGACCCCTGTAAAAGTGCACACAGACACACACACACAGAGACCTCACCCGCCTCTCTGCATTTCTTCCAACGTGGGAGTCACACCTTCTAGACAAAATATTATATAGTTCATGAGTATCCTATCAATTTTCAATTACTTCAGTACCTATCTTGTAGCTCTGGTACATCACGTTTAAAACAGTTACAAATGCTCTTGGATGATCATGACAGAGACAGGATGTATTATTTAAAAACAGCTGAAAACATGGCTTAGTGATAACCAGCTCTGTGAACATTAGGGGGAGTTCTCTTATTTTAGATTACTAAAGATAGTAGGCACTTTACTCCATGCACATTAAAACCAGCACTTTATGACAGATGTACTTTAATGAATCTCAACAGCCCTTTACGACACTTATTGTCGATTAAATGCATTTTAATATTGTACTACTCCTTGCTCCTTCTGACTGTGTGACATATGTATTGTACCATGTTGTGCTTTATTTTGTCCTTGTCTAATGTTGTTTTAGTGTGAACTGCTGGACTGTGGATGGAAATTAGCTTTAGAGCTAAATCCCGTTACAAATAAACAAATACTTTTTTTTTTTTAAATGAAAAGGATGAAGTGACAGTGAAGATGAATTAAAAGAAGAGGACAGAGATGAAGAGATGCTGAGCCATTCCACCTTCCAGCCAAAGACTGTTCTGGTTTTCATCTTCATCTGAGAGGAGACAAATGAGAATATTTCATGATGACCCCCAAGCCGGCAGAGTAGTATGGCAAATGCAAGAACGATGACATCAACATTTTATATGTTGTGAGCGTTCTGCCAAAGGAGATGCCTTGCTTGGCCATCGTCAATACGACAAGCTTGGTGCAAAGCAAGCTGAGAGTTTAGGAACGAGTGAGTGGAGAGGCATCTATAATTGGAGTCCAGACGTTACAGTGAATAATTGTCTGGTCCCTTACAGAGGTCGCTCTGCCTGGAACATGCAGCCGTGTACTGGTGGAGCTCCAGAAAACAAGCAGGCCAAGAGTCGTCCTGAACATGACAGCAGGCCTTCAGAGGCACATCATCACATGTGATAATTTCTTTAATGGCCAAGAGTTGCTATGGAAGAACTGATCGCAGTAATATTTCATCAGACGTAATGTTTCGCATGTTACAGTGACAAGACATAAAATGTCACTTTTATGTGTTCATTATTTGTGGCTTGAATGTTGCTGGTTACTGGCACAAACGGATGCAAAAGAAAGACTGCACGTCAGCCCTTGGTGTTGTTGTTTCTCCTCATCCTCGACATGCCAACCGACGGTGCTTTTATGATGTGATGGGTGTTTCAAGGTTGAATCACATGAGGACATTCAAGAGGAGGCTTTTCCTGGACAAGGTGAAGGGAAGACATGGTGTTTGTTCTCTTTCAAATGCTAACACTTTGGGCAAAATACAAATGTTTGTAACCTTATTCTAACCCAAAGAGAAGAACAAAACCTGTTGTAATCATTAGAAATTTAACAGAACATCAGGTGGTAGTTATGTATCTAATGGATTTTAAACAGTTATAATGGGTCAGTCAAGGAACAGAAAGGTATGAAACAAACTCAGCTGAAGGGCTAGAAGCCATTTGTATACAAGCACATGGGCAGGAAACCTCAGGGGTGCTGCCTGAGCAAAAACATTCAGTTTGAAATGCATTGCCTGTCTGGTTGCATGTTACTTTACAGGCATTCTCATGTTGACATTTTGTGTATTTAGGTTTATTGTATTGTATTGATTGTATTAAAAACATACTTATTTCACTCTTTGAAAGCTGGGAGCTTCCATTCTTCTTTGGTTGACTTTGGAAAAGGCCAGCTGTATTTAATGTGGATTCCCAAACAGAGGCGATGTAATTGCATGAAAAGTTCAACAGAGGCTTTGTTTATTAAACATCAATACATTATTGCATATAAATGACACATAGGTTCAAATTAACCAAAGTTTTACCATGTCAGCGTTGTTTTCATCATAAGACAGTGTTGACTGTGGCGACTCTTAGCTATGTTATTAATGTTGTTTTATTTCAGCTATATTTTATGCTGTATTATATGGAATCCAGCTGATAGAAGTACACTTAATTTGTTATTTTCATATGTCTTACATCACTTGTTGATATTGCTTTCCCCTCCGTGGCTCACAAATTTTTCTCTTGCCTCTTTTATTCAACTAGAAACTGGCCACAGGACCATCTCCAGTCATCTCTTTACTGCAAAGCAAACAGGACGACCAGAGACAAGGTCCTGTCTTCAATTACCATCAGGCCTTTCAACCTCTGTCATTCAGTTTGGCCTTTTGTCAGTTCAGTAGAGACTTCGTAATGGCCCCATGTACAGATCAAAGTCCTCTGGCTGAAATTTGGAGTCACTCACGAAACCGAGGAGAAAGCTGCACGAAGGATTTTGACATTTGCGTGGCAAACATAGATTGCAGTCTCGGCTTTGGTTGCTGGTTCTACGTACTATATCTTTCTGTCTACCGGTCCAGCTGTCATCCAGTCGCCTGGACTCCATCAAGTAACGTGCCTGTTTGGTCCAAGAGTGAAGCCAAGTTCGTTTTAAAACACTCTTTCAATTCTGGCAACACTTCAGGTGATAAGCAGTCACTGATAAAGCATAATTGCACTGCGCTCCTCAAGAGATCAATAAAGAACTGGGCCAGGATTTAAGTGCATTTTTCCACGGATGTCCAGTTGATTACTTATTTGTATTAGCTTCTGAGTTCTTATGTTATTCCAAGGAAAACAGTGTTGCTGCTGCCAGAGATGGGGAGAAAACACTTTTTCTGTACACCAGAGGATTTCTTCCTGGTATCCCACATAACACCAGATTCTCAAGAATTGAGAATAGTTCTTCAGGGGCTATTGAGTGAATTAGTATCTTCTGTTCAATTAAATTCAATCAAGGTGATTGATTATGGTGGCCTAAAATGATGTTTTTGGAGAGGTACAAACAGCACATCTGTCCTATTGGATGAGTGTTTTACTCGGCAAGTGCAGATGCTGGCTGTGCAAGTATTATGCTCCACAGGTGCTGACTAGTATATCTCTTGATAAGATGGGAAAATATATCAATTACACCACATACACAAGTCCTCATCTTCAATCATGATCTAAATCTAGGTCATATACTTAGTAGACTATTTGCATCTGTAAGAGAAAAGCATGTGTGTGTGTGTGTGTGTGTGTGTGTGTGTGTGTGTGTGCTCTCTATTAACCTCAGATACAATCAGTGTGTCAGCCTCTCACATTCCCATGAAAGTGATTTTGTATGTTTATATGAAATAAGCTAATATCTCTTAACCCACACTCTTTTGTGTCTCTCTCTCTCTCTCTCTCTCTCTCTCTCAGTTCCAGTCTCTGTGGGTCCCACTCAGTTCCCAGTCCCACTATGCACCTCATCCTCTTGTTGCTGGCCACAGTAGATTGAAGATTACTCCTCTTAAAGACATAGCCTTAAGTGGTTGCACATTTGAACCATTTAGCAATTTAGTCTAATGGTTTCAGGATGAGCTATTTTAGCTGCAACGTGGGGACGAATGGATAGCGGGATGAAGGGGGCTATACAGTATGATGAAACTCTAGCTCTGATTGGCTGGATTTCCTTATCCAGGATTGGGGGTCACTGTGGTGTCAATGCGAGGGATGAGCTCAAACAGAGATAGGATGATTACAAGTTAACAATTAGAAGTTTTCAGATGAAGAAAAAACATTTCAAGACATGTTTGTAGATTTTTATGGCTGTTTTAGATTCATAAAGGTCTTATGTTACAGTTAGGTCAGTGTTGTGTGTGTGTGTCTATGTGCATGTGTGTGTCCTAAACCTTCAGAGGAAAAGCTCCTTTGTAACCTTGGCCTGTTATTAGTTTCTGTTGAATGAAGCTTCACTGACAGCAAAATAAAGGCCAAGTGTGTGTCTTGTTGTTAAAGGATGTCACTCCCATCTGCGCACACAGATGATAAGGAAGAAGTGTTTATACCCATCAGAGGTGTATTGAATACAGTCAGACATCACACATACAGACAGACATGTACTTGTGCATGTACACACAAATAAAGAATGCGCGGTGGCCACCTGCAACACAGGACGTCCAAACTACTATCAGCTGCCCTACATTAACAAATCACTGCACAAAAGCAGTGATGACTCAGCTACTCTAAACACACTTGAAACGCTCCCTGGGCTGGCTCACTGCAGACGACCAGGACAGATAGGGAGGAGAGCAGAGGAAGAAGATGGCGGGCTGATAGGGAGGAGGACAAGGAGGGAGGTGAAGCGACAAGGAAAGGAAATGATGGGAGAGGTGAGTTACAGTAAAAAGAGAGAAGGAGCAAAGGCAGGGAGAGATATATTGGTATGACAGGGAAGAACAGAGGAGGGAGAGGGAGGAAGGACGAGTCTTTGAAGGTAAGAAAGCAGCAGCAGCTGCACAGGCTGCACTTATCCTTCAACCTCTAATCTGAGAGTTATCATCAGGACACAGCCTACATCCAGAGGGACAAAAACCTTCTCCTGGTCCAGTTATTTCTCTCTTGCCATCTACTAGTTCCTAAAATACAAAAAAACAAAAACTCATATGAAGACATAAACATACTATACTGATACAGACAGTAAACACATACATGTACTGCCGTCACGCAGGCAGAACGAGAGCTCAGGACTGGACTTATTCTCTAGACTGCTGTTCATCTTGCAACACCTTGGCACCATTCCTCTTCATACATGCAACGCTGAGACGCCACAGACAGCGAGAGCAGCAAAGACCGGCTTGCCAGCAATCCATCTCCTTTCCTTTTGGATGTCTGTTGGCTAATGAAAAAAGTGAAGATGACATACTTGGCCATGGTGACGGGACAAATCCCAAGGTGATCCAAAAAAGCCCAATATGAATGCCTCCATGGAAATCTTAAACTTGATGAAAATGTTTTCTGTCTAGACTCATTTAATTCACAAAGAGAGACGTTTTTTTTTTTTTGTCTCCCTCCACCTTGAGGCTCAGTGGCCGACACCATTTAAACAAATGCAATGTGAGAGCAGGAGACAAGATGGAGGAAAAGCTTGCGCCGACCATGTGATGCAGAGTTATGGCTTATCATAATTAACTCTTAATATCATCTACAAAGTCCACGTTCAGAAGGGATTCGGCTCTGAGAGGTGAATAACTCATTGCAGTGACAGCGGCTTGGCAGAGTGTAGCGCTCCAACAGTGGCAGCAACAGCCAGGACTTAGGAAAGGTGATCTAAGATGGGTATACTCCGCTGTTATTAGAAGCTTTACGAACCTGGTGGCTGAACTTTTTTAATTAAGTGCCAGTGGAGACTGGTGGAGGCTAATCTCTGGCTATTAGTGACGGGAACTAGTCCTTTCATCTGCGGGTCTTGTATATGTTGAGAGGGGAAGAGAGAGGTGCTAAGACGGCCTGTGTTTACTGCCTGTTTATCTAAGTAGGCATGTGGGGGGCTGGAGGGGCCACGGCAGGTCAAACCACACACAGCGAGAGGAGTCCCGGACCCCTGGAGGACCACTCAAAGTGATGAGATTTTACAACTACTGTTGCTGCTGCTGCACACACACACACACATACACACACAGACTGGCGCACACACAAAACCATGATTCAGAGTGATGAGAGTTTGTTACTACTGTGTTAGGACTAAGTGCCCCTGGGGTAGGAAGGCAAGTTGAGGGTTCCTGTGGAACTTAAGGCCCCCAAGGCAAACACGGCTTTGAGATGGCCGAGCCTGTATACACAAGGTTGTAACTTTAAATCTGCTGTATTTACATTACACATTGGAACCGGAGTACACACATGATCTCCAGTTAATAACACATTAACGGCAAAGGGGCCTGACAACTTTGCAGTATATATTATATATGTGTGTGTAGTATTATATACTGTATACATCACTATATACATTACAGGCATGAGAGAATATTCCCTCGTAGCAGATGGTCAGACTGCTACCACCTATGCGATCCTGCCCACCAACAGAGCGAAAGTCGGGGATACTGGGGATACTGGGAAAAGCTGTGAGCAACCAGCAAATCAAAGGCAAGCAGCCGTGGTTTGTTTTCTCATGGCACAGGGCCTGAGTGAAAAAAAAACAGCTAAATAAAATAAACCTTTAATTTGAGTGAAATTGGAGGCAACAAGCGCTGCTGTAGAAAAGACTGTGAAGTGTGATTTCTTGCGGTTTGGGTTAATCCTGATTGAGGAGCCCCTGAGTTGAAATGTCAGCAATATGAGACTAAAACAAAAATAATTACACCCAGGGTTAATGAACACAACTGCCTGAGGCGCAGGGAACTACACAGGAAAGGGAGGGGGCGAGGGAACGAGGGAGAGAGGGGAGAGAGAGGTAGGGGTGGTGGTGGTGGGGGGTTAAAGGAAAGAGAAAGAGCGTACTCTATAGAACAAGTCTAAGAGGTAATTTGCCCCCATTTCTCAAATAGAAAGGGTCAAAATCATAGACCCATATTTGTCTTCATGCAAGCTGCTAAACCACTAAGGTAGAACAATAAATTGTAAGTGAGTAGGCTGGCACTCCGATACAGAGCCATCCATCTGGGCCTTGTGCTACGTCCTGAGTACTATTCCCCCTCAAGGTTAATGACTTCTGTGGCTAAAGGATGAAACAGATGGCGATGCCTTTTTGCCTCCTTTTTTAACTCGTGCCATGCCCTTCAAGTTTAGACCATCTCTTTCCAGCCCTGCTTTCATCTCTGCTGTTATGTCTACACACACTATCTCAGCTGTGTTAGGGAGCTGCCCATTACAATGAGTCCGTTCACTGGTGCTAGGAGGCACCTGCACCCTGCACGGCTGCATAAACACACACACACACACTGTGTATGTGTGCAACAGGAAAAGAGTTGGTATGTGAGAGTCTGTGCATACGTATATAACTTATCATGATTCTTATTCATTATTATTTACATATAATGTTTCTATTTGCTGCTGCTTGTGACATTTTGAATTTCCCCTTGGGGATTAATAAACTATTCTATCTATGTATGTATGTATGTATGTATGTATGTATGTATCTATGTATCTATGTATGTATCTATGTATGTATGTATGTATCTATCTATGTATGTATCTATGTATCTATGTATGTATCTATGTATCTATGTATGTATCTATCTATGTATGTATCTATCTATCTATCTATCTATCTATCTATCTATCTATCTATCTATCTATCTATCTATCTATCTATCTATCTATCTATCTATCTATCTATCTATCCATCTATCTATCTATCTATCCATCTATCCATCTCCATCCATCCATAAGAACACAGATCTCAACATCCCTAACCTTTTACTTGAAGTTAAATAGAGGTTTTTCGGGCCATTCAGTTTTGTAAGTGAGCATCGTTTGTGATTTCTTTTACTTTTGTAGCTCTGCTACAAATCATTGAACCTTGTTAAAAGATATGTGGTAACAATGGTTCAGCTCCATGTACGAGTGTGTTGAGAAGTTGTGGTTCACAAGCCTGAAACCACTTTCTTATAAGAAAAGTGTGAACTGCCTCTCCCCATTCATATTATCTGAATCACAATTTCTACAAAAATGGAGCTGAGGTGAATAGTTAGGAAGTTCTTAAATTGCATTTTTGTGCACTTCTAGTGTGTACTGTATCCAGTAAAGTTTGTGTTGTGTGCGTGTGCGTCAGGACACTTCTCCTCAGTATGTCTCTCCCTCTGTGCTCTTAAAGCCGCCTGCCCGGTGCACAGCTGCTGGATGGGGGACGCGTCCAGGCAGAGAGTCCCACAGAAACAACAACAACCCACATCAAAGGGGAAACATTGGCGGAACATGATTATCAACCTTTATCCTATGAGTCTACGAGTCCTCCCTCCGCCCAAGCATCACTCACTGGTATGGGGAGGGAAGAGGGAAGATGAGGATGATTTTGTAAATACAAGCTGACCACAAACTGATCCCTTACTCATGTCTTCCTTTTGTTTTTCTTTCTTTCTTTTTTTTTTTTTTTTGACTGTTTCCCCTGTTTCAGTTTAACTGTACACTCAGAGCTACGGACTGCAAGTCCTCACACAAACAAAGAGACACCAGTGGAGGCAGCCACTCCATCCCATTCATGCACTTTTTTTTGCGTCAGGTCTTCCAAGTCACATCACACTTTCTGATCCATTACTCACACATTGAGCCCCAATACCTCAACCAACTAATGAATAAGTGTCAAAAACAGTGTTGTGGTCACATTTCCAGGGTGTACACCACCTCCCACACAGAACAATTATTATTCCGTAATGATCTTTATACCAGAAGTTATTCTAATGCCAGCACTGATGATCTACTGTGATTATGTCATTTTTTGATATTTTTATGTTGCAATGTATCAAAGCAAAAGCATTAATATTAAATTAGACAATCTTTGCAGTCCTGTTCAGAGTCCATTGGCAACTTCAGCCTCTCTGGAAACCAGAGGAAACCATGATCTGAGTGTTGACATTGTCTAAACTCTCACTGTAAGTAAATGGGCTGATAGGATCTCGGCGGTGATATGCTTTCGGTTATCCAGGCCCTGGGCTGGGTGCAACCAGTCATCTATTTCAGGTCCAGAGGAGCTGACTAATAAAGACTAGACAACAGGCTAAAATGAACTGATCTCTCAATCCAAGCCCCGGGGATGATCAACAAGGGTCCTCCGAGCATTACCTAACTTTACAGGATTGTGTTCGAGCTCGTGTTTTGGTTGTTGCGAGGTCGGGACCCTGAGACGATGTTGGATCAGAGGGGAGATAGTGTTGCAAAATAGTGAGTTCTGCTGCAGCAAAGTATCCAAGACATGGACCTGACCCACATGATGTCATCTACCTGGCTTTAAGCTTCATGACAAGAACAACAAAGAACATGCACTGACACACACACACAATCATGATCTGTGCACGCATTACAAAATATGTAACACTTGTTGTTGCCATACAGACCTTCACACCCTGTATAAAATCCATATGCGTAATGTGCAGGGATATATAAAACCACACAAACACATATTAATAAAAAAAACAAGTACAACTGATTTGCAGTTTTGTTTCTTCATAAAACCTGACAGAAACATGCTGCATCTACTGCATGGATCTTGTGCAGCAACTAAACTTATACTTAAACTTACAAATAACACACACAGACGTTACGTATAGCCTTGCACACACCACACCACACACACACGCCAGATTGTAGTGGAATAAAAGTGTGTAGTCAGTGCCGTGGATAATGGGCCTGACGTCAGGCGGACCTATAAACCCCGCTCAGGTGTGGGTTTATTTTTCTTGGACGTATCAGACAAGTCATGAAATAGGAATCTCACCGACAGACTCGCAGCTAAACAATAAATTGCTATTCACACTTTCAAAAAACGTTAAGTAGAACTGCTGTTCAAATAAACCCTGGCATCTCCACCATGCAGCGGCACACAGGCCGTCGTGTCATCTGACACATCTCCGCCGGTGTTACACCCGCCGCTCGGACCTTCAAACAGTGTAATGTTGGGGTGCGACTGTATCGAGGGGTTCACCACCCCAGTGCAGCGGTGCAGGGCTGCTGCTGCTGCTGTTGCTGCTGCTGCCGGGCCACAGAGCATCTGGACAGAGGACGAGAAGTGCTCAGTCATTGTGAATAAAAACAAATTGAAAACGAAGACACATTAAAATGTTTTACTCACTCGCTGAGTCATAACCAGCGCTCATTATGAGGGTAGGAGTCTGCATTACAGAACTGATTACTCTATGCGCCGTTGGGTAAAATGAACTAAACATTTTTAAAAATGCTTCATTACAGCATATTACATACACCCATTTATAATGCAAGGTCTGGCACTGGCATCACGGCCTTGGGTGGACATACGGTATACTGTTACTTGAAAACAGTATATGTAACCATAATTTGTGTGTGTGTGTGTGTGTGAAAATATGAGCGAAAAATAAAATATTATTTGTCGCCTTGACTATGAAGACAGAAAACATGACTCTTAAAACATCTGGATAATGACCCGGTGAATGTCACCACTGTTGCTTCATGAACTTTTTACCATTAACTCTAAAATTGTGAACCTTGTAGAGCTTTTTTCTTCTCCTTCTCCTTCTTCCTTTGAGAATCTGTCAAATCTAAACTTCTATCATTTGCGTCAGAGGACTGTCAAATCCTCGCAGCGCTTCACAGCGTAAACTGTAAGAGTCAGCTGGATCTCCAGGGCTACTGTTAACTTCTGGCCTTTTCACATTCAGGATTCACTGACGGGCTGTCCTCGGGTCCCGACCTCTCTCTGGCCCTCTCATCACAACCCACCATAAAGTTAAGGGAGTGTGGACATAATCCGTGAAACTACTGGCTCACCTTACTGTGACCTGCCTCAAATGCTTCACCATGTCTGATTACATCTATTGCCGTCAACCACAACGGACCTCCCAGTAAAGAGACTCGGAGCACATGATATCTCTGAACAATCTGCTGCAGTCGGGGGTTCATCCTACACACAATACCGTTCAACAGCACCATTATGGAAAACAAACAGAGACTCGTGCAGATCCAACATTACAAAGCAGCCTAAACAAGATTTCTCTGCAAGGTGGCTGACCTAACTCTATAGGAGTCGAGGGTCCAATCATTTGGGAGGGCCGATGCATGGAGCCACTGCTCCTTCGTGATGATTAGACACATGAGGCTGTCAGGCCTGGAACAAGGCAGTGGAGGAATTACATGCAGCACCTTGACGAAGAGCTTCAGGACCCAATGAGACGATTTGATATCTTTGATATGAGGTAAGACAATAGATCAGTGGAGTAGAGAGTGTATTTAAACTACAAACCACGACATTACTTCATTACATTAAACTGAATTATATGTCTTATGTCTTAAGGGACAAGTCTCAGAGATAAATAAGAGCAACAAAGTGTCACAGAATTTACCTGATATTAAAAAACATCACTGTTTAAATGAGGTCACGACTGAGAAAACACTGTGGAATCCACCAGTCACGACTTTCCAGTCACGTCTGGTTCAGATCTTATAAAATACTGCTGTAAATTTACTTTGAACTCTGTCCTGTGATCTAAGGTTGTGATAATTTCAGTGTGTTCACATAAGAGCAAGAGCTTTGAAAAATAAAATCATCCTGAAGACGCACGCTATCTCAAAAATCATCTCTGACCAACAAAAGACTACACGTGATGAAAGAGACACACTGTTGAAATATTTTCACTTAATGTGGTTATAGTGACAAAATTTATTGGAAGAAGAGAAACATCTCCTCATCTTCAATCTCCCGTGTCCAACGCCAATTTAATTAAGTAGCATTACACAAAAGTGAGCCAGTGTTTGCAAAGGAGAAAATTTATAGAACAAAAGTCACAGTTCAAAAAATAAAAAAATAAAATAAAAAACACAGCCTAATTTTTCCTCAGTCCAATATCCAGGAGACACGCTGGAGACACACTGGAGATCTGAATCAGAGTCCATAAAGTTACACCTGAACTTTAGAGAGCTCTGCTGTCAGCGGCCGAAAGCCTCGCCCACGGTCACACTATTCAACTCTCTTTCCAGAAACATATTTTTCAGTATGATACTATGACATCATCATATGAGATATTTAATAAAGCTTGGCTTTTGGTAAGCCGCTCACAAAAGTAAAATACAAGAGAGTAGAGAAGAAAAAGAATTAGGCCTTTTGAGGATAACAGCTTTTTCTCTTGAACTTTCTCTGAGAACAACGTGTTCATTTTTTCTTTTTTTTTCTTGGAAATCTAAACAGTTTGAGTCAAGTGAATAAGGCACAAAGAAGTAAACATGGTAAAAGGCCATTTAGGTAAAGTGAATATCACTGAATATTTTATATTTTATAAGCAAACAATTCCTACAGATGCCTCAACTTTTGTTGATGATGCACAACCCGTCTGTCTGCACAAGTGTGTTACTACAGACAGAAGAAGAAATAGGAAAAAGATCAGAGCAGCAGAGTGTGCAGAGCAGGTTTGGGACGAACTGAGCCGAAGGTTAAAGCAAAGCAACCGGCACGTGCAACACACTGGTGGGACATCCTGCATCAGTGTTGGGACGAGCTTCCCAAACAATAATTAAACTTTGTAAATTTCAGTAACAAGTGGAAAAGTGGAGACGCCTCTGAAGCTTTTAACTATATCAGCCACTCTCTTTTTCTCTGTCAGCCTATCTATCTCCATCATTCCCTCTTTCTTTCCAGCTTGTCAGAAATGCACACACACACACATCTGTGCCCCCCCTCCCTCACCAACACCACCACCACCAGAGCTGAGGTTTATTTGACTAGAAAATTACCCTCCTCATGTTTAACATATCTCCAATATTGTCATCACCAAATATTTATTTGTAGAGGAGCGGACCTCTGAACGGCCACATTCCTTCTACTTTCCAGCATTTACACAACTCTCTGCACAAGCAGCCACGTGCACACACACACACCCACACACATATGAAGTCAAGACAAGATGGATTTATAAGTATTTCACACAATCATTTGCATATTTATAAAGAGCCTGTGTGTACTTGTATGGGTGAATTTTTTATCTTTCATTATTTCCTGACAAAAAAAAAATCTGAGTCCTCTCTCCTTGTGTAAACTACTGCAGAGCTCCCTACAGATTAGGACGATGTCAGTTTTACTTGTTCAAAGGAAAACACTTATACGATAAAGTGGCGCAAAGCCAGTGAGACATAACTCACAGTTTATGTCATATGTCAGAGAACGATCACCATTACTTTGATTAATTTATTTCAGAAACAGTGATCTGATTATGTATCAGATCACTCACACAGAGACTTGTACATGTCGTCCGGTCTTGGCAACCAGATTGCTTCAAGATCCCAAGATAATTAACTTGATATAGTCATTTTGCCCATTGTGGTTTACCATTAGTGTGTGTGTGTGTGGGTGTGGGTGGAGGGTGGTGGTGGGGGGTGGGGGTGTGTTGCTCAACCTTAGGAGCAGCATACCACAAGGGGGCAGTGATGTAACAAGGACTTGGAAATGGTCAGAGTGGCTTACTCATTAAAAAACTTATAGAGGAGTGAGAATGGAGCGGGGAATATGGAGGTGGAGGTCCAAGGATGAAGGATGTGGGAGTAAAAGGTAGAAGAGGAAGAGGGGATAGATAGAGAAAAGATAAGGAAAGAGTATCCAAGAGAGTTTATTAAGTATCCAAGATTGGAGGAAGCGATAGAGTAAGGAGGAAGAGTTAAGGGACACAAGAGGGGGAAAGAGGGATAAGAGAAAATGTTTAGGAGAAGAAAGAGCAGGAAATAACAGGATAGATTAAGACCACGAAACCAAGACCACCCAACAGACTCTCACCTGTAAACTAACAAAAGTTAAACATTTATCTGACTCATATTTCAAATCACCTGACAAATAAAGAATCTCTGACCTTTTCACATTTTTAAATATATCGCTGCGCTGCAAACCAAACCAAACTAAACCAAACAATCAAGTCTTCATTTAGATACTGCACTAAAAATATCCGAGCCTGTGAGCCAGTTATGGTAGCACACAGAAACATACACACACACACAAACACACAACTCAACTCCCAGAGAGCCGTCCCAGTAAAACCACAGGTCCCAGAGGGAGGCGCCCCGGTGTCTTTGTAGTGACCAGTTCCTTAAACAAGCTTGTCGATGATACAGTCACAGCAGCAGCAGAAGCAGCAGCAGCTGGGTCATGATGAACACACTGAGTTAACAGACTCCATTGCTTTTATATACAGCACCACAAGTTAGTGCGACCTTGTGAATAGTGCACAGTGCTGCTCACCACCACCCATGATGCTCTGAGGCCTGTCGCTCTTCAATATTCACTGTCTGGCCAGCTACAACCTTTTTGAACAGGCAACAATTAGACAGGCAAATGCCTGTGTTGTAGAGTGAATTATGCTCTTTTGAAGTCTGGGAAGAGATATAGGCTTCCCTTTGTGCAGGCACAATCGATACAAATATTCCTTTGTGCCTGTATCAACCAAGCTTCTCAACAGTATGAAATGAATTTGATGTTTGAATGATGAATGGATTAATGTATGTTATGAGGTTATGTGTATAGGCTATATGTATGGTTCCCAGTTAGTGTATGTATGCATTTGAGTGCTGGTGTGAGCGGATATCTACATCAGTACACTGTATGAGTGGGGTTATCCAGTGTTGGTCTGTCAGTCCCATAACCTGATGTATGTTTGTACTGTATGTTGTTTTTATATGTTTTGTCTCATGTGTTGCAACTCGTTCCCTGTCTTTGAGCCAAATTTCTCCCCGGTGGAGACCAATAAAGTAACCTTAACCTTCACCTTAACCTTACAGCTACAGTAAATCTGAATATTTCTGAGAGTCACTCATGGAAAAATTGTTAAATGAGGAAACTTACAATCTTATTTCATATTTCACAACAAAGATATCCCTGTTACACTCTGTTTACTGCCCGTATGTTTCTGTTCTAGCAGTCTGCCTTGGTTCATTCTATCTCTGCCACACACACACACACACACATTCACGCTGTCCAATTCCCACTTTCTACCGTATGTGTGTGATATTTTGCCAACCCAGATGTTTTCGAGCCTTGGCCTGTTTCGCCTGCCTTGATGCCCCATACTGAACTCCCCCAATGCTTAACATTTCTCTTTGGCTCATACGTTCTCTCTCTCTCTCTCTCTCTCTTTCTGCCTGCCTCCTCTCTTAAAGGGCAAACCGCAAAGATGAGGAGCCCAGTGACCAGTGCAACACATGTGGTGGAGGCACAGACACACAACTCATAAAGCCTAGTAATATTACTGTAGTACTTGCTACCAAACCGCAGCCAATTCCAACCAATTCCACTCAGCATGCACTCACCACACCCAGTGCTGTGTCATCCTGACAAAGCGTGGGCTATAAACAAATCAGTGTAGGACAATCACACAAAACACACAGAGGAATCTCAGAGCACTCCTAAATCCAAAAAAGCTGTCTTTGAAGTCTGTGAAAGTCAAAATAACACAACATTGTACAATGATCGTAACATGAAAATGTCTCACTTAGTGTGCAGACTCTCACATATGCAGAATGATTCATAATATACTGTAAGCACTTCAAAGGCATGCAGTAATTTCTGGGTGTTTTAAATATTTGGTTATACATGAGAGCACTTTATAGTATAGAAGCAGGAGAGGTTGAGTCAGTGTGAAGCTGTCATCCAGCCAATGGAGTGAGACTGTCTAATCAGTGTCTGTCTGACGACCGTCTCCAGTGTCCTGCTGCTCCGTGCTGTTCTGCCCCTCCCCTGGCACGGATGACCCCACGTTCACATCAGGAGTTTAGGGCAGGGGTTCAACAACAAAAAAAAGCCCCTATCCGTCCACATCCCTGATAGCACGGTAGCTCTGTGTCACGCTGCTCTGTGCCCACAGCTTCACCCTAAACCACCTACTGTGTGGGCACCGGGGCTGAGGGGATCTGTTAGATGTCGTGATACGGCAACTTCCTGCTAACAAAGTCTGCTCATATCAGATCCCCGGATTACGCTAGATAACACCGGATTAAGGCAGACAGGGGAAAGAAATCGAGGTAAACTTTAAAAAATAATAATCTTAAAGTACAGAAATGGCCATTTGTCCTGTTTGTTGCGCCGAGTTGTCACGAGTTGCTGCACGAGTTTACCCGAGTAAGGGAAACGAATTTGATTGGTCGTTTGGGGCGAGCTCTGTGTGTGTGTGTTGTCTCAGACGTTTGATTGACGGATGACGGATCCAATATCAGTAGCTGATGAATCGTGAGCAGGCTAATCCTGGGCCTGCATTATCCAATGCGGAAAAAAAATACCACACTTTCATCCTGGATTTAATCAAAAATAGAATTTTGCACAAAGTTTGGCCTACGTCGTCCGATAGATGAGTTATTACACTAATTTTATGACCCAGAGTGGGCTCAAATTCAATTTTCTTTTCTGTACAGCTTTTAAGTCTAAAAAAACGGATAATTCATCGTTACCACTACCCAAATCACCTCTCTCTCTCTCCCTCTAGTACAGGGGTGCATATCTCGGGCCTTTGGGGCTCGGTGACCACAGAGGAAGCTTCTGTGAAGGTTTCTGATAGCGGAGGAGGATTGACGGCTGATAAGAGAGGTGTGAACAGCAGTGTGAGCTTGTCACTGCAGGGGGCTGGAATGACAGACCACTCAAGGTGAGGGGGTTACAAGGGTAGAGAGGAGAAGACTAAACAGAGCTGGGCAGTGTCAGATTGACCTTTCTTGGCCAATGAACTGTAATTTGTATCAATATGATGACTCTGTCCCCACCTTTAACTTAGAATGAAAACATTGTACTTTAATTAAAAAAACACTAGAGTTTCTTGTCCTCCTTCTCAACTATGACTGTTACATTATGTTATAATATGAAGATGTTGCTAATTTCCTGAGGCAGCTGTGATAAGTAATGAAGGATGGACAGTATAGAGGAGTGGATTGTGGGTAGCGGCTGCAGGCTGCCTAAATTCTGAGATGTGTAGAGCTTTATTTTGTGCTTGTTACATATTTACACAAAAGCCTGGTTGTTAATTAAACTAGTGGCTTATTCGGTAGCGTGCTTGCACTTCGTGGAGCATCCTCGGCAAAAAACTGACATGACAGTTAAACAGGAGCATTAAAGAAAGGCTGTAACGCGTTCAGCCCATCAAGTTAAAAAAATAAAATAAAATAGACATGGGCTATAAAAAACACTTTCACCTTGAGAGTTTTAATGGTGATCAAGTCAGGTGACTGTGAGAGCTGCTTTAAAAAGTTTTGTTTTACACTTTTTTGCAGTTGATAGTGAATTTCGAGGTGTGCTTTGGATCGTCCTGTTGTACAGTAGAAACCTCGCCTCTTTCCAGTTTCACTTTCATGACAGATTGCATTACATTTGCGTCCGGGATTTGCTGATACAAGTGGAATCAATTCTTCCCTCTCCGTGTGCAATGTTTCCTGTGCCATTGGCTGCCACACAACCCCAAACAGAATATTTCCACCCTCCATGCTGAACTGCTGGCAAGGTGCTCTTTTCATCAAATGCAACTTCTTTATTCCCTTTCTTCATATGTCCACAGCTGAGCACAACAGGTATGGTTTCCTTCTGATATTGCCTCCAAGTGAAACCTGTTTACCCATGTGCAACAAACGCTGCAGAGTAAACAGTGTGCCAACACTCTTGTGTTACAGCCAAACCCTCCTGCAGCTCCTTTACAATCATATGGGGCTTTGCATTCCCCTTCTGCCCAGCAGATGTGCAGTTTCATCTGAAATATTCCCCGGTCTCCCAGATCTTGTCTTGACTCCCACAGTCACTCATTTCTTGACAATACTGTTGTGTTGCACGAGTTCTAACAAGTTAATGAAGTTCTGAATGTTTTACAAGTGGGAAAGACCAACACGACTGCTGTTAAATTCAGTTACAGTACAGTTTAATGTCATGAAATGAAAAGTAACAGTGCATTATTCCCCTTCAACTGCCCGGGGACAGAAGAGGGAAATTAGCTCATATCTTAACCATGATCAATCTTCTTTCACTTAATATTATTTTCAAACTGGTCCTGGATATATACCACAAATAAACGTATTAAAATTAGAAGAAAAGGTTTATTATCAGTGTTTGCTTGCTACAGGAACTGTGTTGACCTCCATAAATGGGTCTTAGTTCACAGTATAGAACAATTGTGGGGAACTTTGCAGCACTTCATGCAACTCTACAGTTCTAGTGAGTCATAAATCCACCATGTGACTTGGTGATAAGGTCCCTATGCAGAGTCCCCCCTGTCTGCGTCTTATCACACTGTTGCCCCCCACCCTCCCTCCTACCACCTTCCCACTTTACACCCCCTCCCTCCCCTACAAGTTGCAGACATGCACAGCGACAGTGTGACCTCTGACACCTTAATCAATGGGCATTAAAAAGCCTCTTAAACAGAACTGATGAAATGGGAAGATTGGGCTGACAGGGCGACTGACTGACTGGCCCAGAGGCTAAGACGGATCCAGAAGCAGTGGCGCTGAAATGCCGTCACCAACACATCGGAGGTGGCAGAGGTGGTGGGAGAGAGTGTTGGCTATCACAGGGCTTACAGATTAGCCTGGCTTATTAGTTCACTATAGGTGCCCTCCACCTTCTCAGGATTGTCACACATTGCTTTGCTTCCTTTGCCTGTTTCAGGCCTGTCTCATGCAGGCAGCGTGTCTGTCTGTCAGGCACAGATGGAGGTGAAAGGGTGAGAGTGATTCAATGATCCTGTAATGTTTGGAGAACTTAACAAGGAGTCGCCAAGCTCAGCGACAGCAAAGGCAGACAAACCCGGACACACACACACACACGTTTGTCACAAAATACGCACATATGCGACAAAGCACAACGGTTTCATGCAGTCGGTTCCGCTCCAAGATTTTCACCACAACAAAACGCAGCATTAGCACATGTCTACACGGATAAAAGACTTTTCCTCTTGAATTTTAATGATTTGTAACAAGCGGCGGAGTGATGGCATGAGAAAAATATGCAAAGTGCACAAAGAGGACAATGGTGCAGTCACAAAACAGCGATTAATCAGAGAGAAAATGAGAATTAGATCAATGTGTTGATATAGCAGGAATAAAAGGAGCAAAGGCCTATAACTTATACTGAGAGACAGTCATATATCTAAACGCATGCTCCAGTGGCTCCAGTGTAACAGTGACCAGAATGAGGGTCAACTAACGGTTACCACCAAAAGGACTACCATTAAATCCACTGGGGGCGGTGTTTCCCTTCCTCAAATCCTCAAACTATACTGCTGACGAAAAAAATATTTGGTGGTAGAAAGCAATACCTGAAGAGATGAAACACAACATGAGCAAATAAGAAGTTCTGTCCAAACCGTTGACCTAAACCTTTTCAAACAACTGCTTGTGCAACAAAAATCAATCACATTGTAACAGCACAAGTACGGATCAGGACCGACAACACTGTGGGTTGCTTCATGGTTTTTTACGTTGCTGCACCAAAGTAAAACTAAATTATGACTTTTATGTTTTATCATAGATACTGACGTAGCACTTGCATCTACGTTTCCATAAATAAATTATCTACATCTCATACGTGTTATTTATTGAGTAAGCGCACAGTCATATCCAATTTTTTCTGTATGAGGAAACAGGCCCTTGTGTATTCTGGCCCTACTGCATGCACCACACATGTAGACAAGTCATCTATCTCGCTTGTGTGGAAGAAGCAGACTGGATTTAGTGTCTGCACCTGGTCAGCGATCTTCTGCCTGTCCAAAAGCCAGGCCTCTCAGTGACACTTTAAAACAGAGCAGGCTCATTCAGCAGTCAATCAGCAGGCTTCACCTCCTCCTCCTCCCCTTATGCTATCTATCAACGCCCCTCCCCCACCCTTTTTTTATGCTCAAAAACGTGCTCATCCATTATCATTGTGATTATTTTCATTGTTACATATGACTAATGCGTCAGCATCTCATAAGCTGTCAGTCCGTGAGATGAGCTTATCCATCAGCTGCCAAGTCTAACGACAGATAAAAGTGTTTTCACTAAAGTGAAGGATTGTAAATGAAGATTACATCTTTCATTTCATTACCCCCGCCAAAGGAGATTATGTTTTCACTCGTTGTCGGTTTATTTGTCAGCAAAAACATACTGAAACAATGTGAAGTGAATTCGGTGGAGGTCTGGGGCATGGGCCACGTCAAGAAACAATTATATTTCTGGGCAGATCCGGATCATTAATTGCGGATTTGGATTTTTTTTTTTCTCTTCTGCAGTCTGGTTGTTGTTTGACATTGGCCCTGACACACATCTGTGCTCTCTCACTGCCCTTACAGTTAAAACCATGCAGCCTGAAAGCTCATGTTCAGGTCAGACAATGACTAAGTTGATTGTAGATATCACATCCACATTCAGATACCATGATGCTGTTAGTGTTTGTGGTTCACGTGGGGTTGTATCTTCATCCTGCAACACTTTGTGTGTGTTTTGTGAACAAAGAGTGTGTGTTAGTGTGGTACGTAGTTACAAAAAAAACTTAACCCTTACACTCTGTACAGGAGCCAGTGGCTGCTACTGACCAACGGGAGCACACCAGAAACTCCTACCATCTGTAATAGTTTAACATACAGTTCAACACATGGGTACAAAACACTCACACACTTCCCATTCTTCATGCACACACACACACGCACAGTCAGACAACAACAGGGAGCTTTAAAGTGCACCCCACAGCTTTCATCTCCCCTTCAATCAGGTAAATTAGCTGCCTGCTGGTTACTAGCATACTGTGCCTCCTAATATAGGGGAGTTTATGTCTGTGCCCCCTCCTCTCCCCTCTCCTCCTCTCTCCAGTAGGACAGAAAGTGCTGGAGGCTGAATCAGGAACACCTTGATATCCGTCTAAAAATCCATTCACACAGACAAATCTTATATCCACACACATTTACCCCCCATGTGGACACACACATACACATATACACACATACGAGGCCAGTGGAGGGCAACCACACATTCATAGCTTCACTCAAGCACAGCAGAGAAACAAGGCTCTAATGGTGCCGTCAACCACAGAGCTGAAAGGAGGCTCTGAGGTCCACCAGCGCTGAGGAGCAGAGTCTGCACCTCAGCGCTGGGGGGGTCCAACCTCCATCTACTGTACTCTACCTCCTGCTGCGGCTGCTGCACTTCAGATCTGGATGTCCAAACAAAAAAAATGTGTTCATGAGTCATGACTTAAAATGATCTGAGCTCCTTTTTTTGGGCCTTAACTGTTTTGTTTCCTGTGAAAATAAATTAGTACAAGACGAGTAAAAGGGCATTGGTAATCCTGGATTATCCTAGATTGTTGATGCTGCCAATACGACGACATACGAGTGAGTGGTAAATCTGAAACACAACAGGTTAAAGTGAAGACACATGGTGAGATGGTTGTTTGGGGCCTGTCTCTAAGCTACGTGATGTGAGAGGAGAGGGGGGCAAAAAAAGGGAGTCAGAGAATGACAACTGGCTGTAAAAGTTGAGTTGAAAATGACCACGCAGGTCACAAGACCTGGTGTGGCCTTCAGAAACACTCAGGTTCAGGTTACCACCACGGCTGGCTGACGGGGGTTTCAGGAGCAAGATGCTCTCCTCAACCAATAGATGTGTCCTAATCAATCCAAAAAAAATTCTGTTACAATAAGTTGCAGAGGTTTGCGTTTCAAGTTATATCTTAACTCTATGTTTTAACTTAACGTTTGAACTTAAGGTCAACAGGCTGCTGCCAGTAACATCAAAGCTTGTTCAGTTAAGTCGAGGTTAAGTGACATGAGGCCGAGTTTAATCTTTAAAAAGAGAAGTGGAGCTGCAACACAACACGGGCGGTGAACCACTCCGTTGTGGTGTGAATTTATCATTTTATCCATGTGCACATTTTATTTATTTATTTATTAATCTTTACAGGGACAGTGCACATTAATCGACATTACTGTAAATGTGCCAGTGTTAGCCAAGTGGTCCCCATGGGCACAATGTTGAATGCCAGCGGTATTGCATATACAATTTATTCAATACTACCTAAAACACATGTATGTCTAAAATGGTGAGGTATATATGTACATAAAACAAACAAACAAACAAGAAAAAAGAAAAGAAACGAAATAGTAAGGAATGCAACTGAAGAAGACAGACAGACAAGCAACACAGTAGTCATTTAACAATAAATCATGCAGCAATAAACATGCTGTAAAGAGATACAATATAAACAAGGATTCAATTAGGCCTTAAATTTAGAGGTTGTACAGTAGGTGCTCTCTTACTCGTATTATTTATATGGCTGCTGGTCAGATGATGAGTTATCTTTAACAAACACATGCTCTTGTCGTCTTCTCTGGAGTTTCAAAGTATAGAAACACAGACTGCAGGCGGCTTTAAATCAGTTTCATTTCCACAGTCAATCATTTCTGCTGTAGTGAGCTGCTGGTTAAACCTGCGCATACTTAGATCTCAGCAACACTCTTGGTTTTGCCAGAGATGCTCTTGTTGTGTGGTCTGAGGGAGAGAAAGACTCTGAAGACAAATGAGAGCTCTGCATACAAAACAAGAAGAAGAATTACAGAACTGCTTCCATATTTAGGGGATAAATATGTGATGATAGAGTGAAGACTCAGAGAGAGGCCGTTCTTCAGTCTGTCTGTCACTGGCACGAATCACTGTGTGGTTTTGCGACGTTAGAGAGACACACACTTTGAACAGCAAGAGGTTATACGGCAAAACACGACCTTGCAGAATTAACTTGTAGTCCTTTTTTTTTTTTTTTCTTTAAAGTGTGGCTCCAACAAGCGTTTCTGAACACATGCCAACCCTGAAAAAAGGTCAAAGACCTTGTAATTGGTACTATTGAGAATCTAATGTGTGTGTGAATGAGAGTATGTATGAATAAGCCAGTTATATGGGAGAATCCAACATTAGTGTGGGTCGTGTCACATTCCATTCTTTACTGAGCCTCACTGGGTCTCCACCGCCCGCCGCCCACTACCCACCACCCGCCGCCCAACCCGCCCATCCCCCCCCGGTCTGGTTCCTACTGGCTGATTGTGTTAATTACTTTGCATTTTTTTCCTTCTATCAGAGTTGTGAGAAAACTCTCTCACCACCACCACCGCCACTACTACCACCATCATCATCATCGTTCCCAAACCTAAATCGCAGCAACTTACAACCATTTGCTTAATTAATTGCATCTTAACACAGTGCTCCGATAATCCCCTCCTCCGCATCAAAAGATATTTCCAAGAATATAAGCCTACAATTACACCCTTAAATTGCACTTAAACTCCTCTTTCTTTTAACCTCCTTTTCTTTTTTTAAAGAATTCTCGTCACTGCTCCTTTATGTGGCACCGTACTTTTAATGTTTCTCATTTTTTCCTCTGGAAGAGAAAGTGAAGTGCCGTTATGGCTCACAGTGTTGTACGGCTTTACCCACTGTGTGTGTGTGTGTGTGTGTGTGTGTGTGTGAACCGATTCAGGCAACAGTGGAGCATGGGAAAAGTGTGTGTGGAGCGCAGAACAGGAGGGAAGTGGAGGTGGAGGAGTGTACTGTACTGTCAAAGGAGGGTGAACAGGAGAAGAGACGAGGAGAGGGCACGGAGGGAGGGAGGGAGGGAGGGAGGAGGTGATCCATGGCAGCTGAGCTGTGAAGAAGCTAATGGGCTCTCATCCCCTTCCCACGCCCACAGTGTGTTTTCTGATGGGCACTCAAGCAGTGAGGCACATATTGGTTTGGCTACCGGCACAGAACTGCAGCCAGCTCGCTTCAATATACTGCTTCGCTAGGGCCAATTCAGCATCTGTCTGAACTCTGGTTAGCCTGCATGTGACTGCAGCACTGGCAGAGTATGAATCAGTAACCAACCTCTAATAATATGAGGAGGTGGCGGCGGCTGATCTCACTCATAGCTCGAACGGCAATAATGAGAAATGAAAGGATCATGGCTGCACAGACACAGCGACACTGATAAACTAAGTGGTAAAATGCACAGGGAGCCACCACAAATCAGCAGTAAATGCCTCCGTCAGCAAAGATGGGAAGGAATTAGAGGGGGAAATTCTCTATCATAGGGCAACTTCTCGACCACAGACTGTCACATCAGCACATCCGAACAGTTCATCATGACGCATCAAAGGAGGAAGTATTAAAAACACACGTATCATAAAGACGTGTTTCTAATCAACTTCTCACAGAGCGAATTTACAACATACACAATTATGCTGCTTTACAGACTATAATACGTAGAGTATACAAGTAATAAAAGTCTAGTCTGAGACTTCAGACAACAACAGCAGCATGTTACCGGCACAATGAAACCTTACTAAAATAATCGGTGTCCTGGCCTTCCACAGTTCAGTCTGGACATTATCCCCTCTAATTTGTGAGAATAAAACCCCAAGCCCCCTGATTAGGTGATCCGGGGGAAGCCAATTGTTTTGATTGTGCGGTGTGATGTTTGATCTGAGTGTGTGGAATGTGGCGACCTTTGATCCAGTGACAACATTCAATTAGATAAGGTTAACTAAATTGACCTCTTCCACCTCGGCCACTCAGCCCAGAGCTGGATAAAGTGTAAACAGCTTGTATTTTCTGCACAGTGAGGGAGCTACCACCCATTCACAGTAGATACACATACATACAACATACACATTAGGATTCTGCTTGAAAAGTTACACTTATTAGCTGTTCTTCTCTTTTTTTACTTGCGAGGGATGATTGAAGTATTTTAGATACCTGTACTGAGTTTAAGGGAACTCTTTCAATCACACATGCTTGTTAATGTGAAAAGATGGTGGTGTTCATCCTCAACATTTAAAATGATGTGGAAAAAAAGAGGTGAAACCAAGGCATTCTTGCAAGGTTAAAAAAACTTTAATCAAAATGCTAGTTCATAATAGAAACAAATCAAATCAGCCAACATGTTTCGGCAACACACGGCCTTCATCTGGGCTTAATGAAAATGATGCCACTTTATTTGTCTTTTAGACACTGATTACATTTACCCTTTCATAAACAGAATATTAGCAATAACCTGGTTGCGCAACACCAATAACCCTTTTGAAAAACCCGAATATGCTCATATTTCGGTTTTTAAAAACCCGAAAATGACCCCTGGGTTACTCCTTTTCTAACCTGAATATTTGGTCATGTATCGGCTATGAGGATATCCCCATCGAAAGGAACATTAATTTGTGTTCTGCACATGTTCTATTCGCAAGGAATCTTGGTCTTTAGAGTAGTAAATGCAAGATAACACCCCACTTTTAGAGTGAGGTGGAAACAAATCACTTCATAATTTCGTAGACGGTAGAACATACTGGGATAGCGATATCTACAAGAAGGTGAGTGAAAAGTTACACGTGCCGCTGTTGTGGTTGTTATTTGGATACAGGAAGAAGAAGTGGAAATGCGTTATGACGTTCTCCGTGCGTCTAGACGTTGTCTGTGTGTCGCTGTTTTGATCAGGATATCCCAACTGATTACAATTACCATGTATACAGGAATAACCCTGTTTGCTCACGCATGTAAACGGGTTATTCCGAATGTTTCAGAAACCAGAATATTGACCTTAACCCGAATATTGACTGCATGTAAACGTAGTCACTGGTATTCAGTGTTTTCACTACTTTTCTACTGCTGTTTTGGTATTTCAATGTGGATGTTATTCAAGTTTTTACAACTTAAATAAAACCATTAAACAGTGTGCTGGTTTAGTGCTGGAAATAAACTTCACACCAAATGTGATAAAAAGCCATTAAAGGCAGTCATTAGCTCTTCTCGTCTTAATGAAACTGATTAACTGATATCGCCTCCACTCACATGGTGTTTAAAAAAGCCTTATACTTACTTACTACCTCTCTCTTCTTGCCCTGTGTGGACCGCAACTGTTAGAAGTGGAACAGCAGTGACCCAGAATGACCTCTCTTTACACTCGACGTCTAAATCTTCATCTCTATCCGACTCACTTACACACCACCATTAACCAGTTTGACCACTGAGTTCCACTATAAGCTGCACTTAACCCCGTTGTTGCTGCAGCTTCAGCCCCGTCCCCAAATGGAGCACTTTATTACCACCACCACCACCTGACATCCAATAATTTGATTTCATTGATTAAGGTTTACATTATTTGTCCTGGTTTTGTTTGTTTAATGTTGGCCTGCACAGCTATATCCCTCTGACTTTTCCAATTTACAATTTATAGTCCATTATCTGTTGGTGTATTCTGTTACTTCACCGTTGCTATGACGAGCTTCCCCACAGGGATCGTTAAAGTGTCGTTTGCTCTCATTTATTCTCCAGCGTGAGCACAAATCCCAAGCTCTTGCATGTCCACTGTGAATCTGCAACCGAGATAAACTGAATAATTCTCAGGAAAAAGGACGAGGAAGCGGCCAAACGGCCACATGGAAGCTGTAATATCATGTAAAAGTGGAGGCTAGCGATGAAAAGCAGCTTTGAGCCCCACTGGTCACACTCCAACTCAACCTCTCTCCATCTCTAGCTTTAGCCCCCTCATCCCCCTTGTTCTGAATATCTGCCCCGCTGCTCCTCTCCTCGGCCTCACACTCCAGTCAGTCTTTAAGCACTGTGAGAGTGGCCTAAGTAGCTCAACACTTCCCAGATGAGCAGCTCGAGTAATGGGCCGTGATTGACCCCAATAGCCAATTCTGAGTGGGTTCCCTCGGGTCTAATCTCCACATTACCTGCTCTGCTTCACACACACTGACTGACGAGACATGATGAGAGTGGCCGCCTTGAAGATTTAACAGATTATGGAGGAAGTTACAGGGTGCCCAGACAAATAAACAAGTGGAACACAATCTTATGGTCTAGTTTCACGCATCTGAATTAAATCTAAAAAACGGCTCCATGTGGATCCGTGCAGCAGCACTTAACATGGCATACTTGTATACTTCCAGACAGACAGCTCAGCTCTGAAATGGTTTTTGTCTCTCTTGTTGCCCACGAGCATTTACAATAAATGTAGTTTTAGTACCTTTTTTTTGTATACTTTGGATCTATAAGCCAGTAAAAGCTCAAGGCAGGCAGCTTAAAGCCATCAAGCTGCTGCCTGTGACAAAGACAGACTGTTGATTTAACACTTAATGGAGTGAGCGAACACATGCAAAGGAGGGGAAAAAGAGCATGATAGATGGATGTATGAAAGTGCGGCAGGCCTTTGAAAGATTGTAATGGAGGAGGCTACCAAGGGGAGATCCCAAAAATTCACACCCCATCATCTATGGTGTCAGAGCAGCCCATTCAAAGGTTACCATAAAAGTCAACAACACATGAGATGCTACTGTAATTGTCTGTTGCGAAACATGAAAGCGCTGCGTTGATGGTGTTTCTGACGCATGAAAACAGAAACTAAAGAGTGTTTTCAAAGTGGATAAAAGAAAAGCTATGATGTTCAAAACGCTGGCACACACACACACACACACACACGATGGATTCATGCATTTCTCTGCTGTTTTATATTTCAGTGTGGTTGGCAAAACTTAAGCTCGAATGAAAATATTAAACTGGATGGAAAACATAAAAAGACACATCGAGTTTCAGTAGAATTAAGTTTACAAATAATGTGATGAAAAAAGCCAATATAGCCATTAAATAATAGTCTCTCTCTCTACAGTGGGATACATATACAAACATATTGTTGAAGAATGGACTTAATTCTGCTTAAAACATTTTCTTCCATCCATCTGTCTAATATAAAAACAGTAATTGAGGAGAAAACAGCTTTAATATCTATTAGGGAACTAAATATGTTCACTATTACAACACCCGGGGAATTCTCCAAGGATTAATTCCATGTAGCTTTCATAATTCCCTCCAATATGTTAAATTAAGATTAAAGATCACTTTGTTCCCCTATTCCCACAGCTCCCATGGTATGGTAAAGAGATCAAAACTGGAGGGTTTTATAGGGAACATCTTTAACATTTGCTCTGCTCTCAGTGTGCTTGATTAAATGTAACATTTTGAGATCCCAGAGCTCTGAGAAAAGCATAAATCATTGTCTCGCAGCTGCTGGCGTGCCTGGAGAAAACACATGCTATCCCTTATTCTCCCTCGCTTTTTTGTCTTTTCTATGATCATGAAGCCCACCCGACCCGTTGGTCCCTCCTTCTTTTTAGTGCAAGTCGTGGTGGTGGTGGTGGTGGTGGCGGCGGCGGCAGTGGAGGAGGGTGGAAGGAACACCTGCAAGCTGCTGCTTACACTGCGAGCTCGGTATAAACCCCAGCTCCTCGCACACCCTCTATAGCCCTCTACTCCCTCACACTGGCCCCGTCCAAGACCCCCTTAGTCTTTCCCATCCATCAGCAGTGACAGGCTGAGACCAAGCCAAGGAGGAGAGTCAGTCAGCCAGCCAGGCAGCCAGGCAGCCACTGTCCAGGGATCAAAATGATCAAGCTGTCTCCTGAGTAGCACTGATAATTTACACGCAATGTAGCGTGAATGACATGGCCAGGGATTTCTACTCCGAGTGATCCTTAAGGCACGGCTCTACTCTGATTAAATTCACAAATAATTTATAGACCTAATACCAGTCCTAGTGCGTTTTAGCCAAGGATAACCTGGCTGTCAGCTGGGCCCATGTGGAAGCCCGACATGCACCACTCTGATCGAGCCTGCCAGTCTGGAGAGCAGCGACTACATCGGCGCATGAACTCCTCCTCCTCCTCCTCCTCCTCCTCTTCCTCCTATAGCTGCATCGCTTTCTCTTATGTCTCGCTCCATCTCTCGCCCTCTTTTTCATGTTATTTAATAATGGCATTGATTTCCCATTATTCATTGTGTCATGAGCGAGCACACGCATGAATCATGTTTGGTTCTTATAAAGAGAGAGAGAATATTTGGCGATCGTGGCGCACTTCGCAACTGCCAAAAAATCTCATCACTGTTGGGTCCATCTGGAATGACTGTTCAATTAGGAGAAGTCATCTGGGACCGTGGACTGTGTGATGCAAAGGGTTAAAAAAAAAAAAAAAAGCAAGATATGAAATTACCATACGCCTTTTGGATCTACAAAAGAGGACATTTCAAAGCGGAGCTGCTTAAGTTCTTCTGCGTTAAAACCCACGTCTTTAATTGCGTTTAATTTATTAGAATGTTCCAACCTCAACTCTGTTAAATGAAAACACATTAGCTCCAATCTGCAGGAGTTCTGCTGCAAGTGTATAGGGACTCCCTCCAACCGCCCGCCACCCCCAGCCACTCACCCCCCCCCCCTCTCTCTTCATTTTCTAAGTAAATTGGAATTTCGTCTTAATTCACTGGTAAACAATTAGACAGAAAACAGATGTCACTGGCCATGTTTAAAAGCAACTCATCTCCTTGGTGAATTGACATTGCATGAAAGAATTAGAGAAAGCAAAAAAAGAAAAAAAAGAGAAAAAGATAGAGAGTGAATCAAAGTAAAATGTGTCAAAAGTTGCACACTGAAAAACACCGGACCGCTGCACGTTAAATTATTTAAAAATATCATTATTTCAGCACAGAGCGGATTAAAATTCCTCAGTGTGTGCTTTGAGGTTTCTTCTAAAAATATTTCAGGCCAACAACTGCGTTATAGAGAGACGTCCACACACAAGTGCACTAGTACACTTGTGCATGGAGAGATGTGTGGCTGTAAGCACAGACGTTAAACTGGCATCAAATACTATACATTGTAATAGTGATCAACAGGTTTTGAGCTCTTACAGAAAATAAGGTTTATCTAAATAGATTTAAGGATCCATAGGAAAAGTTTGTCACATTCTCTAAGAGTTGAAATAATACAAAAATATACATATATACATGGCCAGTGGGGAAAAACACGGCAAGGCCTCTCTAAACTTACAATCAATAGCAGCCTGTCACATACAACAAAACACACACATGCTAATTCAGGTATACACACAGAAGCACCATGGGCACGTGAGTATACATTATATTTAAACATTTACTAACTACTACACACTGGGGACAAAACGCTCTGCTCCTTTTTCTCTGAGTAAATATTTTTGCTTTGACAATTGAGCACATCCCACAGCGTCGCTGCACTTCCCTCCAAAAACCAGAAGTGACTAATCTCATGTATAATACAATATATAAAACTTGATTGTGGCTCATTATATCTTAATGTTTTCAGTATGTCATTGGTATAAGGAGTCGTCAACCCCCCCCCCCTCCACACACACACCCGGGGCTGTTGCTCCATGTATAATGATCATGCTTTTTCACGAATGTGCTAAATGGAATCAACAGAGCCACATGGGACGGACGAAATGTGTTTGATGTCAAAGCCAGGAGCTCCAACAATTCAAAAATGTCATGATCACAATTTTTTTTTTTTTTGAACCTCAGAGCTGCCGCGGCGCGTCCCTATGGGAGAGCCCATTTAGAGTGGTGCTACTCCACTTTTCATCTCTGGCTAAATGAGGTGATGCATCCATCATTCCATTAACGCTGCTCTAACAGGCTCCCAGTCACCCTCTGGTTGACAGCAGGGACATGGGACATGTGGACTGACCAAAGGCTTTGATGTAAGTCTGACCACCATACAAAACACAGGCCCTTATAAGCAGACACCAAAAAAATGTGTGCAGACACACTAACGTTGCAAGATTTTTCCCGGGGCAGGGAGAGAAGTTCCAGTCTGGTGAAACTGTTATTGTCAAGCCACACTGCTGTCTCCAGCTTTGACTGCATTGACAGGTATATTGTAGATAAAAGAGAGATTTCTGGCAGTGTGTGTGTGTGTGTGTGTGTGTGTGTGTGTGTGTGTGTGTGTGTGTGTGTGTGTGTGTGTGCTGTTCTGCAGAGCTTTGTGTTTAGATTATAACTGAAAATACAAAACAGTTAATCCTCAATGTTATTCATTTATACATATCACTGTTACGATAATGGATCCACCCAGTGATAAATTAATTTAAGGAACACGAGACGTGTGCATAAAGAATGAAAAGAAAGAGAAGGAATATTCTTCATTTGTGATTTTAAATGAAAAAATGAAGGTTAAGAGACAAAAGAGAGGCAGACGGGATAAAAAGACAATTCAGAAACAAAGATTAAACACAGAAAAAAAGGGGGGAGTTGTGTGAGGAGGCAGTGATGAGAAGGAGTGCAGGCCTCCACTGCTCCACATCTGCTGGAGATATATCCAGTGCTTCTGGGAGTCAGCCCCCCCACCACCTCCCTTTCACCTTCATCTTCCTTCTCCTCTCTCTCTCTCGTCCTCTCTTCGCTTCTTTTTTCGGTCTTCTGGTTTGTGTTCAGGATCAGGTCTTAATATTCAAAAATATGTGCCGTCTTTATGAGCCATTGTTTTGCTGAAATAATAAGTTCTCTGTATCGAAGCAATAGTCTGAGGTCGAGTTAGGGAGACTGGGACTGGGACTGCGGAGGGTGGGACGAGCCTTTGTCAGAAGTACAATGTTGCTTTTAAAATCTACTCCTATGTCACTGCAACGTCCTGAAAATTTATTCTGTAAGTACTCACATTTATCAAACTGTGAGTTGCCTATGAAATGTAAGCTTTTCCCTGCCTTACATTTTCAATTTATTGCATCGTCTTGGCACTGCGTTCACTTGCAATGGGACAATGATTGACTGGGTGACATTTAAACAGGAGAGGAATTCCTGGTTAGGGATGACCTCCCAAATCCACTGTCTCTAAATTGTACTTATCTTTTTTACTTCACTACACCCTGAGCTGCAGCTGCTACAGCTGTATCTTCTCCTCGCGGTCTGAAACCAGCCGAGACCAGCTCTATCTCCATCTCAGCTCTGACATGTTTAAAGTACAGGGGCCTGATATGATTCAGGGCTCAGTTTGGGGATTTACGTAATTCAAGGCCACACGATGAATCTCTGCAGCCCTGTATTAAAAGTGATGTACAGTTGTGACTCTGAAGACAACTCTAAAGACAAGTACTGGAAGTACTGGAGGTATATTGTTTTACATGGTCGCCCCAGGCTTCTCCTGTATCTGCCGTTGAGTAGGAAGGGTTTGCGGGACGACAGCCCCAGGTGTACTTTGAGAGACTCGCCTTTTGTGGACTTTCAGAGACTCGGAGCGCAACTGAAGGCCATAAAGTAGGAAAGTCTGTCAAGTATATCTATTTGCAAGGGGTATCAACCTGGGAGCCCAGTAGGGCTGCCTGTTAGGAGAAGTAGTTGCAGTTGCAGGTGGGGAGGAGAGGTTATGATGACATGCTGTGATGACACACTGATATTCATTGCCTCATTCGCTGGAGAAAGTACCACAGGAGCAATTTCAGCTTGGAAAAAAGCAGAGGAGGCCATTCTGAATAGATGAGAACAAACCTGGCTACTGCTGTAAGATACATGAGATGCACTCAGTCGTAGTCATTAAATATCCCAACTTACTAAATCAAGTCCTATAGCACTTTAAGCTTCGGGATCTGAGTTGCAGTTTTAGTCTTTTAGCAGAGCTACTGAATAATCCCACTCCCTCCCTCTAAACACACACACGCACACACCCACACACACTCTCACACTGACACCAGAAACATAATCTGCGGTCTGAAGAAACGCAATCAAATACTGCAACCTGACATCAGCGCAGCCTTCAACAGCAATCCTCGAGTGGTTAGCTGTTGTTAGCCAGCTCAGCCCCGTGCTGACAGAGACTAACTGCTGTTTAGAGAACTCATGCAGCCTGTAAAGACGCACCGAGTTGCCAACCTCGCTTAGAGCACGCCGGACTGGAAAACACTTATCGGCTTTGCTAAACAATCAGTTATACCAAACAAATACCTTAAAGGGGGCACTGTGTGACATTATGGGAGAAAGGAAAATATGATGATCTAAACAAACGGAGAGTCTGGCATTAGATCACCAACAATTGAGACGGAATATGAACTTTCGCTGTCTGTCACAACTCCAAGCGCACACAACCTCGACTAGTAAAAAAGACACTGTTAAAGCCACGAGGGAAGGACGAAGAGAGGACGGCTCCTACCTGAGTTCCTGCAGTTGTCTTCTTGCTGAGGTACCAGGACAGAAAACGCCAGCAGGTCAGGGGCGAGCAAAGACTCAGGTTTGCGGATCTCATTAAGCCAGCGGCTCGTGTGGAGTTCTTTGGTGTCGGATGGGCCCTGAATGAGAGGAACCAGCTTCTCCTTCACCCCCTCTCCAGAACCTGAGAGATGAGAATAAACAGCTAAGAAATTATTTTTTTTCCCAGTTACCAAAACAATTCACCATGATTCACATTCATAAAAAGAGAAAGTCTTATTTTAAGTCTGTATTGCTAACCCTCCGCCTGGTCATGTACATTCGTTTACAACGAAGCCGGCTAAAAATCAGTAAATGGAGCAGTGGATAACATTATATAACATATATGATGTTACGACGTGTATATTTGTGTAGTCTTAACTGTCATAAACAAAAGATTAGGGGTTATGGAGTGCGTTTGTGTCACGATGCCACAGAGACAAGAGCTGGGACACCGGGGCGGCGGCTAAGTAACTACACTGATGTTGCAAGGTTGGTTTTCAGCCATGAGACGCCAGGTGGCAGACAGAGAGCCTCCATTCTCACTCGTAACGAGTCATGTAGTTAACTATCACAACCATGACAATTAGTCCAGAGCTTTTAAAATTGTAAAAAATAATTTTCCTTGTCTGGATGCTTCACCTTGTGACTCAATGACTAACTCATCGGCCTTGTATTGAGACTGTGATTCAGATTTAGACTTTAGTTTTCATTATAAAAGCTTTTAATTAGACAGTTTCCATTGCTGCAGATGAAATTGGTGAAAAATGTGCTAGAAAATTAAGTGTTGCTGAAATTTTCTCACAAAATAAAGAAGGGTCAAGATAAAACTGACCAACAGGAATATGAAGGACATGTACAGTGACGTTGGTTTGCAGTGGCTAATGTAGTTGCATTGATACTTAAATTGCTTGTATGCATTATTCAGCAATGAGTAAATTGGCTTCTTTTTTCATTGTATTTCTATATTGGCAGCTGCAGTATATCTCATCATCCACCTGACAACATGTCTGAAGTCTGACCCTGTGAACTCGGTGCTGACACTAGCTCCAATAACATCGTTGCCATCAAACACATGGTCAGGGCCCGATGACGGTGCCCCGGGAGAAAAGCAGCAACTGAATCACGCTGCAGGAAATAAATCAAGATAAAGATTGTGAAGGAGAAAAAAGGGAGACGAGAGACTGGGGTGTGTAAAAGTATATGTTAAAGAAAAGTCAAAGAAGAGTCTAGTCGGTCTCACTCTCTCCCTCCTACACAGGCAGTAAAGTTTTAACAGGGCACAGCTGCACACACCTGGGGTCCTGGCGCACACTTTTACAGCTCCCAAGGTTCCTGAGGCGCATTTCACCGTCGCACGGCTGCAGAACTTCAGCTCCAGGTTTTGGACCGAGCCCTCGAGAGTCGGTGACGGGCCCAGAGATTTCACACCTAATAAAAAGAAAAAAACCAAAGTGAAAATGAAGTGCAGTCCAGCAGGTGTAAACACTGCTGCAGTGGCTTCGTTAAACACTTGATTGGCCTTTAATTATTCTTGACCCCTTTCTTTCCCTTTCGCTCTCTCCCAGACTTGTGAGAAACCAGGAGCTCTTAAACACAGATGTCACCAACACCAGGTGAAGTGGTGCTGCGTTGTAGCTCGGGCAGGATTACTGCTGGTGTCCTTTGTTTTAAAGGCTAACCTGTTGTTCCATCTCTCAATCACACATTGCACTGTAAAAGAAAATAAGTTAACTTTCCATTTAAAGCTGAATCTAAATGGCATGATAGACCTTTAGCGGCACAGGATGTCTTGGTTTTGCCAAGTCTAACCAGTCTCTTATTATCATTATTTAACATTATTAATAATCTGCCTGTACTGTGTCTGAAGATATTACAATGGATGTCTTTAATTCCTCTGAAAACATTTACCGCATACTGATGGGATTTTGGATACTCTACAGCAAAGTCTCAACATCGCAGCCTTGTTGTTTTTGAATAAAAGTGCCCAGGAAGGATATTAAAAGAGATAAAACCCCTTAAATTGTCAAGTGTTTGTCTAAATGTTTTATGAGCCCACAGTTAAATCGACTGAGTTAAATGATTTGGACGTTTTAGGTTAAATAACGGGACGATTATGTGTATGAGAAACAGGCCAATATAAAGGATATATCTTTCCAAAAGAATATCCAATACAGTCATTCCTATATCCATCTTAGTGTCAGCTACAACTCACCTAACACCAGCATTACATCACAGGAGCCTCGAGTGCTCTTCACTCTGTGATTATTTCTCTTAATGGCAGTCTGGTGTGGAGGAACCTTTCGCCTGCCATTTTTCCAAAATGAAACTGTTTGTGCTGTGGTAAGGAGTCGGGGGGGAATTACATACTCTACCACTATGATATGTCAATGTTATTTCTATGGTGAGAGGCTATTTCAAACACATAACGGGACAAGGAAAGGAGAAATAACTGGACGGCAGAAAGATACTGTGGAGTAAAGGGAGCTGTGTGCCAAACCGCCTGTTGAGAGAGGAGAGGAGGATCCATCCATCACGTTACATTCTTCCAGTGAGCTGGAACTGTCCGAGGGAATCACATTAGATTCTTACATCACCTGTTCCAATAAGGCTTTACTTCTCAGAATAATCCTCTCTTACAGTGATAGCATTTCATTTCCTAAAAGTGTCCACAGCACTTTTTTTGACTGGAAGTTTACAACTGAGCGGGGCTTTTCCCATCATCAAAACGCTGCATGGCCCAGTGACACGAGGATCAACGAGGCGGAACGAACGGCGAAGTGAAACTCAAGGAAAAGAAATATTAAAACGTAAACACAAATACATGAAAACGGATCAAGAACAACTGAAACAGCGGATTTATTGGCCACAGTGGATTTATTGCCTACCAGTGAGTGAGAAGGTATTGCATTAATAAGGCACAGATGAGTGGTGCTACCAGAGAGGCTATGAAAGCACAACTGGGTCATTATTTGGCAGCAGTCTCTTAAACTATGGTCTGGACATGTCTGATCTTTTTTTTTTTTCATCCACGTCCACTTCATCTGCCATTTTCCTCTTATTGAACTCTTCTGCCTGTTTCTCCTCCTGCTCTTCCTCCGCCCCACCTCACCTCTTCTCTTCTCTTTCCCCGTCAGTTCAATGAAATCATTACATGGTTGGATTTTTCCTTGCTTAGGTCATCCAAAATCTAAATGTTGCATAAATAAAGATAACTTGGGTGGGTTCCTATACACCAAAATTAGCACACTCTTGTTTGCAGTTGTTAATCCCAATCAACTAAATAGTTCAAATGTAGTTTTAATGTAAAACAGGCAGGCAGCGTGGGGCAGGGGTGACATTCAAGTAGACACATATACAGAGCGCATTTAACCAAAGGAAGGGAATTACTGGCAATTGCTAAAAAATCCCTAACCACTCATTTCCCTCCTCTCTCTCCCTCTCCGTCCTCTCAGACAAATTACCCAGCGACTTCTTCACCTGCTGTCTGAGAGGTTCCTCTATCAGCCCAGATGCAAGATGGGAATGTTAATAACCCTCATTCTGTCTCCCTGCCTACCACTTAATAATATACGTGCAGGTCAAACTGAGCGGTGTTGCATGTCTCTCTCTTTGGCTTCCTCTGTCTATAGGACAAATGTACACGTATATTTATGGGAAAGCCATGTGCTTAATTTTCATCCAGAACCCGAACAAGTAAGTGATAGTCTTCTCCTGCAACCTGATGCTTATAACTGGGCTCTTCAGTATACTGTATGATACGTGCATAGACCCTACCTGCACCGTAACTGCAGAGAAACAACAACTACTACTAGTGGTATTTTGTTTTTTAATCACTATGTGTCTGTTAAGTTCAATTTTATTCCAATTTCTTCAGTGTTTTAGATGAATGAATGAATGCTTTATTTTAAATATGTGAGTAATATATACTGTAACACATTTAAATTACTTTGGTCAATATAACTTTGCATGTTTTAAAAGGAGTAGGAAGAAGCATTAGCTTATTTAGTCCTACCCTTCTTCACTTGGTACTTGTTTGGCCTACTTCCTGTGTGTGTCTCTCGCTCTCGTTCTCTTTTTTTTTAAATTACATACTCCCAACACAAACAAACAACAACATCATGGTTGCTTGTGTCAACAATACAAAATAAACAACAAGTATATAAACAAAATGTGAGAACCCCAGTGTTGGTTAGATAAATTTGTTGTTTACCAAAAGAAAAAATAAGAAGTTTGTACAGTGCACTCCAAAAGTCTGAGACAAGTCTGAATGGGAAAGTGGTCTCTGTGAAAGTGATGTTGTGTACGTAAGCTCACGCACATGCAGATACGCACATATACACAATCAGACATTTGATGCAATCTAGTTGTACCAGAGGGAAAGATAGAGAATGACAGAGGCCCTACATAAAGCTAAACTCTTTCTCTCCCACTGGAAACAATATATAGCTGACATACATTTGCCATAAAAGGACTGCACCAGACATTTGGCCAGCTATATTACTGACTGCGCCTCAGTGAACCTTAAAACACATGAGCCATCTCTACCTTAATGGAAAATGGATAACGAGATCCAGCACTGAGGGAGAAATGATTGCAACAGTGATGAGTAGACCTCCACACATGCAGGCTGAGTGAGTGTTCCCCTGATTCCCTCAGTATTTAGTGGAAAAGATGGAGATGTTAAAAGTGCAATGCAAGCCGATCTGGAACAATGACAGGGGGCCGGTCGCTCTACTCCGGTTGGTCTTTGATAACTGGAACTAGGGGGGTATCACTATAACATGTCCCTCTTTGCCCACACAGATGTCCTAAAGGGCACAGAACACCTGCTGGGGTGGTGGCTGTTGGGTGGGAGGGCTCTGGACAATGTTTTGTCCAGCTGTTAAGAAGACTATAAAAAAGTGGGGGTACACAGGAAGAGGAAAAACACAAGGGTCGGTAGTTTGTTGGCCTGACCGGTGGTATTCAGTTTGGTTTATGTGTGTATTATTATGCTGTGTGTGTGACACTGAGTGAGTGAACGTGTGTGGTGCTGTTACTTGTCAAGCGAGGGCAGGTGCAAGGAGTACATAACCACACAGCTAGGGGCCAGAGGCTACGGCACTCCATCAAACACTAAGAGGGCAACCATCGGCAGCTGGATTTACCATCCCGAACTTTAAGGAGGAGGAGGAGGAGGAGGAGGAAGGAGGAGGGTGTGGAAAATATGAAGGGAAGGAGGGATGTAAATGCTGAGGAACAGAAAGAATGAACAGAGGAAAGAGAAAACAGTCTGATGGGGCAGTATGGGATTTTTTTTTTTTTTTTGGGCTCTCCACATGCCGCAATAGTTGGTGTGCACATGTCTCAATATGTGTGTGTGATTGGACATCTGTAGACTTAAAAGGCATGTTTTACACATTCCGACATGTCCTGCTCTCACTGCTTTGAAGAGCAGTATGGGAAAGTTGTCTTTCTATGATGTTGGACCAGGCAAATGCACCGGTGCTCTCTAAAACATGAGGCACGGTGTTTGTATTAGCTTCTTCATTCACAAAACACTCATGCTTATGCGATTATGCTCTGAAATACATAGTCATTTTACTTTCTGAAGTTTTTTGGGTTTTTTTTTCTAACGAATAAGGCCAGACATTCACATGGGAACATGGAAATGCCATAAGATGAAGAAGGGCTGAAGTTTCCCTAATAATATCTGGCAATCAGCTGAGGCGTACAACAACTGAGAAGACTGTGACTTCTCACCCCGACCCCAGCAGCCATTAAATCTGTGTTTTGACTCAAATTATTACACCTCCACTCCACTCAGGCACATTATAGACATGAGTGAGAAGTTCCACTAGCTTGCAGAAACCCAGTCCCTGGCACGTATTAATGCATTAGAGATCAGTTTATATGTGATGACGATTGCTTGACAAGAGGATGTACAGTATCACCGAACCCTAATGGGCAGGTAGACAGACAGAGAGGGAAAGAGAACCTAAAGTGCTAAAAGCTCTAGGTCTGGCAACGGGCCCGCAGCAGCTAGGGGGGCTGACAAAAAGAAAAAAAAAAGAAAAAAAGAGGTAGACATTGACAAGTTGGGTAGACCAAAAGCAGCCAGCTGAGCCATTAAGTGCTGATGTAGAAACAATAACTGTCTCTCCCAAGTCAGGAGGGGCTGAAGTAGAAGCAGTAAGTAGGAGCAGGAGGTCTGCTGGCACTTTGCCCAGTACTGACACACAGCAAAAATACAGACACATGCAGAGAGAGTGGGACAGGAAAACAGACAAGGTGAGTGGTTTGTCCTGCAGTTAAAACTAGAGACTAGAGCGGCTCTGGCAGTGGGCAGACACAAGTGTGTGAGGGAGACTTAGCGCTTTTAACAAAACCTTATTTTTCTGTAATATATAAGACTTGACTCTTAGGAAAACAGAGACTTTACAGAAACTTAGAGGACGGTATTAAATGCTTATAAAAATATCCATTATAATTCATTCTACCAGCAAAAAAAAACGCTAAATGAAAGCAGCTACAAAACATTTGGTGTCCTTCTAACAGTGGAGTGGGACATGGCGAATGCAGGAAAACTTCCCTTTGTACACAGGGAACAGATGCATTTCTCATTTGAGGTGGTGGCAGCAACAGCTGCTTCTAGATAAATGAAATGGAGAATGAGCAGTTTACATGAGAAGTGATGGCTCCCACTGCTAAAGAGCCGCACAAACACAAACAGTCCAATCAAGAGTCGATTCTTCTACACCTACTCAAACACAGCGGAGATTTTCAACTCAAGAACCCGAACGGTGCAGCTGATAGACAGACTGGAAAAGTACGAGGCATGAAAACAAATGTGTGTGTGTGTGTGTGTGTGTTTGGGGGCAGGAACAGGAATGTTTCTCCCCATGTAAAAGGCCCAGCACACTGGGTAGCAGAGGTTAGCGTGGCGGGCTGCTGTGCCTATAACGGTTGTGGTGTAAGGATAGTGATGGGGTTGTAAGAGCTGGTGGTAGTGGAGGCTGGGGGTCTAATTTTCATGATTATCATCCCCTCCAGGTGCTGCCTGTCTTTCTGTCTGCCCACTAAAGCAGTGACACATGTTCTCTTGCACTTTCAAAAAAAACCATGGCTCTCCCTGCCACTGAATTACCACAATTAAGGAGTCTTCATGCGGAAGCAATTTGGCCAACACTAATGGGCCTAGGCAGTGGGGTTTTTGGAAGACAGCTTGGAAGACAGTGGGGGTGGGATGGGGTGGAGTGGGGTGGGGTGGGGGGGAGACGACTCTTGAGCGAACGGGTTATACAACAAGTGAGAAAAAGATGAGAGTGAGTGAGAAAGAGAGAAAGAGAAAAGGGAAGAGACAGATGTGCATTCACAGTCATAGCAAAACATGTGCTGTGACATAGAGCCACTTGTAAGGAGACAATTAGCCCGTGGTGAGATAGGCCATTAAAACACAGTTCTGGATGAGAGGGCCTGCCTCTCAATCTCCCATATCCCCAGCCTAATGCTGCCCTGACAAATCTGTTTAGCATAAGAAACAGGGGCATGCTGACTTTGAAGTAGCAGCCAGGGAGGAATGCCACTGTGGTTCCACCATGAGAGAGATGCTTGAAACTACAGACCACAACTAATGACGCTAAACCAGCCCCTCCATCACTGAAATGTTACTCTGGATTACTGCTCTCTCTCTCTTTCTCTCTTTCTCTCTTTCTTTCTCTGACTCAAGATCTCTGCAGCGTCTCTAAAAACTCACGCTTGTTCTCTTTCTCAGGCTTTCTTCCCCTCTCTCTCTCCACTTGACTCATGGAAGAGCATTAAAGAAAAAACAGAGAGAGGCAGAGCAGAGCGTTCTTGTTTATCAATAATCCGCTGAGATCAATATTTATGTCTCAGCTCAGAGTGTGTGTGTGTGTGTGTGTGTCTCTGTGTGTGTGTGTGTGTGTGTGTGTGTGTGTGTGGTGGTAGCCAAGACGTGACTGGGGTTTTGGTGCTGCTGAGGCACTTCAGTGGGAGTTACAGTGAAAATTTATGGACTTGTGACACGGAGCTATGTGCTCAGTTGGCACTAGTCACTAGAGCTTCGATGGGACGGTTGGCTCGCAGCAGGAAGCCAGCTCTGCAGACACTACCAGATGACATAAACACAAACAGATTTATTTGGGGCTGTCATTGATTCAGGGTTTAGTAACATTCAGAGCAGCAGTCTGCTCCAGAGCCCATTTCACCCTACAATGCTTTTTGTTTCATGTCTCCGCGCTGTGCTTCTTTACTTTGTGTGCACAACTATTTTATGACTTACCGACACCACTTTGAACACCTTTAATGTTTGATGCTCCTGATGCTTTCCTGAGACTGCAACAGCAATTTTAGTGGTTTATTTAGGTGAAGACTAGTGCAGTGTATCTGTAAATGCACTACAATCAACAATATGATAATAAATACCTTGCTATAACTGCTCTCTGCATGCCTTAACTTTTCTTATTTGGTTTGTTTGATGAATTATCTGTCGACAAAAGCACATTGTAGGAGTCTACAAGTGTTTACCACCATGGCTGTATGCTTTTTTATATCATATTTCAGGTTGCAAAAGCTTAAATTAACAAGAAACTTCACTGTGTTCATGGCTGCTCATGCTCACTAAAATACAAATCACCTGCCAGGTTCCTTAAAAGCACGATAGATCTTTGAGATCAACTATCAGTTTAAGTGCTATGGTATGTGGTGCCAGTGGTATATTAGATTTGGTGGTAAGTGGAAAGATGCTTCTGAGAAAACATCAATGATTCGTATCAGTGCGCAAAAACAAAAAAAGGTTGGACATGAAAGTCAGGGCTTCCAGATCCTGTACGGGGGATCATCCGTGATCTGCAACATGCCTGCAATCACATCTTATTTCCCATGACAGAGAAGTGGGCTACAGGGGAGAGAAAATCCTTGGCACACTCTCAGTTGCACACTCGATTTTAAAATATCATCTTTCACCAGAAGCCAGTGGACAGTGTGAGGAAAAGGAGAATGATAGATGGAGAATCGTGGTGAGAAACGACAAGCCCGATGTCCCCTGATGAGTGTTTGAAGTCACCAACCATGGGAGGAGATGTGTGTGTGTGTGTGTTTTATGTGTCAGTAAGTACATGTGCAAAGTGGTTGTTTGGTGAAAGCTGACTTGAGATGTTTGATGAAGGAGCAGACCTCAAGCACTTCATGTTTCTCTCATCCCATTAAATATATAAATACTCATGTAATCCAATATCTAATTGTGGGAGAGCACAACAAACTGTGCTTTTTTTTTTGTTTTTTTTCCTTTGCGTCTCTGACTGACTCTGCTGGCTTCACTCAGCAGCTCTGAGCTGAAATGAGCGACAGAGAAAGAGCAGAGAGCTTAAGGAAGACAAAAGAAAAGAGGAAGGTCTGAGTCTGGATTGACTTAAAACATCATCACAATCTGCCAGGAGTGGGGTGAGGGCCGTCTGTAGCTCATTGAAGTTTTCATTGACAAGAACCGTCTCAAGTTCCATCCAAGATTTATTTATCAGTTCTCTGATGCTGACACAACGTGTTTTTAATGTTAGAAATAAGGTTGCCTATGGATGAGAAAAAAAAGAAAAGCCTGCTTTCTTTCCTTCCCCTCCTGCTTTCTTCCTGCTCTGATGTCAATCCATGAAGCAGACAACTAGACAGGCAAAAATGTCTCTCAAACCAATAAGTTACCTCTTCAAAGAAGTATGGATACTTTAGTGAGGGGCCAGGCCACGCTGAAACAGACATCTCAGGGTTTTCATTAAGCTTCCCATCTCTTTACTGACATTTGTGACAACCACAGACCAAGAAAAAAAAACAAAAAAAAGAAAGGATCGTTCTTCCGTCTTTCACTTTCATTGTTCCACAATGAAAACGGGCTAAGTGTATGGGCCCCGTTAGTATATGACAGGGGGCAAACCTGCACGTTCCTCTGGCATGTCTTGATTAATAGTTGGGAAACATTAAGGTTATGAGTAAGAAGGCCATGTCAGCCAAAATCTGCACAGGAAAACATTGGAAAACTAAGCTGCGGAGTGTCACAGCCAAGGACTGTGTTACCAACAACAGCAACACACCACAGAGGAGAGAACAAGATAGACTGGGCATATTCTGGGACCAGACAACATTAAATGCACCGCGAACTAGGGATCAACTTATTGAGGTGACAGAATGATATGAAAATGAACACTTTTTTTCCCCTCCAATAACACAGAGCTATTACCGACACTTATACTATGCCACAGCGTCACAGGGGGATTTGCGTCAGACCCATGCTCCTGAAGGCAGTTAGATCACAGGGATGTGAACTGCTGGCCATGACAGCAGCAGCCTTTTTCATGCAGTGCAAAAATGCGTAAAAACTGTTGTTGACACGGCCTTTCTAAAGAGACTGCACTTGTTTCCAAGCAATGGGAAATATCAGTGTGAAGAAAAGGATAAATAAGGCTCCCTGACGTAACCTTGAATAGTCTTGGGTCTGTTTTCCACTCTTTTCTTTATTCCTCTCCTGACCACTCACTCCACCACCACCACCACCACCACTTCTATGTGTTGGGAGAACTTGTAAAAACAAAAGACTTGTTTTAATAATGATACTGTTATGAGTGAGAGCATAAGTCCTGTGCTATTATTATCAACATGCTTCTAGTGGCTACGCAATGAGAGCATAAGGCTCACACTGTATCCAAACATTCCCGTCGTCATTTACCTTAAATGGGATCGTATGCTGTGAGTTCAGGAGTACCTATAGGATTTGGGAGGTGGGCACGCATGCATCTGTGCACATACACATCTGTGTGCGTGCATAACCTGACACTCAATTAGGTGCAAAAAGCTGGGTTTAATAGAACCGATAGTTGGTTGTGTTTCTGGGCACCGAGATCTCTTTATTTCCTTCTTTCCACCACCCTTCCCTCTGCCTTTTACTTTTCCTTTTGTCTTTCATTTTTCATTCTTCTCATTATATCATTTACTCTCTCTCTTCCTCTTACTCTGTTCTCCCCCCCTCCACCTCCAATATCTGTCATGCTTAAGTTATGTCACAGCTCGTATATCACCGAGCAATCATCTAGAGCACGTCTGGTGACCACCACCAACCAACTTCTGCCTGACTGCCCCTCCTCCCCCCTCCATCATGGTCCAGACCACCACAGAGCTCTGTGGCCAGGAAACCAGCTGTGGTAGCTGCATTAAGGCCGAATCCATTACTGGTGGAAATGCCAACATTATGCTGATTTAAATTACCTTTAGTATTTTCAAAAATGAAACCGAAAAAAAAGGAGAGCCAGATGCAACGACCAACAAACTTAACAGAATCACAGAAAGTGAGTATAGTCTTAGTTTCTGCTCAACTTCCTTTAGGTGGGTTGAACATCCTGCACCGGTCCCATAATAGTTCATTCAGGGAGATAGATTACTGCTCAAGGTTAATATACAAAACAAACACACTAAGATGTATAAACAAGTGAGCCTGGCCCAGATTGAAGGGGAAAAAAGGGGAAAATGATTGATTTGATAATGTTTAATACAGCTGTCTGTCACTTTATCTGATATCAGAATCAGAATCAGAATTACTTTACTGATCCCCAGAGGGGAAATTCTTGTTTTGGTACAACAAGGCAAATGGCAAATTGATTTTCTTCAATGTCATTTCAGTTTGATGTGTAGACCATGTGGTGGATATCAGTGGCCGTAACAAGTCAACAAGTCAAATAGCGCTCAGCTTCAACTCACTTCCAGGCAGATTACACAAACAGGGTGGAAAAAAACTGAAGTTATGAAGCATTTCAAACTCTGGCTGTGTTTAAAAGAGGACGCATAAGCAACATCATCCATCTTTTATAATGAAGAGTTGCTACAAGACTGAAGCATCGAGGCCCAGAGCATCAAGGGCTTTACTGTGCCCTGTCACGGATGCAAGGACACAACCAACAAACACACTTCTAATATCCGTTTAATAAGCGAGACGAGTGGAAACACAAAAAGCACAACAGTATAATAACGCACATGCAAAAAGGCATTGTAACTACCACATATGCACAGTGCATGGCAGGGGGATGATCACTTGTACCTTAGCCAGAGCTGTACCATCTGCGGGTTGAGGTGCACTCTGTGAATCGTCACTAACCTATAAACACATGTGTTGAAACTGAAAGACTTAGTATGTCCACCGGGGACGTACTGTAAGTGCATGAATCAAAATCCAATAAAGCTATCATCAGCAGGGACATACATGACGAATATAATAATAAACCACACAGATTCTGTCTCCTCATGGCAACATGCAGACTACATCAGTCGCTATAGGATCCATGATGATGTTTAAATGTAATTGTCAACATTTGTTTAAACACTGAGTGAGATAAAACTGTAGGTGGTAACTAACTATTAAAATATGAAACACTTTGATAACTGTGGGCCAAACACTCATTCAAACTAACACATTTCTCTTTTATGTGTTTGTGTAATGTTTAATGTTTTGGTTTTGTATGTTTTTAAGATTGCTGTGCTTTCTCCAAGTCTCTAGGATGATGTAATGTGTCACAGAAATCAAACAAAGGCAGCAGCAGCAGCAGCAGCAGCAGCAGCAACAGTAGATAGATAAAGCCACTGACTATGTGTTGATAAAATGCACTGGCAAAAAATGACTGGTGCGTGGAGATTACACGTTTACTGAGCCAAAAGTAGACACACACTCAGTATCATCTAATGCACAACATACTGTACGCTGACAAATGTACACAGGCTCCATTGGACATCGCTGTGGTCAGCATGCTGCCAGCAGTGGTAGGCAGGAATTACTGGCTCCTCCACACTGCTTTTGATGCTTCTGCTACTACTATGGCTCCTGTTGCAAACCATGAAGACTGGAAGTATAAATAAAGAAAACATATAACATTGGCAGGCCACTGACAATCACATGAGACGAGGAGGGAAAGAGAAAAGAAAAAAGAAAAAAGAGGATTAGAGGAACATATGAGACAATGAATTCAAGACGAGAGAAGAGTGACAGATGGAAAAAAAGAAGAGACAGGGAGAGAAATCAAGTTGGCAGCAAGGACTTGCACAGAAAAGATGGAAAGAAAAGACAACAGTAAAATCCAAGCAGCAAAAACAAAAGAGAGGATTTTTGTCAAGTCAAAGAATGTAAATACTTTACACAGCAGGGCAGAGCTGCAGAAAAGGCACAGAGTTGTTGTTACCTCCACTGGGCAGCTGACACTGGTTAAACTTGGGAGGATGGGGGGGCACATACTGTAAGAGTGTGTGCACTAATGCGTACACAAACGCACACACACACACACACACACACACATCTCCCTGTGGATCACCACTCCTTTCTGACCAGACAACCAGACACATAAAAGATGACAGGCTGTTTTCTGCGGAGCTCACCAGTAAAATACAACAACTAGTGTGAGCTTCACTGTGTGCGATGTATAAGGAAAACGCTGGAATAACGTTTCACCGCAGATAACAACAAAACCGTGGTGACGTCGTTCCTACAACACCACACAGACGTTTTGTACAAACCAGGCTGTGGAGCCACAGCGGCAGTGACTGACAACATCTGATTCTCAAGGAAAATACAATTTTACGGTTTGTTTTCTGATTTCACTCATTCGTCTCTGGGCTCGCCGACCGAAGCGCGGGGCTATACTGCATCACGCTGCTCGCCGGCTTCGTGCTGCAGCTGCCAGTGAGCAGCACAAACTTGAAGTTTTACAAATCCTAGCGGCTGCGTTCCAGTCAGCTGCGATGATTTAGGGTCTCTGACTGTTGCTTTAATCTGAGTCCACCAATTATTTTCAAGAACATTTTACAGTCTGTCAGTACTGTGAGATTAAAACTGAAGTTTTTGTTTTCTTAACCCCCCCCTCTTTGCTGAATTATGGAATTTCCTCTGGACAGGGAATAAAATCTCAGACCCAAAATGGCTCCCCCGCGAAGGACACTTACCATCTGTGTTATCAGCTAGACCTCAATATGAAACACCTTCCACTATTGAAAAGCCCCATAACATCAAAAAGGAAATAACGGAGGAGGAATTCCTTGAGGAATGAAAAAAGCACATGTTCAAAGCAAACAGCTTTTGTTTGCCTGTTCAGCGTGTGTGAGCGTTATGTCAGCTCTGTCCCGGCCGATGGCTCGATGCCCGCTGGCTTGTGACACCAGAACGAGCACAGAACTTAAATCTGGATGCAGATCTGAAAAAAAAAAAAAAGACCTACCGCCTCTACCACAAACCCAGCCAGCTCACAAGTCACACTAAGCACAAATGCAGCCACTGCGAAGACTGCAAACACTTTTACCACAAGAAGTGAGCAACCCAGTGTCAGCAGTTTTATAATGCAGTTTGTATTTGACACAGGATTCACCAGGACTAATGATGACGAGAGGCCTTTGTAGAAATCACACCAGGTTTGTCTTGGGTGAGGAAACAAATGAGAGTGAAGCAGAGGAGTGAGAAGGAGGGAGAGAGGGAGAGAGTACAGGTAGTGAGCTCTGTATGACGTCACGGTGTGGACACAACCACAGTTACCACAGGAACCAAAACTATGATGCTAGGTTGCACTGGGTGTGAGGCAGATGCTCTGCAGCAAACATCGTCCACAACAGTTCACAATAAGCAACACTGCCAAGTGAACTCCTTTCTCCTCTTTTTCCAGTTCTCCTCCACAATTACGCTGTCACACACCGAGGACTGAGACTAGGGAGTGGGACAGCTAAGATCTTCCTCGGGGCCTAAGAGTGTCACAATTTCAAAAGCAGATCTATTTGGTTATATCATAGGAATCATTGCTGTGTTTTTCCCCCAACATATACTTGCACAACACATCACCTATTCCCCTTCACTCGCCTGCCTCCTAAGCTCGAACTCTTTCCCCCACTGCTCTTTTTCTAACCTGCCAGCACATGAACCAGATGTGCAAATGTTTCTCTATGTTGCTAGTCAAGCCCCATTCCAAGAGAAAGGCAGAGTGAGGGGAGAGGAATATTTGACTTCACTCCACGGGAGACCAGTTTCATAAATTTTGGCGGCTACACAACGGTGAAAAAGGTAGCTTGGCTGGCTTGGCCGAGGGAGAATGTTGACGGCATACCAAACAACGTGATCCTAATGAGTTGGAAAATCCCTGGCCCTCCAGAGGACTGTCCAGATGCTACCGTCATGAGAAACGCTACTGTTTTATTGAATTCAGGCTCCCCTCCTTTTCTTTAACAAGGGGCAAAATTTATTATTTGACCATTAAGGCATCCTGGGCGACATGAAGCGTAAAACCGTTTCAGAGTTAATTTGCCCTAGGCTGCAGGACCAGTACCCCACACCAGGCACAAGACAAGTTGAGCTTTATGCCAAAATATCCCACATGAACATGTGAGTTTTGGAGGTGTAGCACCGGTATAGGGTCACAGAGCTATGGGCAAATTGGGCAGCTGCTATCAGGTTGACTTGTTGTGGGTAAATGATGCACAATGTGCTGAGTCCTGAATCATAACTACAAAGATTTTCACAAGAGGATCAAATAACGCTGGCTCCAGCCAAGTCCATATATCTCTCTTGACACTTTACTGGTACTAAAAAAACAATCTTTATATTCCATATACAAGTAAATAAATGAAAGGCAACAAATATACTTTACTAGAGTTCAACAAATCAGCTACAATAATAAAAACATTAACATCTAATGCAACAGCTTAAAAGAGACCAGATGAGTAAAGCGATGTAGTTTGGTCTCTGTTCTTTGACAACTCATGGTTGAAGTGCAGAACGAGCTGTTGGGGGACACATAAATCATGTGTGTGGGTATGTTCTTATTTTGCCAAGTGACTAAGTTGCCATTTAAGAATTATAATTGCTGCTCTCCAATAACAACTGCATTATGAAAACAACTGAAAAAAAAAAAAAAACCAAGAGCCTGTTGCAATGCGAAGCAATAACAAACACATGCCCTGGAAAAATAACCAGCTGTGCAGACCTGGTTTTAATGTCCATCTCAGGTGTTGCAATGACTAATGGACAGCTCACAGTACAGGTGTATTTCAACGTTGCGGAGATGTGGGGATGAGATTTGTGATGGGAATGAGATTTTAATCGACTACAGGACCTCCTGTGGAAGAACAGAGAAGCTCAGTTCACATGGTTTATATACATAAGTTATTTACCTGGAGCTTTGTACACCTCATTGAGCAGGCTTTCGCTGAGTGTCAGTGGGGCTCCATTGGTCATGCTGTGGGTCCAACTCTGACAGATTGCTTGAAGCAGAAGAGTCTGTGCCCTGGTGGCCTGCACGGTGAAATGGGGAAGCTCAAAAATACACTCTGTGGTGGGGACTGATGACCTCTTGCTCCTGCAAAAAACAAAAAAGGGGGACAAGAGGAGAAGAAGAAGAAGTTAGGAGGAATAAGTGGTTAGATGAAGTGCTGTGCACAGAGACACAGAGTCACGATGGAGTGACAATAACAAATGAAAGAACGGAGAGTTGCTAACATAGACCAAATGAAACAGACACTGGTGGAAACAAATGGTTCACAACTTCCACGAATCCATCAATATCACATCGCAATATAAAACAGCTCATCGATAGCACGAACGGCCAAATCGGTAGAACTACATTCCAACAGCAAATTGAAGAAGTACCAAGTGCAAGCCAAGCTTTCCTTAGTTACTTGGCAGGTAGGCCTAGTTTGCCTCTTTGCCACCGACCCTTCTCTCCCCTCCGTCCAAACTGTGATGATGATTTATGTGAAGATATGTACAGCCCAGAAACCTGACCCCGAAAAGAATCTCTACGCATTTGACATTTCATCTGTCTCCAAGAGTGTGGAGGGAGAGTTTGTGCAAGTGTGTGTGTGTGTGTGTGTGTGTGTGTGTGTGTGACAAGCTGATGAGTTGAGCGTTGAGGGGGATGAGGTAACACCACAGTCAGATGTGAGTCCTCCAGGCCCCTGTCCATCAGAACCTCAGTGGACCATGCTCTCATCTATCATCTGACACACACACACACAATACATATACACGTTTTTTTTTGTTTTTTTCATTTGCTCCTTAATTCCTCGTTTCTTTTGAAACATATTCAGACACACTTCCCTCACGTCTCTGATACCACACGGACAAACATCTTGACACACATTCGCTGCCCCTTCAAATCCCTGCATCAGGTCTCAGAGCTCCTTTCTTTTTTTTTTTTCTTTTTTTCCTGTCCAGTCTGTGAAGTCATGGATCCTCACTTCTTCAGATCCCATGCATGACATCAGCAACAGCGGAGGGAGGGATTCCCCGGCCGACACACACACACACACACACCAGCGGAGGCATGGCATTAGACACAGTGTTGAGTGTGATGGAGCACTTGTCATTGCTATGACTACTGATCTCTATTCTTCACATCTCTCGCTCCCTCTGCGTCCCCAGGAAAAACACCCAGGAGCCTGAACTAAACACTGCAAAACAAGTCTGTTTGGTTCCACCTCTGTGTCTCACCCCCCCCTCTCTCCCCCCCGTCCCCCCTCCTCCACTGCTCTGCTGAGAGATTGACAGTACTTTTTTTGGAGGAGGGAGACATATGTTCTCCTCACTACATACTGTAATGGAAGCAAAGAGGGACTGCCTTCCTTGTGAGTGGTACTTTCGATGAAAATAGAACCGTGACTAATTCCTGGGATGGCTGCAGCGTGTCAGGAACGAGCATCACAGTTCATTTAATCACACATCCATTTTGGTCTGGTCCCAGTTCAGAGTGTGGGATATGTCACGGGGTCTTTCCCTCTGCTCAGCAGCTCTGCAATCGTTTAACTCCTCTGCTTCCCTCTCGCTCTCGCTCTCCTCTGCGTGTCTCTTTATCTTTCCCTTTCTTCTGCTCCTGGGTGGTTCGGTAGGGTGACATGAGCTGTTAGCTGCTCACAGGCAGGTCCAGAGTTCCTAACCGCCTGCGTTCTCCAGGGGGAACTCGTATGAGACAGAAGGCGAGAGAGAGTTTGATAAAGAGAGATGTGAGGCTACAGGAAAAACAAAGAGAGAGAGAGAAAGAAAGAGAAAGAAACTCCAAACCTGACAGGGTCAATGAGTTTACCTTGATAGCACACATTTTGAATTCCCTGGCAACATGTGGTGGATTTGGCACCATGGTGAACCATGCAATGTCATGCTTCTCGCCTATTAAAATTACTACTGTTGCATGCTATACAGCAAGACATCAATCAAACTGTTTTTCATGTGCGTTTTTTGTGTGTGTGTGTGTGTGTGTGTTCAAATGCCTGCACACACACACTCTCAACGTGTCTGCGTGTGTGTACACTTAGCTAGATATCACTGCTGAACAGAAGAAAGTGAAGGGGACCCAGCAAAAACAATGTCCCCACATGCGGAGCAAATGTGCCTGCAAAGCCACTTCAATGGGAGGACTGGCAAGGGATGAAAGTTTGTTGGCTTATTCGAGTGTTTATAGCGTTTCAGGGGAGCTGTCACGTGCATGCGGTCGTCTAAAACTTTAATTATGCACCTGTTTTTATTATATTATGCCCAGTTCTTTGCAAACAGCAACTTGGATCCTGGAGCTAAATGAGAAACAGAGACTCTCATTAGGGTGTTTTGGGAATGCTGGATGTGAGGAGGGCCAGACACTCATCGGATTTCATTAAGTATATGGCACAGTCAGTGTTTTCTTACTGCAACATGGTAAACATCTTTCTGGCACGCAGCTCTTTCTCAGTTACCAGCAGTGCTTTGAAGGGAATAAAGCGTCCAAAAGGAAAAATAGCAGCGTTAATACCTGTTGCATCCACAGCAGCAACAAATACAAACACTATAACATACTGTATCTTCGATCCTGGAAAACATATGCATGCAACTAAGAAAATACAATTTACTGCTTTAGCACAGATTCCATATTAGAAAAAAAAAACGGAGTCTGTAGCCTGGGGAGCAAAACTCATTAAAGCATACTTCTACTCTTATAAAGTGGAGACCCACCAGATTTGGGCCCACGATTCATTTTGGATCCTGACGCATAATTTAAGAAATCAGGTCCTTGGCTTGAACTCCGGTGCCTCGTTGAATAGGCTGTCTGTGACCTCACAGTAGTCCTTTAAAGTCAATAACTTTTTTTTATTAAAACACAGAGGCCACCAGGAATATGTTAGAAGGAAATCAAAATTAGTCAAGAGTTATGAAAAATTAGGTGTTTCAATTTCAGCGGATGAAATATGCTTTCCTCTGGTGTATTTCAACAACATTAGGCCTCATTTCCTGACCTGTCCCCTGTTGGTGCCGTGACTGAGTGACGAAGAAGTAGACCGAGGCTAGGACAGGCCAGTTGGCGGACCTGCTGACTGCTTGGCTAGGTGAACTGGCTGACAGGCTGGCACAGTCCAGTCTGTCCAGTGTCCCCCTGTCAAAATCAGGCAAAACAGGGTATAGTGTTGTGCAGAGGGCATGAGTCAGAGTCCTGAGCGCCACACCAGCTGTGGTGCTCTTTGCCTAGTCTGCTTCCTCAGTATACATGCTCAAATGTGAACATAAAGCAGGGGCTGCAAATTATTTTTTTTGTGATTAAAATGAATTAGTGAAATCTACAAGTGAGTAGAGCCCACACAAAATAATTTGTGCAACTGCCAAACATGGATTACAGTAGAGCCATTTACTGATATGTTAAACCATTACGAATATAAGGTATCACTCCTGAAGTGTAACCTTCCACTTAAACAGCCCCCCGCTCCAATATCAGCACCAAACCCCTTTCACATCATTATAGCTCATATCCATTTGGGCCATTGGTTCCCAGGCTAATCAGCTCCTCGGTCTGGTCTGACTGTGGTCACGACTATATATAGAGAAATACAGCTGGGGCTCCAGCTAAACAGCTGTGATTGCTGCCTTACAGAGGCCACACACACACACACACACACACACACACACACACACACACACAAAAAAAAACAAAGACATATTCACACATAAAACAAAATGTACATACCTGTACAGACGCAAATACATTTTTTTGTTTCCAAATATGCACATAGTATACTTGCATACCGACACATTCCTGTCACACAATCACACATGTATACACACCTGTACGCGGGTGAACAAACCAGTAACAGCAGGTTGGTCAGCCAGAGCACGATCAACAGCAGTAATGAGGCCAGAGCTGACAAGGCGTCTGCTGATCTAACAACCTGCAAGTGAAACAATTACAAAACTATAGCTGCCGATGCTAAAAAAGCCTGAGAAGACTGTGGTCTATACTATTTACAACTAACAAGCAGAGGCAAGAGAAGAATAGAGAGACTGCAAATGTTCGGGTCATATGTTATTCTCCAGGTAAAATAATACCTCACATGGGGAGTCTCAATAAAAGAAGCCGTTTGGAAAAGCTCCTGTAAAAACTCAAGAGGAGCAGCGCTATTGAGTGTCTCAAGTGTTTTTGCAATTAAGTTACATACATGTAGAGGTCCAGCATTATGTGGACATCTATGTGTTGGCACTAATGCAGATTTTCTGACAGAGAACATTAAGGAGAGAGAAAGCGTTAAGCAAAGTGGATCACCTAAACTGCAGGTCCAGATGTGGTCAGCAAATTCTTTCTGGCTGGAGCTACAGAGCAGAGCCAGGCCGACTAATGTGAATGTCCATGACTGACTGACTCACTGAGTGACTGAGCTGGGTGATCCAGTTACACCACTGGTCAGCTGAATGCCATGTGACTTAGTCATGAAAATAATGATTAAACCATTAACTGATCTTACCCACTGGTCATGGCTATTTGGAAATAAAACGGTGTTTGTTCCAAAACAGAAAAAAACATAGAAATGAGAATAGGTTTATTGGAGATTCAGCTGCAATAAAAAAAATACTGTATATGTGACCACAGAGGGTAAGAGAGGAACAAAAAGATAAAAGGTACAGTATGTATGTATTCTTACAACACAGAATACATACGAAAGTGCTCAAGAACATGATGTACACTAAGTTCAAGCCAAGGCATGATTGTGTGTGATTAGCCTATAAAACTATAAAACACTGCTACCTAATATTAAAGTATTATCAATATTTTATGGATATACAGCTACTGGTTCATCCAAGCACTAGTGTTGTCACACGTTGCCAGCAGGAGCTGCACAACCCCCTCCTCTCCCTGAGCTAATGCCGGGACGTTGTAAACAAGGTGTTTACAACACCTTTCCAGGGTGGAAAGTGGGACAGAAGACACCTCATAAAAAATAATAGAAAATAAAATAACAGGGACAGTAATTGGGTCTAGAAAATTAATAAAAAAGTTGTGTGTTGGCTCTGTCAGAATGAATAGACGTCAACCTGCAAGGGAAGAAGACTGTTGGCGCTCCTACCTCAGCCAGCCGAAAATAAAGAGTTCAAATTAAAATTCCTGATTAATCAAGAGTGAAATCAGTCATTAAGAAATCTCTATTCAAGACAGTAGAAGAGACAAAAAGTCAACAAGACTGTCCATCAATTTTAACCGTCTTCACATTGTGCCACTTTCTCTTGACTTTAACTTATCTGCGTCTATTTACAAAGTCCACAGCAACACCAATTCATTACGGGCTGACATATTTGTCTAATAGATGCAGCAGATAGCCACTGTTTTGAGACTAGTGATAAGTTATCTGAAGTTTCTACAAATCATTCACTGTCACACACCCAAGTGTGAGTGACCAACAAAAACATTCTCCAGCTGAGAAAAACGAACATAATCCTCTGCTGCTATTGTCTCCCCAATGGAGGGAATCATGTTGAAAATGGAGGGAAGGGAAGGGAAGACTGACAGCTTGTACCTTCACTCCTTTTTCTCCTCCTTATGGTGCAGATGATGCAATTCCCCATCTCTCCAAGCCAAGGTCAGCGACCCCTCTTGAAAATAACCAGAGTGAATTATGGGCTGCTCTCAAATCCCCTCTTTTATCTTACTACAAAAGACTCACTACAGTGTCTCGCAAAGCCTCCAAATGAACATTATAAATCATGCAAGAACTTCCAAAACTGAACACTAACTCGGGGGATGGAGAAACTTGTCATTTTACCACCTGGATGTCAAATTGTCAATTGAGTTGAGGAAAAATGCTCCCATAAAAAATCATCGCAAGAGAAAAACACAACTAAAAAACAACAGAGCGAGATGTTGAAAAATGATGGCGAAGAAAAATAAATGCACCTGTGACTAATGTATTACATGTCTCGCAGTTTGTTTCATGGCTGTACATGGTCTATATCATTGGCTTGATGTGAAATGTACTAAGTGGAGCCACTGCTCAGCCTCTGACATAAAACATTTAGTGAACGCTGTTTGCAAATGTCTCGCAGCAGCAATCATTACAACTCAGCTCTGGCCTCTTGAATGTGACTGAACTGTGAAAGAATCTGAAGCGATGAAGATGATTTTCCAGATTTTACTCAACTTTTCCCCGCTCACAGTGAGATTACATACAAGTGACAGTGCTTAGGAAAATCAATAGACAGTTTTAAATGTGCATTTATTGTTCTATAAAAGCATCAGAGTAACTGACAACCATCTTTTACTGCTGCGATTTATACAATCTGACTCATGTTACATTCTTTTACCTTCTTTTAGTACATTTTTATTTTTTTACCTGAAGATACTCTGTCCCATGGCACTCGCTCACTGCATTTTTCCTCATGTAAATCTAGTCCTGTGATTCTGCTGGTGCAATTAAGTGATTACGGTTCTGTTTTACCACTCAATCCCAATGCCTTATAATGGCATCCACTTTCTAAACCAAAACCTCAAACTCAAAGTCTCTGTGCTGCTGGAGCTGGGAGTGAGTTAGAGGGTGGCAGAGACTGCAGTCGTGGCCACAGCGCAGACTTTTGTGGTTCCCCAGGGTCAAAGGTGTTCCATGTGTGCATTTCTCAGTCATCAGTCCTGAACAGTTCAAACTCTTCACAGAAAGAAACACTTCGCACACACACATACACACACACACACACAGTTTCCCTGTCTTCTTCCCATCTGGAGCAACCCTGACGCAAAACACACACATATGTGCACAACTTTGACACGCACACACACACAGACACACAGACACACACACAAACAGATCCATTCTCAGGAGAGGGCTTCATTACACAGGGATTACTAAAAGAAATGTTTTAATCAAGTTGTGCAGACAGCTGCAGACTGGAAGGCGAGAAAATGGCAATGACGTGGTTCATCAGGCGTTAAAGGAAAACACATCAAGAGGCCTGTGTGTGTGTGCATGTGTGTGTGTGTGTGTGTGTGTGTGTGTGTGTGCGTATAGTGGTGTGTCTGTGTGTGCATGTAGCTTCCTGCCTCTGTCCAACATGTCCAGCTGTGGAGAACATGCGGTTCCTTATATGGATAAACAGAGATAGGAGATCTCTGTCCAGAGACTAACAGACCTAATGTCACATTTTTTACTTTCAGGATTCGCTGAAGGCTTTTCATTACACCCCGTTGTCCCCGACAACAACAAACGCAGGCCCTCAACGGAAGCACCGGCTGTCCGTTATTTTTTATCCAGATTAGTCCTCTTCAGTATTATTCTCCCAAGGCCTTTGACCTTCACACAGATGTATGGTCATTGACAGAAAGAACACAGACTCCAGTGAGTGAGTTTTTTTTTTTAATTCCCCAAAGCTGCTTGGTAAAATAAAGATTTGATTTATTTTTCATTGCAGTAGCAATTATGTTTCCTCTATACCGTCATTAATAAACTGCACATTTTTACTCAAGCGGTGAAAACTGCATAGATTAGGCTGGAGTCTGGGAAGCAACGGAGCAGCACCGAGGCCGGGTGGGGAGGAGAGGACAGTGGAATGCACACCACAGTAGATGATAATCCACTCAGAGCTGATAATCCATCTACCCTTCCCTATTTCCCACTGTTTTCCTTCCCTCATGCTTCGGTGCCTAAGATGACTAATTCGGGCATTAATAGAGTCTTTCAGTCGACTGAGAACATCTACAGCTGCTCGTGAATCCAACTATCTCGACTTGGCCCGCGCAGTCTGCTCAGTACGTCTTACGGTATAGTTAAAATCCAAAAGATATTCTTGGATTGCAAATATATTGCCTCTTGAAATCATTACGGCCCTATAATATACACTTTGGGGCTGAGGTAAAAAAAAAAACCCCATGTTGATTTAAGCTACCAAAATGACAGTTGTAATCATAAAGGCAAATACGTACAGCAGAGTGACTGTGGCTCCTGTAGCACCAAGCAGTTAAAACATTGAAAGAAAGGGCTTGGAGGCCTCCATTACAAAACTGAAATGTCAATCACGCAGAGCACAAGGGTTGCATTCGCTGATGCCATTTCCTCATTATGAGGCTCCTCAATACGTCCATTGATCTCTGTCAAGCCATAAAACCAAATAAAACTGTCTGACACCAGATGTAGAGGCGAAAAAAAAAAATCTTTACCACAAAGTTGGCCAAAACACTGTGCCACATAAAACATGATGTTTCACCTTGCAGCTCACAGGCCTTTACACTCCTGCACTTCGACAGGAAAAGTGGAACAATATTACATCATATGCCATTCCAGGTTTTTAATATACACCTGTTAATACATAAATCCTACTTGTTGCAGTGTGTCTACATCCATTCAGTTTAATCATGTGAAAACTTTTTTTCCCCTTCTTTCTGTAAACACAACCATGCTCCCTCAAGAACAGTGAATGGCCTACATCATGGATTGCCTTGTTCAACAAAGATGAATACTGCTGCTCTTATGGCCTCCGAACCACAACTCAAAGTTGAGCATGACCACAGCAACCACACGGTGATTTAAGGTCATTCAATTATCTTTCACTGTAACGGCTCTCAGAAACTTTAACCCCAGCTGCACAGACCGATTGGATAAGACACCGAGGAGTTGCACAAGTGATTACCTCATTATAAAAATCCACACAAATCAAAAAGTTTGGTTGTGGGACGCAAGAATTGATGCAGAATCGGTGAGTGTGACATCATTCGCAAAAGATCTGTCGTGTGTCATATAAATGTACACCCAGAGCACAGAAATGAAACTTTTCCATACAACAGCCACTCCCAAATCAGTTTGCGGCAGCCAAAATCTTTGTACCGGTCCAACTTGTCGATGATGACATTGCCTGCCAAAATGGCCGAGTAGACAAATGGAGCCGCGGCAAGTCCATGTTCTCACCAATGAATACTGTTCATGTACATTTGGTAAATTTGACGTTGAGATCTCTGTGGCTCACTCCTGAAGGACAGAGAAAGCATTTGTCCTCCTGTTTCTTGGCTGGGCGAGGAGACATAGACCAGGAGCAGCTTGCTATGACTAACTATGAACAGGAGTAATGAGGCATTACAATCACACCAGAAGCCTCATGCCTCAGATGCCTAAAGAAGCATTCATAAATCACAAGGAGTCTAGACTACTGGTCCAGACAGGGTAATGGACTTCTAAACTTCACATAAAAAATAAAAAAAAATCCTACAGGTGGTGCTAAAAGCTGAACTAACCATTGACAATGTAATAGAGTTAGACCAATAATTAGATATCAAGGGAAAACCAACATTCTTTTCTATTCAGAAACATTCACAAGGCAAGTCAGCTTTTTGTGGCTATATAACATGCACCTGTAATGCCACATGCTTTAAGAAATTATCCCCTCAGAAATAGCAGAGTGTGGAACAGGGGCTGCTAAAAACGCCACATAAAAGCCGGCGCAGGGGCTAAATTATGGCCTGCGACGCAACGAGCCACACCGGGCGGACTGCTGCTGCTGGTTTGTTGGTGAGCCCCAGCTTTGGCCTTGGTCGTCAGGTGGCCCTGCATAACGAATGTAATATGGTGCGAGTCCATGTGTGTAAAGTGAGAGTGTGAGGTTTGGTTTTGAGGACATCAATGCCGGTTGCAGGCAGCGCTACCATCCCCTCCCTTTAACGCCACCTCCTTTCACTCCTGCGTTTCTGCAGCCAGGCACTGATTTTATCTGGGATAGCAGTTTAACAGCCAGACCAATTGAGGCTCTCTGTGGATTCCCTGTGGAGCTGGTGGCCCCATACATTGCCTTTCATTAAGGATAAGTACGGCCTGATGCATCTCAGCTGCAGTTTTAATTCACTGGGAAGGAAAGTTCTTTTTTTTTTTTCTTGCTTTTTGGTTACCAAAATAACTGGTTGGCGAATCCAAAGACTTATGTATATATTTAAAGGGATAGTTCAGCATTTTTGCATATTGCCATTGCCATAATCCCTATAGTCTTAGGAGTAGGTTTGTTACCTTTATTTGTTGGTGCAAGCTATTTTTAGAACGGCGGAGCAGAGCCGCGAGCTGCTCAGAGCTACGCTACAGAGGCTAATGGGAATTCTTTGTTTCCCTCATCAAACTCATCAAATACACAATCCAACAACTCCACAACGCTCTGGTGGACAAGCTGTTACCTGCACATTCACCACACTATGAGATAATAATGGAATAATTGTTTTCGAGGTAAATTCATGCAAAACCGCTGATGCGCGTTCCCGTCAGTAGCAGTTTTTCAGCAAGCAGTCTCTGCTTTTACTTCGAAAACAACTCTGTCTCGTAACGTTCCGTTATTATCTCATAGCGTGGCGAATGTGCAGGTCACAACTTGTCCACCAGAGCGTTTCTGAGTTGTTGGATTGTGTATTTGATGAGTTTGATGAGAGAAACTAAGAAATCCCATTAGCCTCCGTAGCGTAGCTCTGAGCAGCTTGCCGCTCTGCTCCACCGTTCTATAAATAGCTTGCACCGACAATTAAAGGTAACGAACCTACTGCTAAGACTATAGGGATTATGGCAATGGGTCAATTTGCCAAAATGTTGAACTATCCCAGGAAGCAAAAATCTTGTTACTGAATGCACAAGACAGAAAAACTCAACTTTGATCAAATTCTTATAATCGACAATGACTTTTCTCTATAAATGTAGTTCATTGAGCGATAACAGTGAGTGCTGGTAACTGGTTGGTGAGAAAGAGAAGAAGACTATTATTACACCATTTACCAGAAACAGAAACAATCATAGTAGAACTGATTTCCAGGAAATCTGCCATGTCATTCGATTATTAACAAATAATGGTGAATTTAATCTATGTGTACACTTGTGTACTCGCCAGTACTCAACTGAACCTTTCAGGCAGTATTAGTATTGGAGCAATGCGAAATGAAAGGTGGCCTTACAAGGGCATTTTTAAGAAACATTGGTGCTCCAGTCACTGTAGTCTTCTCCAACCTGGATATCTATTGCCAATATATTGGTTTGACTTTGACTTTATTTTGAAGTTATTCAAGGCCAGAGTCTGCTATTGTTCTAAAACAATTACTCTTTCTTAAACTCTAATTTTGCTTAAAACCTGCAGAAACAAAGGCATTTATTTCAGTCTAACTGGATACATCCACATCCACGTTCCCTCTCTTTCTCTCTCTCACACACACACACACACACACACACACACACACACACACATTACCAAATGCCCGGTAAAGGCCAAGGCTGGCAGGAAGAAGATGTCAAAGCAGCGTACTTTCCCCTAGCGAAGGCCCCCTTTGCTGCCCACTGTGAGAAGCGGGGGCAGCCTTTGTGGTGAGACTGGAGGAAACATGAGCTATAGTATACACTGTGGGCCAACTCATCAAGAGAGGTGCTGGGTCTTCACAGACGCCCAGTGCCTCTCCAAATCCACCCCATGATCACCTGGCAGTCATAAAAGCTCACTTAAGCACAAGACGGCTGCACAATGACAGAAATCTTTAGTGTGTGTGTGTGTGTGTGTGAGACAGAGAGAGAGAGAGGGATGCAAAATGTGTGCATATGACATCACCTTCTGTACTTCCCTGCTCCAAGCCCTTCTCTTCTGTCAGTCACCATTCCCTTTTAATTGAGTCCAGAGTGAAACAAATCTAAGGCTACCTTTTACAGTGGTAATGGAAAAGCTGATCTTGGAATCCACATAACAACACTACCGAAGACTGACAAAGCAACTGGAGACCGCTCTTTCTCTCTTTCCCTCAGACTCACTCTCTCTCACTTCTCTCTTTTCCCGCATTTTCGCCGAGGCTTCCCACTTTCTTTCATATTTCCTTAGAACTCCAGAAACATGTAACGGCGGGCTCTGCTCAGTGTCTTGCTGCTCCGAGGAACAGAACATCTTGGAAAGCTGGGGTGTTGTTGGAGTTACATCAGCACCAAGAAGCGGGCCCAAAACAAACACCGGCACAGTTAAATTAAATGCTACCACCTGGTGGAGTTCATCTTTTGGCTGCTCCAATGACCCAGTGTGTCACTGTCAGGCTCGGCTTTCAGCTTTAGGAGAGGAACTATCTGTCTAATTATCTGTCTGTCACACATGCTGGATTGTATATCATACGTAATCTATAATACTCTTGTGTTGTGGCTTCTACATGGGAATCCCATAGCTCCATTACACTCAGAATAGAGTCAATTGAAATTAAGGTCGTACAACTAAGCTAACCTTAGCAACGAAATAATATATATATATATTTTTTTATGATTAGCATCGCTGGTTGACACACACGTATACGTCTCTCTTATATTCATCCAAGCCATTGTCTCTGCTTCTCCGTCGAACCTGCTCATCATCATTCTTCCGAGGGTAAACTGTCAGTTTGTGTTAATTAGATTTTGACTGGAGTTACACAGAGGTCAGAAAAGCAAGACAGCCATACCTTGTGCTAAGACAGACGGGGTCAAATATGAGTCACTTCAAGTTTTAAAATGACAGGTTCACAACTCATCAACCGGCATTATAGTAAGACAACGAGTCCCTTTATCTGCTGCAGGAAAGAGACTGACAGTGAAACAAACAGGCAACTGTTGGAAAATATGAGAAGTGGTTGTAACCTGTCCTTGGAGGGGGGCAGGAGCTAAATTTAAACTATGAGGAAAACGAGATTATCTGGAAATTATCCTGTGAACTGTAACAGAATCATCTCACGTACTATAATGACACATTCACCTACAGTATTTTGCGGTTTGATCGCATAAAGTCGATCATAAAAGTCTAAACATCTGGTCAAATCACACCAAGATGAATCACACTGTTACTGGACATGTGCATTCTGTATCCCATCAAAGGGCTCTACTTACTTACAACAGAAGAATAACCCAGCACTTTCTCAATGTGTCAAGGTGACTCTGTGAGAGGTGTGTGGGGTTATTTTTTAAGGACCGGCTGAGAGGCTGAGAGAAAAAGCCACGGCAGGGGGGCCGGGCGGGCCGGGCATTGATCTGGATTACTCTCCGGAGACACATCTTGTGATTGTCAGAAAGAAAAATAACATCCTTTTGACATCTGAACCCGCTATATATGAGGCAGGTAGGGCAGAAACAGGGGAGAGAGGAGATCAAACGAGCAGCTAGGAGTCTCTTATTGGGAGCAGAGAGCACGGGGAGCCACGTCCTGCCTACACACACACACACACACACACACTCACATGTCTACTCTACTGGATGAAGGTCTTGCGGTTCCTATATGCAGCCAGATCACCACTGTATTTGTGTGTGTTTTCATCAAGGATCGTCTACAAGATGATTACATAAACACACAATGAAAGAAGCGAGTGGAGAGGATTCAACACAGCTTTAAATTTCATAGACCAACAGAATCATTATTTGTTTTGCCAACAAAGTTGTTTCAGTGTGTGGAAACTAAAGCAGACAGAGGACAGGACATACGCTGCTACATGATAGGTTTCAATTTAAATGCACTATAAAGTCAATTATGACAATAAGATTACGACCCGTACTGTAAAACCTACTGTGAGACCTGTGAGACCATTCAGTCTTTAAAATTGTTTTCCTTTTTTTTTCTCCCTCTCCCATCCTCCCCTCTATCCATTTTCCCAAGCTTTTTTCTTTTTATTCCCATCTCCTGTCCCTGCAGTCCCACAAAAGTGTCCTTTTACACTTTTCCCCCCATCATCATCATCTCTCTTTCTCTACTCATCTTCCATTCTCTCATCTATTCTGCCCCTCCTCTTGTCCCCCTCTTGTCTATTCTGTCTACAATTAGCTGTTTGAAATCTCCACACATGGTTGCTTATTTGTGTAGCCACCCTCCCCTCCTCCTTCTTGCATTGCCATAGCTTCAATATTTAAAGCCTATAAATCAATTTTATGTTCATCTCTGGTTGTTTAAACTTTCAAATTCTCCATTTGTTCAACAGTTCCACCTTCAGACTGCTGACTTGTCCCGTCTTAAACTCCTAACCTCTCCTCTCCTCTCTGGGGGACATCCCCAATGACTCATCCTCTGTCTGGTACAAGGACAGGGATATAGCAACATGTTTTTTCATCTCCTTAGACACCATTGTCTTATTTTCCTCTCCTTATGTTTCAAACCAGCTGAGAAACTCTTGCTGTTGTTACCCAATGACTTCGTCTTTGTTTCCCCCACTGACCGCTGAAGAAAATGGCTCATCTATCACTTTGACTGATGCACCGGCCACAAGAGGTTGCAGTCGTCTATATAAAATGCAATAAGTGGGCATGTATATAGATAAAGTTATGTATTTTGAAGCAACCACACACACACACACACACACACACACAGGAAGTACACACCTTAATCCAGTGGTTCCCAACCTTTTTTGGCTCGTGACCCCATTTTAACATTACAAATTTCTGGCGACCACCACGATCGTATGCAGTCACGTGATCGCCAGAAATCAAGATGTGCCAGCTCAGATATTTGCATTTCATTTTAACTCGATTTATATTCGAGAAAGTGAAAGTAAAGAATACAGTTGTTTAAGATTGTGTGTGGTGTTTTTAATCATAATTTTTTATAGTAGTTTAATCAGTATTTTTTTTTTTTTTAATCAATTACGAGACATTTCAGGTGACCCCATTTGAATTCCAGGTGAATTGGGGTCTTGACCCCAAGGTTGAAAAACACTGCCTTAATCCTTTCAGAATAATTTCATCCATGTTTTCCTCTCTTTGACTTTGGGGTTTGATTGTTGGATGATTGATAGAAATGATGCTATCTAACCCTAACGCTCAATCTATTATAATTGTAAAAGTCCCTTTATCCATCACAGCAAAGTCAATACAAGGAAATGTATCACTGTGTATAGGGGAAACAAAAAGTTCAAGTACCGAGCCTGCACATACTATACTTACTATTTTCAAGCTAGTGGCATTTCTACTGTTTATTTTGATCCAGCTGTATAAACAAACCAAACAGACCTATGATTAAACTCACTGGCAGGTTCAATCCAATTATTTCATTTCAGTTCAGTTCACAAAGACTCTACATGCCTCCACACACCCACTCAAATTCCCATGCACAGCACAGAGAGGAGTGTTACAAACAACTCACCAGTACGCAGGCATCTGAATCAGCTTTCCATAGAGAGCGGTGCTGAAGGAAGGGATGATGGGGATGAGAGGCAGGAAACCCCCTGTGCTGTCCTGGCACGTCAAACCTGCCTGGAACCCAAACACCTGGAAGGAGAGACGGAGAGGGAAGGGAAGGGTTAGGGAAAACAGAGGGAAATTAAGCATTTATATATCAAACAATTTACCAGACTGACGTGGAAGGGGAAAAAAACAAAAAAAAAATGCTGGCTCTCACTGAACACACACCAGAAACAGAGACAAATCATCTTATTGTTGGGCATCAGGTTTGTCACCTTCCACTACTGTCATCACGGTTGTACAATCATAGTTTTTGCATACTGACATATTATGAACACAGGGGAGATCTGTTTCCCATATGACCAAATTAACTGGCACACACACAAACACGCATACACACACACACAAAGGCCATGTGCAGGCAATAGACTCATTCAGCTACACACAGCGCTGCACAGCACACACTGATTGACTTCAATGATGAATGCTGGACTTAAATTGATACAAGCAAGCCTGCAGTGTGTAGGACGATTCAAATTATTTTTAAACTGGATTTGAACTCTGAATTTTTCAATGTAGCGACTGGGATTTGGCTCCTTGTGTTGTGTTCAAGAGTTCAACATGTAAACTCTTTCAAGGGTGATGTAATTCCCAGTTTGGCTGGTATATTCGTTGTCTGTCAGACCACAAATGATGTGGCACCTTTATGAGAAAAATATCTCATAATCAAGAAAATAAGAAAAATTGCATTTTTTCCACAATAATCTTAATTGCTGAGATCCAGGTTGCTCAGCAATATAGTTCACTCTCAGCTCAAAACAACAGCATGGCTGTTACTACTAACTCTGAGAATGAATCACGTTACATTTACTAATTAACCTACATTATGGGCTGGCTACTCCTCCCAAAACACATGTAAGCCAGACCCATACCTCATTTTCTTTCCTATTTTGAGCCAATAAACACATCTGCTTTTTAAAATCTCTTTTTTTTCTTTACTGTGATTTTTTTTTCTCCCTAAAATTGCAATGGAGTGAAAAGAGGAATTTTGTAATACGATGATATAACACAGTCACTATGAAAAAACAACAAAATAAAACCACAACAGTGAAACAAATTTTTGGTCACATCGTTAGTGTACGAGCAGCTGCTCTGCAAACAACAGCATAGTCACAACATGTTTTAAATGGCTTGATGAGGTCCAGATTACATCTGGATCAAGGCATGCTTTAAATCGTATTGTTCAGCAATATTAACTTATTCTATAACATTTTCTGTATGTTCACAGGAGTTCACATTCAATTCCTGCAAGTGAAGGTGTACCAAACCACTTTGTGCCGTGTGGTGAGAGTCGGACAAAACTAAAATAATGATTCTCTCACAATAGGTCAAGTGACCTATCGATACAATATCCCACATCACAGACGTTTATCAACGTGAGCTTGCCAAACAGATGTAGACATTGTAAAAATCACACTTTGAAGATTGCTAAATTGGGACCATACAACCACAGACTGATTCACTGCTGCGTCCTCTGGGAAAACAGATTTTAAAATTTTGTTCTCCTTTCATCAGCCTGACGTAATTCTTTACTCAAATAGTCCAAAATTTAAACTTTAATATTTCTATTTACTCTTGTGGCCTCCTTGTTGAGAGAACAGACGGACTGTGAGTTCTGGTCTACGACCATGGAAAACCAAGACAATGGATAACTGCTACTCACAAGACAGACACCTCAGCTCTGACAACCGGCGTCAATAAAACACAGATTAAGATAAGCCTTGGTTTACAGCTGTTTAAAATCACTTCCTGAATTGGGTGAATTGCGGCCAGAATGGCCTTCACCCTGTCACGAGATCCCTCTGCCAGAATCCAGAGGTAGAATTTAGTACCTTGGCAGATACAGATGCTGATCGGATGATTGGTCAGAATGATCCCTGGCTGCTGACCAACGGGGCTGTTAACCCTGCAGTGACCCTGTGATAAGGACTTACCAGCATGACACCCAGCAAACATCTCGTCTTTAAAAGAAAGCAAACACTGGCCATACCAGGCCAGAGTGAGCCAAACCAAATTACTGTCCGTTATCCAGACTTCCTAAAAAGAGGCTTAGCTGTACTCAGCTGGACACTTGGGCCTTCAAGTAAACCATAAATACAAAGATTAAAACCTCTTTTATTTTTGTTTATAGCTTCTTTTGAAAAGCAAAGAGTATGGTGCAACCAACAGAGGAACTTTGCAGGATTTGTATCTTAACTATGCTACATTTTTACCTCAATTAAACAGCTTTGGAGTAATTGTGATGGTTTAATGAATGGCTTAACTTGTTTACGAGGGAGAATAGAGGCTCTCTGCCTTCCACGTGTGTGTCACTTATTGGGTCTCTTGGCTGGAAAACAACTTTCCAAGATCAGAGCCTCCGACCCGGTGTCCCAGCTCTGTCTCTGCGACACCACGACACAAACACGCTGCATAATCTCTTGTTTATGACAGATTAAACTACACAAATATACACGCCGTGACATTGTTATATGATATATAATGTTATCTATGCTCTATTGATTGATTTCTCGCAGGTTTGTTGTAAATAAATGCACACGGCCAGGAGGAGGGTTAGCAAAACAGTGGAAAAGCTACTTACATAGCTCCTCTTTAAATGATCATTTCTGCCATTAACACATGCTATAAGCAGAGAGGTACTCTGAATACACTTAGCTTTCATCAGCTTTAACACCAAAGTTTATCCTCTGAGCTTCACACAACCAAAGTCAAAACTAAACAAGGATCCAACACATGAGCATCCCATCATTTCGGTGGGTCTGAACCATGAAGCAGACCAGAGATGGACTGGTTTTCATCAGGAAGCTCAGTGCTGAGATTTTTATGACCAAGTGAAAAAGGGTCATCGAGGTCATTAAAAGGGTCATTAGGGTTGTTTAAGACTGCGGCCATGCAGCTGACCTATTGAGCTTGGACTTTAGTGCACGTAAATGATACTCACACATCAGTGGATGAGTATTCTGTGCATATATGGGATATGGCTCTAGAAATAACTCACTTACCAACATAAAACTATTACTAATAAATGCCCAGGACTCAATTGTATGTTAATAAAAGAACAACTGGGATTTACAAATGTGAAACCTTCATGATTGGTGATACAAGCAAAGCAACACTGTCCTTCTCACCTTGAGGTAGAGGTGTGCATAGCAGTGATGTAGCAGGTTATCTGAAGGCTGGTTGAGGCCGCTGACGGTGCTGACCAGCTCGAGGGCGTACATGGGAACCGAATGTTCAACATTAACCCTCTCCACCTTGAACTGCACAGCCGGTAGAGGACGCACCGGCTGAAACAACGGCACAGAGACCGGTCCTGGTGCAGCCTGGGAGATTCAAGATACAAAAAAAAATACCACACAAGTGAACGCTAATGTTGTTGTAGCATAAGAAAAACTTTTAAATGTGTCTTTTAATCTTTTGCAATGCAAGAAAAGTGATCAACAATGATGGTACGTTACCTTTCCTCCCATTATGACAGGCATTAGTGCTTGAAGCAGGTTGAACTCTGCCATGGAGACAGTGATGGACACTTGGAGCAGAGTGAGACAAGTGAGTCTGGTTGGGATGAACTCCTCCAAGCTTGATATCTCCTCCGTAGTAGCTGGAGCATGGCTTTCCTGGATCACTTCTACAATCGTATTGACAGAAGAAAAAAAAGGAACAAGAATTACAACTGTTTTTGTGTGCTTCTTCCTTTTTTTTAGAGAGAGCATATTATTATTTCTGAGTGAAGTGATCACCTTTGACTGTTTTGATATAAAATATCTTCACCTCACCACTTTATATGACTTAAACTGTCTTGAGTTATGTTTGGTGAGGTGATTTTTTTTTTCTATTCCAACCGAAGATCTGGGATTTTCACATTCAAGAGGTCCAAAAATGTGATTTGTGAGGTCACAGTGACCTTGACGTTTGACCGTTTACCACAGAAACCTCATCGCTTCATCATCTTCCTCACGTCAGACTGAGAAGCTGCTGCAGCACATTTTTAAAGGATTTCCTAGAGGCCTTACTGATGTATTGCATAAATGAGAATGAGACAGCTGGATGGACAGACATCATCGTAATGCTTCTGACCTCAGGCATGAAATATTAGGTTTGGAAAAAATATAACATATTGTGAAGGTTCAGGGAAGTCAGAGGGTAAAAAAAAAAGAAAAGATTCATCATAATACTACAAAATCAACTCATTCTTCTTTGTTTAAAACAAGTGAATCCAACCACAAGTATGCACCCTGTGGTGTATTATTTGAAATAAAGCGAGGGAGTGGGAAAGTCAAAAGGTATTTGGGCTTGAAAACTAAAGATTGTTTTACAGAGAAAGAGGTTAGCTGTAAAGCACACCAATTTCTTTGAGTGGGCGCCTCCCCTCTACGCCTGCAGCAATAAAACAATAAAAAGGTCTTTTCCAACAAAAACCACCACCTCATACACAAATAAAATAAACAAGCACTATAAAAGTACTGGCATCTCCGAGAGATATTCATTACAGTGGCTGTTTCCCAGTAGCTTTGTTTTTGAACTCTCTCATAAAACCACTCATTCAATCAATAACCAGAAACATCCGGAAAGGCAGAAAATTAAGCGAACCAAGTCAACATGGAATAGAGGCTAGCAAGGTCAGCACTTGCAAAAGTAAGGAGTGACCAGAGCAGTGAACCACTAAACCATGTCCAGGGACTGAGGTGGACCAAAAACCTGAGCCCTTTATTACTGAAGGGCCGTGGCTCTGGTCCCAGGACAAGGCTTGTTTCAGTTCAGTAAATGTTCTGTTGGGCTTCATTCCCAGCTCTAAGGTGGGCTGTGAACCTGATCCCAAAGCTGTTTTGCTATTTGGCCTCCCGCCACAGCCAACATCAGGTTCATCTGGCACTGCCATGTCCAATCTAATCATATACCAGGGCTCGAGTCAATATCCACAGTCAACATTAAAATTACAACAAATATGCAGCTCACATGGTACACAGGGGCGTGATTACAGACATTAAAAACCTACATTACATTAAATTACATACATTAAAACGCCCTTTTAAAGCACATGGATGGGATGAAAACAGGTGTGGTTGAGAACATACACACTTGCACATAGAAAATCCTGTTCCACTTAACAGATCCTCCTTGTTATTTTATACTTATATTGTTATTATTTAATTTATTCAAAAAGAAACCCTTCACACACACATACAAACAAACACACAACTATCACCAAGTAACGTGCATGTTTTGAACCTGCTGCTCTAAATACAGCGAGATCTTATAAAACTCCATCTTATAGACACCAGCCAATTTGGCTTCCACTTAAAGTAAACTTTGGGAAGGGAAACAAATCGTTCTGAGCTCTTGGCGAGTGGTGTACGAGGAGGAGCGGAGAAGAAGAGGACAGGATGAGTAGAAAGACAGTCATGTCTTTGACCCCATGACCTCTGCTTCTCTTCTGGCAAGCACACACACTGTCCTCGTGAAGCCAAGACTGGAGCACAGAGCAGCTGTCACCAAAATCATTTGCAGACTAGACAAAATCAGGAACATCCCAGAGACAGTAAGAACTATAATCAACTCAGATCTGTCCTTTTACACTAGTGATACTGATGCAAAGTTTGCTAGTAAAGCTCCCAAAAATCTAACTAAGCATAGCTTTCTCAAATCAAGAACACATTTTTTGTTGACATTTTTTAGAATTACTTGTATATTAACTGATAAACTGATATTGACAGTTTCTAAGCTTGAATGTCAATAAAAGTGTGCTGCAATGCAGCGGAAAGAAAAATAATGTCAGCAATCCTTTGGAGTTACCTTCATTTATTTATACACTCCATCTGAAATATGGTCAGATCTGCGTCCAAGTAACAATTATGAACAAACAATCTAATCTCAGCTAATCTAACTAGAACAACACAAATCATAGTATTGTTCTTGTCCATATTGGAAACATTCATACATTCACAGCGTGGGCTGGAAAAAAGTATGTGAACCCCTCGGCTACTGGCATTAACTTAAAAACTAGGAGTTATCAAACCTGGAGCCCAATCAATGAAACCAGATTGGACGTGTGGATTAGAGCTAATTTGACAAGAATAAAACTCTTGGGTTTGCGGTTCAAACATCTGCTGATTTGGACCATCCTTCATAAAAAAAGAAGAAAAAAAAAGAGATTTGATTTAAACTTTTGATCACAAAAGGATTAAGGGTTAAAGTCAACTCCAACAGTTCAGTCATCCAACAGTCCACAAAAACTCGATGAAATGGAGATGATTTAGATCTGTAGCTGCTCTCTTTAAAGTGTGCAACCTGCTACAATGACTTTATAATCAATGAGGTGACAAATAACTTCAGAGTAAAAGCCAATGGCTTAAAAAAGGCTTTGCATACCAACATGAAAACATCATCCCAAAGGTCGGGTGAATTCCTAACTTCATTACGGACTCTTTTCCAGGATAATGTCAGGGTGTCTGACTGTCCACCTGCTGTAGCTCAGGAGAAGCAGCTCATGCAGCACGTCAATGACCCTAAACATCGATATAAATCTGCAACAGAATGACCTCAAACCAAGAAATCGCTTTGTTGTAGATTTACAATCCAAGACCTCGACACAGTAGAGAGGCAGTGGATTGACCTCAAGAGAGACGCTCACACCGACATCACACGAATATAACTGGGCTCAAGTAGCTCTGTAGAGAAACATGGTCCAAAACATTCCTCCTCCTGAACATCGTGGACATCCGATCAGCACCAACTACTTTTCCCACCAGCGCTGTGAATGTTTGATGGCCGAGGTACAAGATTATAATTATTTGTGTGATATTATCTTCAGGAAAACTGTGTTTGTCTACACTTAGATGACTTTAGATGAAGATCAGATCTCATGAGAGGAGAGGAGAGGAGAGGAGAGGAGAGGAGAGGAGAGGAGAGGAGAGGAGAGGAGAGGAGAGGAGAGGAGAGGAGAGGAGAGGAGAGGAGAGGAAAGGAAAGGAAAGGAAAGGAAAGGAAAGGAAAGGAAAGGAAAGGAAAGGAAAGGAAAGGAAAGGAAAGGAAAGGAAAGGAAAGGAAAGGAAAGGAAAGGAAAGGAAAGGAAAGGAAAGAAGAGGAAAGAGGAGAGAAAGAGAATAGGAGAGAAAGAGGAGAGGAGAGGAGAGGAGAGGAGAGGAGAGGAGAGGAGAGGAGAGGAGAGGAGAGAGGGGAGGAGATGAGAGGAGATGAGATGAGATGAGATGAGATGAGAGGAGAGGAGAGGAGAGGAGAAGAGAAGAGAGGAGAGGAGAGGAGATGAGAGGAAAGAGGAGAGAAGAGGAGAGGAGAGGAGAGGAGAGGAGAGGAGAGGAAAGAGGAGAGAAGAGGAGAGGAGAGAGGAAAATGATTTAGGAGAATATGTCAGGAATGTACAATTTTACTATTCCATCTGCAATAGCTACCTTGGTTTCCTCTTTTATGTACTCTCAATTTCTCAGTCGCCCCCCGAGGGTCTAACTCCACTGACCCTTTCCAGAAAACGCAAGATCACAGACACATAAAGAAACATGAAGGAACACACTGACCTATCCAGTTTTAGTCAAAAGCTCTATCATAATTATCCCATCATCTATTATCTATCACAGATGCTGAAACAACCGAAACCTACGGATGTTATCATTTCGCAAAAATGAGTTATTGCTACAGATATTACACACAGACACACATTCCATGTTCTTTCACAACATCCCCGCGGTGAGCTCACCAATAGTTGTGCAGGGACGAGCACTAACAAAAGGTGTTTGGCTTAACCTCCCTCATGTGGTCCAAGAGGTCACTACTTTCATGTACAGCTGTGTGTTGAAAGATGGGTTGTGCAAGGAAATAACAAAGTGATGAGAATACTGTAAAGTGCAGACTGTTGCAGTTTCTGATCATGCATGGGCAGAGAGCAGTGGAACAAAATAAAGCAGAAGACAAGAGAAAAGAAGAGGAGAGAGGAGAGGAGAGGAGAGGAGAGGAGAGGAGAGGAGAGGAGAGGAGAGGAGAGGAGAGGAGAGGAGAGGAGAGGAGAGGAGAGGAGAGGAGAGGAGAGGAGCCACAGCTGAACAGAGAGTAAAAGTTAGTTGTGCACTGGGAGTAGAGGGAACTACTAGTTGCTACTTGACTATTAGCTGTTAACGTCGGCCCCCAGTAGAAAGAGATAAACAGATAAAACAGATGTTCGAGTTGTAGATGATAGATATCTGACCTCGCTGTGGTTTGCAATAGGGTTCGTACTCGTGGTCCATGGCGCAGGTGACCATCTTGAGGATGCGGTGGACGGCGCTGCTGTGCAGCCGCACGTCCAGAGGTCCCACCACCAGTCTCTTGATGGACGTCTCTTGAACAGTGGGAACCACTTCCTCCACATTCGCCAGGGAAAAGTCCTGGGAGTCTATGAAAACAAACAAACATACAAAATATATATATTTTTGTGCTTTTTTTGCCTTTTTATTTGAAAGCGTAGTTGAGAGAGACAGGAAATGGGGAGGCAGAGAGAGAGGGAATGACATGCAGTAAAGGGCTGCCCAATGCAGGATTCGAACCGGCCTCTTCATATGGTGCGCCGGCTCAACCCACTGCGCCACTCGGCACCCCAAACAAAAAATATATAAAGTATGTGTCGAACGCGTTAAAGGGATAGTTCAACATTTTGGCAAATTGGCCCATTGTCATAATCCCTATAGTTTTAGGAGTAGGTTCATTACCTTTAATTGTCGGTGCAAGCTATTTTTAGAATGGTGAAGCAGAGCCGTGAGCTGCTCAGAGCTACGCTACGGAGGCTAATGGGATTTCTTGGTTTCCCTCATTAAACTCATCAAATACACAATCCAACAACTCCAAAACGCTCAGGTGGACAAGTTGTGACTTGCACATTCACCACGCTATGAGATAATAACAGAACATTACGAGACAGAGTTGTTTTTGTGGCAAATGCAGAGACTGCAAAACTGCCCCCAATGGGAATGTACATCAGCGGTTTTGCATGAATTTACCTCTAAAACAACTCTGTCTGGTAACGTTCTGTTATTATCTCATAGCGTGGTGAATGTGCAGGTCACAACTTGTGTATTTGATGAGTTTGATGAGGGAAACCAAGAAATCCAATGAGCCTCTGTAGCTCTGAGCAGCTCGCGGCTCTGCTCCGCCGTTCTAAAAATAGCTTGCACCGACAATTAAAGGTAACGAACCTCCTCCTAAAACTATAGGGATTATGGCAATGGGCCAATTTGCCAAAATGTTAAACTATCACTTTAAATGAAGTACAGCAGACATATAAACTATTACACTTGATGTAAACATCTGTGTGTGTGTTTTTTTTAATATATATACACTGTAAATATTTATATATGTATAAATATTTATAGCAGCTTACATTTTCCTCATATCTCCTATTTTTTTTATCAAGTACAACAAGTATGAATCGTCTGTTGGGTAAAAATATAACAAAGATGGCAGTGGTGTAAGGCTGCTGCAGGGAGCAGATCACATTGCCGTGAACCACTGGAATGATGAATATTCCAAATGTCCACTTCTCTCACACAGCTGTCCCTTCATTCATCGCAGGCCCCTGTTCCAGAGGTCCACTTAAAAGACTCAGCTCCCCGGCAATAAAAAAGGAGAAATTAAAAATAAAAGAAGGGGGTGGATGAATGGCAGTGGAGGGAGGAAGAGGACAAAGGGTCACAACTTGCTTTATTCCCATTACATTCCACCACTGCACTAAACATTCTTATAGCTCAGAGTCAACACTGTGAATTTAATGTTTTTAGCTGAAAGGGGGCTGAAGGATTGGGGGGGTGGGGGTGGGACGGACTCCCTCTGAATTTCAGGAGATTTATAAAAAGAAAAAAAAAAAAGGGGAGCAACGGGCAATGCCACTTCCCCTTCCTTTTCTTCAGTGAGATTTGGCTGTAATGGATCAGGCCCTAATATTAACCATATGGCTGCAGTTAGCCTGATCAGTGGAATGAGGAGGAAATTAGCCAGGATTTAGACAATTCATTTCCCAAGATGTAAAAAAGAAAAAGAAAAAAGAAAAAAAAAAAAAGAAGAAGAATTTTTAATCTGCAAAGCGTTACTTCATTTAATATGAAGTCAGCAGGGGAAAGTGACCTGGGTGGGTTAGTTTTTCAGTTGACTCAGAGTTTATGTTAGCTTCGTGGGCAATGGAGAATAATTTGTTTGGTTGACACTGGATCTGGTCCACATCCGTGAAAAAGAAGAAGAAGAAGATGAAGACAAAGAGAAACACTGACACCAGACAAGCATTCCTTTAGTCAAGGGTAACCACACTACCATCCTGCAGGAGAAGAGACTGACACTTATCCCGCTGTCAGAAATGACTTTGACAGCTCAGGATGACATTATCAATGTTGTTTTTAATTAAGATGATTATCTGTAGCTGAAAGCAGGAGGAAACAATAGCCTAGTCAGAGAGGCAAGCAGGCAGGCCAGGCTTTTAGAGAGTATAGTAAAATGAAAGAGAAGAGGGAAGCAAGTAGAACAACATAGGTGACAGTTCATATCTTTGTTTGTTTCTTCTCTCTTTTTTTTCGCTTATTGAAAAAGGCAACCGTGCGCTGTATCATCAGACAGTACATGGGTAATTCCACTTTGCGATCATTTAACATAATATTTGCATTCTCTTGACAGGTTGTATCTATCCTATTACACTTCTGCCATTAGACACCATAAGCGGTTGCCCTTTATCTGGGTTTAATCTTGATTTCTTTTCTTTCTTTCTTTTTTCCCATTAAGTACAGAACATAATAGAGGTCCTACCTTAAAACTTGTGAATGTCAGTCAAGTGTCACTATCACACTTACACAGAAACAGCTTTCCAGCACCATTTCCAGTTGAAATAAAATGCTCAACCATGAAGCACAGACACATTTGTGGGCCAAATCTAACATTTCAAACTGAAGGAGAACGCTTTATCTCTTAATGGGGACTTCAGATCTTTCAGACTTGAATAAACATTCTTGAGTGGTGCAGCTGAGGAATGAGAAATCCTGTCCCGTCTTAAGGCTTTCTACCAGGAAGACTGACACCTAATTAGGCAAGAGGAGCCTATTCACTTTCTCAACAGCTTACAGGTAAAGAGACAGGGGCGGGCAGTCGGGGGGAAACAGTGTTTCAACAAGCAGCAAGGAGAAAGAAACTCAAATACGTGTCAGCGCAGACTAAACACTTCTGACAGTTGCCCTCCAGGTAAGTTTGGGGTGAGAGTGAGGACAGGAAGGGTCAAGGACCAGGTGGCTGCGACTCAAACAAGACAAGCTCTTTCTTTAAGTCTCCAGGGGGCTTGTTTGACAGATAGGAGAGAGGAGAGAGAAAGACATGGAGAGTAAGAGAGAGAGAGAGAAAGAGAATTGGATAGATAGAAAGAAAAGAGGAACAAGGAAGAGAACGGGAGAACATGACAGACGTAAAGAGAGAGAAGAGAAGAGGTGGCAAGGTGAGCAAACAAGCTCCTCTGTGAGGAGGAATGAGTTAGACAATACCTTTGCCGCTGCTGTTCTCCATTGTGTAGAGATAATCCATATAGAAAGCACCAAAGCGCTGCATGCCCGCTATCTCCGTGTAGGTCTCCTGTCAAACAAAAAGCAGAGTTAAGGTAAACATTCAGCAGTGAGGGGAGCAAACAAGCTGATGGAGCGCCAGTGACTGGGGTCAGGGTGGATGTGGCAAATGTGGGGGTCGAATCAGAGATAAAACGAGTTACTGAGGGAGGGTCGATCAATTAAGCAGGTCATTATCACTAATATTCAGGGCTATAACCTGCTGCAGGGATGATATATACTATCTTAGTCTACTGTTTTGTTCGTAATGATAATCTTCACAGAAGGACACTTTTATGATCGAGTACAAGTACAAGTTAATGTTATGCTACAAGCTACACAACGGGTGCAACATCCCTGCTATAAAGCGTCCAATTCGTAATTTCGTTTTAGCATGCTTCGATCAAACACTTCTTATTCACATTCACTCTGTCACCAATAATCTTGTTTATCCTCTTGTTTATCAAATGGAGAGCCGACTTAGTAAAAATTAAAACTCCACAGATAATATACAAAGCCAAGAATAATTTACTCCCTTATAATATTCAAAACATGTTCAAGGAAAGAGACGGGAGATATGAGCTAAGAGGGAAACTTAACTTAAAACAACCAAGAATAAATACTACATTAAAAAGCATGTGTATCTCTGTGGCTGGAGTAAAACTGTGGAATAGCTTGCCAGAGGATCTCAAACAAAGCAAACATATAATACAATTTAGAAATAGATTAAAACACAGTATGATAGAAAGCTATAAACAGGATTGATTAATTGGGTTTTGATTGCAACTGTAATACTGTTTATTTATTTATTTTATTTTATTTTTTGGCTTAATTTGTTAATTATTAATATCTATGAACTAGTTTAACTAAAGATTGTATTAATGGAAGGCTGACTGATTGTGATTGATGCTCAACTGTAAACAACTTGTGCACAAGATCGAATAAACAAACTACTACTACTCATGCTACTCTTCTATAAAAGTTTCTAAAACTCTACTTTACAAAGGCTGTAACAGAGTGGCGAGTTGGGTTTCCATGTAAACGCTGAAACAACTGTATGTCAAAGTTAAAACATGAAAATCTCTTTGAGCTCGTGTTGACATCCGATCAAAAATCTTTTCCAAAGAGCACATCGACCTCAGGACAAGAGGAGGAAATGTAACTACAAAAAATGCTGCAAACTTATTTCCAGGTCCAGGAGCAGGAGGACAGAAATGAAAGTGTATGTAAAGGTAGTACAACTAACCATCTTTTCAATACTTTACAGTGCATATGGAAGTAATTTACTAGATATCAAGTGTTCTTTATTGAGCAATAAGATATTGGTAACAGGAAAGTGAAAGTTTCCTCATTCAGCCAGTCCTTGGATGTATGCCACTGGAAATATGTATCTTATCTGCTAAAAGATAGGAGGGTTTTTTTTTTTTCCATAAGAAACCTGTCTGACTGAGATTATGGCTGATACTTTCGATGTGAAATTATGATATGTTTTGGAAATATTCGCTGAGATAGCAAGTTGCATATGAGCCAATACTCAGCCAGGGGTCCGAACTAAAGCAGAGGTGTTTTATCTGTTCCCAGAAGCACGGTTTAAAAACAAAAAAAAAAACTAGAGGTGATAGACCTTTAGTTACTGGTAGCATGAGTTTAAAATGTTCCATAAATGAGGATTAATAGTGTTTTTATTATAAATATCGTTGTTGTTTAGTTTATATTTGACCTAAAGCTGCACTCTGTGGACTACGGTCATCATCATCATCATCATCAACAACAAATAAAACCTAGATATAAGTAAAACTAAGGACTTTTATCTTATTCTTAGATCTCAAAGGGTGTCAGTGTATTGTTAAACCATAACTAATCATTTATTTGTCTGCAGGTCAAGAGCTATTGACCCCAACCTAAACAATAATTTGAAGGATTTTTTTTTCTACTGCACATGAAACCACCGAGCAAACAGTGAGTATTAGAGGAGGAACAGAAAGAGAGAGATTGAGTGAATGAGGCCCCTCACACACACACACACAGTTAACATCTCCACCCAAGACCTACCAACTACTTCTCTAAACAGAGATTTCAATGGGGCCTTATCAGGGAGGCGGGTTAATGAGTAATATTTATTAGGGGATATTTAATGGCTCTGGCATGCTTTTGGATCAAAGCCATTAGCTGGTTTCAAAACCACTAATGAAGTATCGCTAAACCTTTGACTCCTTTTTACTATCGACTATGAATAGATGGATGAATGGATGTCCAAACAATTGCTTCACTGAGGGTTTGGTGAACATTAGTTAGCAGAGTCAACACTAGAGCTGCGAGGCTGATGAAGTGAGCGGAGACTTATCAGGAATAATGGCTTTAACACTACTACTTAGATAGCAGCAACAGTCTTTTACCGCAGCCAGGAGCTGGGTGACTGACAGAAATAATCAAAGTGATAAAATAAGAATGACATGTTTACAACAAAAAAAAGCCACCAGACATTGCTAAATACTGCACTGAAGTAGAGCCATTATACAAAATGCTGGTGTAATTGTGTATATACATGTATACAGATAAGAAGTTGTTTTCTTTAATAGGTCATCTCAACAGCTTGATGACCAGACCACCACAAACATTTAATTTCATGGCAGGTGCTGCTAAACGAATGCATTTAATTAATACAGAGTGAGATATTTTCTTTAGCGTGTTGTTGTTGGTTAGATAATGTGCGGAGGCCTGTCTCCCCAGCTGTGATCATGTGGGCGTTGAGTTGATTGTTGGTCTGGCTTGGAACTGACTGCTTAATTTTTGCCATATGGTTTAGTCTCTGTTATCACTTCTCAGAGTGTCTTTGTGGTTAATCCTCTGAAAACAAGACTAGGTCAAAACCTAGTACTGTAGCTATACGAGGGCTGGACTGCGTGTGGTTAATGTAACCGAGGACGTGCGAGTCAGTCGACGTAGTTGAAAATATTGTGGCGCAGCTGTAAACAACTATTAGCATCTTGTCGACTGTCAGTCAGGTTCAGGCCTTCATCTGTTTGCTCTCACTGCGCTCAAACATACAGTGTTTTAATACAGTTCAGTTCCCAGTGAAGCTGTTCCTCATGTACACGTTTTACTGTTTCCAATGTTTGAAAAATAGTTTTAGCTTCTCTAAGGTAGACGATCTCTAAAGACCTGGATCTGACATGCATGGTCTGCCCCTATTTACATATAGAACCACAAAATATAAAAAAAAAATGGATGTGGTACAGTGATATTTAATGTGGATGTCTAGATTCTCATTTAGTGACCTTGTGACTGGCGGTATCCAAGATGAACTCGGCCCTCACTCCGTTGTTCTCTGGACTGCGGTAGTCGAAGAGAGAGTTGGTCAGATAAGTCATTCCTTTACTGCTTAGATTGTCGCCACAGCTGAAGAACACCGCGTCCTACAGGGGGGAAAACACACAGGAAAAAGACAATAAAAAACAAGAAACATTTAATATTTAACATCTGACAAAAACACAATCTGACCCAAGCATTTAAGAAAATATATATTCATCTTATCCTACATATATCGACATGCACATCTTCTTTCTATTGAATAACCGACTGTCACGCGATCATAAAAAATTGCCTTTGAAAAGTTTCCATTAAAAAACGCATTACTAACTCAATTGATTAAATAAATCCATTTCATTTAGTACTTGTATTTTGTATGGCAACAGCTAGATCAAATCTGTCTCTCTTCTTCTTCAGAGGCAGCAGGAAACGGGTTTAGGTGTCAATAAACACTTTCCCTGGCTTTTAAATTCTCTTTTAATCCTCTCACTCACTCAAGTTTTACTTGCTGTTTTTACCTCTTCACTTCGGTTCATGTTTTCTTCAAAATCCCGTACTCCCATGATGCCTTTCAGGCACAGAGCCCGGCAGCCCACAAAGCCAATCTGACAATCGAAGAAGGGCTCCCCCATCATCAGCACCTGGGATAAAGACCAGAGAGGGAAACTTTAACCATTTTTTTTTCTTTTTAAACAGGAAACCTATCAATTAAATAAAATAAATATTAATAGACTTGGCTGGATGGTAAAGAAATTTGAGAGGAGACTTGAGGATGTGATGGTGTGAGGTAATTTAAACCTGGACAAAAGGGGGAAAACACCAGCTTCAGAAACCCTTCCTCCCCAGAGAGAAACCTCAGGATTGTATTAGTAACATAGTGCAAAACTTTAAAAAATGAGTTGGACTGAATTACACCCTTTACATCACAATAAAAACATAAACTGTGAAATTAATGACGGATTGAGATTCAAGTGTTATGGCCTTATCACAAAGACGAAAAAAGCTTCTCAACCATGATGACATTGGTTTGTGGGCTCGTTTCGAAGCGCTGAGAGTAGCGTGTGCATGTGTATGTGCATGTGCATGTGGTAGCACTCGAGCGGCCCCTATAACCGTCGAGGTGTGGTTGTCCCTCTCACCCACCATGTCTTTGCTTTACCCAGCAGACAGCTAAACAGAGAGCAATCCAATAAACCTTTACGTTTCACCACAAAATAATTACAAGGCTTAGCTTTCCCTGTTTTACTAGCCATCCTCTTTGCCTTTTCAATGCTCTCACTTTTGGTCCCGGTTCAGGCCGCTTTCTTTCTCTTCCAGCAAAAGCATAAATTACAGAAATTGGAATTGGAAATCTCTCAGAATTCTCACATCTGGTAAAAAGCTTAGGAGCAGAAAACCCCTTTCCTACTCCAACCAGGTAATCAGAGAAAAAGGTTTAAAAATATTTTCTACACCAAGGGGGAAATGCGGAAATGATCAGACTTGGGCTTTGACTCAAACACAGATTCCAGTGTGTTCACAACAGGCCACAGATTAGTGACCTGGAGGGGGTTTTATAAATGTACTTGGGGAGTGAATTAATAGGAGTCTCTGTCCAAAAGTGAATCAGGATATAATAATAATGGAGGATCAGACGGACAGATGGATGGGGATATTTATTGGTCAGTTCTAGCAGTGATGATGAGAAACAAGATGGGTAAGACTGGTAGAGAGCAGGGATGGGCCGACTTAGCTACAATATCAGGACATGATGATTTGGTTAGTTTAATATAGACAATTTACTTGTAATATTTTCAATATAAATACATCAAAACATATAAATCATCTTCAGCCTCACTGAAATTGTCATATTTCTGGAGCCAGGGTAGAAGTCAAGATGTTGTGTTTTACCTCAATAGTGATTCCTTGATGCTCCAGAGACAGGACTTCTCTGGACTTGACCTTCTGAGGACTGTAGTAGCTGCTCTCTGAGTGAGTCTCTGTCAGCTGAGACACAAGGAAGAGACACGAAATACACTTAGTTTTACTTTATTATCATCTAAAATCAAACATGGATTAATAAACACAGCTTGGTCATCAAAGCTCGTTTTGACCCAGAGGACAAAAACTACTCAAGTTACATTCAACAGGTGTCACAAAGAAATACACCAACACAATAGACCATGAAAACTGGAGACTTTTTTGTGGGTTTTTTTAAGGCCGTAGCGGCACTGGATCCAAAAGATGGATTATGCATTTAAAAAATATTTAAACCAGATCAAAAGGAAGTGAAAAGTTTGCATCATGATTTGAGTAAAATGTGGATTTTGTCGCCTCAAACTCTTGGGAAAAAGGCAAAAGGAAAATTAATTTTGGTTTTCAACAGAATAAGCAACAGTTTCAGCAATAATACAAGATGTCACCAAAAAAAGCAACACTAAAAACTGGAAAGCATATGTCTCATTGTGTGTGTGTGTGCGTGCGTGCTTGTGTGTGCGTGCGTGTCCACAATACGCTGCTGAAACAGATACGTGATTTGAAAAATAAACAAACGCAGCGCAAGTCTTGAGATGTGAGGAGCAGTGAGGCCCCCCACCCCCACCCCCCAAAAAAAAAAAAATGCTTCAAACCAGAAACAAAAACATCCAAACAAGGACAGATGACATTTTCTTAGATCAGAGACTGGATACACTGGATACCAGCTTTTTGGTCGTTTTCTCTTCCAAGTTTGGACTCTGGCCAAAGACATTCATCAAACCACATGACAGCCACTCTGATTTTAGGGGAGGCCCGCTCTGGCTTTATTCAGATGGCGAGCAGAAATGACTAAAGCACTCAAGATACCAGGCGGGGGAAAGATAATGCACAAAGCTAATGTACTACTATTACTACTACTACTACTCTTACAACAATGTAAGTGACTATTCATTGAGTATTTTAGTTCACTCGATAAGTTGTTATTAGAGCATTCATGCTGCATAGAGGTCGACTGACGGACAGCCTGTTCAGGGTGAGAAGGCTACACACAGCTCCGACGCTTTTTTGAGGTTGACCATGTCAAAAAAAAACTGGGGGTGTAGAGCAGAACTGTGCAAGGCCCCAACCCCATTCAACTTTAACACAGGAAGCAGGTGCAGAGCAACAGGCAGCTGTGCCTTATTATCCCTAGTGATGCAGCAGACTCTCTCACCCGAACTCCCTTCCCTCCTTCTTCGATCCTGATGGTTTGCTCACATGCAGGAGACCACCCCACCCCACCCCAACCCCACCCCGACCCAGCCGGGACATTCATGGGAGCAGCAGCAGCAAGAAAGGACTTTAAATTATTTGCCTACAGGAACTGCTCTAACATCATCAGTGCAGAGTGGCACTGACAGTCTGTTAGGGCCAAAAAGAAAAGACATCAATGCTCATCACATATAACAATATTTTGTTGTTGTTGTAAGCCTGACACACCACGGGGCAGAACGGAGAGAAACGCAGTATAGCACTGGATCTCCAAGACAAATGCCTGATACGGCCAGTAATCCACAGAGCTGCCGCTACCACTATGTTCCCTGCTATGTCTCCTTTATTATATTCGGCCCATTTAAAGCGTTTTGCGAGTCCAACACAAATCAAATGATTCTTTATGAAGCATCTTGAAAATGTTATAATGTTGGATGTGAACGTTGAGATACTTTGTCTTTATGTCCACTTCTCAGAAATATGACACAGTACAAAAGAGCTGGTGGAAATCTTAAAAGAGAACACTATATATATATTTTTTTTAATAAATGAAAATACCAAATATAAAGAAACAAAGTTTCTTAAAGCAAAAATATGGCATCAAGTCTAGCAAAGCAATGAGAGTTTGGCAGGTGTGCAAAAAATGAAAAAAGGGAGAACAAATGGTCAGTGCTAAACTATGCATTATGTGTGTAAAAGTCATTAAAGTGTACTGCCAATTTCTCTCTGATCAAACAGATCTGAGGAGTAATGCGTCAGCAATCTAAAAATACCTCTCTGATTTCACGTGCATGTCAAACTCAGGTTCAGGCAGTGGCTGTTCAAAGACATGAAATTCCCTCAAACTAAATACTTCCTTGTAGGAAAGCAAGGAGAACGTTTAAAAAACCATCCTTTCAGCTGTCTGCAATTACTCCAGATGAGAGGCAATTAATTGATTAAAAGAACTCAAACAATGCAGGAACAATTTAAACATTATTAGAAAAGCACCAAGGTCTGTTTGTGCTGAGACATACCTCCTCCCCCCCATTTCACTGATCACACACACTGTCAAGTAATCGCACACACACACACACACACATATACGCACGCATGCATACACGCACATATACACACACGCAAGCAGTAATGTGATCTGAAGAGCCTGAACCTGAGGGGAAACGCAGATGAATTCCAACTATTCTGAGTGTGAGCAGGCAGGATTAAAGTTTGGGATCCATTTCTGAATAGTCATCATACCATGTATAATGTTTAAGACATTAACGTGACCCGAGACACCAGTTAGCGGTTAAACCACCCTCCCATGTACCGCACACAGAGACAAAGAGCCCTGAAGCTTCCTGTGGATCAAGCCGTCATTTAAGACTCAAACTTACCAAAAATGACCACAAAGAGGAGTAAATAAACTGTTTTGTAGAGGAAGGAAAAATAACTGTTACAGCAAATATATCTTAAATCTGGATGAGTTTCTAGATCGACATTAAAAAAGACTTTTCTGACTTATAAGGAAATAACTCTTTGTGTATTAGACACATTAAAGACATTAACCTTCTTACATCCATACTCTGCTGTCTGAATAATGTATGTATGTAGGGTAAATCATATTCATACCAGTTATTTAATTTCAGCTAAATGCAGATAACCTCTAACTTTAAGGCCGTTAGAAAAATGAAAATAATTGATTTGACTGTGTTGGGCCATTAAGCCTTTTTTTCCAAGAAAATAATAGTAAATAAAATGCAATTATTATTCACCTGTTGTATACTGGAATACATCCCAGGCTCATATAACATTTAGTAATAGTTCAGTGATAAAATATTTATATGTACAGTTTATTTACCTTAAAGGTGACAGAAGCTTTGGTGCAGTAGAAACCTATGGAGACAATGGGATCTTTGTGTGTGTGCTGTTGGGGGCTGTTGGGGGTCCCTCCTGACTCTCCTTGCTGGTAGAGGTCTTCCTCGTTTTCCTCCTCTGTACCCACAATGGCCGGGACAAACGACCAAGCCCAGGACACCCACCCCTCCCCCTCGTCAGGACTCTGCATGTAGAGGTCTGTGCTGGAGTACTGGCTGGAGGGTTGGCTGTCCATGTCCACATCCATCCCTGAAGGGGAGAAAAATACATTTTAATTATCACTTTTATTGAGAGTTTTTCTTTTATACAGATGTAAAACCAAACTTTATAAATGTAAATATAAAAACAAATGTGAACACATTATGTATGGTGTACCACAGGGTTCAGTTCACCAGAAGCTGCTTTCATCAGCTTCTTGTTAACATTTATATGTTTTCTAACTGTTTTCTTGTCTGTAACAACATCTACTGCATGTCTGCCCGTCCTGGGTGCAGGATCCCTCCTCTGTTGCTCACCCTGAGGTTTCTCCAGTTTTTCCCTGTTAAAGGGTTTTCTGTGGAGTTTTTCCTCAGTCGATGTGAGGGTCTAAGGCCAGAGGATGTTGTTAAGATGCCATGTAAAGCCCTTTGAGACAAACTGTTTGTAAAAATGGGCTATACAAATAAAATTGCTTTGCCGCATGGGAGTTAAAATGGGAAAAGACATGTTAATATTACTGTAGTTTCAATCAAATGTGTGCAAACATCGGGTCAAGGTCGACTTTTAAAGTCTTATTAAGATGAAGATAAGATAAATATTAGGCAGATTTTGTGGTCACAATGTAGATTTAATAAACAACAATATATATACAGTATATAAAAAAACAGAGACGTTTGCCTTGTGCAAAAAAACAAATATCCTACATTGTACACATGTCAAATTTACATACGTTGCTTTCAGTATGCTTTAACTTCAACAGATACATTGGTTTAAATATGCAGGTTTTGGGCAAAAAAAAAAAAAAAAAACTGGTCAAACACAGAGAAAAGCTGTTGATAATGGAAGTGTGTGTGCCCAATGCAGCACACTAAATTAATTTGTCCGTGCCTTCAGGGTAGTTTAATACAAGCAAGTTGTTTCAGCTGTCAACTGAACACACAAAAACAGCACAGACCGAGGCAGTTTCACAGTAGTTGCTGCCAATGCTCCAGCATGCAGGTGTGCAAGTATTTCTAAGTGCTGCATGAACTCACTCCTACATGAACTCCACAAAGAGCGAGGGAGGGGAAGTCCATTCCAGACAAGGCCAGAGGGCAAAGCCTGTCAGCCAGCATCCTGACAGGGGTGAGCCTTGACTGGGCCCAGTGGATCGCTGTGGTCAGGGTTGTCTGAGCAGGACCCAACAGCAAAGCAAAGGGCCACATTCACAAATACATCCAGTGAGCAAGAGGTGGGTTGGGTCACATATTTTTGTGCGGAGCCAACAGAGGGAGGGATAGGTAGCTGTGAGCGATCAGCACGAGGCGAGCTATGGGCTTGGCTTGGCTTGGCTTGGCTTGGGGTGCAGAATGGGCTGCCTGCAGGACTGTGGAAACTAAGCCAGAGGAAGTAAGGTGATTGGTCACACTTTGTGCACCTAGACAAAGTGCAAGAGGTTGACTGGAGCACGGGCTACTGTAAGGTACGGGCCGGCCACACCTTGTGAAGAGGCTATAGTGTAGAGGGGAGGGAAAGCAGATCGAGGCTTAACAATGGCCCCCAGGTATAAATATGAGACAAAGCCTGCACAAAAGGGAGATATCAGGAAAAGTCCTGGGCTCGAAGGTAAACAGAAGCCAAAGGCTGTCAAGAGGGAGGAAGAGAAAACTTCGAACAAAAGCGGGGGAAAAGTAAGCACTTGGATGTAGAAACTATTTGGATGACCAATCGGATGAATGTTCAGTTGACTGGCATGTTGATGGCGTGAGTAACGAAAGACAAACAGAAGTAGTAGTGAAACTCATTCACCATTACTTTTTCTCCAGGTTTCTTCGCCAAACCATCTGGGGTTGGGTTCACAGGTTCCCCCCCAAAAACCAACCCCAGTCCCTGATCCCCACCTCTGAACTCATCCCATCGTGTCTGTTTCCATACACTCTAGGAGAGAGGAAGCTGATGTCAATACACAAGAATGTGCAATCCCATTCCTCGTGGCCTCACGTCCTCTGTGAGAAAACAATATTGTCCGTGAGGTCACAGCTTAGGAATCCCAGAGGCTAAGGCGGTGAAAATTATGACATATTTTAATTAAATCTTTCACTTTGCAAATTGGCAGTTGGAAATCTATGTTATGGCTTTTTAGACCCCCTTCCTATCCCCCCATAGACACAGACACACACACACCCTCCCTGTCCGATTCTGTCTCTCATTTCTCTATTTTCCTTTTTGTTTTCACTCCACGAAGCCTTTGAGGTGTCAGTTCAACAAGCTAAGCTCTTTCGCTTCACGTCACAGCCTGACGGAGCCTACATTTGAATTGCAGGGCAATCAAAATAAAAGCACAATTACCAATCAAGTGATCAAAACAGACCGGCTTAAGGAGACTTTGAAGTATTAATCCAAAGAAGTGACTGAAAAATTCCCAGAGAGTGATGGTAGTGGGGGTGGGGGTGGGGCGGCCAAAATGTTTGCTGCTGTGGAATAAAAAGCTCTGTGACCACACAGGTGTGAAACACAAACCAGAACTCCTTTTTCTGTTTCACTACTCAAGCCCTGACTGGATATTTTTCATAGACAACTAACAACATCGGTCGTGTGCATATGTCCGTGTGCAGAGCTCAGAAGCGCTATGTAATAGGATATGTCAAGGTCAAAGTTGGTTTCCATGAGTCCAAAGTCTCCAGGCAGTGGTGTGTGTCTAAGCTAGTGAGGGAGTGGGAGTGTAAGTTAGTGAACAGCTGAGTGACATTGAGACAGTACGACGACGGGAGGACTGAGGGAAGGCAGTGCCCTCGCAGGCCAGTAGATGTCCCTCCATGTTTATAGAGGGAGAGGTGAACTGTTATACCTGACTACTGAGCAAAGGCTACTCTGCTTGGGTTTTTTTTTTTTTTTTTTCATGCATCTGCTGAGTTTGCATGTGTGTTTCGGTTTATGTGTGTGTACATATGCACGCACTCGGGCTGAATTTCATTTATAATCAAAGCTGGTCACACAGTTGCGGAAATACAACAAACTAAAATGTAAAGCGAGGACACAATGTGATCATTAAAGCAAACACACAACTCATATATTTACTAGTCAGAGACTATGTGTTTGCTCATCACTTCCAAGCAAAAAATTATAATAAAAAAAAAAAGATATGCTTATTTGTTCACCTAATTGTGCCTGTTTATTTGCAATTACAACGCTCCTATTAAAAAAAGTGAAATTATGATTAAAACGAAGCCCTGTCTTCTTACTGGGTCAGAATAAGAGGGGTACATCAGGCCTATAATGAAGCAGATACAAGCAATAACCCTCTGAAGAAAGCGTGAGATCTCCTACAACAAACACCTATAGACACCACCGCACTAACACAATAAATACATAAACATCTTCAGATAAACCATGGCACGCACGCACACACGCACACACGCACACGCACACACACACACACACACACACCCTGCCTCAGTCCTCTGTTCATAATTCTTCACATACTTGTTGAAACCGTACAGCTTTTCGCTGCCGTGACCAGCTGGTGCATTCAAGAATGTAAGTCATCCATGTTTCCAACTGCTGAGATTTCAGTGACTTCATTGAATATCAGACGGCAGGAAAAGCAGCCGTCTATTCGTGACTGAAAGTTTGCTTTGGTTGGTGACACACAAGTTATCCTGCACCATTCACCTATTAGTGCTTTTTTCATTAATGAGGCATTGGCTCTTACCGAAAACAGAGAGCAAGAGAGAGAGAGAGATCCAAACAAGAACATGCAGCCACAGTGAATCATGGGAACATAAACACATTACAAGACTTTTTCCACTTTGTTAATTGGCAAAAAGAAAAACACCTTCACATGGGGGAAAAATTAATATTCCCTTTGAAATGTTCTAGAAAGAACCGCTTTCAATTCAGAGTCACGGCTTATTAATATGGCGCAGAGTGGATCCAGACTAAATCCATTACTCTTGCCTCTTTTGTCCACATATCTAAACACACACACACACACACACACACATATACTGTACACTTATTTTGTAAAGACGCACACACAAATATGAGCTTTCACTGGATCCAACAGCAAGAGTAAAAAAAAAAAAAAAGGAAAGTATCAGACAAAGTGAGTGTGATAAAGTGCCATGTACAATACAGGGATCATGTTGCAGCAATCGGGTGACAGTGATTGTTTCCTACAAACTACAACCAACTAAAAATAAATATGTATGTCAGTTAAGTCAGTCGCTATAAGCTTCAACATACATACTGTGCGTACATACATGAATGTTGCAGTAGTTGTAGCCCATCAATGGTACAAGGCTGTCTGTACCGGTTAAGAGAGATGCATTATATTTTTTTTATTGTAAATAAATCATTTGAGCAGTAACTCTGCTACTATTGTCCAAAAAAATCAGCTTTATTGCTTAAATGTGAAATGAATACACTGAAAACCATATGTCCATGAACAGGCCCAAGCCCCTCCCTCCCTTATACCCCCACGCCAACAAACATACACACATACACACACACACACAACTGCCCCCCTCCACTCCCCTCCACCCTCCTCTTCGGCTTCTTCACTCTGTCGATTACTTCCAGCATAACAAGATCTGGGGCGCTCAGGTTCCAAGAGCTGGTCCCCCTCTTGTATATTTTTGTGATGGGATATTAATTCATTCTCAGAGGCTCCACATAGCAGTAGCATGACACTGACTCTTACATCTGGCATGGGACACCGAACTGGAAGCCGCGCCAACTCGCAGTAAAAGTCCCAGGCCAACAGACAGGGAGCAAAGTTAGAGGGAGTGAGCAAATGGGCTGTTTTGTGTTGGGCTGCTGCTGCTGCTGCGAGCTTCCCCCTCTCTCTCTCTCTCTCTGCTGCTGCTGCTGCTGCTGCTGCCCACCGCCACAGCCGCCGCCGCCGCCGCCACCGCCACTGCTGCTGCTGCTTCCCCTCCACCGTAATTTGCTCCTGGTGCTACAGAGGCTGATTTAGCCCAGCGGGACTTGAGACTTGATCCTGGTCTATTTGGCCCGGGATGCGGGTGAGCAGTTGTGGAGAGATGAGATGAGGAATTATGTGCAGTTTGTGCTGCAGGTATCAAAAAGTATATATATTCAATGTGCGTGTGTGTATTGTGTGTATTTGTGTGTGTGTGTAGGCCTCTTAACCTCAACTTTTATGCACAGAAAACCTCCAGGTGGTTGTGCATAGTGCTCGGTTGAGTGTATGTGGTATGCCTTTAAGAGAAGCCAGCTGCGTTGTGTGTGTGTGTATTTTTGCTCAGCTCCTGGATGTGTGGAGTGTGATTTCCTATGGTGCTCCAATCAGAGAGACAGAGATGGGCCTGTGTTTGATTCATCCTTGTTTCTTCCCCTTCATCCCGCTCTCTCCTGCCTCTATCCACATGGAGGGGATCAGGCCTGACGACAACAGTCTGTGTTGAGTTACACGCTCTGGCTTTTGTTTGTGGAAAGAGCGGGAGGAGCGCACACCATGGTCAAAGTGATGTTAAATGTCCCATTTAGGAACAACAGCAGCATATGGACAGACATAGCCCCTGAACACAACAGGGCAACATGCAGCGCATCGGAAGGAAAACTTCAAAAGCTTTTTGCGCTTAAGTATGATGGATTATTAACCACTTCAGAGCCTCGTCTGAGAAATATGACTGAACCATACAGACACATGAAAGATACCTCAATATTTGATTTTTAAACTCAATTTAATAAATCTGAAATATTGACACTATCATGTTGATTAACTTTTTGTCCCTGCTCTTACCTGGTGCATGGTTGGATACCTACAACACAGTATATTAGCACAAAGTAGCACCCTCACTCATAAGTCATAACAACTGCCTCATTCACTATTTGTAAGTGAACATATAAATAAAAAACAGGCATAAATAAAGGAAAACAACCTAATTTATCTTCATTAATATACTAGCAAGTGCCAGTCAACAATGTCATATTCTACTGAGAGCAGCTTTAAACAAACTCAGCTCAGATCCTTTCAAAACAAATGAAATACCATCAGCAAAAATAAAATGAAGCAAAGCAGATGTTTCTATTTTTTTTAGAAAGCAAAAAAACATAACAAAACAGAGACATAACAATCTAAAGGTTAGTGTCACTCACCTGGTAAACTTGCATTAGCCTCCCTGACATGGCCGCTGCCGTCTTCTCCCTCGCCCTCCTTGTGTCCTCCGATCTCGCCGTAGTAGAGGGCGATGATCAGCTGTAAGATGCGGATGAACATCGGTAGCTGCTGATCGGTGATGGACAACTTTAGGCTCTCCACCATGGTCTGGATCTGAGAAAACATTGGGGGAAGAAAAGCGTAGGAGAAGGTTTAAAATCTGAAATTTGATTTGTGAAATTATATGTTTAAATGTGAAATGGGCTGCAGGCCCGACCGCTTGTGGTGGCCGCTTACATAATGTGAATAGGAAGATTTAACAAATAAAGGGCAGAGCTGCCCAAGGCCCCATAAGAACTGGTATGGATTAATCTGGAAGCTGGGTTTGTATAATGTCAAGATATTACAAATAATGCAAGATTGACAGGCGAGGGTCGACTTTATCTATGTTATTTCTTTAAATGCTGTAACAGATACAGTTAATCTAAACGTGGCAAGTCTTGCATGTGTGACTGTGTTGATGAGACACCATGAAAACCTTAAGTGAAGGTCACTGAAACCAGCTCTGTGTCTGAGCCACTTCTACTTTAATTCAGCCTGATGAGAAAATTGGTTTAACAGATAAATGGGACTGAATTACATTCACCACGATGTCACTTTATGGAGGACAACTGACAAATGCAATACACTCACACACACACACACACACACACAGAGGGAGAGAAAAACCACAGAGAGCCGCCACAGTAGATTTTCTGGATAGAACCAACAAAGGTTTACAAAGACTTCTTATTATTATTTTTACCAGAAGTTAAAAAATGCACCTGCAACCGATTTATATTAGTTTTTCCATGAAAAATAGTTTGATGTGTTACATAAACAAATCTCTACCACATTAAGAAACGAGACAGCCAAGACTCTAATCTGTGATTTTCAATAACATCTTCCACTGCTCCACTGACAAAGAGTAGAAGATAGACTGTGACTGACCGGCTGCCAGAGGAGCACTTTTTTCTTTTTCTTTGGAAAACTCTTGTTATTATTAGTTGTCTAGATCTGGTGTTCAACATCAACATGAGTGACTAGGTTTTGAACAAACATCGGTAGCATTGCTCAACATGGGCAGAGCATACTGTTTTCCTTGATTCCCAGTTATCAGATGCTAGTACATGTTTGAACTTTTTCATCATTAGCATGTGTGACATGCTTGGACAAATGCAAAATTACATTAAAATAACCTTTATACAAGACTCCTTGATCTTGAGCTTTAGATAAATATTATGGGTGCACAACACTGGCTGATAAATAACTTTTAAAAAGTCTATAGTTGTCATCTGCAGACATGAAAAATTATGCCAGTGTGTCGCTTTAACTACATGTGCGTGACCATATTAAATGTTTACAATCAGTTCAACATGTGTACAGCTTCAACATGTCTGCTGTAGTGAAGAGCCTGAAACAAACTGCTGTCTGCAGTGGTGAAGTCTGCATGTACAAATTTGTTATCACAGGTTCATTTTAGAGCGGGAAAGACTTGATGTTCATCTTTTCAATGGATAAAAGTTGTATATATTAGCCATCAGTCACAATGAGTTTGAAAATATCAGCAGAGCTTCAGCAAAAAAATCCAATATCATGCATCCTACTCACTTTAATGACAGACGGGATCTTGGAGTTGATGTTATCGTAGGTGAAGTGAAGGCGTGTCCTGAAGGAGCACTTGTACAGCAGCGGGTCCTGGTAAAACTCGATCTTGCCGCTAGCGTTTCTTTTGTCCAAGCACACGGTGCAGTCTGCAAAGTTGATCACCTTCCTTAGGACCAGCTCCGGAGCTGCACGGAGGAAGAAAAAAAAGTAATTTAATGTATAATTCCCAAATTTGTCTTTCTCTCACTGCTTGAACAATGGGATGTTTTACATATCTCCATATGACGAACAAAAACAATGAGATGTGAGTTTCAGTGTGTGGGACAGATGAGGTTAACTGACAGTTATATAGTTCTCTTATTTATAGATAAAAATGTAACAAAGAAAACACCTTTAGTACTTTATCTTTGTACAAAAATGGAAAACATGGATAACGAAAAACACACGAACCACAAAAAAAACAACAAACAGAAACTAATTAAGTTATATATCAAAGATGATGACAAATCATCAGAGGAGATGACAGCAGACATGACAAAGCCCTTGTGAAATATGGCACTTACAAGAGGTACAAGTGGTGGGTGTGTGTGTCTGTGTGTGTGTGTGTGTTGGATGAGTTGGATTGAGTCACTCACCCCTCACAGACTGATAACAGGGACTCATCATTCCCAGAATTATTTTGTTCCCTGAACTGTCAGTAACTATTAATCCAGCCACTTCTTGCTTCACATATTGGACTTACAATAAATTCCACAGTGATAACAACGACTGAAACTGACTTTGTTGATACAGGCTTGTGTGAGCCTATAAAGAACCGGGTTCTCTCTCTTCAAAGTCATAATGGCAGTTCAAGTTTAAAATAGCTGTAATTCCCTGGCAGTAAGTTGAGAAAGCTGAGAGTTTCTACTGAGCAAAAAGCTTGTCAATGAAATGGATAGAAATGGAAAATAGATACTATAATTAATCATCATCCTTATTTGAATTATCCAATATCAATTCTTCTTATCAATCGTTAAAAGCTAACAGAGATGGAGTTGGATATATGAGCCTCACTGAGTCATAAACTGTGAACAGTTACAGTCTATACACATCTACCACAGTTTACTTGATTCTGACTTGTGGTGGATTTAAAGATTGCATCTACAAAAGGGATACACACACAAAAAAAAAAACTTATCTGAGCTTTTGGTTTGTGTTAGTGGAACAGATTTTTATCTCTGACTACAAGATGTGAAGCAGTGGAGGTCGAGGAATCAGCTTTGTTCAGGCCCCCGACCCTGACAGAGAGCTAATGTTAGATAGTCTGATATCTGCAGATAATCAGGTTGATGACTTGAAACAAACAGTACAAATTAATAATTGTGTGTACATAGCTGAAGAGTCTATTTGTGACAGTTTCTGTTCTATTCTTTAAAATATAGATAACAATAATCTCCTTGTCAGTCTGACAAGTTTTTCATTTTAACTGTTCTCTCTGAAATAAAAGAATATAGTTTTACATGTTGCATTCACTTCAGAGAATAATGGTTGGTCTATACACTTTTATAATATAGAAAAGTTTTTAAAATTTTACAGACATTAATTGTGCTCTTATAAAACCTCAAGTAATAAGTTGCACAAGTCTTAGGAACCAGGTAGGTAACAAATGCTAAGGATAAATCTTCACAAGTAATATTCTCAGTGTTAATATGTTTGCTGCATTATTACAATGAAAGCGCAACACAAAACAAAACAAACACATAAAGAACAACAACCAACACATGTCTTCTGTTATTTAAAGAAATGGTAAACACCACAAAGTTGAGTCTTATTGAATGGTATAATGAAAAATTACTGCTATTTGGGAGAAAATAGGAAAGAAACAGAGAAACAAAATCTGAAAACAGATTCATATTCAATGAAGGGCCCCCCATACAGTATATATTTAAATACATGCTGTTTGGCCTAAGTTTTCCTTTATGATAGTAGGCTTGATAACATCTGTCTTAAGCATTGAGTACTTATTAGATCTTTTCCATAATAATGCAATACATTTCTTGGCATTAAGCAAGCTGAGGTCTGTGAATGCCTGTTCATATTTATTGTAGTTATCGTTCTCTGGATATAAACCCAACAGAATAAGCATAGGGTCCATAATTGTTTGTATTTTTAAATGTGAACTTATTTTCTGCACTTGACCTACACATGCTCCAGTTACACCGTGGAGGTTATGAAGAGTCTGAATGAGGGACTATACCCAGGCTGCTGACGCTGGACATTTAAACAAATTGCCATGTTTAAACGTGTCTGAGATGTCTGTTTGACCTTTGTTTGAACTAACAAAATTGAACACTTACTGTAGTATATAGGTTCTTGTCTTAGTGGATTTACTAGTTAATCCCACTACCAAGGAATGTAAGCAGCCATTGCTCACCAGTGATGTCCATGAAGGCCCTCTCCCACATATCGTCCACGGTGTAGCACTCGGCTGAGGTAATGTTGACCGACAATACGATGTCATCTTCCACGTATTTGAGGATGAGGTTGTTCACTACGATGTTCACGTTGTTCACCACACGCCTGATCAGGCTCTGCACGTAACCTGCACACAAATAAGCAAAAACACACACTTAACTTTAAGCTGAGTTCTTAAGTTTACAAAAAGTATTTTTCATACATTTTTATGTATTGATAAGTGTTTCTTCAATTTAATCTGTGTGGGGTTTTTTTTTTTCAGATTTTCCAATACACACCTTTTTGAAAAAAAAGAACTTTGTGTTAAAGTGTTAAACACCATTAAAAAAAACCTTTCTTTTTTTTCCAATGATTTCATTTTCAATCAAAGACATTTTTTTAAAAACTGAAATAAATGAATAAATGAATAACCTCTTCCAATATCATCCAATAATGGTCCAGGGTATCCACATATTTAAATGAGTGCAAAGTAAATCCATATAAAAAAGATGCCTTATTTATAGCTTGGTAGCCATATTATTTCATTGACAGGTTGGTTGAAAGAAAAAAACACCACAAACAGCAGCCTCTAAAATGACCATAAAGTTGACTTAACACCTCCCTAAAATAATTTCAGTGACATCGAAACATTATATCCTTAATGAAGTGGGAATTTATTGCCGGGCTATCACATTAGGCTGCATTGGTTTTAGCTAGTTGTACCTAATAAACTGTCAGAGAGTATCAAGACACATTAACATATAGTGTTGAGAGAGACCCTGTAAAAAGAGTAAAATACAGAGCTGCAACTACAACCACTACAACTGAAAGTCTAGACTCAGTACCACTGACCCCTGCCATCCTCATGGGCTCATAAATAAGAGGAGGTCCTGACATGTTATTTTTCGCTACACTCTTTCCCTTGGACATGTACAGTTAAAGGAGCTAAATATCCATAAGAAAACATTTTTACTCCTCACCACTTGCCTGAGCTGCGCAACAAATCCTGGGTGAATTTATGAATCTGTCTCTGAAGGGCTATCCTCTCGTATGCTTAAGTCCTGTTTAACTCAACCATGCACGTGTCGATTCAAACATATATCCCCTGTCGAACCGCTGAGAAGCCTGCGTGTTCACTTAAATATGTACACAAGGCTTCATGGCATGAGCACTCACAGAAAACAGGACTTGATACATATTTGTATAAGTTGGACTTATTAAGGAATGAGAGAAACACCAGTCTGCCAGGATTCAACATTGAGTGTTTTTGACCCGAGTTAAAAAACGCTCAACGCACACATGCTCATTTTATAGCGTAATGACTGGACATGTGATGGAGAGCGAGGGACAGATAAATCAATATTGTACAAAATGGAAAGAAACGGAATATAGAAATAGATTTTATGGTGGGAGCGAAAGGTGATGGGGGGGCAGAGGGATGCAGTAACTAAGGGCCAGCAACAGTGCGATGGATAGATTGGGTTTCAACAGAGCTGGGGGAGCCGTCGTGCAGCGTTAGCGGCAGCAGCACCTCCTGTGGCAAACAGTGACGCCCCAGAAACAGAAGCTTCACAGGAAAAACATACATGGTAAGGTTATTACTCAACAAAGTAAGAAAGAAGTTAAAATATTACAGACAGGGGAGTTTCAACCATAAAATATGAAAATATACAGCAATAAATTCTCCTGACCACAAGACCAATGGCATTATTCATTCCTCCCATGTACTGTTAAACACAGTCACTACAAGTTAAAACATATAAAGCTTTAAAGCTTTTCCCCTTATTTTCCAAACCAAATGTTTGTCTTCCTGTATCTACGCGCCTGGACCCAGGGGCATAACGGGACCGATAATTAAACCAAACTAAATGGTTCTGTTGATGAAAATATTTATATGAATTAGTTAACTGTTAGGGTCTCTTGTACACACACGGCCGACGATGCATTAGCATAATCCGATTGACAAAATGTTGCTGCCTGACCAAACAGAGTGGCAGAAAGCGTGGATGATATAAACTCGACTCGTAAACACTCTGCTGCTGCTGCTGCGTGTTTGTGATATTTGCGCGTGGATTTGTATGTATGCATGCAGGCGATTGTCTGAGTTTGAGCGGGCGCCTGGCTGCTTTCTTGCATTCATGAATGTGGCTGTGTTAGAAAGAGATTGTGTGTGTGTGCATGTACTGTAGGCCTCGATCTGGGGTCAGCAAGAAAAGCCGCTATCCCACCTGCAGCCTGGGCAATAAAACCAGCACTTTACCCCCTGCCATTTTCCTCTCTGGAACTAATTTGCCCGTGTCAGGGTGTCTTTCTTTCTTTCTCTCTCTTTCTCGCACTCTCTTACACTTGTTATACCTATTTTTGCCTCACACACCAAATCCAGGGCCCCAATCCGTCTCTCTGCGAGTCATCGTACTGCTCTGAACTTCTGTAAACAATTGACACAGCCAGCACCTGTGCTGCGGCCCACAGGGAAGAAGCCCATTTAAAACTGCTCAACCATAAAATGACTGGAAAAACCAGCTCCTTTATGTGATCTCAGAACAGGCCAAGTACTCTCTTTTGTGCAATACAGGAAAGAAACACTATAGTGTCCATACTCGCCATTTTTCATGTATATGGAAAGTATTAGCAGTTATTAGCCTTGCCAGTTATAAGACATGGAGACAAAGAAAGACAAGTCCATCAGACCAAAAGCGGGTCATATGGTCTTATTCTGAAACGTCATTCGCGCACAGTTGGCAAGAGAGGACACATGAAAAGGCTGCATGGTGTGGGACAAGGCACCTTGAAGATATTGAGTAAAGTTCACAAAATGTTATAAATCAATTCATCTTTTATCTGTAAAACGCAAAAGAAAGGAAACATTGTCGTGCAAAAATCTCATTTCCACTACGGCATCACAGTCCATATCATCCCAAGGTCGCTATCACCAGTAAAATTTAAACCTAATTATGTTAACCATTCAATTCACTCTAGGACTTCGTATAATAAAACGGTAGATTCACAGATCCCAACCATGCGTGGTACAGCAGCTCCCCAGAGCAGCAGAAAGCTCCAGCTGGAGAAAGCTCCAGCTTTTACCAGTGTGCGATATTCTCTATCCATAAGTAGCATTTTCCAGTAATACCAACAGAACAGCTGCTTTATTTAAGTTTTCTCAGCAAAAGGCCCCAGTACCAGGACAACAGTAGCACTGGACTGGACTATTATAGATTTATCTCAAGAGTGCGTTTGCATTTCAGTCCATGCAAATCTCATTCTCCTCCAATCACATGGAGACTTACATAACCATGCATGCATGCACAAATCCACAAGTAACACACATATTTAGATGTATGCATGTTCACAAAGCCCAATCAGTGTTGTAGCACTCACAATGGAACAGGCTGAAAAGACAATGTACATAAGTAAAACTATGTCGATATGGAACATCTTATATAATGAATATGATGCAGAGAGTCCATTACTGTTTCAATTAGATCTTGTGGTTATTTTCAATGATTTGGCAATAAATTGATCTGTCATCATGGCTTTAATGAATAGTTTTGTTGCACTTTATGGAGAATTCAGCTTTGAAACTGCAATTTTTTACTTTAACAACTTTGAACCACCTCACAGGTAGTAGGTTAAACCTCGACTCGTAGCTCGAAGACTGGCTGCTATTAAATCTCCTTGAGCTCCAATAAAACAAAGCATGGCTTCAGCTGTGTGAATAAGAGCAAAACAGGAATCTCCTTGAGAAAAAAAAAAGCAAAAGCAAAATGTGGTTCCCACAAATGCTGACCACTGGACCCCCACAAAGTTAGCAGTAAACATAATCACTCACAGAATCGCTTAAGGTGGAAGCACTTGGTGTTTTTCGGTCTTTGTGTGGCAACCAAATCCAATGACATATGAATTAACGTCTCTATTTCCCACCACAGGGAGAACAGGGAGGATAAATTCAGTCAGTATGTGAGGGCTTAGGGCCAAATGACTGGATAATTGCTGGTGGCTTGCTCTTTAGTGTCGGGCTGTGTTTTCATTTGGCCGTTTTGAAGGGGAAGGGAGCAGATTCAAAACAGTGGTTAGTCGACATAGATGCTGACCAAGAAGCCTGCCCGTTGCCCTGTGCGTGTGTGACGGACGGTCGGTCTCACTGCTACCACAGCTTTCTTGCTCAGGACACATAGTTTTACACTTTTCCTGTGTTTTACTTCAAAGTGTGGTATTCATTAGATATTCTTATATATATATATATATAGTTTTATATCTCCTCTCTAACACTTCTCTCTGGAGCTCTAGCAAGATCTCTACGCCTCTCCTCTAATTGGCTGACTGTTTTGACTGGACCACAGTCAGAGCCAAGTAGCCTACTACAGTACTAATGTAGACTGGCAACAACTCACTGGTAATCTGTGCAATGATATATTGGCTCCCTGACGTCCGTCCAACAGTTGTAAGGCCTTCCCTCTTGTAGTCATAGCTCACTAGCTCAGACAGAGATGGGGTCGCTGCGTACTGTGGGTTTGGATGAACCGTGCTGAAGGCATGGCTGCGGGTGGTGGTGGTGATTGTATACTTGAAATTGAAATATCATGAAATTACAGAAGTCACAGTTTCTTACTCTCACAGTATTTCTTAAACACTTAGACCTCGTTTGGTTTATAATTGAATATTATTTAACACAAAGATGGCAATTGAATTCCTAATTGCATGAATTAAAACATTTTTCATTCAACTTTTTTGTTATTTTTCCTACATAATATAGTTGCACACAGTGCAAACCTACCCTTCTGTAAACCTATACTACTAAAGTAATTACAGTATTTATTGACTAATGAATTATAAAGCTGATACCAGGTCCATTAAAGTTGCAATGTTTAGGAGGTTGACAACTCTTCAGACATAATTAGTAATGTGGAGGTTGTGCCATGATATGCATTTCAATATATTTGTAGTATGCAATATGGGTTGAATTACGAGGCTGCACAGATTAAATATGTTTTACTTTGGCAGAAAGAGATGGAAGTAGAAGAGGTCTCAGTACAACATAACATTAATTTGACAGATGGTTTCTGTCCAAAGCAACTTGTTTTGGGTTTAGAAGCAAGACCAGGACGGCCTTGAAGAAATAACTAAAAGCATGATCAGTCCTATAGTACAAGATGTCATCCTGTGATAACATCTCCGTCCATACCAGTGGACTAAAAATAATCTAAGATGAGGTATTAGACTAATGAATGTCTGGAAAAATTACCCGCCTGCAGCCATTTATTTCACCGCGGTGCCCTCACAAACATCCTTAACTACATTAAACACTCCTGACAGGTTTGTTTTGTATCTTATTCTTAGCATAATATCCTCCGTCTGACTCATAGCAGGTTAGTTTTACCTCATCTACCTTTTAACCTCTACCTTTTTAATTAGGGAAGGCTGGGATTACAGCATTCATCTGCTTCCTCGCTGTTATTGAGGTGCCGCAACCTCCGACCCCAGAGTTTGTCTTTACAGCCCATAATGGGTTGAAACAAGGTCCACTGCTGGAACAGCGAGCGAGAGCTGTGCACACAGTTTAATACAGATACACTACAAGCATACGCACACCAAAATTCACACAAGCACGCACTCTTTCTCTCTCTCTTACACACACACACACACACACTTTGGATGTCTGTTAGAGACAGGTCCGAAGGGAGATGCTGGGGTGTGAGGCACCCTGCTTTAACAGCTGGGGAGAGATATTATCTCATGTCAGGCCTGGAAATTGATCCTCCCCAGATACAACCAGATAGGAGGGTAGGTTCGTACATTCATGCATACTAGTGCTCTGGGAGTGAGCCTTATGGTTGGGTGGTTGTGACCTGGATCATAAAGCTCAAGACCCCCACCTCTACCCCTTTATTTTCTCTTTCTCTGAGCGCCATATCTTTTCTTTATATTTTAACCCCCTCTTTCTGCCTTCTCTCTAACTTTCACAGTTTTATCTGCAGCTTCTTTTTTTTTCCATGTTTGCATTAATTGCATTTTTTGTGTCTGAGAGGTTGCTACATTTCTTTTATCAAGATATGAGTATTTCATAATGAATAAGTCTGTTAGGGATCGACCGATATGTTTTTTTCAGGGTCGATACTGATTATTAGTAATCAAGGAAACCGATAACCGATATTTAGAACCGATATTCATTTGCAGTAAAAATGAAAATTTTGGTGTCAGGATTTAGACTAACACACTTACCAAACACATTACTAAAAATGTTTGTTTCTTTTTTGTACACTGTGAAAATCTGTGATAGAAAGACCAAAAATGTTTGCAGAATAATAATTAAACTCCAACACAGATCTTCAGTGGGCAGGACATTGTTATACAGCTAAAAAATAGTGACTTCAGGCAGAGAGACGGCTACTTTAGAGCCAAAGGAGTGCGTTTAAAAATCGGTTAAAAAAACGTCCGATACCGATTATCGAAAAAATGCTGAATATCGGCCAATATTATCTGCCATGCCGATAATCAGTCTCAAGTCTGTACCCGAATAAACATACAGAAAAATGTTTACTGCTTAATATAAGGTCAGTGTCACTGGTTTGTTTCTTCTTTTTAAAATACAGTTAGGCTACAAATTGATAAAAAAAAAAAGAGGGGGGTCATAAATATCTTTAAACGACCGTTATCCAACCCCAATCAAACAAGGCGCTTCTTTGTGAGGTGCTGTAAAGTGCTGGTGGGGCTCGTCTGGAATCCACGGCTCTGTAGGAGGCATGTGGTCAAGTGGTCTTGTTGATAAGAGCCATCACTATGTGATTTATCAGGGACACATCCCCCATGCTCTCTCTCTGGCTGATTTACTGGTGAAAAATGTAGTGCAACACAGTTCAACCCAAAAAAAAAGGGGGAAAACACGCATTACATATATCTGAGTCACTGGCACTGATCTACGCTCAAACTCAAACAATGGGATCAAATTATTTTGTCATCAAGAGGCTGGAAAACTAAAAGCATGATTTCTCAGTAGTGTGTAGGTGTTAATCTCAGTCTCCCCCCTCCCCAGGTGGTCGTTCTCTGAGCAGGGAGGCAGGATACCCTCAGTGGCCCCAGGGCCATCATTTACCTGGGGGCAGGTCTGGGTCGCTGGGGGCAGCCTGCTGGAGGCGGCGGGGCTTAGCAACAGCCTTGGAGCTGTCAGAGACGCTGCGACTGGTGGAGCTCGAGCCGCTCTCGTGGTCATCCTGGTAAAAAAACAAAAAAAAACAAACAAACGTGAGGATAGTTGGTGGAAAATCTTAACAACAGAGAGGTTGCACTTCAAATGGCAGTTGTTATTGAGTATCTGTTCATCAGCACTGCTGTATGTATGGAGCAGATCTGGTCCAGATAAGTAATTGGGGAAGTATCCACCGCCGTGTACCATTTTGTTTTTGAGTCCTCCTTCACACCAGACCTTCCCACTGACCTTGCTCCCTTCCCCATTTAACAGCCATCTCCATGGGCTCTACAAATAAACTCTGGTCCTTGGATGAGAAGGGTGGAAAGACTCTCCTCCACACAACAGCACATGTCACCTGCACTCAGAAAAACCAGCAGCCCGTTAAGCCCAGGAATGCAAGTACAAGATGTGTGTGTAGGAATGACGATTAAATGGACTTCCCCTTCAGAGATGAGCCTGGAGATAAACAAAATGAGCCGAGGTTCTGGTTGAGGAGGTTATTTATTGGTTCAGCTTGTGGAGTGCCTCAGCCTAGTGGGTGCTCTGTGACATGAGGGGCAATTAAAACCATGGGGACATGAGGAGAAACAGTGGAAACAGAGGAGGAGGGCCCATGAGACGCTGGTTAAAGGTCTGACTGTTTAACTTTAAAGTCTACTACTGTGGAAAGTTTAACTATACAGTTTTAGCTTAACGAATAAATTAACTTTACGTTCATTCTGTGAAATTTGGTGAACAAGCTTAACAAATGAGCCTATAACAAATCCACAGAAACAAAAAATATAATGATAATATGTCTATGCTGTAACATTAAAAACTAGGTCACCTGTAGCGCTGCTTAAACTTCACTCAAAAGTGCAATTTCAAAACTATCTCCCAGTTTTTATTTGACATTGATAGACCATGTAAGACCAGTATTAATTGGATAGTTCAAAAATGGGATGGGTAGGCGTTGCATTTTTTTCTCAATATATTTGTCCTTTTTTTTGTCATTTTGCAAAATGGAAAAAAGTGTTCAAATCAGCTGATACTATTCTATGTTATTTTTGTGTATTTTTGGGGCCCAATATGTAAATAAAAGTAGGTTAAAGTGAAGAAATAGTTGTCAGATCATATAGGTGTGCATATAAGTTGTGCTGAAAAATAAGATACCAAACATGGGTATGGTAAACCTTTAGTTTAGTAAGTAAAGTAAGAGTAAAGTCATGTTTTCAAGTTTTCTCAGAGCCTTTTTATCTAATTTCCAAGGTTTAGGGGGGAGCTGTGCATGTTGTTCAATTTCTGTTTCACCAGTTGTTAAATCTGGGGACGTACAGAAATAATAACTTGAGGACAAATATTAGTTAATTCAAATAAGCAGAAGAGCTACTGAATAAACTATCAACTAAAAATAGCAATCAACCATATACAGTATTTAGAGAAAATATGAAAACATCCCGTTAAATAAAATTCACAGAAACTCCAAATATAGTTAATACTGCTGCTGCCTGCAAGTGACATAAACCTGCAAACACAGAAAGAAAGTTGGAAGGAATGAAAAAAAGAAAAAGAAAATAATGCACAGAGGACGTCGACCATAAAAGGGGAAAAAAATAACGAAAGAACCCAAACTTATTAGAGCCGCTCTAAAAATAGAAAGTAAAAGGTAGAGAGCCGAGTGAGTTAACCTCCTGCGGTATGGCATTGATTAGAGGTTACTGCAGCAACGTAACCTTTCCACAGCATGGGCGGTAAGTTACAAGTCTGACAATCGGGACAAAGGAGCAGGAGCAGGCAATCACATGTGTTTAGCATTCAAAAGGGGAGGGGGAGGAGGGGAGTGGGGGGGGCTGGCGTGGCAGAGTGTCGCAAGAGTCATGGCTCATGCTGACTAATGTAAACACTGAAGGTGTCAAAACCAAATACATTTGGCTACTCCATGAGTACACACACATACACACACACACACACACTAAACCACACCTTTCAGGGAAGCCACATGCTGTATATATACTGCACATACATGCACATGTCCCACACAATTAACACGCATTCCCTGGTTATCACACTATCTAATGGCAATGAGGCCCCCTCTCTCCCTCTTTCTCTCTCTCCCTCTCTGTGTCTGTGTGTGTGTGGGTTGAGTAATGAAGATTAGGTTTTAAACATACTTTGCATAATTTGAGTTGTGGACGCACACTGAAAGAGAAGCAAAGTATCCCCCAGTGCGGTAAAGTAAACATGCAACTGCCATGAGAGACGAAAGAGGCTCTGGCAGAAATATTTACACTTTACTTCAGTAAAGGGCCTTTGCGGTGTCGGAGCTGCACTATGCGAGCAGTTTTTCCCCCATCAGCGAGTGGTGGGAATTGGTAAACAGACGAGGAGGAATAATAAATACTTCATCAAGCTTCCAAAGGAGAGAGATTGGCAAATAATAAGATATAAATTTGTTGCTCATTATTCACACTTCATTTCTTAACTTGTCCTCACTTCAAAAGTCGCATGTAGAATATTTGAGGTACTTTTTTTTTTTTTTTTAATGAGGCACGCTCACATGTTAAGGTACCACAATAGACCAGAGCACATTAGAAACAGTCTCTCTCTCTCACTCTCTCTTTCTCATATCTATACCTAAAGGAATGCCTATCCCTGCAGGCCAAGACTACATTTCAACAGTTCAACAACTCAAACTGGCACTAAAGGACGAGACTGCCAAATTTGGAAGTGGTGCAATTAAGCGTTCAATGTCAGTGTGGGCAATGAGCAACTCTCCAGAGGCCAAAAAATGCCTTTTCAGAAGGAAGCCATGGGAGAAGTGAAGCCCGCCTCAGCTGCTGCTGCTGCTGCCGCTGCCGGGTAAACTGATCCCTTCAATGCCACACTATAGGGCACAGGACAGGGAGGGGAAAGAAAGATGGAGGGATAGCGAAGGAGAGAAAGACAGAAGGACCAAGGACTGATGAAGGAGGGGAGGGAGGGATCTACCCCTGCCCTGCCTGCAGGCATGTCAACTCAGCTGCTGACCGAAGATGACGGTGGCAAAAAAAAAAGATAAAAGAAAGACAAGAAACAAAGAGATAAGTGGAAAAAATAACACTGTGAGAGAAAGTACGGCGTAAGAAACAGTAAGTGAGAGTGACTTGGAGATAATGAGGCCAAAACAGAGGTTTAAAAAGAAAAAAAGAAAAAAGGAGCAGGTTCTGGCAGGGTGAGTGACAGGTGAGCCGGACCCCCAACTCAGAGGGTAAGTGGGCAACCCACGGAGGGGTTAGGGCACAGGAAAGCCGGAGCTGACCTCTGTCCCGCACTACAAACGTCTGGCTCGGTCGGGGTCCAGGAGTGAGTTGAGCCCGTCTGTCTGTCTGGAGGGGCCGACCCCTCAACTGAGCTGCAGCTCTGCTCAACACATCAAGCCGAACCCGACCACCACACCACCACCCCCTCCCCTTTCCCCTCCCCCTCCTCCTCCTCTGCAAATACTGTTGCAATTTTAACCAAAGTACAAACAAACTGCCTATTTATGAGTGAGGGGATGATTTTCATGCAGTCACAGCAGGCAGGAAAACAACTGTGACGTGACGACACTAATGGGACATAATAATAACAGATTTATTTTAAATGGAGATAGCTTCCAGACATCGATCTTATTTATAGCGTTTCGGATACTCAGAGAAAGTTTAAAGATTCATTTTCAGACAACTGAATAATATATAAAACTATTAATAAAGTTTATATAAAGTGAAACGGGCTGCAACAGAATAATGGTTTTACTGCATTTTCTTGTCACTTGAGGTGTTGTCTTTGACTCGAGTTTATTTTTATTACCCAATACACATCTCTGAAAAATAAATGACACCTCCTCCCCAATCACACACACACACACACACTCCACAAATTACTTAGCAATTTCACAATTTTCAGCTGACTATACCCCCGGTCTGATCTTTGAAACCCAAACATTTTTAAAACTGGTCAATTTCACACAGTTTCAGCAGCAGATTAATGGGAGCATGCACAAGACCATCGCTGGATAAACACACTCTTTGTTATTGTTGTTTTTCCTCTGCAGGCTGCCGCTGAACTCATGCTGACATCAAAAAAAAGCAGCAGGCCTGGAGATTGGAGGCCAGACAGTGGAGGGCTAACGCCTACGAAGTGAGAAAATACATGAAGGTAACCCAATAGCTCCTTATCTCAGAACCCCCCCTTCCTCCTCCTCCTCCTCTGAATCATTCATATACACACACAAACACACACACACAAACTCTGGGTCTGACATGTAGAGACCCTGTTGTCCCCCATGTCAGGTCCCACAGAGCTTCATCCCCTCGACCCCCCACCTCCCTTCAGGCAACACTTTTGATTTCACCATATACAACTTTCTCCAAACTCCTTTTTCTCCCGATTTCTGCTGCCAGGGAATGTAGGAGACACTCTGGATGTGATGGGTTTCAGATTGTTTTTCCAGAACAATACTGAAGACATTCGCTGCTAACAAGACACACACTCACTCCCCACACACACACACACACACACACACACACACTGAGCAGAGAGAGACAGAGCACACACACAGCTACAGCTATGGTCTTAAAGGGATAGTTCAACATATATAGTCATAGCAGTAGGTTCATTACCTTTATTTGTCAGTGCAAGCTATTTTTAGAACGGCGGAGCAGAGCGGCGAGCTGCTCAGAGCTACGCTATGGAGGCTAATGGGACTTGGGATTTCTTGGTTTCCCTCATCAAACTCATCAAATACACAATCCAACAACTCCAAAACGCTCCGGTGGACAAGTTGTGTTGACCTGCACATTCACCACGCTATGAGATAATAACAGAACCTTACCAGACAGAGTTGTTTTAGAGGTAAATTCATGCAAAACCGCTGATGCACGTTCCCGTCGGAGGCAGTTTTTCATCAAGCAGTCTCTGCATTTGCCTCGAAAACAACTCTGTCTTGTAACGTTTCATTATTATCTCATAGCGTGGTGAATGTGCAGGTCACAACTTGTCCACCAGAGCGTTTTGGAGTTGTTGGATTGTGTATTTGATGAGTTTGATGAGGGAAACCAAGAAATCCCATGAGCCTCCGTAGCGTAGCTCTGAGCAGCTTGCGGCTCTGCTCCGCCATTCTAAAAATAGCTTGCACTGACAATTAAAGGTAACAAACCTACTGCTATGCCTATAGGGAACAGGCCAATTTGCGAAAATGTTGAACTATCCCTTTAAAGCTGGGCCTCTGTTTGCTCATACAACTGCTGTCCCTTCACCTGTCCTTATCCCTTCCTTTCCATCATCATCACATCATTTCTTTTCATCTTCTTTTGCTGCAATTTTCTTCTTTTTTTTTACAAAGTTGATTCAGGTTTTGACGTCATCACCATCTTCATTCCTTTGCTCATACTCTCTCTAGACTTTCACAAACCCCATCCATAACCAGCTAGTCTGCAGCTTGATCACCCTGGATCTCATCTAAAAAAAAAAAAAAAAACAGTTTCCAGCTGGCACAGAGATGAATGACATAAGAGAAATAGTTCACCGTTTCAAATGTACAGTCACAGTTTGGGACGGTTCCAGTAATGTTAAAAAAAAAAAAAGGTATGCAGCCACTTCTTTTACACGTTAAGCTGCTCAAGTATTTGATGAATAGACGACCCCACTTCACTGTGAGAGAGCAGAGCTCATCGCGTTTGACTCAAATGACCTTTTCTGTAACGTTCTTGGCTTCAACAACGTCCATTGGCTCGGCTAAGAATTAGCTGCTAATGGGTTTTTAATGAAACTGTAACAAATGCAGAAAGCCATTACGCCATGATTAAAGACAGGGGGGGATTCATTTTCTGCTCCAAACTGAGGTAGACTAGAGAGCGCTGCTGCAAGGAAGGACTCAGTTTGAGTTTCACAAAACCTTCCTCACATTCAGAAAGTGTTTAATATTACTGTCATCCTCTGCATAAAGATACAAATCGCACTGTACTACACATCAAATACACACTTGCACACACACACACACACACACACAAAATGATGTATAATCTCCCACACAGCCTAGATATAATGACCCATAGTATAACAGCACAGCGGAGCGGCGCAGCTGGACTCTGTGGCAGACTGGAGGGATTAGAGGCCCAAATGAACCCAGATGAATATCACATCGTGTGACATACTGAATAATTATCTTAATGAAAACAGCTTATTACAAAAATGCGCTCTCTCTCTCTCTTTCCCCCTCTTGTGAAGTAATTAAATCCACAGCTAGTCCCCCATTACCAATAGACGTACTGCCCTAATGAAAGATTGTATGTACACAATGTGCTGCATTATTTGAACTAAACTGGTGTCGGTTAGCAGCAGCAGCAGCAGCAGCAGCAGTAGAAGCAGTAAGTCAGTGTAAGATCACAGGAAGTGCAACTTTCAAGGGGAGCTATGCAAGTCCGGTCGCTTTTTCTCTGTTTTGCTAACCCTCCTCCCTCCCTCCCTCCCTCCCTCCCTCCTTCGGCCATGTGCATTTGTTTTAGACGAAGCCGGCAAGAGGGCAATCCATGGAGCGGTGGAAAACGTTATATATCATATGTGTCATATCATATATAAGTGTCTATATCTGTCATAAACAAGAGATTGCGGGTTCCTTTAATGAGTTTATGAAAAGCTCATCTTAGAAAGAAGCGGGGGGAAATCAACAATAATCAAACTGTTGAAATCACTTAGAATAAAAATATCTTGTAATGTTTTGCCTCTTTTTTTTCCAGAGGCCTCTTTACTGAAGCCAAAATGTCCCACAGCATTGTTTTCCAGTGCACGATGCACCAGTAGAAGCTCTTTGTCTGTATCATATCACAAGCTTCACTTTGTGATCACAGACTAACATTAACTGGACAGGGAAGAGAAACAAGGATTTTTTTTCCAGCTATAATAACTAAAGACAAATGTCTACTGTTATCATTTTGGAACATTAATATGTGTCTATAATCAATTAAATGGCTGCAAAATGCAACTGAAATGTCAATATCATTTTAAAACTATATAAACATTCAACAGAATAAGAACTTTGTGAAATATCAAAGACAGATTATTTAATGTTTCTCATAATAAAATGTGGTGGACTCATTCTGGTAACCAATTTTCTACTGTCAGACAAAGCAATTATCCTTTGGAGGATAGAGAGTCTTTAAGGACGTATCCAACGTATTGGTTTATTTGAAGCTCTTATTTTCTTTACATTCAAATGAATTAACTGCAATTGGTGAGTTTCTAAAAAACCTACATGCCAGTATGATTACTGCAACCACAACAGAGAAGACACGGGGGCTTGTGGGATTTCTTTGGCATCCTATCAAGGAGGAGGAGGAGGAGGAATACCGGAAAACCAGAAGCATTACTTAGCACATTTTTATCCTTGCAAACTGTAACAATGAAGCACTTGATTAATTTTCCAAGTGTACGTTTCTTCTTTCTTTCTCTCTTTCTTTCAGAAGCTCGAAAATATAACATGTTCATTGAAGAGGAGGGAGCAGGAGTATATGGAAAAGATTCCAGGGCATCTGCCAAAAAGGAGAATGCACAATTACAAAACTATTTCACAACGACAGCGATGGTGATGTCATTGCTGGAGGTCTCTGCCAAGAATGCCTCCACTGTACCCAAGTCAAACTGGCTGTGTTTAATATCTGGCCTTAAGCATGCCCAGAATAACAACAAACAGGGATCCCAGTTACAGACAAGACCCACGGAGAGTAATATAAGGACTTCTGAAGTTCTCAGTGTTTCACATGGACATCTTGTTCAGCCATTGTCCTCCCATTATCTTCACTCGATATGGTACAAGTGGCAGCTGCTTTTTTCATCTATTCTACTAAAAAGCGCAGCAAAGATCTTTACAAAACAGAGTTAATGTGAGTGACACACAGTGAAACCACCTTAAGTTCTTAGCATTAAAGCCTAAATCTGAGTCTTTGGGCCCTTCTCAAACCTCTTCAACACAGCTAGTCATAATCAATACCACTGTCGTGTGACCTGCAGTGACCTGTTTAGGGGTATAATGTAGCATCAGTTTAGGAGTTTTAGCACCAATGTAGATATATTGCATCCTGCAGTACAAGACATTTTTATTGAGTAAAATCTTAAATAATGCCAGCAGAAACCGGTCTTTTGTTTACTGTACAGTAGCTGTTTCTGCTCCGGTTTAAAGTGTGCATAATTCTCCAATAATCTGGTAAATCTCAAAGCCAGTGTATTCATGCATGAAATCAGTTTCTTTGTTACACACTGATTATTTTCCCTCCCCTCCCTCCCTCTTCAACAACAGTAAACAGGTTAGCAGAAAAAGACAAAGTAGAAGAAGGAGAGCTGAGGGAGGTCGATGCTCTTTTTAAGCCGTAGTATAGCTACCTCACCGTATCCCAGGACTTAATTGGTGAAAAGCCAAGAAACAGGAATTCAGACGGGCGAGTGACTAGTCCTGATGTAGGTGCCGTGATGGAATTTGGGACCTGGCTGAACAGTCGAGGTCGCTGCTGTCTCCATTTTCTTTTCATTGGAGCCCACTCACATTCTGCCCAGTGACCTCTTGATGTTAACATACCATGTTCCTGCTGGTCCCCCCAACCACCTCCCGTCCCTACTCAGGCACTTTTACTATTATTGCACTTGACATACCTAAATGTTGTCTCACTTGGTGAAAAAGGAGAAAATACAAAAAAGTAAAAAAAAAAAATAAAAAAAAAAGGAGGAGGAGAGGGAAGGAGAATCAAAGAGAGAAAGTAACGAGCGTGAAAACAGAGTGAGAGCAACAATGGCTATAGAAGAAAGACAGAAAATAAGAAAAATACGAGTGAGACAACAGAAAAGTGGAAGGAGAAGAAAAGAAAAAATCAAAAGACAGAGAATGGGGAAAGAGGGAGAAATTGTTCCTGATTTAGATCTGAGAGGCTCTGGTCCTTCAGATGTCTCCATCAGCTAACCACAAGCCTGGGCTGAGCATTTGAGGCATGCTGCTTACACTGGCACAGCTACCCCCTAATGCTAATAACTGCAATGTGTTAGCTACAATAAAACACTCCGCAGAGAGCCCCAACATACACACATAGTACACAAGTATGCACGATGACACACACGTCACATATGACACACGTGGGGGAATTCCTTCACCCAGAAATATCTATCACATCACATCGCTATTACAGTTTCCAAATCGATGTTTTTTTAGAAATTGTAAAGAGAATCACAGAAATACTTTTATTTTGGCGATGATTAGTGATTGGTTTTGTTTTTAAAAACTGACATTCATCTGTCAAAAGATGAATCATCCCTGCTTTAAAGCTTTATCCATTATGTCATACACAACATTAAGCACATTATACAAGACATAAGCACCCCTTGAACGATGTAAGCACCGGCCTCCAAGCACATACAGTACAGTGTACAGCAGAGGCTGAGGCTACTACTCTGACAACCTAATTGCACACGTGAGGTGCAGCTGGAAGGCACAAACTGTAGAGAGGCCTAAGTGTTCTTGGAGAGCATCAATGTTCAGAAACCACCGCAATAGAATAAATCAAGCAGCGAGAAACGGGAGAGGACTTTCCTTCAATGTTGAGAAATACCACAAAAAAAAACATATTGCAGTGCACGAGCATGTAAGTGTAACGCAGCGGGCCTTACTACTGTACGTTTGCACATAAGCTTCTATACTGAGATACTGTCAGGATTAATCAGTTTCCCTGCCAGCCTCACTTGGGAAACAAATGAAAGAAGACTTGTCATTTCTTAACTTAAATTTGCATAATGAAAGAAGACCCCTGGTCAAATTTGGTAAAGCTACATGAATCAAACATTTTGAATTGTAAAGCTCCAGGTAAACTCTGTTTCTCTTTCCTATGATTGCTCGGTGACATTTAATAATGTTGATTACCATGCAGGTAAATGGGATAAATTAAGATAAATTTTCCAATAAAAAGACACAGCCATGCCTAACAGCCAATTGCAAGTGACTTTCTATATCAATTTATGAATAATTGTAGGGCTATCAATGAAACTTGTGCTTTTGACCCTGTTTCCACAACAATTTAGGATGTTTAACGTTGTATGTGCATATGTCTTTGGTCTCTCATTTGACCTGTACAATGGGCGAGAATGTAAAGTTTCATCATCCTGGTGTTGTTCCTGGCACTTGGCCGGCCACATTACTTAAGACTGACTCCTGAATCGACCATTATAAGATATTCTGGTTTCCAGGTGGAGAAAATAATGCATTTATTTCAATATTCATCAGTACATCAGTGCAATGCTTTCATTTAGTTGAGTAATTAGTGCATGGCTGAATTATACAAAGGAACTGAGGCCATGCTCCTCTGAAAAAAAACAAAAAAAAATTCCCAGATAGGTGCATTTCAAGATGTTTAGGGCAAAAATCAAGAAGACAAACCTCAACATTGAGTCCTGTGGTGGATTAAAAGCAGCAGAGAGTCAAATATAGCCCATAGTCTTAAATAAAGTTTACTCTGATAACACTGTGACATGAGTTACCCATCTATCAACGTAATGCTGGTAAATCATGTTCAGTCTTGTGTATGGGGGAAAACTGAACATGGGGAAAATTTACTGTTTTGGCAGATGCTCAGGATGCTCGCTCACACCTACTACTACAGAGCACAAGCATAAGTATAAGCAGCAGGTTGCAGCCATTAAGGTTTTTCTGAACATTGCACATGGAGTCATACTTTCATCTTTTTTTTCCCCAAATACTTCAAATATTTATATTATGTGCTGCGTGTGTGACTTTACACCTCGATATCTCTGTGATGCTACATCTCAAGTTATCACTTTCAGTCACAGCAAGTAGGTAATTACCGTGTTTGTCATTCTTAAGAAGCAATCTGATACATGTCAAGCTGCTGCGCGGATACATTCCTTTTAAGATCTAAATGTTTATTCTACTTTAAGCTTACCATATGCCTTCTCCACAAAATCTCCTTTTCTTCTTCTTCTTTTCTCTCTCTCTCTCTCTCTCTCTCTCTCTCCACAGCACGGTGAGTGAGTGACAAGTTATGCAATTATTCACATTATATTCTTCTCTTACCCACATATTAGAGGGGCCCCATGGCTGACCAAGATAAAAGCAAACTTTACAATATCCGGCACATTCAAGTGGGTAAAGTGGAATCTAACTCAACGACCAATACATTATGTAGAATAAGGGGAGATGCTCTTTAAACACACTAGGATCTGAATTCCTGTGGGTTTAAGAATAATAAAGTTTTGCATAGAAAATTAAGTCAGCGACAGAATAAAAATTTGATCTATACGTTTCCAAACAGCTATTGGCTTGATCTGCATATGTGATTTTACTGGTTGTGAATTCGTCCAGCCTTCTGTGGCGTCATCATTTCTATAATAAGAGTGGAATAATTCATAGGTCGGAGAGGTGAGGGTCTGATGAATGGAGAGCACTCCTACCCTGAGACATAAAGCAGAGACCACCCACAGTTTGTGTAACTGAGTTGTACAAGTCTACCTTTCTTCCCGGAGAAATTACACACAGAGGCACCCAGTTACCGTGATACGCCTTTTTGTATAGAAAAATATAACCTTAATCTCTATAAATCTAGTTAGACCAATTACATAAAGGGGAAATATAGTGAAAATGACTCAGATCTGAAGGTGATAGTTGATTCAGATGTTGGTTGACACCTCATTATCGTGGTCCACTTACACTGCTTGTGGTTAAAAATAAAATGTTCTTGTGTCTTTTTATATCTTCGATTTAAAAACAATGTGCCTCCCTAATTGCAACACAATATCTTCCCAGGATTTGTGTCTGCAGAAAGCACTTAGAAGAAAAAGTGATTATTAGCCTTTAAACTGCGAGGTAATCGTTTCCTAGACGAGGCAATAACACCATGCAGGAGCACAGACTATCACCGAGTAATAGGCTCCAATGAGGGACTGCTGTGGTCCGGATGGCCTGAGAGCAGGGATTAAACTGTGGAGAGCTCAGCCCAGAGTGTATGGATCACCAGTTGACTCACTGACTGGATGAAGGAAGCTGATGGGGTTTGAATTCCCCCTCATCCACTGTTTTTTTGTTTTTTTTTTTGTCTGTGTCGTGCACCAAACCTCAAAGACAGAGAAGTGTATAACGCTGTGGGTTGTGCAGCCTTGGCTGATTCACAGGCAAATGGTGGCTGGGTTTTACACACTTGCATGTGCACAGTCTTCTGCAGATGCTTTAAATCACTTTGGGATTACACGCACACACACAGTGAAATGTGTTGCTCCATACTAAGAAGTAAGAGTGGGACAAACAAATACAACATGGGCATCATCATCATTGTAAGGCACATTTGTAAACAAATCAACAATGCACGAAGAGGCTGCCATTTCTATAACAAACAGGACTAATTCCTACACATGTATTGAGACATAAACTGATATTCGGTCTTCTTTGGTTTCTCTACAGGTCTCTTTGTCTCCCATCAGCTCGAGCTTCCAACCTGCCTGAGGAATCCACAGTGTGCCAACATTACTCCGTCGTCTTTTTATTATTTACAGTCAAGAGATGGGTTTTGTTACTGCTGCAGGGGGGTGGGGGTGGGGGGGTTGGATTCAAGGAAAATAGATTCGCCAAAGCTCCATGTCTTCGCCCTCTGTCTCCTCAGTCTTGAAGACAAGGCCCTGCTGAGCTGATGATCAGACAGATTTATGGTGCAATCTCTGTAAGCCATTTGCTCCCTGCGAGCCGGAGAATCAAAGGCAAGATTTCCGGATGGCATTGGGACAGAGATTATCCAGTTTGTGCTATCTGATTGCATACTTCCACGGGCTGTTTTTCTTTTACTTGTTTAACTTGTGAAAGATGAGTTACACAGACACAAACAACAAAAAAAGAGGAGCCACATATGAGTGCATGTTCAATGTTTTAGTCTTTCAGTCAGTCTTGTTGGCTTTTTTCACTGTCGCTGTATACCGTGTTCACTGCCAATGAAAATAAAACATCTCAACTTAAACCACAGAGCAGAGCACAGCTACAATAGACCACTACAGTAGTCCCCACACAGAAGCTGGCAACATCTTCCTATTTAGTGCATTTCCCATTTAGTGGCTTGTGGGTGCAACCTGTCGATGGCAAAACCACATATTAAAGCAGCAGCAGCAGCATCCAGACTGAAACGCCACTACAGGGAATCTACTGCACCGTACTGTGTGTCACACATCTATTGATTTCTGCTTTATTTCTATTTCTTAATTTCAAAGCAGCATTCCTTTGTCGAGTAGGTGGTAGATTTTTAGTGACGGAATAACAACTTGGGGTTTTTAAGAAGTCTTCAAGAAGGGGGTTTCCTAATTCACATGTATTACCCATTATTTAAAAGCGAATGAGGTTTAGTGGTGTAAAGTCCTAAAAATAGTTTGGAAGGAATCTAACAGAAGAAAGGGCCTAGTTGGACCATATGCCAAACCAACAAGTCTCCGAGGCACCTCCCCAAATCATCTTGAGGCAATGCATCAATCAGAACCTCCACATCAGTGGCAAATGCACTCAGCGGCCATAAAACTCCCCAGATCAAGCACTGAGCCGAGCCAAAACCAGAAAGGCTCTCCTCAGTAAACCCAAGCCCTTATCTTTGTCTCGTAAAATATAAAGAGTGCCTGAGAGTGTTATGATCCACTGTAACGGTTATCCAGCCAGTTCCTCTCTGTCTTTGCTGATCACACCTCATCCTCAACATCTGGAGCAGTTTACCAAGATGTCAAGAAGAAAAGAAAATGTGCCCGTAATTTTGCAACATAACATCAATGTTAGCTGTTAGGTCTTTCATTAAAGCCTCAGTTTCAGCCTTTGCCAATTTCTGTTATTGCTACAACTAGTTACAAATACAAGAACAAAACTCCTAAAAACAGCGGCGTAATAAATTCTATCTCCTACCAAAGGTTTTATCCACCTCTTTATTATAGGAGGAGGAAGCTTGAGGGCAGTAATGCCGTAAACCAAACGCTCAGCACCAACAGCAGCATCACATACCAGCTTTACTCCACCACATCTGAGCTGAGAACAAAAGAAACACCTGATGAGGAAAATTAAATACACCAAATATAGACGATCTGTGCTGAATGTGGACAGTCTGGTGTGAAGCTGGTAAAACTCAAGATACTCAATTGATACCTCATGAGTTTCTATTAATAACTCCAGTTTCCATACAGGCTCTGTATATAGAAGTATAGATCTCATTCTGTACAATTATTGACATTTTGGGCTGCTTTTTAATCCAGAATGAGCTCAGAGCAAACTATTCTTTCACATCAAGTAACTCGAGAGTGGACGGCCTAGTACGTCCGTCCGTCGTTGCAGAACAAGAAGAAGAAAGAAGTTTAAGTTGACTACTACAAAACCCTTTCATCCCCATGACCAATCTCCTGTTACATACATTGAGCTCTTAGGCCTAGACCAGGGCTTAGTCTAATTTCACATGGATATGTCCAAACTAATTAACTGAGCTTCAACAAAAGCTGCAACCAAAAAAAAAATGTTTTACTTAAACAGAAACAGAAAAATATTAAGGCAAAAGTCACTAAATGCGCAACAATATCTGAAAATTTGACAATAATGGAAGCAGCAGCAATGAAAACAAGAGCGGTTTCTCAGCTGGCATCACAGCACCATGCGACTTCAGGACACAATAACTCACATATAAAAAAAGAATTTTGTTTGTAAATGATCTTGTTTGTAAATGAAAAAATTAATGTCAAAACAAGTTGACAACATTTTTTTCCCCTATTACCATACTTTCTGCGCTAGAAGTCCTCATTACGTCTTATTTTACGCAATTACACTGTCAGCAGGAGCCGTAATCTCCAAACGGCTGCTGAACTCCAAACACAAATTTCCACATTTGCTGGAAACTATAATTGTGAGCTGCTCTTGGTGCTTCAGCAGATGGGTCCTATTGAGCAATCTCCATATCCCTAATATTACCCAGTTCCTCTCAGGGGGGAACACGAACATTAAAAAAGGTCCAAATAATTCCGGTCAAATTACACAACCCTTAATGAACTTCAAAAGATGTACGGATGTTTTTACAGGCCAGCGCACCGGCTTTAACGGTAATTATGAAAACAAACCATATTAATGATATCATTTATCATTTCCACACTTGAGGCCCACCGCAAAGTTCCTGTCTCTACTGGACAAAAGAAACACTAGTAATCTACTAAAACTTTTAAGTGTAAGATTTTCCATACACAGATCGACTCACTTTAAAAAAAACTAAAAAAAAAAAAAACCTGTGGGCCAAATTATTTGAGGGCTTCAAGGAGAACTGTCACGGCCCGGGCTCTGCATGCACCTCCAGTCCGCCAAACTCTCTGCATCCCTGCTAGGATCTAATTAAATCTGGACCAGGGCCTGACATGTATATGAATAGGATATCTAACTTCCAGAGAAATATAATCTTGTTTCTTGTGAGACTGAATGTGACAAAAAAAAAGAAGCTTACAGATTTCAATCAGAGAAATTCTGTTTGTGGGCTAACTAAGTAAGGGAAACTGCAGCCACAGAGTTGACAGTCTACGTGTAAACGAGATGAACTCAAGGTAATACAAGTTACTGAGTATGTTGTGGCTGTGTTTCTTGGTGTACAAAACGAACACAGTAGTCCGCCTCCCTCCCGCCTCCCACTCACATCGGAGAGAAGTGTAGCAGCTCATTTAAATTCCACACACTCGCAGGACTTCTGTTGTACGTCTGGCTTTGCTCCAAATTACGTCTCATGGGTGCACATACCACTGAATTATTTGTCCAAATGTCATTTGCAATTCAACAAAAATCTTTTCTTGACTAGAAGCCTTTTTTTTTTTTTTTTTTAGAAAAAACATCTGTAACAAACAGCTGTTTTGAGACTATACATGCATTAAGCTGCACCAGTACTGGTGTAATGCATGAGGTTTTAAGCTGCATATATATGAAGCACAAAAACATGTTTGAATTTCCACTGAACTATAGAAACCTGATCCCGTGAGCAGTAGCCACCTGCATAGTATGATATTTACCATTAGTTCTGGGTAGCTCAAGTGTTACAAATCTTTTTGCCGCAGTCTATGTAATTAGCTGTAATTGACTTCCCTTGAAATGTGTTTCTTCTGCGACATCTGGCCTTGAAACCTCAACCTCCCCATAAAGGGCCAGTGCTGAGTTACACTTTCAGTTTTGCAAACTGCATGGGTGGCAAAAAGGTAGGAGCGGGCGCTTATCCAAAACTGAATCTAAAAGAAAAGGAGTGCCTTTCATGTATGTCACACTTCAAATAATGAAATCATTTATGACTCAACTTAATACAAAAATATGAATAACTGTTCTCAGATTTATGCCTACCAGATGAGTCACATCTCTTCTGATAATCTACAGGGATGAAATATTCCTCTGGTTGGGGACTTTTCCTCTTCATAAAAAAAGATGTTTGTTTACATTCTCTATGTTGTTCACCAGAACAGATTTTATGTATTAAGATCATACAAACATGTTGAATGCATTTTAACCCTTATAAAACATTTCCAAAAGATGATTTGTCTTAGAAGTTAGAACATCGTACTGTGTTTACTCGCCTAAAGTTTTCTTCTTCTTCTTCTTTTCTGCTTTTATTAGCATATTTCTCACGAGAAAAATTCAAGAAGGAGAGCCAGTTATTAAGAAAGAAAATAACTCCACCTTACACCACTAGAAAGTTTCAACTCTACATGGTGTCTTTAAAGCAGCCAGATATGACAGATAAGATGTGAAATAAATCTTGTTCCCAGGAAGAGCGGTTCATCACTGCTTGGAGACTGATTATAAAATAACAATAACAAGGCTAAAGACCAAGTAGGCGTAGTAGTAAAGTATAGTTCTGTTAAGTTACCTCACGTTGATTTTTTTTCTAGGTCAGTGAGTGTAGAATGACGGGAAATCGTTATTTGCAAAGTTGTACCAAATATACGAGAAAAAACAGCATACGGCATTTGTTTAATGCTGGAGTCTATTTCAATTAAAACCACACACACACACTCATCGTTTTCAATTGAGGGCGAATTTGAAAATACTTAATTCTTAAACTTTCATCCCCAAATTCAAAATGTGCTCCTCGTAACCAGCCATTACATCACTAAGTTGCCAGTGTGCAAGCCTTTGAAAATGTGAAGAGAGCAATTCAATTAAAAAGGCATAAATGAATCCTCTAACTTCAATGAGGCATTTGATTTATTTGCTTGTGTGGCTTCTTTGTTTGTCCTCCTTGTTTTTCACCACATGTCTCATCAGAATAATTAAGACTTGATAAGAAAGACAAAAGACGTAAGCAACTGCAACTCAGCCCTTTCCAATGCAGAGGCTTCAGTTACCACACTGTCATGATTGAGTTCTTTCTTTAGTCTGTGTGGCTGGTCCATTACAAATTCTCCCAACGCACAGACGCAAGACTCATCTCATGTTTGTGTGCAGAGGGGAAAACCTTTTAATTAAGAGTTCAGCAAGCCAGAGACAATCTGTCATATCGAGTCAAACCAGCTTGAAGGAAGTGAGTGGTGGTGGCGTGGACAGCTCAGAGACAGGATCTCTGGAGTTCAGCCAGAATGATTGTGGTCCTCATCATCACCTCTCTTACAGAGGAATTATGTAAGTCCGGTTGCTTTTCTGCTGTCTTGCTAACCCTCGTCCTGGCCATGTGCATTTGTTTACAACAAAGAAAGTCTCGCATCCTGACATACAGCGAGCGAGCGAGCGAGCGGGCGAACTGGCGACGAAATCTTGTGCGAAAGTGTGCTGATATGCAGCGTGACAATTTTATTCTATTGGTTCAGAATCCAAACAAATCAAATTATCGAGGGACATAAACAAACTTCTGGCGCTATTTTCTAGATTCCTGACATTTAGCCTACTGGTTGCTGTTTTTGACATTTTGGAGATTTTTTATTTTTTATTGTATTTCAATGCAAATCTCTCACATTCTCATCTCTCTGCTAACTAGCTTGTCAACAGGAAGTAGGGTGTACTTTTCACCTTTGGGGCAGGACACAGCCGCGAAATGTCATTCAGATAGAGACAGACTTAGTTGGTTAGTTAAGCCATTTATTAAACCGTCACAATTACTCCAAAGCTGTTTCACTGAGGTAAAGAAATGTAGCATAGTTAAGCTACAAATCCTGCATAGTTCCTCTTTAACATGATCCCTTTTCCCCCTTGATTGTTCAGTTTGGCCAGGCAGCCAAGCTCTAGGAGGAAATGTCTGAACTCTACAGGCAGTTCAGCTGAGTTCACCACAGGTGAACTCCAATCAAGGTGTAGTAGATAAATACCCAAAGAGGAAAATGGGAGGCATTGCCATTGAAAATGTCCAGACTTTCTGGTATTTAATCATTTAGTAAACATTTCTAAAAGTCTGTCTTCACTGATGAGGATTTTTTAGCTCAACACTGAAACAATAAAGGGTCTGAACACAAGATTTACACAGAGAACTGATTCAAATGCAAGAACTGTATCTAAAAATCATGAACACTATAGTCAGGACCCAGCATGAATTGAATTGAGAATGAAATGGTGCGTAACAGTTTATCTTTGCATGATTTTCCACCTGGTCAGAGTTACAGTACACCTTTCTTTGCCACTCACTCTACTACTACAGAGTGAAACCTGCCAAGCTTAGCTAGAGCTAAAAGAAAAATCTTAACATGGTTTATTCCAAACAAAGGCTATTACAAAACTTCTTGGAAATACAGAAATAAAAAGGAATGAGAAAGCTCAACCTTGGCGTGAGGAGGAATTTCACATAAATAACTGGAAGATCTGGCCAGCCCTGTTTTTGGCCCTTTGGGGGAATCAAGGATATAATGGTTCTCATACCAGTGAAGAGGAAGAAGAGGAAGAAGAACTAACCTGAGCTCCATCTCTCAGTTTGAGAATGCACTCCATGGTGTTGATGGTGATGACGACAGGCTCTGATCCCAGCTTGGTCCAGGGCACATGGATGCGCAGTTCATGGATGTGACCGCTCATGAATGTAAAAGGCAACTTCAACTCCTATAAAATAAACACAAATACAAAAAAAAGATGAAAAGTTTTGCTGAGGACGTTGACGTTAAGACCTCGAGACGTATTCGAGCCTTTCATCCATCCGTTTTCTTAAACAGCATATTGTAACTTCAACAATAGCATGGAGATGAGAGGACAGTAAAAAAACAACAGCTACAGATTACATGTTGGTCACGCTTTTAACGAAAATCAGTCATATTTTCTCAGAGGCAGACAAATCACTGTTCTGCATCTTGAACTACTCTGTGTGAGAATGAGTCCCATGAAACCAGACTGCCTACACACAGGCTTAACGTGCCTCCTCTGTACGTCTGTGCCAAAAAAACTAATAACCAAACATATTTCTGAGGAAAAGCTGCAATGGATTTACAGTGTGTCAGTTCAATATCCTCCGAAATTTTTCTAAATTTAGTCTTTTATATTAAGAAAATGATCTCTAATTGCAGATTTTTTGAAAAAAAAATAGGCGCTGTCTAAATGAAATGCAATAAAACAAAGACAGGACATCTGCCAAGGTTTAGACATAGTGTTACACATCAAAATGCTAACACAATTCCCACTGTCTGTTGGCTTCAAGCTGCTTCCAATAAGGACTTTCATCACAATCTCTGTTGGGTTAGGTAGTGTTTTGGTCTGCTCTTCAGAAGCAGTCAGAATCCACTCAAGAGAAAATTCTTTTAACTCATGGTAGATTGATTTAATCCAGACATTACAAGTGTAGAGAAAGAACACTGTGTCAAAATAACACTGCAGAGCAAAAATATCTGAGTAAATCTCTCATAAAATGACTGTAAAGACACTGTGTTGCCTGACTGAACCGCATTGCCAGAGCTTTTTCTGATTCTAATAAAGGCATTAGACCCTAACTATACTACAGTGATCAGACACAACAGTAAGATCAGTAGCTGTTTGGTTTATATATAGATATATGTGCACACTGAACTGAAGAAAATAATCTAAATGCTTATCTTCCACCCAACAATTCGTGTCCAAACATTTTTACATTGTTTTATGTTGTCAGTGAAGCAACCTATAATCTGATTGTATTCTGAATGTCTCCATGTGCTACACTGCAATTCATAACAGAAAAAAAAAACTGTCTAAGACCTAATAAAGAGAGTCCACAATGTCACTAACTGTGTCCACGGCAACTTTATACTTGTGGTTTCTTGTTTGTTCACAACTTTTCATGTGACATTTTCAAAAATACTTACTTAATTTCACACATATTGATATTTATTCACTATATAAATAGTCCATATACAAAACACACAATTAAATCAGGAAGCACCATAACGCCTCTGTCTTCTAAAATAAACATATTAATCTTCATCTCACAACTTTGAGATCCAGATATCATCATTTTAAGATATAGACTATATGACTGCCTTGACATATATCATGCTGAATTGGGAAAATATATTGATTTTATTACAGGACCATGATATTTAAGAGTATGTTAGGAACAAGGTAGACCCCTCTGACCGGATTTTGCACTTTGATTTAGTCTTGGCGAAGTAGCCTTTTTACCCCTACCGTCTAAAACCAACACTTAAGCTTATTATTAATAGACAATTGAACATCGTGGCACTATGTATTGATATGTGTATTTGTGTAGATGGAGAGTCTGTGTGGTAAAAACCATTGAGATGTTTGTTCTTGCACAAGCTCCTGCAATATATACATTTATATCTATTGTTTTGTCTGTAGGGCTGCAACTAACGATTATTTTCATTATCGATTATTCTGCTGATTATCTAAACGATTAATTGATTAGTTGTTAGGTCAATAAAATGTAAAAAGAAATGTTGAAAAATGTCAATCAGTGTTTCCCAAACCACCAGACGATGTCCTCAAAAGTCTTGTTTTGTCCACAAACCAAAGAGATACTCAGTTTATTGTCATAAAGGAACAAAGAAACCAGAAATATTCACATTTAAGAAGCTGAAATCCGACAATTTGGACTTTTTTTCTTTAAAAATCTACTCATACCGATTATTCGATTATCAAAATAGTTGACGATTAATTTAATAATCGATTACTGTTCGATTAATCGATGAATTGTTGCAGCTCTATTTGTCTGTCTGTGTTGTGTTTGGGTTTGGTTATGTGGTACCTAATTACCTAGTACATAAAATGACTATATGACCAATTAAATGTGTATAGTAATTCATATTTTGCCCACTCCCCCACTTCAGCACAAATGCAGGGCCTGCCTCCTGCAAACAGAATAACCACAGTGCTTATTATGTTCTTCTTGTTAAGTTAACTGGTGCAAAGGTTACACGAGGAGTAAACAGTTTACAGTACCTGTTCCAGCACATCCAGCTTCAGGTCCAACTTGCTGAGCACCACATCTCCTCCCCAGAGAGACAGCTGCAGGTCAGATGGCTTCAGATTCTTAATATACTTGTTGACATAGCTCATGAGGAGCGGCGTGACGTACGACTCCAACATCTTGTCCCCTCGTCCTGAACACGCACATCAAACATTGAAATGAACATTGTGATGTAATTCTACACTGTGTTTATTTGTACACAACAGCAGATAGTTATACTGTCATTTTGCCATTATTACTCCACTGCTGCTATAAGGCTTCAGCCAGAGAGCATAAAGATGTTTGGAAGTGCAGAAAGAGAGCAGGTGTAAATAATTGCATTAATGACGGCTGCATTACAATCAGGTGTGTCAGCTCCAGGCTGCAGCAACAGCACAATGCACGCTGACATCTCACTGGCATAGTTTATAGGGGCACTTATATAAACTGGAGTAATTATTAGTTATTATCTACACCTGTGTTGTTTCTGTTATGACAAGTCAAAACATCTGGTTGAAAAAGCCCCAGCACTAAAACCTCATATTCCACTAAGGCGGATTTTTTGTTGCCTGAGCATACAGTATGTTTGTCTTACATGGTTGTTATGTCTCTATATTTGCATATTCTTATACTTTTTGTTACCTTGTATGTTACAAATGCGACTGTAACAACCAAATTTCCCATGTGTGGGATTAATAAACAGTCTTATGTCTATTGTAATGGCTCCAACCGTCACTAAGCACAAGAGATAATGCTCTTTAACTGCTGCACTGAAAACATACCATCTATATTCATACAAAAAAAAGACTGAGGGTATTGTTAATTATATCTATGGAAATTTAGGGGGCAATGACAGTTGGTAGGTATTTACATTTACCAGAGGCAATATGCGTGGGTTGCAGAACAAGTTTTAACAACATTTATTATTGTTATTTTTAATTTCAGTGTTTTTTCTCATGAGTATTTTTTGTTTTAAAAAGCTGGCTGCTGTTAATGTGACTTCACTTCACTTTATTTAGTGCTTAAGTGCGACTGAAGAGCCAGCTGCAGTAGTCAGTTAGCCAGGCAGCAGCTCAGCCACACTGTGTCCAAATCCGTAGCAAGTGTAACTTAATATAAGTTGGTGTTTTACATGAAGCCGTGCATTACGACGTAGTAAGATGTTTTTTACTTACTGCGAAGTAGTTAACGCCAGAGAGGCTTCTAGCTGTGTTTATACACCACAGCAGCAGCAAAGAAAGCTAAGCTAACTGAGAAGAAGTCGTGCTACTTCCGCTCGGTTACGATAAATAAAAACTGCGACCTGGAATAAAAAAAGGGAAAACATTTCCTTACTTGTCTCTCGGTTGTATCCCGTTGGAAAAATTCCTTGACTGTGATATTTAACACAACCAATTCATCTCGCCACCGTTAGCTACATCTCTCAACAGCTTCTGCACAAACGTCATGAGTAAACACCAACGCGGCTTCCGTATGCCTGGTGGTGCATTCGCAGACATGTAGGAAATTTGCGCTTCATAGGTTAATCAGCATAAAACAACCCACAATAAAGGCAAATGAGGCACTCTACAGCCTGATTGACGTTATGTTTAGAGGATAGATTTATTAGACGGCTAAAAATGAATCAATAAGAGCTCCAAGTAGGCTAAATACCTCTTTCGCATTACACAGTTACAGTTTCAATTCGGTTATTGCAGCCATAATCCAGTTAAATCAAATAAAAATGGTAGAAAATACGTTATATTATATTTATTTGTTATATTGTGTGTTTCTAATCAAACGACTTGCTTGTTTTGAGCCATAATACGAAATTTCCTGAGTGTAATGTAAAGATTTACGAGGTGTTCCCGAACGCATCATTCCACGTGATATTCCCGGTGTGTTTCGCATGCCCCTCGCCCTTATATGGCCGTGGGAGCTCACCTTTGCTGGCAGAGAAGTGAGTAAACTTCACACAGGGAAGAAAAAAGCACCTGAGCAGTGCTGGTGTGTGAGCTGCTTTTTTCTCTTCATTTCTTTTTTTTAATAATCCTGCAAAATGAAATGAAAATGCAATTGTCTTCTACAGAAATATATAGCCTACAATGAAAAAAAAAGTTTTTTTTCTTCCATGTATCCATTGTTTTAAGGTAACGGCTGACCTATGATTTATAAATCATACGGCTTATTGAATAAATATTGTATTTATGAATAACAGGGTCAAGCTTCATCTTTACCTCACAAACACTCCAGCGGCCTTATTTGCTACAACAAATCTTTCCCTCTTTGCTTTTTAGCTGCTGTAGTTGTAACGTTAACAGCCACCTGCCACTTTTAAATTTGTTGTCCAGTTTTGAAATTACTAAGCAAATAAAAAGTCATAATAGGACAAAAACAATAGGCTAGATAAACTCAAATAACTGAACAGCTTCGAAAATCTAGTCATGGATCTCTCTGATTTTATCAATGGAGCTGAGTTGAAAATGTGGTGGTCATCTGTTGCAGGCTGCGGAAGTTCAGGGTTGGCGTCACATCCAAGTGCTTGGGAGTAATAGATTCTGTGGCAAGTGGGAGTCTGTCTCGATATGTGTTGCCCCTAAACCTATAACCTTATCCCCCACCTTCTTTAATCACTCAGTCCTCTGGCCCTGGTCCTATAGGCTACTACCTACTCCAAACCGACCTTAACCAGTTATCTGTGCCTGTACTCCCGAGGTAAGGAATGTCATGTTTACCGTCCTTGCAGCAGCAGCAGAAACAGCAGCAGTTAGATAAAACTTCCTGATGACACAACCCTCGTAGGCCGCTGAAGTTCACCATGTGACTGTCCACTCCTTGCCCACTGTGCAGGCCTGAGTGGGTGCGTCAGTGCATGCGTGTAGCTATACAAACGCGCGCATTCACTATCTATTACTATGCTGAGAGTGATAGACAGGCCTCGTGTGCTCAAGTGCGAGATAACTGGCCTATTACATGACATCATGTTGTCACACTTTCTCCTCAGATTCACTCAATGCTATGTTCAATTCAGTTAATTGACCATTATTCACAATAATTAGACGATTTCTATAGACTTCTTATATATTATCGTTAGGCCCTATAGCTGCTGTACAAACTAATGCTCGACTCGAGCCAGTGTCTTGTCTGCTGATATGCATTCAAAATTACAGGGCGTAGTTTGTTCAGTTGTTGTCATATTTGTACAATGTGGTCTGCGTGAACGGATAAAATGTCTGTTTTTATTCCGGTATGGTCTGGACCACACTAACAGATACTACATGTCAGTAGAAAAATGGATTAACTGGCTGAACAAGGTTTTCGTCGGTCAAGGCCTCGACAAATTCAGACGAGCGAGCCCCCCCCCCCCCCCCAAGTCTCCTGCATGTCTGACAATTAATGTGCAGCCTCATTTTGTTTCCAATGACACCACTCAAAAACTGTTCATATAGGAAGAGTAATATATTTTTTATTATAAAGGTCTTTATTTTACATCATCACAGAGAGGCCACGAGTCGCCTTCAATACTATAGAGAGCTCAGAGGCTTCATAGTTGTTTCCTGTATTTAAGATTATTAGAATTAGTTTGCAATAATCGATTTTGTCAATCGTCAGATATAGATTTTAATATAAATTTTAGGAGCAAATTTACTAATAGAATTTAAAAATACAATATTTAGAAATACAATAATAATAGTATATAATACAATTGATTATTATTTGGCTATTATTGCTGCTGTTGTTGTTGTTGTGATTATTATGTACAATTGATTCTAATTGATGTTTTCATATTTCCATCGTTTGTCGGTTTTCATTTCATTGCTCTGGAGATTATGAGTGATGTTTATCTATTTACTTTTATTCTTTTGGAATTATTATTATTGTTATGTAGCTCGCTTGCGTGCTTTTTGTAAGTATGAGCTTTACTGTGGACTGATTTAGTTGCTTTTCCATTTAGTAAGTAATTAGGAAAGTACTATAGCCTGCAGTGCGTATAATAAACTGGGTCTTAGTTAATGGCCTTTCAGCAGCAACGAGCGCCTTGTTGTTATTGTAACCACTTTGTTCCAGACCCTATTTTCGAGCCCATTAAAGATAAATGCAAATTTTTTTTCTTTCTCTTTTCCAAGCAACTAATTGCACTGTCAGGTGAAAATCTGGCTTTTAAAGTGAGTCTTCAGTAGCAAAGTGATGGCTGGTGAACAGGCCTGAAGGCCACGCAGCCCTGAGAGGCAGCACGAGGGACTCAGAGGCAGAGAAAGAGCGAGCGAGGGAATGATAATAAATATAAAAAGATCATAGATCAGCTCATCCTGTCACAGGCCGCAGATCTGAGGGTTAATATTCAAGCGTATTCAATTTGCTCCGACCAAAGGTTAGATGGACGAAATCCAAACCCTGATGTGTATGTTTGTATTTACACGAATCCCTCTCTCTCTCTTTGACGTCCAAAGCGCCTATTAAGCTATATATTACATTAATACTTTAAACGTTTTTCAAACTGTGGCTCGGGTTTGTAGAGATTTTTTTTTGCAGAATCCAGTATATCTTCACAGTTGATATTATATCAATAAGGTCATATCACAATATTTATTTGCTGATGTGGATATAATAGAAAAAAATATACAAACATAACATCTGAATATTTTTTGTCTGTTTGATGAATTAATGAACCTTGACAATAATCTGTTGAGATGTGTGTCAGCCCGTCTCATCCCCGTTGGTTTGAGTTAAACAGCTTCAACCCCCTTTGAGCTGACGACTGCTGCTTCCGTCGCTTTGCAGGTCAATTATTATATCAGAGGTGGTGCAGATAAAGACATGTGATAGGGCTGCTAATGCGGCTAATGTCATACTAATCAGTCTCCGTAGGCTGCAGATATTGGAAATAATAATGGAGCCGAGACATCCTGATAGGTGGGTGGCAGACACATGTTGTGCAGGCCCAATGATTATTATAGGCTTATCTTTTTTATATACATATATATTTAAAATTCAGGCTTTATATATATAAATTCTGTAATTCTGAAATTTGATGATGACTCACTATGACACTTGTCTTTAATCAGTTTCGTGTCCGAAAGGCTTGAACAGTTAAAGACGTGTCCTCGTGCTCCTTGTCAACTGTTAACTACTTGCTCCACTATAATAAAAAAGAAAAGCCCATGCAACACTTCAGCCACATTATGAGCTCTCGCTGCCTCCTGGCTGTAAACATATAGACTATTAACTTAATGGGCATGTTAAAATGGCTTAATCTAAATATTGTTTCTTGGGGCTGTGGTGTCTCGTGTTTCCAGGCCAATAAAAGAAAAAAAAAAAAGAAAAAAAGAAGAAGCAGAAATAAATAAAAACAGAACAAACAGCAAAAATGTATCATGGAAATATTTATTTCTAAAATACAATTTAACATACTTTAAACTTATGACTGCTTTTTGACAACTTTTTTTGTTTTTTATAATTTTCAAGGTCAGAAAGGAAAATAAAAAACAACATTATGTACATTATGGTCTTGATATTTACAGGTGGTCTTGAAAGCTGGACATGGCCATGGCTCCGCTCCTGTCCTGCTGCTACTGCTGCTGTTGTTGTCCCACTTGAGGTGCAGCAACAACAACAACAACAACAACAGCAACAACAACGAAAAAAAAAAAAAAATCCACTCAACAACGTGCTGCAGTGTCCTGATTTGGAGATTGTCTTTGAGCAAGAAACAAAACAAAAAAAGCAGGAAGAGGAGGAGAAGGAGCAGTGGAAGGAGTCTCTGGCTTGTTGTCTTCCTTTTGCTTTTTGTCCATTGTTATTTTGTTAGTCTGTCCAGGCTAGTAGTCCTGATGTGGGCTGTGCGTCAAACTGTGCCGTCGCAAGTCACAGTTGCGCCGAAACACCTTTCCGCAGCGGCCACAGCTGTAGGGCTTGATGTCTGTATGGGTGAGAAGGTGAGTTTTCAGGTTACTTCTTTGATTAAAGGTTCTTCCGCATGTGGGGCATTTGTGGGGAGACTCCTGTTTAGATTTAAAGCAAGCAAAGAATTATTCAACTAATATAATTAAATCCACTGTTGTGTCAATTACAACTCACACTGATTTAAAACAATGATCTCATATATATTATTATAATTTTTTTTGGTTGAAATTTGGTTATTTGCTCAGTCAGGCGCAATGGTTTTGTGAGACTTCTTACTATCCCCATGCATGCAGTATATAAAAAAAAAAGACCGTGCAGAATATAGGTGATTCATGATCATAAAGTATGAAGGTGAGGATAACACATCATGGTGACTGTTAATATTTTCAGCTTACCTGCATATGTAAGGTTTTATGGACGGCTAGAGTTCGAGACTGACAGAATCCTTTCCCACATTCTTGACATTTGAAGGGTTTTTCCTTGGAGTGGATGTATCTGTAAAACAGAAGTCGCACTTAATCAAACGTCTGCTCATGCATGGATTTACTTGTAGCTTTTTTCTTCTTCTTCTTCTTTTTTTTTTTTTTTTTTACAAACCCCAGAGTCACAGGGCGAAAAAATCTCTACTGCATACACATAAAGTTGAGTGTGTCCAACTTTATGCATTAAAAAGTGCTTTAGCGCCCTCGTGGAGAAAACTCTGGGAACATGCCTGTTTCTATGTTTAAAATATGCAACATGTTTTGATTGCTATTAGAGAAAGAGTAGGCTAGAGCAATAAATATATCTGTATTGAAACACTGCTGGGGATTTCAGCCCCCCTTCCCTTCCCCTTCCCTTCCCTCCTTGACCCCAGTGTGTTATTAATAAATGTTCCGTAAACGCGTCTTACCTGTGGTCTCTGAGATGGTCTTGTCTTCGGAAGGCCTTGTGGCAAATATCACAGGTATACGGCCGCTCGTCTGTGTGGGTCCTCTCGTGGATGAGGAGGTTGTAGGACTTGGTGAAATGCCTGCCGCAGAACTTGCAAATAAATTCCTTTTTGGTTTTGGACGGGAGCCTGCCCCGGGTGGGTTTTCTTTCCGGGGACAGCTTGCTCAGCTCGGAGATGGTTCCCCCTAGTCCCGACGCCAGCTTCGCCAGATCCGCAGCCTTCGGCGGGTCCTCCTGAGTGGCAGCGAGGGCCAGGTTGGCGAAGTCAAACCTCGGCCTGTCCTTGTGCAGCGAGGGGACGCCGTGCGCAAGGCCGGCTTGTTTCGGGTGGAAGAGCTGCGCCGCCGCGGCCGTGAAGGGGATCGCCGGGAAGGGAAGCCGGGGGTCGACCAGCCCCTGGGCGGCTGCCATCTCCGTGATCGTCGACCTCAGTCCTTGAATGTGCGGGTAACCAAGAGTCCAGTGGTTCATGTGCATGGTCTGCACCGCGCTGAGGCCGTACAGTCCCTGCAGCTGGTCAGCCGGGAAAGTGTTGACGGCCTGCAGGAAGGAGTAGTTTGTGAGCTGGAGGGCCGGGTGCAGGGGGATCGGAGCGTGCAGGGCTTTGCTCCCCATCTCGACTCAGACCTCTGCAGAAGAGGACACGGTGAAAACCCTGGGGGAGGAAAAAAAGAAAAAAAAGATGAGTGTTGTGTGTAAATGCCTCATTAGAGCCAGTAATTATGTGGTTACAAAGGCAAAGGCAGAGTGTGACCCTCAGTCTGCGAACATGATACAGTAAAAACCACCTGTTTACCCTCCTATAATTATTTTATTAGCAGAGATTTATATGCAGGTCTTATATTGTAATCTAGCAGGACATGCAGCAGTGGTCATATTCCTCCAGTAAATAAAATATAACTAGATTAGGGCGAATAATTAGTTACTTTAATTTTAAAAACCTGCACTAAGCATGAAACTAATTACATCAACTAAACAAGCTGCAGAGCTGCAACAGTATTATCCTTTACTGACAATTATGTGTTTTTAAAAAAAGCTTCAGTCTGAGGCAAAATCACTGACATCATATAAACACGTATTTCACGCATTATAGGAAAAAATGCTGTTGTCTCTAAACACAGCAGCCACCGAAACTGAAGTCAAATAGAAAAAATAGAAAAATAAAAACACACTGCAAATGACACGTTTTGGTTCTCACTAAAATTAAACATTAAATCTCATCCAGAGCTCATTAGAGGAGACACGTTGTGTTTTAAGCTCGTAGTTGATGTTTCACGATGCAAAACAAGCGCCTCCGTGTAGATTTGTAGGAGTTTTTGAAAAGTTGCCAGCACAGATCAAATATGTTATTAAGCGCACGAACATGAGTCAGAGCAAAAACGCACAAATGGAGCCGATTAACCACAAGAAGGTTTCTTGAATGTTTCTTTTTCTGGAAATGCATGTGCTTTTTATTTTTATGACTGCGAGTATGAGTAGCCAGCAAATTTTTATAGGCACTAATATTTTGCTTTTTTTTTTTTTTTTTTTTAAGGTCTGGTTTATTTCACGCTGCATGTTTTTGGAGCAAATAACCTGCGGGTATTTTTTTTTTTTTACTCTACTTTCACTACTTTCAGAGCGCAATGATTTTTTGCCTTACAATAAAAATAAAAAAGCAGAAGCTGTCAATCTGCACAGCAATGTGAGGACGTAGCCTGTAATAAGGTGAGCAGGTGACAGTAAACGGGACAGGCTCCATGTTTGTGGGGATGGCAAAGTTATGTTTTCCCACACAGAAGAAGGAGAAGGAGAGAAAAAAATCCACCGTGTAAAAGTTCAAGACTCCGGATGGTGGACGCGGGACTGGCAGAGAGCCAGCGGTGCAGCAGCGAGCTGACCTTTACATTTGGAAAAGGAAAAAAAAAAATCTATGTTTTTTTTAAATGTTCAGGAGGTGATGATATAATGAGATTAGAGTCATTTCTGACTGATCACATTTTAACATAATGTTTGACAAAGCCTAACCCAGTGTAGATGAAAGCAGTGTATTGACTCTGCTGCAGTGAAAGTCCTGCTGTAGTTACAGACATGCAACAGGCTGGAGGAACTGGTGGCTTGTTTCAGTCAGGTCGCTCCATTTGTTTCTCTGACAGCTTCTTATCTCTCTCCCTCTCTCTCTGCATTAGGCTACTTTCGCTTTGGTACTGGATACATATGGGGAAGTATTAAATAAAAGAAAAAAGAAGTCACCATGCAGGCACTTGTTCTTACAACTTGAGTTCAACCTGTTCTCCCCTCAGACACTTCATTTAGACTTTGACAGCAGCCTCGGTGGCTCGTCTTGTTTCTGTAAATCCCTTCTCTGGGCTAAATCCCTTCTCTATTTTTTCTTTTTTTACATTTCTATAAGTCATGACAAGTCCTATAGCTGTAACGCCGAGGCCACAGTGTTGGTAGGACACAGACCAGTGATGTCAAAACGTGCGGGCTGAACTATGACCTCGAGCTCGGTGACTATCACGGAGCAATACGCACCCTCAGAAACAACTTTTGATTTGGTTTCTGGTCCCGTGAACAGTTTGACACTTTTACAGACAAGTTCAGATCATTTGGGTTTTTAACAGCTCAGAGCTTTTGCCCCCTCAAACAGAAAGTTTACAACAAGTGATTTGCGCGAGGCTGGTTCCCTTCTTGCAAAAGACTGACATATAACCTGCCAAACACAATCTTACCCCCAATAAATAGCTGCCAAAGGTCCTGCGGTATGTCAGTAATCCACAGTAACTATAGAGGCGACGAGCTCCAATAAAGCGCCGCTAAAAAGTTTTCCAAGTTCCAAGTCCATGAAACTTTCATGTAGCCATGCAGCCAACTGTGATGTCTCGGAGCTTTGCACAGATGTGACAAGTTGTGGAAAGAGACGAAGAAGTTTTTTGGAGGAGAGGCAGCGTCAGCGGCGGCGGCAGCAGCAGTAACAGCAGCAGCAGCAGCAGCGTGGGAGTCTCCTCCGGAGCTCGGGCTTGAAGTGTGCGTAATGCGCTCCAGCCGTTCACTTTTCAGGGCTCGGGGCTCAGTAGTGTTCAGCCCGCCCCCCGACACGCCTCCACCCCCCGTCCTCTATCATTAACTCCAATGTTCCTCCTCTGTTTATTTGTGTTTGGATAGCAACTAGGGTTCCAGACCATAGTAGAGAACCGTGTACGCGGCTCAACCTGCCTCTATACTGACACCTCATGCCATATAGCCAATAAGTCAGCGATAGGCCTTCCTACCTTCCTGCCTTCCTTCCTTCCTTCTTTCTTTCTTCCCTTCCTTTGGAGACACGACTGGAAGCGCACGAGGAAACCCTCATCATTTTTTCCCTCCAACTAAACTCCACGCTTTTCAAAACGTGCTTTTGGATACTCGAGCTGCTTACAAGATTTTTTTTTCTCATTCTACCCCTTTTTTTTTTTTTTGCTAGAATGGAGGGCACATGCAAGAGCCAGCACCACATTTAATCGTTGCATTTCACTGTGGTAAGAGTAAAAAAAAAAAAATCTGAGGTTTGTGATGACAGAGATGAAAACATCCTGAATATGAAGCAAACACAGAAAACTCTACTGCTGCTGCTGCTGCTGCTTTTCTCCTTCTGCACAGTTTGATATTTACTCTTTAAATTGTCTGAATAAAACTGACTCATCCCATCATGATGAAAACATCGCACTAGTTATCAGGACATGTTTTAACCGTGTTAATAAGCTGGATATACTGGATATATTACCAATACATTAACACGCATCATGCAATAGATTCTCCAAAAATGAGATGACAATTGATTAATTGTGTGCAACAAAAATGTAAAAAAAACAACAAAAAAAACAACAAAACAAAACAAAACAAAAAAACCTTAGTCTATGAATTCAGAAAACTAATTTATATCTAAAGCAAATTAAGAAAAAAAAAAAAAGAAATCTTCAGTGTTCCTAAAAAAATCATCAATCATTTGATGAGTAGTGACAGAGGTAATGGAATTAATTAGACTGCTCTGTAATTAGATTGTGGCTGGTTTCTGGCCGCAGACTGAAGGTGTAAAGTAATTAACTTTTGACAGCCAGAGTCAAAAGTTACAGCCTCTTTGTGCTAGTACGTGTGTCTTCACACATGCACACACACACACGTAGCAGACTGAGGCCACTTCAGCAGGTTGTCAATAATCGAAGCTGTTAGACGATGGATTTTTCCATCCGCAGCTAAGTCACCGAAAAAATTCAAAGAAATAAAAAAATAATTATATTTCTCCATATTTAAATAAGCGGTGGAAAAATCTGTCCTGATGTTTCTCCTTAGAAATGTCACAACGACACATGTTCAGTTATAACCTTATAATTTATATCAATGATAAAGTGACTTTCGTTTTTAACATAAATATGCAATTCATAAATGTTCAAGTGCAGCAGGAGTGACAGGAGGTTTCAGCTGCTGCAGCTTGAGTGTGTGTTTGAGTGTGTGTGTGTGTGTGTTTGAGTGTGTGTGTTGCTGCTGCTTGAGAGTTTCTGCTCAGATTGCAAGTCTGCAGCGCCGCCTATTGGGACTTTAAGCGAACAACAACGTGTCTCCTCCACCCAAAGTGACAGAACACAGGCTTGTTATCTGTCCACATCGCTGAGAAACAGCTTCAATAAAAAAAAAGAAAGAAAAAAAAAATCAAACATCTGGGAGTTCATGCTTTTAAAATTATGAGAATTAGGAAGAAAAAACAACGAAAAAACAACAAGTCAATTAGTCAAGAGACAAAAGCATTTTAAATATATTTCATTACTGCATCTGATCTCGTGCAAAAAGTCTTTCATAATCAAATGGGAGCAAAGGGCCAGGAATCTGCGCTCATCATGGGAGATAGATAGGCTGACCCCCCCTCCAAAAGAAAAGAAAGAAAAAAAACAGGCACGCTCTCTCTCTTATCCAGGCGCTCGTGCTCGTGTAAGCCTAATTTTCGTTTTCTTCGCGCTGCAGAAACATTCTCTGCACACAACATGCTTGTGGTTTTCGTTGGGTTTCATATCACCCAGGCGTCTATTTTCACTGTCAAAACACTGAACCATTGCAAGACAGATTAAGAAGACACATAAAACCTCCACATTTTTACATTAGAGAGAGGATGATGATGATGATGATGATGATGATTATGATGGCGTTTTAGTTTCTCAACAGATCTCTTTCACTCTGGAAATGTAAGTATAACAATAAAGTAAATTGTGTTTATTTGTGGTCCTTGTTAAAAGGGGGCCATTAAGAAACAGCCAGTGGATTTTTCTTTTAATATCTCTTGGGCTGCTCTCTCTAATCCAATCAGCAAGTGATTCAATTTGGATTTATCAAGTGAAATGCATATTGTCGAAATTCATTAAAATCTTTCAAGATATGTAGAATATTCTCAGGGAGGGGGAAAATATGGACTTCCAATGGGAACCGAGCTGTTTGGGTGATTTTATCTCCCTCTTTCTCTCTTTTTTAAAAATGTTCCTCACATGCTTTTTATTTTTTTATTCTACAGCCACAGCATTTTGCACTATAGTATTACTGTATTCTTTCTCCGTCGTGGTAATGTCAGAGCCAGAGAGTTAGAGCCTTGCCCTTTGGCCCTTCCCTGAGTCCCCCCTGAAGCCGCCATCATTCTCTATGATAATCTGACTCCCACAGAGTATCAGTGTTGCAGCTCAGTGCAGCTGCCAAGCCTGTAATGGCTGACACTCCTCTCTCTTCCAATAACACAAGAGTGACAGGACAGCAGAGGCTGAACTGGCAGGCTTGGGGGGATATTAATGAAGCACCGGTTCCGATCTCAAAAGATTCAAAGACCCAGAATTGACTTATGAACAGATCATTGAGACTATTTCCTGATGAGGACTTTTAATATAAAAAAGTGTTAATGATGTGTAACATGACATGACGTGACGTAGTCCAGAGGGGGTTTTAAAAAATACTGGTTCCTACATGTCAGGTCTCGTTCAGGCTGTAAAAAATAATTTTCTCACGATATTTCATTTTTGTATATTCTTGCCAGGATCAGAAATAAGTTCCCTTTACGCAGAGAGAGGGAGAAAAAATGAAAACATGACGAATTTGTAACCTGCTTCCGACTTCCCACAGCTGCTGTCACTGTGCTATTAATTTAGAAATTGAACATCTTCCTGCCCCGATATCTCAACGTGATATCTGTATAAGTATCTTGACCTTTATATATCCTGTCATCTGGCCTCGACTCACTTTCAAATTGCTCTTTTTTACCTCGGCTTATTATATACTCACATGAAGAGTCCTTGACGGAGCGTGTGGAGCTGCTGCTGCTGCTGCTGCTGCTGCTCGTTCTGGAGTCTGACTTGGGTCTGACTGCCTGTGTGTCTCTCTTGTGTTGCCGTCTGTGTCTCTGTGCACAGGATGTCAGGTCCATATTGTCAGAGCAGCAGGGGGAGGTGAACCCGTGACACTTACCTACCTACTGTGGTTTCAGAGCCCCCACATCCCCACCTACAAGTCTCACTCATCCTGTCCCAGCAGCTGCTCTGCTCTCAGGATGGGTGTTTTAACATTCAAAGACCCTCGACTCATACTTTCCTCAACACCACATGCTTTTACCTGAAATTGTGCACTTCTAGAAAAAGGGGAGGGGAAGCGAAGGGGGGGGGGGGGGGGTTATGCCTCTCTTGCTGATTGTGGATGTCTGAGAGTGTAATACAATCATGTAGTGTGTCTTTTTCAATCTATCGTATGTCTTTCAGTTCCTCAGTTTGTAATGAATACATTACGAAGCCGCCACAGCAGACCGCAGGTATTATTTTCAGTCACTCATTTGAATAATTTTCAACCTTTATTAATGTGTTGTTTCTGAAACTGTACACCGTACCTGATTCAACAGTGTTGTTCTTTTTTTTCCTTTAATACAAAGACCCTCGACTCATAGTTTCCTTGACTACACTACTATTTTAAAAGAAACTGCCACGGTAAAAAAAGAAAGTTTTAGATGTCTTCTGCTGGTTTTTGATGTCAACACAGTGCACAGCAGAGATTTTCACTGACTGATCTCAATAATATCGATGTGATGTGCATATGGAAATAACATCTGCAGCACAGAAGTTCAATACACATAACATCCCCACACATCACATCACATCACCCACCTACGTTCTCACTCATCAGCTGCTCTCACATTCAAAGACCCTCCACTCATATTTTCCTCAACGTCACTCTTAAAATGTGCACTTCTAAGAAAAAGGGGGCTCAGTCTCTCCTCGTGGTGGTTGTTGTTGTTGATGTTCTCGATTTTCAGATTCATAAGAAAGGGCAATAAGAATAATGCATGCTATTTTGGGCGTTATGATATGTCTGCTATGATATGAATGGGTTTAGGTGCATTAGTCATCCTGTGGTAGCTGCTGCACTAACCGTAAACCAAACCCCCCCCCCAAAACCCTATAACCCTGAACTTCCTGCAGATGTTGACAAGTTAATTTGATTATCTATTTCTTTTAGTTCATTAAAAAGTAAGTAAGACCAATGAAACAACTCAGATAACTCCATGAAACGAGTTGGATGCACGAGAATGCGTCATTCATGTGTGACTCAGCTGATTTTACGCAAAACTTCATAAACACAAAAGCAGTTTTCTTTTTTCAAAGACCAGTTTTGACGTAATTAAAGATAATATTACCCAAAGCTTCTGTTGGTAACACGATGCTGATGTCAGAGCTGCCCATTTCCAGAGTTTTCTTTCTTTGCATCTGGCCCCAAAAAAAAAAAAAGGAAACAGAGAATTACAGGACTGACAAACACATATTAATGAAATGAAAATAAATGAACACATATTCCCGGCGGGTTAAATGAATTAAGTGAATTAATACACGGTCTCATTGTTTCAAAGTGGTTTGAGGAAACCAGATGGAGATGACATTCTGCAGAACCCTCACTTTCCTGGACAGTGCAGCACAGACTGTAACTCAGCTATGACAGCCACATGCTCTGTCCTCCTCCTGCTGCTGCTGCTTTATTGTACAACATTGCCCCCTATTGGTTCACTCTCAAACTACTGTTACTGCAGAATATCATTATAGCTTTCATCCTAAACCATGTCAGTAAGTGATGAGTGCATTATTGTCAGTTTACGAACCAGGATGAATGAGGCGTTTAATACTCTTTAGAAAAAAAAAACATCAGTGTCTAGGATAAATGCTCTAAAGAATAAGAAAACCTGCTCTTTTCTGTTCTCCCTTGTTTATTTTACGAGGATACACAAAATAAAGTGCAATTTTAAATCTCAGTCTGAACATTTTATGCGGCATATGATGAAAAAAAACTAAAAACTAGAGGACAGCCTCATCAAGTGCATGTGTGTTGTGATCGGGGACAGGGTACTGGCAGTGTGTGTTAGTGTATATACACTGCATTCCTCTGGTCTCCTGCATGATCTCTTCTCCATCTGCTGTCCATTGCCACTCTCTTCACTGGTCTCCTGCCATCTGTTTAACAGCGCTCGGCACCTTTGCGTGACCAAATGCCTTTGCTCCCTGCAACGTCATCCACTTTGCCAGAGAGACATAGAGAAGCAAACCGCCATGATATCGTGCTCCTTCAACCAATAAAACCCACCAGTTAATGCTGCTCAAGCCCAGCACCAAATCCCATTTGTCAGCAAATAGCTTCCTTTCAGTTGTCTGTGCTGGCCAGGCACTTCTGTGGAGCTCCCTGCCATTAATATGACTTCTTTAGTTATTTGTTGTCTGGTGTGAAGCAGAGTGAAAGAGACGTGAAGAAACAGAGCACGGTCGTAAATGTGCCTTGAAAAAGGCCCAATCAGACATGCGATATCTGTTAAATCAACAGCTCATTCGACTGACAGCTTGCTAAAAATCAACACCAATCACATTGATTAAAGTTAACTAACGTGGTTTTATTTTATTTTTTACTGTTTGGGAAAATCCCCAAGGAGAAAAAGGAAGAAGAAGAAGGTGTATGGGAAATAGTTTGCTATGTCTGTCTGTCTGTCTGGTTTCTGAAGCGAAATGGAGAGATGGATCCACTGCAGAGATGGAGTGATGAGAACAAGCTGTGATGGACGGACAGGAGGAGCGAGAACTACGAGTACTGGGATGGAAGTGTCAAGAAATGCTGGAGTGCAGCGGATGGAAAGACTTTAGAAGAAACATGGAAAAGTGAGTAGATGGAAAGTGAGAAACAAGTGTAGAGAGACGGAGTTGTGTAAACTGTAATGGTTCAGACACTGACGTTTGGCAAGACCTGAGGGACGGGAAGGTGAAAGTCAGACACGGTCGGTGACCGGCAGGAAGTGGACAAGTCTACAACTGTGTGCAAAAAAAAAAACAAGAAAAAAGAAAACAGCACAGGCCAAGGTCGGGGTCACGTAGGGAAGAGCTCCACTTACTCCACAGCTGAAATGAAGGCAGAGAGAAGCTGAAACAAAACTGCCTCAAGCATGATCTCTGCTATAAAGTCATTTTAATTTTACTCTTTTATGTGATCGTCATGGTGTTTTCTCAAAGAATATCCTGTCCACGACCAGAAGCTTCCTCAAGTCTGTCCTGACCGACTGACTGACTTCCCAACAAGCTAATCAACCGATCAACTGAGCTACTGAAGGAAACCACAAGTTGTTCAGGTTCTGCCCAGATTAAAGAAACAAGATATAATGTATTAGTTGTTGAGCTTTAGTCTCACTGACAGGTGGATTATGGGACGTCTGTGCAGAACCAGGCAGCTGTTTCACCTGGTTCATGTCTTAATGCTGAGCTGAGCCGTACAAGCAGCTGCCTTTTAGCCTTAAAGGTCCAGACGAGGAAAGGTTGCTGGAGTTGAACAGCTAGAGCTCTTGTGCTCTTGTCTGACCATGTCTAAAAAAGTGTAGTTGTTCCTAACGGCCAAACTTAGGAGGAGGAGGGGTGAAAAGACAGCTGTCATAAGAGAGAGCGAGAGAGAGAGAAGGGGGAGATGTGATATTATTAATAAGGAGAGGGATAAACGCTGCACCAATGTTGCACTTGTTTATTCACATGAAGAGTGACAGATCAATCGAAGTACAATGAGAGAAGAAAGACAGAAGTTCAAACCTGTGCTCCTTTCTCTGAGGTGGGCGTGAATGTCAGATTGTCAGTTTCACTTATTGTTGTATCTGCCCTTTTTTTTTTTTTTACTGTTTTAGCCTGAATCCAACATTTGCTCGTTACAGTACAAGTTGTAAGCCTTTGTGGGCCCGAGGCGTTGAAGGTCGCTCCCCACTCCCACTACTGTCGATGAGCTCCTGCTGGCGAGGTGATGGACAGTAAAACTCTCCCAGCACCTGTTTCCTGGCCACGCTCAAGTGTTGTTAATAGGCTGATGAGAGACGTTAACAAAGTTACTGCGGCACGCTGGAAGGATAAATCAACAGAGCGTGGAGTGTCTCGTCCAGTCTGTCAAGAAAAGTGACGTTTTTAAAAGGTCCCTGTGACCTGCTGCATCCGTCCTCTACCTGCTGCGAGGTGGACGGATGGAAACGGAGCGGAGGACGGAGTGATGAAAGCAGGAGGTGGAGGGGGAGATTTAACAGGGCTTGGGGTTAGGGTGGACGACGTGATGGAGGAAGATTCGGTGGATAGAAAGATGTATAAACAGAGGGATGGCAAAAAAAGGACAAGGAGATGCAGTGGAAAGATGGAGTGATAGATGGATGGAAAGGCTTGAAATGGGGAACGGAGAGATGAATGAACGGCTCCAAGAAGTTGTTGATCCAGACTACTAGTCATGATTTAGTGTAATCAAGCCTCCTTGAAAACATTTCTGTTGGATGAGGAATGAATAAGGCAATAGACCCAGTCACTTTCCCACATCAACAGCAACAACAATAACATTCATCCTGTGTGATTTCATATAATTTCTTTATTCCCCTGCCTTTCTCTCCCTTTGTGATGTGCCAGACATATGCACATTACAAAGAGAGTCAGGAAATGGCTTTCCACTTTAAAAAAAAAAAAAAAAAAAATCGAGAGCAGATCTCGACGTCGTTACAAGAAGGACCTTTGGCTGTGAAGGACCTTCGGGAGAGCTACTCTGTAGACAGTCACTTGTCTCCGTTTTCTCATATCGGACAGTGCAATTAATTCACCCACACAGAGAAATATTTTCCTCCGTGTGTTGTTATCATGATTGTACCAGTGACTCACAGAGATGTGGCCATCATAAAGGAGGACGGAGGAGGCGATTGTTTTCCTCTGTGCAGCTAAAAATACCACTGTTGGCTGTAGTCCAGCCTTGTTGCTCCTCTGCCTCTCATTTCCCTCCTGCTCTTTGAACTAAAATAACATCAGTTTTTTTTTGTTTTTTTTTGAATGGGCTCTTGTGTCATTGATGGATTTCTGCTCAAATGTGGTTTGTATTAATAGCTTGGAAGCATGTATGGTTGCATTTAGTGCGTGGACTGCAACTGCATGCATACACACAAACACACACACACAAAAAAAAAACGCTTTCAGGCATTATTACATCAGCACACACGCACACACACACAGTAAGTAAATGTTAATGTACACAGGTGCAGTCTTTAGGGAGGTTGCTTTTGCTCTCTCATCAGTCACTCGTAATCACTTCACTTCCAGCCCAGTAAATCACCGTCTTTGACTAATGCATTTATAGGATGCATGTTCACAACTTGTAGCCTGGGAAAAGTTTGACCACCACCAGGAATACATTACAGCTTCTGCATCCATACGGTTACACAGTCGCCACAGTCATACGCTCGACTCACAGACAGGAAATATTGTTTTATAAATGTCTACTTAGTTTCTGAAATTATTTGTGCTTTTAATAGGGTTTTAAGCTGTTTACGACATATGGGTGAGAGTGGAGTTATTGGTCAAAGGGGGGCTCCTGGGCGGCTGTGGATGTTGGCAGGTTGCACAGCTCCACCAAACTGGTCCTGGGGAGGTCCCAATGACCTGTTTTATATCAACACTGGTGCTTTGTCGTAAAACCAGGGGGAAGTCGAGTCACAACTCGAGTATTTGTTTGAAGCGGATGGAAAAAGTCCTCCTGGAACAAGACTGTGTATGAGTGTTGTGCGCTGCTGTGTCAGATGGGAGTGGAAATGCACAGAAAAACAGGCTACTTTGTCTTTACTGTACGTAGACTTTCAGATCGGTGCCCAGGTTTCTGGTAAAATACTCCTAATACCACCAAGGAAAGAAAACCACATTCCCCTCTTACTCTTTTGGATGGAAACACTCTCTTGTCACTGCTGTTCAAATGCTGTAATTGGACGTTAAGGGGCTTGCAGAGAGAGGTGTGATGTAGTGTTAAAACTGCTCACAAATCACATATTTCTCACCTCTGTGGAGGTTCAAATAATGGCTCCGCCGTTTCCCCCTGGCCGACCGTAGCCTACTCCTTCTCTCGCTGCTTGCATTTGAAAATTGCACAGCGCTGTCCTGAATGACACAGGTGAAGAAAAGTGCCTGTGTGGAATGGTGTTTCAGTAGATTTAATATTGACTAAAAGCCTTGAATTTTACTTGTCACTGTAACGAAAAATGTGTCTCTGCATGTGCAGCGTGCGTCAGAGTGATGGATGGTGGAAGTGTGTTCCAGGATTATGTTTTATGAAAGTTAAAGGGCCCTGGGGTTGGTCTGTGAAGCACATAATCTCAGTCAAAGTGCTGGGCTGGATGGGCCCAGTCTTTATTATTAAACACCTATGAGAGGGCCTAAAGCTGGTGGAGGCCCCTGCACATCCACATTAACACTCGCTGGCGGGCGGCTCCCATCACACATCCTTGCCATTTGGGCATGAAATTAAAATGCTTCTCAGGAATCCATTTACTATAGGCACGATATAAGAATTGCATTATTATGCACTGACACAATTGACTTCATTTAAATGTGGTGTCATATTATTCCCTTGTGCTATCTTTGCAGTTTTTTTTTTTAGATTCTTTTAATACAGTCGGTTTTATCTTTGAAGAGAGAGTATTAAAAAAAAAAAAGGTAATATTTTTGGCAATATGTTCCAGATTTGATGGCGCAAGTGAGAATTGGCCATAAATGATGTGGTATTGATTTCACATGTGGAGTAGGACTACTAGGGCACAAGGAGGAGAAGAAGAAGAAGTGAAATGCAGTCCATAGGATGTCCATGGAAGGCTTGCTGGAGGCTCCTGGGGCCCGGGAGCTGGTTGCGAAGCTCGGGGAGCTGTTAAAAATACTATAAAAGTTCCATATTCACAATTATACCGACTTTTTAGATTTATAAATCTCTGCTAACGCTCATGGTAGATGTATTAGTGGTTTAAACACGGAAATTCATTGCTGCTCCCTTGGTAACAGTGCACTTGGTAATTATAAATAAGCTCATAAAGGCAATAGATTTTTTTAATAGAACCTGGCACAGTAGGTTTGGTAGTACGTGGTGACCTGTAAAGGTCAGTTTGTAACAGAGTGAAAGATAGGTAGTGCATGGGGTTTTACTGAACTGTAACGCCGACAAAACCGAGATATTAAAAACACTCTGCAAGTTTATGCCTGATGTCTGTGCCATTTCTCTTTCACTACGCTGAGTGCTTGACTTTAAAGTGGCAATAATCAATGTAAAAGGTGTCGCTCGGAGTGATGAACCCACAGAAATGTACTACTCGACCGCTGCCTCAGCTCTGTGGAACAATTTGGCCTCTTGCAGGCTAACTGTTTTGATTCAGTCTAATTGATTTCATGATCTCATTTTAAGCTGCAACAAATAGCGTTTTCTTTTGGTTTTGTCGCAAAATAAGCTGTAAAATCTCCTGTGTGCCACCTGCTCCGCACCAAACATCGAAAATACAAAATTAGCAACCAGCAAGTGCAGACAGCGTTGTCGGATTTGTTCTCAGAAGTTAGCGGCGACCAAAAACAGAGCTAAAAGTAGAGATAATGGGACTTACGTTTGCTGCTTACGATGCCGACCAAGTTCGCTATCAATTTAAAACGTGATCAAATGTCCGTGTCGTGTTCACAACTTGCTTCTGCTGCCCCCAAGTGGCTGAAAAAGGAGGAAAAAAAACACAGTTATCACAAGGACAACTTGAAATAAAGCATTGGTTTAGTGATCATCTGTCATAGTCTATATACGGTAGAGATGTGAGAGGACACAGGAGAAGGTAGAGCATGTTGGCGTTCCCTCTTCCTCAGCAACAGAGCTTGTGAAATAGTCTTTTGCTGTGGAGTCGAAGTACAGCACATGTAACTTTAGCAAGCTGCAGCTGGCTTGGACCGGGAAGCTGGAAATGTTTACCGTGGTCCACATGGCTAATTTGTGTGTTTTTATTTAGCTGTTGTGTATCTGGGACTTTTGGTTGAGGGTGGGGGGTGGGGGTGGTGGTATGGAATAGGGGGGCGCAGCAACAGTCAACAGATGCTGTAAAAGTGACCGCAGGGAGGAAGCAGAGACAAATGCTGCTCATTAAAGTGCTGACTGCAGCCCAGTGGCCCAGTAACCAGCAGAAACCAGCTCCATGTCTATGACTCCACAGCTGGAGATCAGCTGATCTTCACTGGCTTCACTTACAGTCAAGTCCCATTCACTTCTTCCTTTCTAAGATGAAAACTGGTGCGTTGCGACAGCCGCTCTGTACCAACACAGGAGATGTAGTCAAATTAAATATGTTGGTCCTTTGTTTAGCGGCTGATGACTAATGCTGACTCAGCTGAAGCGACATTGTTCCTGATCATTCTCAAACAACTCTTTTACTATCCGGTCCCGCCCTGATACATTGACGGACAGCTCAGGACGCTCTCAGCGCTGATTTTGCTCGCAGTGCAGCGAACTGCACCACATCTGAGGTGGTTAGATTTCATTGTCAGTCGAATTCCACATTGTCTGGACCGTGTCCAGGCACATTATTCATTTGAGAAACATAAAGAGATGGAGGAAAATATGAACAAACTGAATTAAACACAACCACATGAGGTGCATAACAGAGATTTTTTTCAGGCCAAGTGTGGGTAACCAGAAATTCCCTCATAAGAGCTTTATGATCAGATATCGAAAATCACATTGAAATGACAAGTGTAACTGCAAGCTTAGACTCGACTGGCTTAAATAGTTTCTCTGTCATTACAATTAATGCTTTGCCTTTTGATCATAAAGATTTGATCATTATAGATTCGGAGCCCTATAGCCCTAAATGGCATTTCAGTTTCAAACCTTCCTGGTGCTTTACGTTATGCCTTTCTGTTTGTTTTCTCTCTGACCCTTCATGTTTCCAGCTGGTTCCTGTTTTCTTTATGATGAATTGTATGATATTATTATTCATTATCTCAATTATCTTTTCACTCAGCCAAAGTGCTAAAAGTTCATTCATATACTTGGTGTTACAGCACAAAGTGAGAAAAAGCACATTTTTCCCAGCACCTCCCTGACTGAATTAACAGTACAGAGCAAGCGTGTCCATTGGGGTGATTTCATTGGGCTGTGAAACGAATGTGAGCAATGTTTCTGACCCCAGTCAGGAGTCAGACAGCGGTACGGGGGTCGCCAGGGGTTACACGGGGCCCCTTTGGATGGACAGGCAGGGAACTGTAAACCTGAAAAACCAGGAGCCTGAGCTCCATGTGTTTACCTCGCTGCTTTTACAAGTGATGTCACCACGTTGTAAAAAGATACAGTTCTCGACGGCCCCGTCCTTTTGTTACTATTTGAGAGAATAAACATGGGCTAAGTGCATGGAGAGAGATGGAAGCGGAGGACTCTGTGGTTGGAGGGTAGGGGAGAAGCAGGCTCCTGTGGTGCATGGTGAGTCCAAGCAGTTGAAGTGGACTGCAGGGATCTGTAACTGTCCAGGTGCTGCGAGCTCGGGCCCAACCTCTGTTGGCCGACGCCTGCTCGCTGTTGACGAGGGAGATCCTGTCTATAAATACTCAGCTATCCTGCCTCTTTGTGTTTCGGGGCTTCAACAGCATCAAGAACACCGAGCGTTGATGATCAGCCTGGGCCCTTCCACTGCGTGTGTGTCTCCACGAACCTGTGAATTATAGTCGTTTCCTCTCCTGACGATAGCGTGAATCACATCTTCACCTCCAGCATTGATCCTCAGGAATCAGTTGCATAAATTTCCACCTTCTGTGTCCCTCCTCTGTTTCTTCCCGTTAACGACCGTGCCTTGAACTAAAGGTCTGTGTGGGATTGTGACTGTGACAGAAATCCACTTTACATAAGTCAAAGCAGCACCGTGCGGTATACGTGCAGCCGTATGGCAATGAAACAGCTTGTGTTTTATGTGCTCTCTCTCTCTCTCCTGGCTCAGACAGCTGTGTGGTTGCTGGGGCTGTGTTAACCTCCAGCACCGGGGGTCTTGGTGTGCACTGTGGTGGTGGTGTAAGTCAAGCAGCCTTGATCGAAACAGGATTCACAAAATCTGGATGTTCAGACTAGTGAATCCTCTCTGGGATTCTCTGTATACAGTAATTTGCATTATTCTGCAGGGAATCACAACTTTAAAACTGCTGTTTGTGTTGCGTTTGTCAGTAGCCCCGAAACCCCCCGTCTTCCTCTTTATCCCCCACGACAAATGATGTCACCTGCACAGACAGACCAGACCACTGGAATACTGATGCAAGCATTTATGCCTCTCTGGTCATTTTTCTGATGAGACCTCTGCTGTCCTGCTGCATTGCTCCGTCTCCTGGTTCAAGTGTACTTGTATGGTTCCTTGGCTTGGATTTTTATTAGCTTTTCCCGTGCCTCAAAGAACTTGGCCCAGCCTGGTTCTCCCCGGCACTTTCCCACTAATGAAGTGCACATTCTGCTGGAGCACTTGGCCAAGTTCAGCTCCTTGGCCACCCCTTAATGGGAATTTCCCCTTCTTCCATGCATCCCTGCCTGCCTCGCTCTCTGCCATTGCCACTCTGGTGTGTGTGACTCATGTCCTGAACAGCCAGCCATCAGCCAGGGGACGTTTGATTCATAAACCTTCTTACACTTGTTTGCCACTGTTGGACCGGTTGGCCGACTGTCTGGGCAACTGGCTGCCTGACTTGTTAAAGGCCTGACTTATTGCAGGAGTAGGTGGCTCAACATGGGATAAAGACCTAGAGACAGAGACACTGACGTTGATCAGTGAACTCTGAGAAGAAAAAAAAACGAAGTCCTCCATGCAGTCGACTTACTGTGAGTCAGTTTAAGTCGAGAAAATGTTCTTCATCTGCACTGACAGTGAAAAGCGTACTGTCGGGCATCGCCGCTGAGGCTGCACACAGACTGCCATTTCTTTTTCCGTGCTTGATCTTCATGATTTCAGAAAAATGAAACAAGCTTTGATGGATGAAATGATTTCAATACATGACTGCTTGCTTCCACATGTTTTACAGCTTCTAAAATTAAGACGGACCACCAGTGACAGCACCTGCTGCTCCATAACTGCAAACCAAATTAAACTGCACCAATTGCTTTTTTTATTCCACGAGCGGCCTCTCAGCATCTGATATTTTGGAGTATCTTAATCACTGGAAAAACAAACCTTGTGTGTTTTTGTTGCACAGCTCAATGAGGATGAGATAGTCTACATCCTCAAATCAACCTTGAAGGGCCTGTGCTATCTGAATTTTATGAGGAAAATCCACCGGGAGATGAAAGCTGGGAATATACTCTGTGACAGGGAAGGTCATGCGAAACTGGCTGATACTGGCCTGGCTGGACATTTGACGGTGAGCTTTGATTCCACTGGGCCTTCCACTCTCTAAAAGTCAACATAATAAAATCAGGTCTCCCTTGGAGAATATGGCATATGATAATAATTTCTGTCTACAGTGGTTTCACCACTATTAAATTAACCTTTGTGATGCAAAACGGCTCAGAGCAGTAGAATTTGGAAGTGTTTATTTCCTCGCAGCCCTTGCTTACGTTTTATGTCCAAAGAATGCTGTTGTGCAGGCTGCTATTGCAAAACTTTCAGAGCCCCTCATGAGCTTTAATCTTGTCATAATCTAGCTCTACCTTAAGAAAGTGCTCCACAGCTGCCAGACAGACATATGCTGGGGATGGAGGACGAGAAGCTTAGAGTTTTCAGGCTGTGCAGTTAATTCCCATCATGAGTGGTTGTTATGTTTCCAACAGAAATTTGTGGTTTGGGTGCTTGTTGCTTACTGAGGACATTTTACTTTTCCCACACTGGCGTATCTTCACTGCACTCATCTTGTTCCACTCATATCTCCACAGTGATTGGCCAGTGGTCTGCTGAGGGGGGTCAGAGAGCAGCGCTCAACTCCCTGTGGGTGGGTGGTCAGTGGGGAGCTCATTGTAGGCGATGAACCGTGCTGCGCCTGAGGGCAGGAGATCTGCAGTCCAGTGGCTGAACAAGTTGAGGACACAAACAAAATATGCAAATGCCAAAAAACCAGAGAACAGCACACACAGAGATGCACTAAAGCGTCGCGCAGCAGTCAAAGCTTGGTTTGCTCACAGAGGCCTAGAGGTGTGTAATCCTTCAGGCCCCAACACTGGCGGGCGTCCACCCTGCTGAAGTGTCCTTGAGAGAGACAGTGAATCACTACCATTCCCAGGAGCAGCACTGCTCTGGGTCCGATCCTGACCTGTCACCTCCCTGCGGGGGAGGCCAGGTGATAAGGGATTTTCTCCTTGGGGACCAGTAAAAATGTCAAATTATTATTTTTAGAGACAAAAAAATAATGAGAGAAGAAACGACAGCGCAGAACAATCAATCTCCATCAGCTCCGCTTTTCACCGGATTAAAGTGCTCCGTATCCTCTGAAGGCTTTCCAACCAGAGTTGATGATCGGTGCGTGGAGGTCCGTCCCCTTGTTTAGAACTGTACAGCTGCAAACAGGCCAATTTCTGCTGGTGCCGGCTGGGTGGTCTGTGGTCTATAGAGCATAAACGCCCCATTACTTACCTGACGGCATTGTTTTACTTTTTGGACCCTTCGCCATTTTTGCTAAGCGCTTGATGATTTAAAGAGATCCATAAAAACTATAGGACCGTGACCCTCAAGAACCTGTATTGGCTGGGACCGAGCTGGATCGAGACATTGGGAACAAGGTGGAACTATAGGGAGGGCGTTAGGGTTTCAATTTAGTAGGGCTGGAATTTATAAACTTCATATTTATATAGATTACAATAAAAACCATTTCATACCTCAAGTTTAACATATGTAACACAGAAATTATTTGAAAAAAAAGAGCAAGGGGTGAGAGGGAGCTTGATTTTTTTTGGTTTGATTCACAGCCAACGAATCTGCAAAGTTCATCATGCGTTTCTCCATCAAGGCTGAGAGGGAAGAGAGGAGGACTGGATAAAACCGTGTAATGGTGATGCGTTTTACAGGGTCATCCTAGTTCTTGTCCAAGCTCCACTGACCTATTTGGAGGTCTTCATCTCACACCGAAACACTGACGATCCCGTCTGATCTCCTTCCCTGTCCTTTGTGAGATGTCATGTCTCTGCTCACTTTTTAGCTAACAAGAGATGTCATCCAAAAGTTTGAGCAATGGCAGTTATATGTTTTCTGGACACAACTGTAAAGAACTAAAAGGGAGCCCCAGTATTAATGTATCCCAAGGTGTGTTTTTTATGTCTTTGAGTCTTTGGTGGAGAGGAAAGGCAACTGAAACAGCCGTGTTTTCTTAGGGTTTTTTTTTTTTTTTCATTGAAACCGGCTCATATGATCTTTCAGGAGGGTGGATGAGAGTGCTGCTGTATTAACCATAAGTCAACAAACACCACGGCTCTATAAAACCTTTGGTTGGAAAAAAAACAAACTTCTGTGCCAGCGCTTGACCTTCAATAGAAGATGACGGTTTTTTAAAATCTCTTTAACCCTTGAAATAATGCGTTATGTATAAATTTTGTGTTTGTGTCTTACGTGTCAAGTGGTCAGTGACGACGACGTGACCGACAGCTTTTATAAGCTCGGTTATCCTTGAAGAATGCGACAATGAGCATGAGCAATCACATCCCCATCAGGGAAACCAGCATGGGAAAAAACTGTCTCACAAAGATACCATGAATAGGTTGAAGTGATAAACAAATGACGGTGATGGAGTTTAAATGTGGCCCTTCTTCATGTGGTCTGGGCAGTTGTACTTGGGGCTTACTGTTCTCTTATATCCATATGCAATCACTGAAACACTCTCAGCATGAGCTTTTTTTTATTAGATCACATAAAGTAAACAGTCCCAGTGAGTGTTTTTGATAAATGCAATTTGCTGCTATGCTCCTTTCCAGGCTGCATCTTGTGTTCAGCCTGTTGTAAGTTAATTTGCCAGATCAACTGAAAAAACAGAGAAATCTAATGGAAAACACTACCCTGGCATCCACACTGCATACCGGTGGTTGTCTTAAGAATGGGAGCCCTTTAATGTGGTGATTGCATGGTTTCAGTTTGAAACTTAGTTTCCGTAAAAAGAATGCGCTTTTCCGTTGTGTTTTTTTTTTCTTATTTTATCCCCATTTCCTTTTATTTGTTGCATTCATTATCAGCTTTGAGTTTTTTTCTTTCCCAGGGCACTTACACAAAATCATCACTTATGTGAAATGAACTTTTCCTCATCCTACCTTTTTTTTTTGTTTTACCACATTTTGATTGTTTCTTTTCAAACCTTGGACACGGGTGAAAGTGGTAACTCTAGTGGCTGCAGCTGGTTTCATTGCATAGTCAGACGTAATTCCTTTTTCTTTTCTTTTTTCTACATGGATCCATCTGTGGATGCATGTGCATGCACTGTGTGTATGTGTGTGTGTGTGCCTTCATTGGGAAAGGGCTGCGAAGGTACCAGACCTTCCATAAATCCAACAAACGTCCATGAAAAGAGGGAGGGGGAGCTTTGGGATTCTGGGCAAATGTAAGCAGTCCTGGAAAAATCAAAGCACCTGTGGCACCTGAGGGAGGTGTACTCCCAGCCATAGTTTTCATTTATGGTTAGCCACGGCTGGTTAGGAACTGGGCTTGACACTGTTGCAGCAGCAGCAGCAGCAGCAGCAGCGTGCTTCCTCTGTGTTCCTTCCCCACTGTGCTGCGGGCACTTGCAAACTGCCGGCTCGCTCCTACAGCGAGATGTTATGTTTTCTTTCAGAAACTCGTTCTTTATGCCCTGAACTGCTTCTCACCTTTTTAGGAAGTTTCAATTGTCTCATTCCAGAGCACACCAGAGGGCCGTGATGGCTGCAGTTTTGGCCGCTGGTTTCCTGTAGGCCTCCATTCCTGGCAGAGCAACATCTACAGAGGAAAAAACACATCGAGAAGTCAGCCAAAAAAAAAAAAAAAAAAGGTTTACAAGCCCTCAGGCTGAGCTGGTCTGATATAAGAGCATCATAAAGAACGGGGAAGTTGTATTGACTCAGTGTACAGTCGATTTACAGAACAAACCTGCTATGTCTCACTCACACTGAGTTAACCACCACTGTCTTTTATAATATAACCATAAAGCATCATTATAGCAAACCTCTGAATCGGCTGGATATCAGAGTTTGTACTGCGCAACACGAAATGTTCATGTTCTGACATCCACACTAACACACACACAGGCTAACGCACACGTATATCGAAGTACACACCAACAAATGTTACATTTCATCATATTAACCAACGCGCTTCAATCGACATGGACACAGAAAGTAGGCTCTGTTGTTTTCTCTGGAGCAGGTCGAGGACTTGTGGTGCAGGTCTAAATGCGGCTTATTGTTACTTGAGAGTACGTGCTGGAATATTGGGCGTATCGATTGCCTTTTTGCTGCAGGCCCTCTTGGCCAGGCCGCAAAAAACTTTCACTGCACGCTGCCAGTAGGCCCATTTCTGCTACACTTATTTTTAATACAAGTATTACATGACTTTGCTCTCTCAAGGTTTCAGAGGGAAGGAAATAGCAGATTGAATGTAAACAAGATTAGCTTCCCTCTTGCGCAGCGCAGCCAGCTGCTGCTGCCGCTGCCGCTGCTTCCACCACGCTGGGTTGTAAATCTAGCGAGCGGCCCCGGCCCTGTGAGCTGGAAACAGAGATGTCAGACCTCATTCTGTCTTCGTCTGGCTGGAGGTTAGGATGAGCTGGTTGCCCCACGCTGGCAGCATGAATGAATGACAGATTGGCGAGTGTTACGCATTCGGAGACCTGAGAAAAATGTCATATTAAAACTTTTATATGTGCAGCGTTTTCATTTTTCGCTAACATATAATTCTATAATAAGGTTTGTAATTCTTGTGTCATCCCTGTGATGCTCTACCTTGTCCTTCTACTTCTTACAGACAAAAGCCTTGGGTTCCTTCTGCTGCCTCCGCCATTAAAACACTAAATATAGCAGATTTGTTGCTCTTTCAGAATATATTCCACCTGCCAAAATACACAGGCCCTGCTTTCTTAACCTTGTGCAGTGATCTGTGTGTTTGGAGTGGAAATGCAGTGAAAGGAGAAGCCGTGGCGTTCAACATGGCTGGGGCTGGCTTAAAGGCAACGTAATGACACCGTCTGCTTGTGTTTTTGGAAGCTGTGAAACCACAGCAGGGAGCTCTCGCTAGAACTGCCTCATTGTACCTCCACGCAATCACTCACATCACACAGATACTGATATTGATTGCTGCTGGAAACGCTGCTTTTCCTTCATCCTGAGCTGTACTTACATAAGCAGCAGCAGCTCGCACCGGGTCCTCATGCTCATGCTCCTGTCTCTCCCCTCGGCCTGTGATGGAAGCTTCTGGCTTCGCTCAACCGAAGGAGAATTACAGCGAAAATATTTTCCTTTAGAAAGTTAACATCAATAACATGGAAGTGGTATAGCTCATTGAGCTCGTTCCCATTCACCCTCATTTTTCTTTACAACACCCCTGTACGTAATCCAATTTTTTTTTTTTTTTTTTTTTACAAAGTGAATCATGAAGTCATCGCTTCATCAAGAGCGGTAATGGTTTGTTTAATATTTTGATTTGCTGATATTTTGGGTGAGTAAATGAATTCTTATTAGATACACCTCCGGGTGCCATTTCAAATTCAAAATCAAAACGCACGCTGCACACTTTTACGCATGTTTCTGCTGAACAATGTGTCTTGAAGCAGATGTGGTAATCAGCCACATTTTCCTGTTGTAAGAGCTGCTTTTGTTCCTTTACAAGATACTCGAGCAGAACTGAGTAATATAGTACATGACTCTAAGCAGAAATCAAACAACATCTCTTGCTTGGAGTGCAATCAAATGAAAACGTCGAACAGAATCTGCTTGATATTTTTAAGAAATGACTGCGTTTGCTCCTTTCCAGATGCAACAACTTGTTCTGAGAAACTGTAATCAGCTATCAGATTGTTTGTGCTCCGTGTCTTCACAGCATGCGAGCAGACCCTGGTGGGATTCATCAGCGTAAGAATGCAACTGACTTCACAAGGCCTCTCTGAAATGAACACTTCATCTTTTGCTTCAACACTTTAATCTTACACATACAAATAATGTCATCGTGGCATCTGTTGTTGATTCCCTGCCTACCGGCCCCTTATGTTGCTCATATTAGGAACGTCGCGTCGGGGCAGACTACGCAGGAATGCAAACATATTTCTTCACACTGAATTGTGCTGAATTATCATATTATCCTGCTGAATTCATATGAATCATCACACATCCCTTTTTCTGCCTCTGTGAGTTTGTTTCCCCCTCGACGTGTGAATGATCTGCTTGGTTATTTTTTGCCTCCTGTGTGTTTGTGTAGTCTGGACAGGGCCGATCTGTCCATGTCCTCTGAGATCATATTCTTCATTAAAGCGAACAATATATAATATTCTCATGCTGATTCTCCATACTGTAAATCTGGTATGTTATTCTTAACTCTGTACACACCCTGCTCTTTTTCTCTATACTTCAGCTTTCCTCCATTGTTTGGGTCATTTTTCTTCTTCTGCTTCTCCGACTGGAGGATTCAAAGACAGATGGTGTTGTGTGCTGTACAGATTGTTAAACCCACAGAGAGAGACAGGAAATTGTAATTTGTGATATAAAAATAAAAATTTTAAATGATTTGGCTTCGCTTGAGCACAGAGAAACCTCAGCTGAGCTATTTCAGCCACATGCCTTTAAAGATAGCTGCGCCGGTTTCTTGATTGTTTGCACCCGACTGAAACGTCTTTATCTCTTGGATGGACTTTATATAGATATTTCAGACACACAGACTCTTGTCTTTAAAAAATGAACAGTAACCCAGGGTGAATCCCTGATTTTTTCTTTTTCATCTGGAGCCACCGGCAGGAACAACGTTTTCAATTACAAAAAGATTTGATGATATTTTTGATCTTCTAAATAATCTTCTAGTGGTTCCATGAAAGTTGAATATTTGTGGCTTTCGGTTAATTTGATGGCTTGTCCTGAAATTCGGTTCAGACATGTTCTGCCTGTAAACTAGCTCTATCGATTTGGTTCACGTAGCCTTGTGATGCCGCAGCCTTTTACTGTGGTCGTGTGTTTACGGCTGCGCTGGGTTACACAGTTTGAGTGCACACCTTGAACACATGAACTCCCGTAACTGTTTTCGGCCTTTAAACACATGTTGTTATGTTCTACTGTAACAACCGCACGCACAATACAATACATGCAATACGTTGGACGTCGCGAGAACATGTAGGACACGTTTAAAATGCGTTTCACACTCACAAACAATGATATGTGATCAAGTGCCACTGACGACCGACGAGAGCGAGCTGCTTTTCATTGTGACCAGCTGACTTCAATGATCAGTTTCTCTTCTTTCCTCCTCTCTAATCAGTGAAATCAGCTGATAAAGCCTTTGGTCGGGTTGAAATCCCGCATGACAACCTCTTTGCACATGTTTGCTTTTCCTGCGCTGCAGTTATGTAAAATGGCTGTTTGCAACAAAAATGTTCTTTCTCGAGGGAACATTGATTGCGATTGTTATTGATCACAGGGGCATTGTGACGTCTGTTTAACCAGTTTCTGCAGCCGAGGCCCGACATGAAAAACTCTGGACTGACAAGTATGAAAATGGCTTTAATCTGTACCTACCGTATGGTGGGTTTTTAATTTACATGAAAATGTTGTATTTGTAACTTAACACCCGCATGAACACAAACAAAATCAAAGGAAGCATCAAGCATCGCTCCGAGATGTATTAGAAAGCCTGATTAAAGCCTGTAATAAAATTACTCATATTGTAAATGGAGACACGGAGCAGTGGCAGTACCCAGCAGCCCCCTCATACCCCCCACCCCCACCGCCCCTTCTCCTCCCAGCGTCTGACTGGAGGCAGTCCAGTCACCCTCCTTCATTTCATTTCCCAGGCTCTGAATCTGGGTGTCCCGCCGGGAATTCAAGTAGCACATCGGGTCGGCCACTCAATACCCCCTGTTTAAAGGGATTCATTGCAGACTAATTGGGATAACATGGCTGGAAATGTTGACCTTGGTATTTCTAAACAAGGTTTCAATTAACTTGTAATAAGGCCAAGCAGCCAGGCCCTAGACGGATCCTCCACCAGCAGGAGGAAATGCGAAACATGCCCCAGTTGATGGTTGGCTTTTCTTAACTTTGATTAATCACTCGGAGAGTAAGCAAGTGGGACTGGTAAAATAATTAGGAGGAAAAACACCCCGCTCTCGCCGCGGTAGCATTTTAGAGTGAAGCTTGAGTTACTGGTAGGATATGTCAGAGTGTGTTCTGTTCCTCTTTTAAAACCAAATAAAGCACATTTTTCTGCATGCAACAAAAAGATTTAAATAAATCTAATGAAAATATGATACCTCCGTATACCTCTGAGCTTTGTTAAACAGCCTAATTAGCCAGCGAGACTTTGGTTTTTTTCATTCCTCTTATTTTGCATAAAGAAATGATGTCCATTTGAACTGACAAAAAGAATTTGTCTTTTTATTTGTCTTTTTTTTTGCCTTTGATATTTTTCTCCCACTGAGATGAACCTGATTCAAGCCACAGTTATGTCTCTTTGAATATCAGAATATAATGTTTCCCCTTTTCTCTGTGTAACACAATCAGAGAAAATACAGCTGGTGCCCTCTGTTGTCCAAGGTGCGACTGTAATGGAGTTCAGTCCGCAGAGAGCTGCAGAACTGTTTGATCTGTTTTTAATAATGACGTGTCCCTAACAATCTGCCATTAATTTCTTAAACAAAAGCCTCCTTAAACCACATGCTAAACTGGCTCTGACTTACAGAACTGATACTTTAAGGAAGTTTATTATTTCACATTATATTGTGTACAGGCTCTCAGATCTCAGTGCCAGTAGGTCCAGCAGGTCTACAAAACGGGGCTTGCCAGAGTTTTAGATTTGGTACAGGAACTGAACTGAGCCACCTGATGAGAGACAGAATGGAGCTCTGGCTAAAGATGGGTCCTTCTTCCCGCCGTGCTGAGTCAGCACTTCTGCTCTGCCGCTCTGCGGGTCATTCGGAGCCACAGGACACTCGCTGACCTGCGTTGAATTATCGTTAATTCGAGAGGCGGGTGAACGGGCGGCGCGCATATCTGTGGGCAGCTCGGGTGACAGGAAGACACGAGGACGACGGGATGAAGAGATGAACTCGGCAGATTAAACCGAAACTCAATGAAAGCGGACAGTGAAATCTCCTTCCCTTTAATGTTGCTGCAGTATCATCAGGTTGACAGTTTTGTGTGTTTGGCTTCCTCTTCTTCGTCTTCTCTGCCTTCCTCCTCCTCAACTTCCTCCCTAATTCTTTCTTTCCCGCTATTTCGAATGATCATGAGTCCAAAGAATGTCTTTCTGCAAGTGTTTAGCACACTGGTCTTTGAAGCACGGTCCAAGTGGCTGCTTTGTCTGTGCTTTATTGTTCTAAATGCTAGCTGTATTAAATCACCTCCCAGTCCCCGGCCTGTGTGCTTCATCTTCTCCAAAACAACATCTACATTCTCCAGGAGGAAGTCCTGTTCTGCACTGCTGCGGCCGTCGAGGGACTTGGCATATTTACATGAGTTTTAATGCAATTCTAATAGCACCGTGACACTTTAAATACTGATTTTTGTTGCTTTTGGAGCCGTTTCTCTCGGCATATATCATCACACTGGAGACAGGAGCTGACTGAAGGAGAGTGGGTTGCTTCTTTGTCACTTCCAATAACTGGTAACATACTTTCTCCTTCTTTTTCTCCTGTTTAATCTAAGCCTGAACACATGTTGCCAAGTGGGAGATGATGGAAAAGAGCTGGAGATGACTTGATGCAAACTAAACTGACAGAAAGAAACTCGAACTTTACATAAGAACAACCTAGGGAGAAATGTAAATGAGAATTGATTCAGATCCAACGCACAAAACAAAACCATGTTTCAGGGAACTCACAACAATCGAGTCCACGAGAAACACACACACTCACACACATCCGTACCTCTGTTTAACGGCGCAATTAACCTTGCATTCATAAGCACGGTAGCTCCTGTATTTTTTTCTATTCCCTAACATTTGCATTTGATTGTTTTTACACACAAGACTGAAATGAAATGATGGAAGGACTACAGAGGACGTGCAGTGAAGTGGGCAGAGGAAACACACCTTTCTTTTACAGCTGGGGCATAAACAGTAGTTTATGGTTGGAGTTTTACTGTCATATTGCATAAGCAGCCCCCCCTCATAACTTCTTTAGAAACGAGGTTAAGCTCTGGCTGAGTTAGATGCTTTCATGAAATGTTTGGATCTCCTACACATAAATGAATCAGAAGTTGAGTCAAGTTCCTTGGAGGCATTGATCAACAAGGATTAGTTCACTACATACTCCCTCAATCATTTGATTTTTTTCCCCACCTCAACTATTTTTCATAAGATACAAGTAGAGAAAAAAAAAAGAATCCACCGCACTTTCCCTCATTCTTTTCATTTTTCTTGTACAACTTTTTTACCGGAATAGAAGAATAGAAGAAAAAAAAGTCTCCCTGATTGAACTAAAGTGCAGATTTTTACAATCCTCTCTCCACACTTTGTTCATTATGGATGGAAAACAAGAAAAGCCGGCATCTCCCACCATTATCTTGTCTTTAAAAAAAAGAGAGCGAGCTCTACTCCAGCTGCCAGCGAGCTGAGGAAAGATGAGCTGCTCTTATCAGCTCCCTGTGAGTGCAGCCTTCACCTCTGCCTTAGACAGGCTGGTATCTGCCTTTTGTCAAATAGCTACCCTAATTTTATGGCTTTACCACCCTTTGTGTGCGTCTCCTTACCTGTGATAGCGTTCAAAGGTGCATCCACCCAAAGATAACAGTTTACAGTAGTTAATTGGTGATTAAACGAGTAGATGTCCTTGTAAAACGTCGCTACCTGTGTTGTGTTGTTATAGAAAAAAAAAAGTTTTTAAAAGATGTTAAGAATTTCATTGGGTTTTAAAGTGAACATTTGTTTGTTTTAAGGGCCGTTTATAGGCTTGTTGGCAATAATACAAAGACCTGTAACCTGCACAGCGTCAGTAAAGCTGAGGATATTACTGTATTACCGCAAGTGAATTCTCTTTAGGGAAATGAGCCTTTTGGACTTTGATGGATTAAGTACTGTAGATACTTATCTGAACGAAAAGACAGTGGATGGTTAGTTTAGATTAGATTAGCACAAACAGTTAAAGGGATACTTCACCCAAAATCAATAATTCACCAATTTTCTACTCACCGTCATCCCTAGGAAGGGTTTGGAGAACTTTCAGAGTTATCAAAATGCTGAGAATGGATTTTCATATAATGGCGGCGGATAAAGCTCACTTTTGAATCGTCCAAAACACACACTATGAAATTTATTTGATTTCTGTTTTTAGCCTTGTTGTAGTAGTAGCTTCCAGTGGCTCTGTTGATTTGCTGCGAGATGTTCTTCCGTGTTTACATCAAACATCCAATGGTTTACAACGACGAACGAACATCTTGCAGCAAATCTCACGGATGCAACATCAACAGAGCCACTGGGAGCTACTACTACAATGAGGCTTAAAACAGAGATCAAATTAATTTTTTCCAAACAACTTTTTCATGTGGCGGCTTCAGGACACTTGGGTCAGTACAGACGAGCAGTATGAAGGTATTTGGATGTTTCATAGTCTGTGTTTTGGACGATTCAAAAGTGAGCACTATCCGCCGCCATTATATGAAAATTCATTGCCAGCCGGACCCCCCTGGAACTCCTAAAGCGTTTTGATGACTCCGAAAGTTCTCCAAACCCTTCCTTGGCATGATGGTAAGTAGAAAATTGGTGAATTATTGATTTTGGGTTAAGTATCCCTTTAAAACAGAGGGGAAACAGCTAGCCTGGCTCTGTCCTGCAGCAGCAAAAATCTGCCCACCATCCTGTGTAACACTCAGTAGCACGTTATAGCTCGTTTATTTAATCATCACTTTGCCCTTTTATGTGGAATTACATGCAGAGACTCAATGAAGCTACTGCTCTCAGCCAAGTACGGCACAAAACCCTCTGTAAAACACTGAGCTATTGTTTTTTTTTTGTTTTTTTTTTCAGTTTTTCATTGATTAAACAAATGTGATATAAGATGTTGGGCAGAAGTTATCACTATTGGATCGAGCCATGTCCAAGATTTTTCCTTGTAAAGCTAATCAGCTGTTGACTGTGGCTTAATATCTAATTCCCAGAAAGAGAGTTATAAGTCTGAAAGTACAGAGGAAATTACCAAAAGAAAATAAACTACCCCTTTTAACCTCTTTCTCTGATGTAAAGTGTACTTTTCCCGATCACATAGACTTCTTTCCTACTTTCTCCAAAGTGGTCGACAGTATCATGACACCAGGTCTCTCTCCTGCTGTCATTTTCAGAAGCAGTTCGATTTTTTAACATGTCTGCCAATGTGAGATTTGCAGCCACCCCGGCCTCAGCCAGAGCTCTAAACCCATGTAATTACATTTTAAGCAGCATTGGCTGGTTGAAATACCTCGAGTAATTAGTTTTGTTTTTCCACTCTTCCTATAATCTTCTCCCTTTTGTGTGTGAGGGTTTGGACCATGAGCTGGAGAGGGAAACAGAACAAGTTGGTAGGTAATGTGGAATGAATTAAAAACAATCTGACGTAGCTGGATGTAAGAATAGAGAGAAGAGAGCCCTTCCGTCCCTGTTCATTCACCCACCCACACACACACACACACTCACACAGGCCACCTGAAATGTGTTTTGGTGGTTGTTTCCTTTGATTAAGAGTGTTATGGGAGTGCTCTACAAATATAAAAGCTGTCCAGACGGTTTTATGGTGTTTATTTGTGGTACCACCTGTGTTTCCATACAGACGAAGGAGCCTGAGCTCGTGATCTCGATGAGGAACATAGGGGTGTAAAGAAAGTACAGTCTGTGCTGTGCTGTGCTGTGCTGTGCAGTGCTGTGCTGTGCTGTGCTGCAGTGTGCTGCGAGTTCAAGCGGCCAGCCGAGAGCCAAGAACATGCCTACGAAGTGCACCTTAATCTGTTCCTGCTTCGAGGAGATGAGCAAATCCTCAGTTTGGCCTGACTTTTAATTTGCTAGAAATCCCCCGGGGTGCAGTTGCTGTCACCGGGCCCTTCAGAGGGTCCCTGCAAGAGAGCAGCCCCCGTTACCCCACCACCACCACCACCACCACCACCACCCTGCCTGGATTCCTTCTTGCCTGTTCCTCACTCCTCATCTCTCCCTCTCTCTCTCTCTCTCTCTCTCTCTCTCTCTCCCCTCTCTGTCAAATATTTATAGCTGATGGCAGATAAGATTATTTCAGTGTTGGACCTCTCAGTGCCAGCTGCTGCAGACCTTTGCTCACAATAAAGCCTTAAGATGCGTTCCAGGCAAAGGGAAGATTGTTTTATTTGGAGCTCATCCTAGGCCTCTATTGATAGGAGGGGTTATAGGTGCAGAAAAAGCAGGACACCATTTACTTTCCTGGCTCCGTGCATCATCACATACGCATACTTTGAAATGTTGAAATGTTTCACACTGCAGGGTTTTTTTGTTCTGTTTTGTTTTTGTTTTGAGGCACAGGCAGGGGAAGCGGCAGCAGGTTTTGTCCCAGAGTTGATGATGTTTTCAGGGTGAATAACACAAAGTCTTCTGTGCTACGTCATGATGAAGTGCTGTCAGCACTCGCCTGTTTGCCAGTTCAGGGGTCTCGCACATTGTAAGCCCCACACACACACACACACACACACGTTACTTTCTTTGTTGCCATATGTGTGATGATTTGCAGATTGATGAAGTACAGGCTGACCACAGTATGTTAAAGACATAATTCATAATTCAACTTTTTTTTTATCCCTATTTGTTATCCAATATTTTTCTATGACTGTAAATATCATTGATATATTTGTTTATTCTGAAGTTCCTTAATACTGGAAATCTTACCACATAGACACTATTTTTTATTTTATTTTATACATGTACATTTGTCAGAATGAATCCGCGTCAGTGTCTCCTTATGTAAGGCATAAATCAGCATGATGAAGTGCCAGGGCTAATCCAGCTGAACACACTACAACCTGTCATAGCTGGACTTAGAGTGGCCTCCTAGCCAGTCAGCTCATGAGTGGAAAATTAATCTTGTTTAATAAAATAGAACGCCATCTGGGCTTTGCAGTCAAAATTGTTACAATATGTGAAATAGTCATCCCAAAAAAGTTTTATTAACCTCAAGCAACCCCGGAATTTCTGTGGCTGCATGAGCAGTTTTGGAAGCGCACACACACACACGCTGCGGCAGATGCACAGAAAAGAAAATGACAGTGGTATTTTATCAAGATGTCTTTCAGCTGTGTGCAAACGCAATAAAACTTGGAGCATTAAAAAAAAAAAAAGAAAAAGAAAAAAGGCCTGTGCATCTTCCGAGAGTACAGCACAGTCAGCAGAGAAGCTCCTAATCATATCTTTTAATTTTATCACTCATCCTTCTTGAATTGTCCTCAGCCAGAGTTCATTCAGATAATAAGTGTATGGATCTGCAAAGTTAAGAAGCAATATGAGGCAATACTCGGGGTGTTGTGTTGTCAGTCTTATCAGTGCTGCCAAATGAGACGGCACATGGATGTATACACAAAAGGGTTCAAGACAGAGTTCACTTTGTTTCAACAACAATAGAAAACGCCAGTGCGTAAGACTTTGTCCCCCCATGTTCTCAATCTCTTCTGATGAGTATCAGTCGTTCATGTTGACATGTTTAGAGAGGAAACAGCACCAGTGGTGCCCTCTAATGGTGACTGCTCCTAAAAACAAATAAACATGCAGCAGTGTGAGGTGTTATCAGAGCTACTGTCTATTTATTTCTTGGAATGACTTTGAACCTCTTTTTTTCACCCTGGCTTCCTGATTAAATGTCTCTTGCACTCTTGTCTACATCTTGAAAATGAAATCTTTATCTGTTTCCCTTCAGTCTATTGCTTTATCAGTGTCATTAGATTAGCCTTATAAAAGAAGGGTTGTAATATTCCCAGAAGCACCTGCAACATTCCATTGCTACTCAGACAGACTTAATGTTTTACATAATGCCATTAAATAAAATGTTATCACAATTTTACAATCATTTTATCACTATTGCATTATTGATTTGCTGTTTCAAGGATGAGACTATATAAAAATATTTCTGTTTGTCATGTTTTATTTAATCATTTTTGAGCCATTTCATGAGGTCATTCTTGCACTATGAATCAGAATTTATTTTATCAAGACAAATGAAGCTGCTTTCCTTGGTAAAAAGCTTCTTTTCTTTTTTTTTGATTGATTAGAAAAATGATTGTCTATTACAACAAGAATTTATGTTGATTTTGTAAAAAGGCTTGTGACAGATCCTATTTTAGAAAAAAGGAAGAAAAATCTGCTATTATCTCTGTCCAAAAGTCATAAGAACATAAAAACCTGCACTTTGGTAGAAAACACACATCTTTTCAGGTATTGTACTGTGTCAATAGGGACATAAATGTATGTCTCCTTCCTGCCTGAGAACTGCTATGTGTGTATGTGTGTGTGTGTGTGCGTACTTTTATGTTGGTGGAGTTTATAACATCCAAACAGCTTCTCTTCCAGACTGGAGCCATCCGTTTACCTTCACTGTCTGCTGTCTGTTGACTCTACCTATACTTTTCCACTCTCGATGAAGCGTTTATGTCCAAGTGTGTGTTTGTATGTGTGCATCTGCTTGTCTGCCTGCACATTGCACATGTATGTATTTGATGTTACTTTTACCACTCTATATGAGTAAGAAATGTAGATAGATAGATATGTAAATTTCTTTCCTTAAACAACTGAACCATGATCTCATAAGCGCGCGGTGGCGTGATGGCGGTCATTACGACCTTTCAAAGAACACCGCAGCAGAGCAGGGTAGCAGCAGCGCCTCGTTGTGAGCAGATGCCTGTGATAAGATAATGATAAGGCTGGTATCTAGCCTGCACATCAACGTGTTGACCACGGCATATCGTAGTCACCATCTAGTACCGGGCCCCCCACCCCTCACCCACCCGCCGAGGCCCAACGCTGATGACAGACGAGCTAACAGGTCTATTAGAGCAATGAGGCCTGCAGGCAAAGTGAGTGGTAGACAAAGAGGGTTCAGAATATAAAAAGCACCTGTTTAACTACTCTGCCATGTCGCTGTATAGCTGTATAATATTGATTGCGATGCGATAAGGACAGGTTGTTGTGTCAATAAACAGTCGCTCCCTAATCCTTTGCGTGCTAATGACTGTTGTACTAACGCAGGGTTTTTCCTTTTCCAATATGGACGCGCCGCACCCAAGCCTTCATTTATTATCCCAAAAGTCAATCTTTTTATATAAACTTATACTTTGAAAAAGAGTCTTCTGCCACTTTGTTGACCTTGTGGCTCTGTGTAAATATCGACCGCTGCTTTCTGTCGTATGTTCTTCTTATCCCGCTCTCGTTTCTGCCTGTGCCATCAGCGACACTCGCATCGACTGCCCAGTGCAAAGGTAAAGTTTATTGGTGCCATTCTCCATCTTATGGAAGTCACAGTGTGCTGCATAATGACAGCATTACTTATGATTTTTTTTTTTTAATCAATTCCAGGATCCTGATAGCTGGCTACCATCCGTGTTTGGAAATCTCTTATTATCTTTTGAGATAAGGAGATGAGTCCTGTGGGTGGGGGTCAAAGGGTATTCGAAGCAAAGCTCTGATCACTGTCACTCCATTGTCCACTGTCTTATCAGGTGTAAAAAACTGTCCAAATCGTACGACATGACAAGAATGATATATTTATTTCCTACAAGACGATTTGACGATTGATGATTTCCAACTTTTTATTCTATGCTAGCATGTTAGATATGTGACATTTGTCCTGTGATCTATCTTAATGTGAGACATGTCCCTTGATTTCCTGGCAATAAAATCCATGTGGTCTTTTTATATTAAGTCTCCAACATTATATAACAGCTGTGCTGGGTTGACTCAGACGCAGTGAGTAAATTTGAGCTAAATGTTAATGTCAGCAACACGCTCACAATGGCAACACTAGATGTTTATAATCATTTACCGTTCAACATAAAAGCAGCCCCAGCCTGGGAGCATTTTTAATCACTTTTAAAAACATACACCTTCTTGTTGGCTTTGCTTTGCTTAGTATAGCTTTTATTTGTATTTAACTTTATTTTCGTGATTGTTTTTATTGTCTTTTATGTCATTTATTGTTGATCTATTGGTAGTTTATGTTGTTTTCTTACTGTGCTGGCACTTGATTATATTTATGTTGTGCAGTACCTTGGGCAACTGAGGTTTTTAAATGTGCTTTATAAATAAAATTTGAGTTGGAGAATCATGATCATGTCTTTCAATTAAGTTTAGTGTGTGAACATGCTCACGATTTCTAATGACCACAGGATATGGAGTACAACTGAGGCTGAGGCAGATGTCATTAGTTGTGCAGATATTTGGTCATAAAACAAAGTGGGACACATCCAGAATTTGGCCCTAATGGTGATGAGTGCAGGGCAGAAGCTCAAAAAAAGTAAACCTCATCCTGATGCAAGAATTAAAAATGAGTTTTTTAGTTGAACATCATCCGCTGGGTATAAAAGTCCATGGAAATGCATTAAATAGTTTTTGAGATATTTCCAAAGTGGTGGATTGAAAAAGCAAGGCTTTGCCATCCCCCATGCATTAAACATATTTCCATTAAAAACAAAATTAAATTTAACTGTCATGGACAATAAAAGCTCCACTCGCAAGTGTAAACACTTTCTGGTTATGACTGAAAACCAACATATAGGAAATTATATCCTTTGTGACACAGCCCTAAATCAGTATTTGAAACACAACCAAAAACCTCATTCATTCACAAACACATGTGGAAAATACTGTGATTTTTTTTTTATGTTAGGGCAGAATTCATTTTAATATTTTCATGTTGCCATGACATCTTAAGGAACCCACTTCTCCTCGAGCAATCATTCAGCGTCCTACAGTTTTATTAATAGCCACAATTTTACTTTTTTGCTGGGTGAAGCTTGAGCCCACTCAGCTAACAACCTCCGCTGCTCAGTTGTCACACAGTGTCAGTTCACCCTGAGCCTTCATTGAGCCTCTGTTTGTGTTCTGGCTAGACATCGTCTATAATGAGCGCTGATTAGTTAACTTGTTTAAATGCCTCTGCTATTTTCAGTCCCCGCTGCTCAGCCATCCGTCCATGCGGGCCGGGCCCCGCCGCCTCCATCCACATGGGTGACATTCTTCAGAGGTGTCTGAGCCAGAGTTAGAGTTAGAGGCTACTATACTGCGCCAAATGAAGCAGTCACGGAGTTCAAGATCAGCATGTAACATAAATTATACATCGCAAATGATGACACAGCAGTCACAGTTTCTTCTCAATTACAAATGCTTTGGTCTTTGATGTGTTTTATCGTCTGAAATGAGCAATTCATCCAATTAAATGCTGATTTTGAATCGTCTTCTGTGTGTCTCTCCTCGTCCTTTCCATGCTCTTCCTACTCTGCAGACTACAGACGTGAGGAAGGTGATGCTGCGGTTTCTACAGCCAGTCGCTCTCTGCAGCCTATAACCCTCCTGAGCCACCTACACCAGCTGGACCTCACCCTCCGTCTGTTTTTCTTTCCACTGGGGAGGTGAGTAAATGTTAGAAGGGCAGGGAGGAGGAGGAGGAGGAGGAGGAGGAGGAGGAGGGCCTGTCTTGGCCTCTTCAGTCTGGGTCTGTTATGCTGAGTGGTGTTTATTTGTCAATGTTCACCCCGTCTTCCCCCCCCACTCCACCCAGCGGAACCAAAAATGTTAGCGACAGAGTACGGCAGGCGGCTGGAGATTCAGTCTCAGGTCCTTGAGATGAAAATCTATTTTTGAAACCAGTCGACTGCTGTTCACCCAGAACTTGAGAAACGGGTCATGTGCGGGTTATGACCCTGCAGCAGACTTTTTTTTCAAACACAGCTCCAGCCCTTTCTGTAGGCAGGGTGTGTATTGTAATACAGCATGGTCAAGTTGTTTCCATATCCACTGACTCACAGGAGCTCTGGATTCGATGACTCCAAAGTTTGCAGCATCACAAGTAGCAGAGAACCTTATCTGCTTTGTTTCTCTGAGGTCTAGCTGCAGTGTTTTTCTTGTCTTTTGAGCAGGGCAAGTTTCTGAACTCCAACTGTGTGTGTGTGTCTGTTTGTATATTTATGTGTGTGCGCGCTCTTCCTTGACTGCTTGCTCTGCTCTAAGCGCTGTAGCCTTGGTGTTTGTGTGCAGAATAAATAGGTTTTTATCTGATGGATGGAGGTACATGTTGGCTAGTGCAGCGAGGTGGAGGGGTAGAAGAGGGGGGAGGGAGGGAGGGAGGGCAGAGGGGGGCAGGCTTTAAGCGGGCCAAAGATAAAGACTCAGAAGTGATGGGCTCTCTGTGATGCCCTTTTGTGGGAGGAAATTTAATGGAAGTGGCTACATTGGTAGCAGATGGAGCAGTTTCCTGGATCTCAGTCATGGTAGAAATACTAGACCATGCCCCACACGCACACAAACACTTCAACATGCACACACGTCCACTCCCCGCCCCCTTTAAAAAATTTGTTCACCAGATTTACAGTATGATAGAAAAACGTGGGGATCGAAGTGTTTATTTGCTTGGGACCTCAGGCTCCGAGGGTGCTTATTTTTCTGCACTTTTTTTTTCTGTCTTCTCCTTGTCTCCTTGTCTCTCTCTTTTCCACCCATGTGCATATCTGTCGTACCCTCCTGCCCTCTCTGTTTTTCTTCTCTGCAGCCTGTTTTCAGGACTCTGGGGCGTCCACACTGACAACTTTGGGGACTTGTTGAAGAAAGGTTGTGGTGACGAATAAGATCCCTGCTCAGCTTTTGCAGATTAAAATGAATGTGTATGCCCCCGACCATGTGTGTGTGGATGTATAGTGTGTGTGTGTGTGTGTGTGTGTGTGTGTGTGTGTTTTTGGAGGACAGTAAAGACAGAGTAGTAATTTGTCTTCTGGTGAGAGCATGTGTGGGAGGATGTGGATGGGGGCAGGCTGTGTGTGGTTCAGCTGAGGGCTGAGAAGTTGAGTGAGATGACTAATAAATTCATTCACTTTAGCGCCTGCTGATTGCATCGTCAATCACCTTTATTGATGATGTGTTTGGCTGACAAACCCCCCCACCTCCCCCACCTGCATGAGTCCTCGGCTTGTTCCTCTTGCAACAACCTGACATGCTACACCCAACGACGATGACGGTGAACTGGGCTGGTGACGTCTGTCAACTTTTGATGAATTTAGTCACACAACAAAAAACAAAAAGTGATATCCCACCCCCATCTCAATCTGTATTAAAGGGATACTTCACCCAAAATCGATAATTCACCAGTTGTCTACTAATTTTCGGAAACACTTTTGGAGTTCCAGGGGGGGGTCCAGCTGACAACGGATTTTCATATAATGGCAGCGGATAGAGTTCACTTTTGAATCGTCCAAAACACACACTATGAAACATCCAAATACCTCCATACTGCTCGTCTGTACTGACCCCAAGGGTCCAGAAGCCGCCACATGGAAAAGTTGTTTGGGAAAAAATAATTTGATCTCTGTTTTTAGTCTTGTTGTAGCAGTAGCTCCCAGTGGCTGCGCGAGATTTGCTGCGAGATGTTCTTCCGTGTTTACATCATACATCCAATGGTTTACAACGACGAACCAACATCTCGCAGCAAATCTCACGGATGCGCACAAATATCAACAGAGCCACTGGGAGCTACTGCTACAACAAGACTAAAAACAGAGATCAAATTATTTTTTCCCGAACAACTTTTTCATGTGGCGGCTTCAGGACACTTGGGTCAGTATGGACGAGCAGTATGGAGGTATCTGGATGTTTCATAGTGTGTGTTTTGGACGATTCAAAAGTGAGCACAATCCGCCGCCATTACATGAAAATCCGTTGCCAGCCGGACCCCCCCTGGAACTCCTAAAGTGTTTTGATGACTCTGAAAGTTCTCCAAACCCTTCCTTGGCATGACGGTGAGTAGATGATTGGTGAAATATCAAGTTTGGGTGAAGTATCCCTTTATTTCCTAGGTTTCAGGTTTAGGGCCGACATGCTGCACAGTTCATACCCTGCTCTAATGCACAGAGCTGAAAATAAAGTCAGTGTTGTCGTTGGAAAAATGTTTTTTTTTTTCTATTTAATGAAATCACATGCAAATTTGCTGCGCTAAAGGCAACAACCATGGGGTTTGTGTAAGTCACGGTGGTGATAAGTACAGTACAGTACAGTTTCCCCCCCTGCTGTAAGGCCGATACCAAAGTCCATATAATATACTGTAGCTAACGTCTCTGTTTACAGTATACGGGGAACAGCCTCGCCAACAGAATCAAGCTCTGGATACTGTTCACTGATGAGGATGATTACGCTGGAGAAATTAATTGTGTTGTTTTTGATTAATACGCAATAATGTGAACGAACTCAAACAAAGAGTAAGAGGAGAAGCTGATGTGCGCTGACAGTTTGTGTGGTTGTTTTGTTGATATTAGGAATTCTTTGCCCTGATGTGGAATGTGATTTCCACCATGTTCAGCACAGAAACGCAGTTTAGCCCCCAGTTGATTTGGGGCTAATTAAGCCAGACTCCTGAATGTTTTGATGTAAGTCAGTGATTAGAGGGCTTTGAGGGGTTTTTTTAAATTTTTTTTTTTTTTTTTTTAAATGAAAGCCAAACAGTTGCGCCCCTGTTCCCTCTGTAGTCATGTGTTGAGTTATAAGGGTTTGGGCTGAGGTGCATTCTTAAATAAATGGTACAACTATTGATTATCCTGTGCTACACGGCATTACATTTCTGTCAGACTGAGTTTACTTTTTTCTTTGTGTGAATGATACAAGATCCTCTGGTGCACACGATCGGGGGGGAAAAAAATTAAACCGCATTTTTGGGGATGAAACGGCTGAAAACCACCTGCCGCGCGTGAGGAAAAAAACTTCCATGAATGGTCAAAACACGGCAGTAAAAGGCACGTCTGGTGTTGTGATATATAGTACACACTTAGGGCAATTTCTTATCACATTTTTAAGGTGGGCCTCCATTTTATTGACTCCTGCTTTCAGGCATTTGACCCACAGCCATCAGCACTTCTCTCCCTCTTCTTATCTCTCTTTCTCCCTCCTGCTCCCTCGTTCTCCCTCACTCCCTTAACCTCTTATTCACTTCTTTTATTTCCTTTTTACTACACCCCCTCTTTCTCTCATGCCTTATACTTCATCACTGTTGGGAATGCCAAACGTGTAACCCTGTTGATGACCTCTGGGGGGGGGGGTCATAAATTTAGCAATGAAGGATAGTAGGAGCGACGCAGATAGAGAAATGAAAAGATGGTAGCTGGGTGATCAATCAAATCTCTGCTCTTGTAAACACTTCAAACTGCTAATACCAGTATAAAGAGTTCATTGAGAAATCTGAAAAGGTGAAGAGTTCATTTAAATCAAAGCTCTTTTCATGTGTTTTCCTGCAAATCGCAATGTTTGCAACTTAACATTTTGCTGCGATCCTGTGTAGGATGTCACGATTACTTGTTTTCACAATTACTAATCGTGGTATTAAACTCCACAATTAATTAATCGTAAAGAAATACTGTCACTTTCCAAAAAAGATGATGTCAGAACCATATCGGCAGATGTGTGCCAAAATAAATAAATGCACAGATACTGTAACCTAACATTGAACTGGTAGGAATTTAAATGTTAGCGTGTCATTTGTAATTAAAAAAAACAAAAACCGATTAAAATAAACTTATAATTTGGTATAGATGATAATTAATGACTTGAATATTTCAAACACCTCCCCTGGGGGATTAATAATTGGTCCTATATTAATAGATACTTGAAACATTTTGCGTAAATAATTAGTAATGTAATCATATTTTGACTCTATTTGATTTTATAGTGTTGCTCATAGTGTGAAATTAATTAATGCAAAAATAATCGTGATTATTTCTCTGACAATAATCGTACCAAGAACATCTATAATCGTGACATCCCTAGCTGGAAGTATTTTAAAGGGCACCTTCAAATCTTACATCCTCTCCTTGTTGGTGTCCTCTGCACTGATCCAGTGGGATCAAACGCACCAAATAACATTGTAATTGATCTGTCTGCCCGTTGTGTATTTGCGAATGCTGGTTAATCTTTAGAGACGGTGTAAGAGTCTGAAAATGCAGACGTACGTAACACAGTGGCTGAAAACCGCTCCGCACCACAGCCCAACCTTTCCAACCCTTATACATCACACAACCCTGCGCGTTCCCTGTTTGCTCCCAGATAATGCTATCGGAGCTGATAACTGCCCCTGACCCCCTCCTTCCTCCTTCCTCCTTCCTCCTCCTCCTCTTTGCTTCGACCCCCCAGCCTGGCATCCCCTACTACATGCTGCTGGGCCACTGGTCTTTCGAACATTAGCTGGGATTTAGTGGGGCGCAGGAAAGAGAGATGCCTTCACCTCCCCTCATCTGATCCCCCCTCCCCACCCCCCGACCCCCCAACCCTCCCCATCTTCCCATGTCTGTCTGAGCTGGCCAGACTGCAGCACAGATACAGCACTGCATTAAAGCCCATCGCCACCACACCCCGACTCAATCAGTCACTGTCGGCCAGAGAGAATCCCCAGGACTCCCTTCATTTTCCCCCCTCCCCTCCCTTCCCCGCTCTCGCTTGTTTTGATAGCTGCTGATGTCATTCCACACATTTTTTCACAAATTAGGGGAGAGGGGGGGAGCTGAAATTATGGGGGGGGGGGCATGTTGTGCCAGCCTGACAGGAGCTTAATCTCTAATATCAAAGTTTGGCTGTTAGCTTGAGTATTATGGGATACAGTGGCCTCTGTCCGAACCCATCCGCCTCCCCCGGCTGGTATTTGAAGTGACAGAAAGTTGAGTTGGGACTGTTGGGCTTGTTACAAATCACCAAATGATAGAAAAGAGCTCTGGGAGGGCGAGTTAAGGCCGAGGCGGAGAGGAGGCGGGCGAGGGAGGAGGGGGGGGGGGTCTCATGGATGTCAGTTCTGCTCCGCTGCTTTATTTCGGAGGAAAAGGGTATAATGATAGGAGATGATATGATTACCAGGAGTTAGTGGTAGCTGCAGTGGTGGTGGTGGTGGTGGTGGGGGTGAAAAGCAGCAGCAGAAGGATGGGTAGCAGTCGGGCGGGGGGGGGGAGCGGGGGCATCTGGAAGCTTGGCGTTCATCACGGGGGAAAGCCCTCCCGGTTGCCTGGAAACCTGTGGGAAACATTAGTAAATATAGTCACCCTGCATTCTAGATCCTGCTGGTGATAGCAACCTATTTATCTGAATGATGAACGGACGGGGGGGAGCGCAGACTTCAGCCGAGTGTGGATGCAGGATAATGAGACGCAGGACGACAAGTAACATTTCATTTGGATCTGCTCTGATTGAAAGTCACTTTTTAATTCCAGTGCAAAACACAAAAATGTGCGACACGACGCCCCGAACACAAGACCTGATAAAGAGAAGTTGTGTGCAGCACGCATGTATGCAGACACACACGGCTCAGGAAGACCAGTGACTCCATGGTCCCCTGAAAGCCTGTAATTGCGGTCATCTTCGATATTGACTTTGTCATTTTTACAGCTCCTCTAGATGGTTCTCATGAGCACCCTGCCAACAGAGCCTCATTGGAGGCAACGCAGTTAATGGTTTCAGACATTTACTCTCTGTGCCCTGCTACAATGTCAATGCCAGAACTGTCTGTGTGTGTTGTGAGTCTGTCCGTTGAGTGTGCGTGTGTATATTGGAAATGGCTGCCTCAGTTATTATCAGGCTAATCCTGAAATTGGAGACAGTATTAGAGCTGGGCATGTCATTCAAGGGCGGGATCCCGCCTGTGTATTGACTACCGTCGCTTCCAATTAGACAAAACATTTCCTCAAAGCCTTGCAGATCGAGGGGACTAACACACTCCTTTTTGGATGATCAGCGCAGACAAACAGGCAGTTATGAGCTAAATGAGATCTCTAGGTAATTCTGAGAATATAGCTTTGTCCTCCCTAACCTCCACTCTCCTCCCCGTTCTCCTCCTTTTTCCTCCTCACCTTTGGCCCCGGCTGTTGTTTTCCCATGAATCCTTGTGTAATAGGTGTGGATATTAGCCTGTGGTCGGCCCAGTGTCAGGTGACAGTGCGCTCAGCTCTGGGCTGCAACAAGACTGCAGGCCTGTCACTGTGGCCCCTCTAGACGCGGCTGATGGAGTAATTTGTTTTTGCACATTAATTCAATTCTGTCCCCAGACCAGGGTCGGACACCTGCTTTCCATTGCGGTGGAGCGCTGGGAGGAAGGCAGAGGGGATGGGGTGGGTAAAGGGCTAACTGGGCCACCTGCCGATGTTATTACAGTAGAGCGGCACCCAGAAGAACACACATACGCACACTCCCACACACTCCCGTGACAACTTTGGAAAAGTTATTCATATTCTTGTCTTCATGTTTCTAATAAATTCCACAAAACCGCCTCAGATGACCTTGTGTGTGCGCTCACGTCCACGTACTAACATGACATAATTAATCTGAGATATTCATTCAGTTCTGTGTAACGTGTGACTTCTCTGTCCAGAGCTCACACATGTTTGGTTAACCTTTCCAAGTCTTCATGCGGTGCTGTAACTACGTGAAGTGGATGGATTTTACTGTTACGGCGGCGCACAGAGCCTTCCGTGATTTCCGCTGGTGGAGGTGAGGAGAGCTCTGGCTCGGACGCTGCAACAGTCAGTCTATTGTTAGGCCTTTGCTCTGCTGCTGCTCACCCATGTGGAGTGGAGTGCGATGGGAGTCGGACGGCGTGGGCTCGGCATGGCCAGCAGCAGCAGCAGCAGCCCTACAACAGTACACTGCCCCCCAGTGCTCAACGCGTCCCTGTGCCAATAAAATATGACTGAAATCAGATCCACGCCGCTCACCTACTGTTCACTGATTCACTGACTGACTGACAATCATCGCTGCAACCTCATATTTCCTGGACACACACACACACACAAGCACAAACACATGGACATTCAAAGAAATGCACGCCTCTGCACTTGCGGTGACACATACACACACATATACACACACACGCACTGTGGAGTCACAGAGGAATTACACATTAGCATCTATTAGATATGGATCTGCGCATCACCCGTAACCTGCAGCTAGAAATCCAATAGCCAGTTAAATGATTGAAATCTGGCATGGCAGGCTGCCCGGCAGAGATGTGTGTGTGTGTGTGTGTGTACGTACGTGTGCATACTTGTGACTATGTGCTACAGTGGATCTAACTGTGTCACATATTACTACATATTAAAGGCCCCTGTTCATTAAATGTCCTCAGTCGATGAAGAACCAAAAAGTCAAAGGTGTCAAAATTAAGACATCTCTGCCTCAGATGAAGGTCAAACTTTCACACTGTGTGGATTATTCCCATTCTCCGACACTGTGTTTGTAGAGACACGGGGGATATGAGGGAAGGCAGAGGTTTTTATACCTGTTGTTTATGCAATCAGCAGATACTTCTACAGGCACGTAAACTGTGGTAAGCCGAGAGATTTCTTCCGATTACAAAAATATTCCACCATACAGTGCTATTCAGTTCAGACTTTACATTATGGGGCCCAGGCTCTATAATCAGTAGCATCAGTGAATTGTGCAGTTTCACAGTCAAGGACATAGAGATTTAAAATGCATTCAGCCTGTCTGCCTCCCCGTTCACTTTGAAGCTCCTATAGTATATACCTTTCTCTCCTCAAATAAGGTAAATAGGAAACCAAACGCTGATGTAATGTGTTGCCTACTCTGCAATCAGCCCACTTACTACTGGGACAAACCCAATCAAAGCCTGCCTGCCTGCCTCCCAGATGTAGCCTCTGTCCTAAGCCCCCCGCTTGTTTAAGAAAGCCCTGTCCTGGAAGTAGGTTTTGCAAACCAAGGCTTCCCCTGGAAATGACCAATTAGGGGGTAATATGGACCTGGTTTCCTCCGTGCCAGTTTGAATTGGTGTGCTGGCGCTATAATGTGATACGATCTGAGAGATACATGGATGGAAGTGGTTTGGAGTAGCATGAAATGCCCCCCTCACTCCCCACCCCCAAAACCCCCTTTCTTTCCCCTTCTCCCTCTCCACCCTCCAGGAGTAAATTGGAGTACATAATTACTGCAATACCATGTGAGCCTAATTGATTACTTTTCCCCCTTGGCCATTGGCAGAGGATTGTGTGTCTGAACAAATCTTTAGTGACCACACATCCAGTTCAGGTTGTGCAGATCTGACGAGGATGTAATTTCAGTACCTCTGTTTCTTTTTCAAGAGCACTCTTCCCTCCGTCGGGCAGCTACACGGCGCAGCAGATAATATGACCTGTTGTTGTCCAAATACAGTTGAGGTCAAAATGCACAATATTGAATTTATGTCCCAATTTTTATTAAAAGGCGGCGTATACTTTTCCATACAATAAGGCCATGAAAGATTGAAAACCAAGGTTCAGAAGATTGAATTGCATTTAAAAAAAATATCAGTTTAAGATAATGATTTCTGTAACAAATCGCGATATTAAAAACATTCATACAGTCTGTGTAGGTTTTCCAATAAAACCTATGCGAGTCCAGTGGAGTTCATGGCTGACAAAAATACAAAAAGAAAAAGCATACATGTTCCACAGGTAATGTAAACTATCGGTATCTTGTCTAACTCATCTGAACACAATCCAAACATGGTTCGAACACGGTCGGAAAAACCGTGACCATCATCCACAAAGCTTATAGCCCCTAAAACGCCACGCCGCCAACAGCTACCAAATCTACCGCACAGAAAACAATGACATTACATAATTAAATATCAATGTTTGTTCGCAACAATAATAGTGCAAATATTAATTGAATAATAATTGTGACTTACATTCACATTTTTCAATGCAATTAAATCATGAAACTAATATAAAATCCAAAATATACTCAACCATGAACTGAAACTACCATGAAATACTTAATTACTCATATGGCACCGACTGTACCGTCCGGTACCACTTTCTGTATGACGTCCATATCAAGGTGTGTACTGTACTGTAGCATGTCTGCCTTTGCTCAACTCTGAGGGGAGATAAAAATGGTTTTATCTCCTGCCACCAGGCCTCAAGAATGTGTCAGGCATCTGTTCAGGCAGCTGTCTGGTCAGGACCTCGGCCACCAGGCCCCCAGCACCTGGCCCTGAGCCTAGTGCTGGGGGAATCTGGCTGGTGGCGAAGGTAATGAGGCAAATCTCCTACTTCCATCTCTCTTACACATACAGTCATGACACGGACGCTGATGCATGCGTGATTTCACACAGGCACAAGTCCGTGTGTACTGTTTACACACACACACACACACACACACGCACACGCACACACACGTGCACATCAGAGACCTGTGGAGTAGCCTTAGCTCTTTAAATGGGGGGGATGAATGCATAGGAGGTGTAGGATTTTATCATCCCCCAAGGTATTATAACAAAGATTTTAGGGGTTTTGATGGATTGCTGCAGCTTCCTGTAACCAGCGCAAGGTCTGACTCTTGTAGCCTCAAACAGTGACTGTTGTTACCATGACAATGACATCATCAGGCCTGTGCTGTCATCCCTGAAGAAGAAGAAGAAGTGAAAAGAGCTCCGCTTTGTGAATCTCATCAGCCCAGCTGTACGCCGTCCAGCCAGGATTTACCCGCTCCGTCCCAAACCAGAGAGGCTTTACCTCATACCAGTTTAGCTCCACTCAGCGGTTTTTCAGTCAGGCCTGTTCCTCTCAGCTCAGCACAGCCCCGGCCAGATTATCTCAGATCAAGTCAGCTCAGTCCAAAACAAACGTAGTCAGTTTTAACTCTTTCACCCAATCAAGAAATACCTGTCCGTAAGCCCTGGGTTTGTTTTGGTTTAGTACTTTCTAGTCCCCATAGCTTCATTAAATCCAGATTATTCATCACTTTTTTCAGGTCAGGTTTACAATCCTGACCCTGGCACAACAAATCCAACAAACTACAAACACGTCCCGCCACTTGTCTCGACTATAAATTATGTTTACAAGGGCGATCCTCACAACTCGACTGCCTTTTACTGCCCGTCACTCTCAAATAGAACCAGACTTCAAGTAACAGCGAATAGTGAGAGCTGCTGCACGGTCAGAGTCGTTTCACACCCTGATTGAGTTTCCATTTGAAGTCGGATCCAAGCCGCCTAATGTCCTTTAAATGTTTTTTCCTAAACACAGCAGCAGTAGTCCTCCTTGCCTTGGAGCGGCTTCAAACAGCTGTCGGCACAACCTTGTTGTTGCACGTAGTCAGGAGAGTGAAAAATCCCCCCCTGCCCAAACAGGACATTACGATTTGAGGCTTGTGGCTGCTGTAGGAGATAGGAGAGAAACCAAGACCCGGTGTTGATGTTATTGGTCTGCTTTCATCTTCTAATTAACACAAAGAACGATGCTCATGTCGGGCCGCGGGTGTTTGGATCAAGATAGGCTTCAAATGGAGTTACTGTGAGAGAATGAGAAAGGCAAGACTGACAAAACAAGAGTGAGAGATGTGTAATAGGTTGATGCTGAAGGGACTTGGGGAACTTGCATTAAATTATAGAAGCGAAGGGAGGGAGACAAATTGCATTGCTGCGAGAGGATCAGAGTGACTTTCTGGCAGGATTTTCGTACAAGAGAAATGAAGATGAACTCCTGATTCTCCCGGAGAAGAAATACTCACCAGAAAAACAACACTCAGTCAAAAAGTGAGAGAACAAATTGAGAGAACCGGACACAGCGTATAATATACAAGTTGGATCGAACACACCGGAGACGGGACGGAGAAGCAGTTGTTATGCCGATGTGATGGGAGTTTGGAGACAGTGGTTAAAAGTGATGACTTGGAGAAAAATGGACCTTGAAGGACTTTTTTTTTAACGAGTCAGCACAGATACACAGTGGGAACAGCCATGTTATGAACTTGTTTTGGAACATCCCGCCATAGGACAAGCCAGGAGTCAGGAGGACAGGCAGACATGGTTACATCGAGTCAAGGAAAAGTCCCTGCTGCCTTCCCATGGACCATTGGACTTGATGAAGTGATTCTAAATAGCTGCTTTATTCCTGCGAATGCCATCATCTCATTCTGGACAGATGGGTGCTTATAGCAGCTCAGACACAGTGGAGGAACAACTGGGAGGGCTGGTTCGCTCCTTGCTCATGGTTCAACAATGTGTATGGGGTTGATTACGTCAACTTTTTCTTTTTTTCTTTCCTTTTTTAAGTTGCATTTTAACTCTTCGCCACTAGATGTAAGTGTTGCACCAGCTGTTTCCCTGCTTTGCCTCCCTGTCTGCTTTCCTCTCTGCCCACTGAATTCAAGGTGGAGTGAGTAACAACTTTTCAAATTGACCGTGATTGGCTTCTCTAACTGTGTTGTTGTCAAGGCCCAGGGTGTCTGTGGGTGTTGATTAACAAAACACACACTGCAGGAAAACGGGGGAAAGAAGGCAGGGCATGATGGAGGGAGATGGGGCAAATGGTCATAAAGAACAAAAAGGAAAAGGAGTGTGCACACGAAGGGAAAAGAAAGCGAGAGGGAGGAACTGGGAAACATTTAATCCGTCCACAAATCATCATTACTTTTCCTTTGTTCTTGCCCGTTGGCCCTGCAGCTTCTGGCACAATGTGGGCGTTTCCTGACAGTGTTTCTGTGTTAAGAGTTTTTCTATTAGATGTGTGATAAATGTGAAGTAGAGCGTGTTTGTTTGCACCAGGTGTAAATGACCCATTTAGGCAATCAGTGTATCAGTGTACCCTTATAAGTGTTGGATGACTGTGAGAACATGATTACTTCACCCACCACCTCTGATTTAAGGAAACAAAAGTTAGAAAATTATTCCAAAATGCCACCCACTGCCGCGCGCGCTGCCGAGTACACTAGCCCACATAATGAAACTGTATAGTTTGGAGCACAATGACTTAATTGTCCCCTTTGTTTGGTACAAACTAATGTTAGATGAGCGACAGCGACGACAAGCAAGTGAAGCAAAACGCTCCTTTTACATTTGAGAGACTCGGGTGTGTTAAAGCTCATTAGAAAAGAGCTGGAAGTCTTATCTAATCCAGCAGAGCTCCGGTCTCAGACAGTAAGGTGCCCTCTGGATAGCAGCTTTATCATTTTGTGAGAAATGGACAGTGACAAACTGCCGGGGGTTGACACTGTGATTAGTTTTGTTCAGAATTGTTTACTTACTGTAGTTTCTAAAAGTCAATCACTAGTTTCTATCTGCACAGTAGCTATTCATCTGAGCTGACCAAGGTCAGGACAGACAGATAAGGAAACGTATCCATGGAAGGAACCATGTTTAAAAAAAACATGTGATTGTACTGTAGCTTTAGAAAAAGAAAAAATCCTGTATGCAGACTCATGAATCATGTGTAGGAGTACAATGCCAAGTGGGACAGATAAACTGTAGATTAATCATCACGGGCTGACTGATTATTTTGGATTATCTCATCATGGTATTATTTTGAATTCATCTTCTAATATGATAATATTCACTATTTAGCTTGCTGACATACAAATGTTTGTTAATTAATTAGCACTGAACACAACACACTCATTGACAACTTACGTCAATGTGAATACCAATCAGTTTTACAGGGATTTGGTCATAAACCAGTATACTGGATTAAAAAAAACATGACAAAGACCAAGAGGTGATGAGAAGTCAAGGAATAACCAAATTATTATTATTCATCCTGAGGGTGAGCTCACTGTGTGTATCAAATTCCACGTTAATCAGTCCCGTAGTTACTGAGACATTTCACTCAAAGTAAATCTGTTGCTGCCAAAAGGAAAATGTCCAAAAATCACTGAGGCCTTTAGGAGACATCATCTGAGAAACATAAATGTCAGTGTAAAAAAAAAGGAAAAAAGAAAAAAGAAAGATCTGTATATCCTTCCAGTAGATACAGAGATGTTGAGAGTGAATAAAAATATAATGAAAATACAATCAAAGAGTCATTATAATTCATCCACGGATATCTGCACCGAATTTTTCATTTTTACCAGATTTCCTGGCAAATCCATCCAATAGTTGTTGAGAGATTTGAGATTGTGAGAGACCGACGTTGGCGTCCATGATGACAGCGTCGCTAAAAATAGAGTTCATCCTTGGGGAGAGAGAGTTTCAGGGATTTTGGACCGATTACATCAAGGTGATAGACTTTCAGGCCTTCATAAGCATCACAGGGCCTGTTAAAGCCACACAGCTCTGCACCACGCTGATACACACTAAAGCTCCAGGGTCTCTGAATGGATTACCAGCTGGACTGTTTACAGCTATGGGCTTTTCTTTTTCTTTTTTTCTTCCTCTCACACACACACACACACACACATACACAGGCGGCCATAAGAACGAAGATCCTGTTTTATGGCAGAGATTTTGGCTTATGGCAGATATGGCGTTTGAGGTTGTATTGTTGTTGTACTCCCTTTGTTTTACTCTGGGTTTCCGCGTTAATGTTGCGATAAAGTGAAGTGCATTTTGAGCGTGTGGTTTGGACGGGAAGAGAGAAAGTCTATTTAAAGAGGGTGAAATTAGACTGCAAACAAATGAGAGAACAAGATGACTGTTGGTGGTCACGTTGCTGACCGTGTCACAATTCAAAAACAACATTAACTTTAGGAGATTTTAAGCTCTGTTTTTTATCCTCTAAATCTTGTAACATATACGAGCATGCCTGAGGAGTGCGTTATACTGTGTGAGTGTAATATCGACTGAGTGCCAGAGTGTGAATGAGAGCAATCTGTGGATTCACACCTCACGTGTAAGTGAGTAAAGTCTGTATGTGTTGGCTTTATGTGTGCATGTTCATTTAGTGCATCATCCTATATGGGCCCTGACTGACTATGCCCCTGTAGGTCTGAGTCACCATTTGCAGAGAGAGACTGTGCTGCCAAAGCCACAGAGGAAATGATGTTGATGTCCCTGCTTCCAGGGTGATGTGACAGCCTGACTGCTGATCTGACACCTCCCGTACAGAGGTTGATCCACGACCTGTGGCAACTCCATGACACCATTTACACCATTACACAGCAATCAGCTTTTACCTCAAAGTCATGTTAGCTCCCTCGGGCCGGCAGCACATCAGCAGCAACATGACTCATTCCTGCGACACCGTATACGCATACATACATATATGTAAATGTTATCCATCTCGCAGACTTGCAGACAGGTCAGCTTGCATATCGTAGGATTTTACCGATCCGTTAGGTCTCTGATTTGTTAGATACATTAAATTTGAAGGCCATTGAGCTGCCACAACTTAATGGAGTCCAAGTGAAAATAGTAAAAGTGATACACCATCAAACAAATGACTGATTTAATCCTGATATAAATTTACTCTGGCATCACAAAATACCCACAAAATCTGAGGTTTATTTTTAAACTTTAATAAATTTTAACTTCGATGATCTGTAATGTGTAATTTTGCTGTCACAACACCTCTCACACACTCAGTGTTGATTGACATCTGATGACACCGGCCTAAGACATGACACATGGATTTCTGGGTAGAAATAGAAGCTCCTTACAGCAAGATGTGACACTTCTTACATTACCGTACAACATCAGATATGATTATTTATCAGCTGAGGTGAGTATGTAACACCAGGATCAGTATTTATCTCTCACAGAACACCACACCTACAGTAGGCCTATACACTATATCGCACTGATAAGGAAAGGGATGAAGCATGGCCACGTTTACACTATCCATAAAAAGACATAAACATCTTTAAAATAGGGTTCACATCCATCTTAAAAACAAAGGGCTCTAATCAGATTATTTCATGCTCATGTACTTAATATTGTGAGCATTACTTTTGTGTTAAGGCACAAAAAACCTCATAACACTTTTCATTGTGCCACTACTCACATACTGTACCTGCCTATAACCATTACACTTATTCTTCTTTGACCTTATAGATACAGAATAGTGTCTGTGGCTTGGGCCTTGTCACAGAATAAAGAAAGAACCAACGCCCTCCTGTCGACTAAAACACACCTAAACAATTGCTGTCATGGTCTGGAAGATTCTTAGAAAGTGTGACATTCAAATCCATTTTTCTGTCTCGGCACCACACTGAGATGCTGGGTGGAAACCCTGCATGTCTCTTGCAAAATGCCAGCTTTCCAGTAAGAGAAATAGCTTTGTTTTAAACTTGACAACCGTCTATTTTTCAGCTTACACAATAAAGTCTGCAGGCGGTTCACAGGTCCAGCAAGTTGTTAAATTTTCTCATGCTTTGAGAACAACTAGATATTTTTTATCTATCTTGTGGACACACATGCAGATCCGCACAATGACTTCACTGGTCACTTTAATCAACAGCTTCTTCTGAGGTCGCTCAGAGGGGCTTTGAGGGGGAGTGACACTAAAAGTTTCTGACCGGTCGAAAGCAAGACTCCAGATAAATCAAGTCAAATAAAGGCAGAGTGCTGGAGAGAGTGGGGTTCAGACAGGGAGAGGAGGAGGAGGAGGCACAACAAGAGGGATCATGGTGGGAGAGGGCTGGAGAGTGAACGCATAGAGGAAATGGAACAAATACTGCAAAGAAGGTGAGGTGAACAATGGGAAATAAAATAGGACAGGGCAGCGGAGGGATTAAAGTAGAGAGGAGGTGAGTCACTACATCCCTCCTCTAACCTCACCTCCTGAAAAAAAAAAAAAAAAAAGACACGGTTGCCTCTGGTAGAGAAACCAGCTCACTGCAGACCAACTCATTTCACGCAAACAAAAGCAAACTAGACTTTAAAATCAGGTCAAACAGTAGGCAGGGTGTGGGAGGGGAGTAGGAGACTATTATATATACTGTATGTTTCCTTGAATAGATATGAACCAGCTGCAGTCATGCTGTCAGGTTTTCTGAGGTCACTTTATAATTGGAAAGATAAGGATTAGCCAAACAGCTCTTTTCACTGACCCTATAAGCTAATAGCAATCTTAATTTTCTCTGAGGAACATTCATTATGCTCTCATGTTAAGGATACACCTACTATCTGCTTGGTAGGTTTTCTTATATTTGACATGGTGTTGGAAAACGTCCACTGATTTTTATACAACTGGAGTCTTTCCACTGTTATCTTTATTATTTCAAGGATTGAATGCTACACACGGCGCCTATCTGTCCTGAATACATGTGCAGTCTGGTTTTTACCTGACAGAACTGCCAAGCTTTTATAAGCTCTGCTCTCTTAGGTTGTGATTTACATGTGTAATTCCAACCTGTGAGCATTAACTTGTTATTTCCTCCCAACCTCTCTTAGGTCGTCCGCAAACCATGTTTTGTTTATTGCACTATTATCATCTAGTGTGTGTTGTGCATAACAATATCCTCAGAGCAGCTTTTAATCAGCAACATCAGCCAAGTTAAATAAAAGAACCTCTGAATGTCCTAACCACGTCTGCATGTTTTGTGCTTGATAAAAAGCTTTATTAATGTGTGACTCATTTTCAGCATGGACAAGTGTTTGTACTAAAGCCAAAAGTGGAGCCTCTGCCACATGTGCGCTGCTGCAACTGATCCAACACTGACCTTCCCCTTCCCTCCGTCACATTACATCATTTTATTAGCCTGGCTAAATTAACAATAACTTACAGCAAAGAAAAAAACACTAGCTGATGTCTCCTGAGGCACAGTTCTTACTTAAAAAAAAAAAAAAAGTATCTACTGAGATCTGGATCAATAGAAATGTGTTTAGATGGTGCCTGTGGCCTCAGCACTTTCCTTATCACAGATAAACACATGGCACAGCCTTAAAACTTCACTGGAGAATATTTCCAACAAGATTTTCATGAAAAAAAAAAGGTATCAGAGGTGATAAGCAATTTTCCTCTGAGGCAGAGCTGTGTGTGTGATTTTATATGGTGATACTATACACCAGGACAAACACATATAACTGTGATGCCAAAATGGTCGGACTGACTCTGCTGACACGAAACAGTACATATACACAGAGTGCACTTTAATGTCATTGTGAAGAGAAAGTACCAAGTCTGACAAGAAACTGGACGAGGCCATAAAATGTTAGAATCAGTGGCATCACCAGTAAGATACTATCCTGTGGTGCACAGTCTATTATTGCTGAAGATGACAACAACATAACTCAAAACCCCGGCTGCAACCTAAGCCAAGTGCTGACCAGTCATCCTGCTCCTGCTGCATTTCATCAATGCTTTAACTTTTGTTGGGCATTTAGGGCTAAATGTTTTTTTCTTGTTTCTTGTTTTTTACTTCAGTATTAAAGAAGTAAATCAGGAGCAGAACAGTGGTGAACACTACATGGATGTTTGTGACAGTTGCTCGGTGTGGAAACTGGCAAAAATGGGTCTGGATGAAGAATACATACAGTATACAGGTGTGGTTGTTATTGGCATATTAGATTGCACCTTCTGATGCACAACGCCCTCCTGTGGTGATTTAAAGGCTTTGTGATCGCCACATCTTTTAACAGACTTTCTGTTTTTACCAACTAGAAGTTTATATGGATTGTTTCAATTTGTTCAAGTTTCTGCCAAGATGTGTTTTAAACTCTGTAAACAAAACAAAAAAAATACTCTGCTCTCATGAGATCAGTAAGAACAGTTAATTGGTTGTTTTGTCTGTTAGCTTGTAATGTGATTTGATTTGGCTGTTAAATAAGTTGTCTTATTCGTACATCGTTACATAGTTTTCAAAACTGTAATTAACTTAATGGGTTTTTATTTTGGAATTAAAATAAACTTGAACTTCTCCCCCAATAAAAAAAAACAAATTATCTAAAAAGTCTATCGCCAAAAACATTTAATTTAATTAGTAAATGGGTTGTTATTATGCATGTAGCCATAATTAAAATCTAATTTACCCACAAAAAAAGGTTTGAATAATTTGGTGCTACAGGAGACCCAATCACTTTGCCACAACATTGTAATTACAAATAGCCTAATCTATTTGTCAAGATATCATTAGTTGAGCATTAGTCAAGCAGAAAGCAGCTTGATATATTTTCAATTTATGAATTTTATATAAAAACAATGCTTGCTCTAGACTGGTCAGCATAAGGGATTATTTTGGACACAAGACCTGGTCTGTGAGGTAAAAAGGGCCCTGGAGTCAAATCAGAAACTACTCCAAACAATCTCACTGTTGAAAGTTTGCAGAAGCAGGAGGCTGATCAGAAAGCTGTGGAGGAGATGGCATGCACACTCAAACTTATTAATCATCCATTTTATGAAATAAGTGCATCAATAAATCAGTTGTTGAAATGTAAGAAGTTGTGTTTTTATTAACCTTTCGTTGAACGTTTCATGAATGATTGATGTAGACGTTGGCAGTGGTGAGCTGCCTTCACACATGAACTGCTTTTAGAGGTTTTATATCGCATTTCGTGTTGGAATCACTCCAAAAATTGACTTTTAAGTCGGATATACTGTAACACGGTCTATGAAAGTTTCACTGTATGCACATATGTTTCACAACTTGATGTGTGGTCACAGGTTTTTGTACGGTTCAATATGATATGCAAACAAGTCAGATGTTTACCAAACGGTAAAGGAACTTTTGTTTCTGCTACATATCCAGCATGAGCAATAACATCTGTTTACCTATCAGTTTTGCCAGGAGCCTCAACTCATCGTTGTGTTTACAAGAACAAGAACGATGCTCTGGATCTCCAGGGCAGCCTAAACGCTTCAGTGACTCAGTAGTGGCAAGTGACAAGACTGATCAGTATGCTAATTTCATTACAAGAAAAACAGTGAGAGATGCTTTCCAAAGGCAGAATACAAAAGAAAGTGGCCTGGGAATTTTCATCGATCTTACCAAGTCTGTTTGCTTAGACTGGGATGGCTGTGATGGATCTGACACTGGGGTTTGTCAATCAAGGAATAAATCAATTGATTGCAATCTGTAGTTTTTTGTCCCTACTTGATATTTCTTGGCCCATTGTTCCTTAACTCCTGCCAGTCTGCCCTTGACTCTTTCTTGATGCTAGGCTGATGAGTAAACAGCTGTTAATTCTAACATCAGGTATCAGTAGAGAAACTTAGATTAACAGAGTATACCCTTGTAATAAATCCTATTTTCATATGCTGAATTTAGTGTGAAGGAATTACAGAAATATTTTCTCATAAGGAGCTTGACACCTGGAACAATTTCTTATCTTTGGCTCCTGTGTCCTGAATGCTGCCTATCTCTACCCTGTTGTTTTGTAGTGAGTGGGCAGCGTGCAGCAGTGAGTGTGTGTGGGTTTTGGTGGGCAGGAGCACTGCTCAGATACTGATGCTACTGTATATGGAGGCAGACTGAAGGTTTAATAAAACAGTCTCCAGCATTGGTATTGTGGAGCATGATTGCCTCTCATCATGATCTCTGATCTGTTTATAATAATACCATGGTGGAATTTTATCTCACTAGACAAGACCTGCACCGTTTTGAAAATGTCACCGTATTGCATTTGGTACACACTGATGAAAACTCAGGGAACATTTAGTTTGACCTTATGTGTTTTTGTGACTGTACTTACTGACACTGCATAGCATTTTACAGCTGTGGATAATCCAACCTACATACTTGGAGACAAATATCTACTGTACTTATGTCTATCATTTATCTCTGTATAAAACTCATTAATTTTCTACTTTATTTATTTATTTATTCTTCTGCAGGTAGTGTGTTTATCATGAATGTAAGATGGCAGAACACTCTTAATTTCCCACTTAGCTCAATAAAGTCAAAATTATTCTTAATAATCTTATTTAGTATCAATTACCTTGTTGTCTTTGTGTGGTAGGCTGCGGTCACTAAATGCAGGCACCAGCAGACAGAGATAATCGCAGTCACACATACGAAAAACAGTGGTGAACATTCCTGTTCACATCATGTAAAACATATATAATACCACTGTGTGTCTGTGGTTCATATGGATCCAGATCCATGGTGGTTGATGTTCAAACCTCAACTGGTCAATGCCTCAACATCCTGCACTGCCCACAATCAATCAGCACCGACAGGCAACTAACCTTTGTCTTCTTGGTGGAGCTACAGGCACACCTTTGTTTATCTATTTGTTTGTCTGTTGTTAGCAGGATTACAGAAACAATACAACACAATGCTGAACGAAACTGTACTACTCAGAGACATGTCAACCATTTTCTTAAATGGTTTAACATTACATTACACTCATAGCACCACTTCCAAGACAACAATATAATACAGTATCTTGGTCCAGCACATATAATAATAGCACCACATTATACACGCACAATATATAGCCGACAGTAAAGTTGCTTACCTGTTCAATTGTCAATTGTCAGATGTCATGTCCGCCATTAGTCCGATTTCTGCTCTCAGGTCCCTCCGCCGAGGAAAAGCGACACCAATCGAATGGAAATGCGTGTTTTGTCTTCTCCACCGGTCCCTTTGTTTCTTTGATTGTATGCTGAACCACCAGGCGTGGTCTTTGTAATAAAATCCACTTTTGAATCGTGTTTTGGCAATAGAACATCTCAGGTTTTGAGCGCTTCTTCGGATTGTCGGCCATATTTCCACCTGTTGCTAGGAGACTCGCGCGCGCCCCTCCCCTCCCTTCTTGAACGTTCAGGTAAAACACGTCATTTCCTGTCTGTGCGCCAGCGCGGGAATGTCAACGGTGGACAAGAAATACAAAACAACAGGCCTAATGAAAAATACCGTGGGAGATTTGTGGAGCTGATGTTTTTAATCAGTGTTATCTCATTTAGTAATGAGATAATTTTATAAAACGATTTAGTGGACATGTAAAAGTTACACACTATATATTATAAACACAAGATTTTATTTTCAGTTAATTCACTTAAAGAGAAGTGTGTGAGATTAGGCCTATTATGTCTTATGATATTTAGATAACAGCTGGTTGTCTTAGCTTAGCACTAATAAACAGCTAGCCTGGTTCTGTGATGAAATTTTAGCTGTGGACTGGTGATGACAGTATTCAAGGACTGCTGCTTTCACATTTTATTTCTGAGGTGGATTTTGGCTGTGTGAAACTCCTACTAAATAGTAGTAGGCTAGTATACTATCTTACTATCTGGATGGTGTACTGAGGGACTAGTAGCTACATACCATCATGCCGCAAGAAATAGGCAAAAAATGCTTATGGGACCAAAAGTGTTTTTATTTTAACAGCGAAATCAGATAGTGAGTAGGCTGGGTCATGAATGACTGAGATGCCACCCCCTTTTTTATTGAGTTATCATGAATTAATTTAAACTAAAGTAAGCTTGTAACAGTGTTATGTGTTTTTGTGTGTGTTGCATGCTGCCCTTTCTACTCCCCACTCAGAAGACTGCAGATTGAGGACAAGGTCCAACTCTGTTGTGATGGCCTTCAGTCATGCCCCTCAGTCTTTTTGTGTTTATGTGTGTGTGCATGTGTGTTAGAGATAGAGCTACTTCATGGCACTGGTCTGTTGCTTAGTGCTCACAGTCTCTGTGTATTGTTATTTTTTTCTGGTTTGGAATTATGTACGGCAATTAAACAAATAGGCCTAGAAAACCAAATGACATTTAAAGTCTCATTTGTTCAAACACATAACATTTCCACCCTGTTGTTAACGGATGTATCATTTTCCTCTGTATATGAACATTTAACGGTGTAAGTGCAGAGACATCATTGGCAGCAGTGAGTCATTAATCACCCACCTGATGCTATTGAAAGTATTCTTTGAAATAAGCCTCATACATTGTGAGAGACAGTCACTGATCCTTTGATCTGTTCAAAGTTCCCCTGGTAACAGAGAGAGAAAGATGCATTTCATCAATTATACAGTATCTATAATTTATAAGAATGTTTTTTCTCTTCTTCTGGATAACAATCAGCAGCCTAATTAAACATCAAAGCCAAATGATAATGAATTCATCTTCAGCACGTTAGCCAGTTCTGTTCCAGTGGAAATGTGCAGGTACTTTCAGACAGGAGTGGCTGTTGACTGGTTTATACAATTTTACTCCTGTGTGTGTGTGTGTGTGTGTGTGTGTGTGTGTGTGTGTGTGTGTGTGTGTGTGTGTGTGTGTGTATGTGTCAGTATATTTATTTATCCAGCATGTGAGATTTTGTTCTTGTATTTCCAAATTGCACATAATTATCAGCACAAGAATAATAAGACGAGGGAAATCCATTTTAATCAGCCTTGTGTTTTGGACCATTTTAGGGCTTGGCCTCAGGTTTAGGTTTAAGATTAGATAATAATATGTCAGTTTATTGAAGTTTTCTCAACTAGCCCCAGTGGCATTAAAGTCATGTCAGTAGTTAATATTTTATTGGTACAAGTTTTGAGCCATAAATCTCTGAGATGTTCATCTCACCAAATAAACACATAGGAGGTTTAAAAATGTTTTGGTCACATCCTTGGATCAATGCTGCAGGACGCTAAAAATGTTCCTAGTGAAAATGTTTTCTGCAATGTCTGATCTCGTTAAGTGCAGTGTAGTCAGGTTTAGGGACACAGGGGCATAGGTCTAGGTAGTAGCCTATTGGATGAGGAAATAAAAAACAGGGACTGCTGGAATGAAGCTTTATTTGTCTTCCAAAGACCTCTTGCTACAACTTATAGCATCTAGAGTTTTGATTCGATATACTTTCATTTATATAACACAGTATTCATATTCACAACAGAGACTACTGGTGTATAACGCTACTGTTTCAACCACACATTGATAAACCATATATTTATACAATACATCATCAGCCTTATGCTGGTCATAACACTGAATCTCACCACTGACTGATCACGTCATCATTCAACCTCACCTGCGACACAACCTCTCCACCTTTCTCTTCCCTGTTGAAGGGAGGCAGTCGGGCCAAAGAACCAATTACACCCCCCCTCCTGCACCTCGCTGTGGTCTGTCTGGGCATCTTCACCTCTCTGCTCTTCATCCTGGCTGAAGAAGTGTTTGGATTTTTCATTTGAACTGTCAGTGAACATATTAAATGCGCTGTATAGACGAAACCTTTCGAAAAATCAAACAAACAAACAAACAAAAAAACGTTTCCATTGTCCTAACCTTTAAAATATGATCCAACAATGACACACTGATGATGCAAATTCATGTTTCTGCTTTTACTGTAATATAAATGAAACTGAATGAATATGTCTGTCAAATATATCCACAGAGCGAGTTATTAAAAATTGCTCCACAGTACAACCTAACTTTTCATCGTCCAAAGTCCACAAACCTGAACAAACACAGAGGTCGTTTTTTTTTTGTTCAGCCGTCTAATATGACCCAATGGAGAGTCTCCCAAAAATAGTGCCTCTAACCAGACCTGAGTTGTCATGGTTACAGTAATAAATGGTTATGGCTTGTGGTTTGGTTTTGGCACAAAGATTACCGTACATAGGTGTGGGAAAAGAAGTAAGTAGCTACTTCCTTGATATTATATCAGTGTTAGCTTTGTCAAATGGGCATGGATAAACGTTGGCAAAGATGATTGGTGAGAAAACCTATTTCAATATGATGATAAATCCCAGTGTAACTTTCTCATTTATTTGCTTCCACTTAACACTTCAAAAGAAAAGACTTGTGATTTCCCAAAGCATGTAATGTGTGAAATGTGTAGGTCTATAATGATACGTGCAAACCTCATCATGGTGGGAGCTGAGTCCATGACAGTTAAAGTGGACATATTATCGAAATATCACTTTTTGAAGGCTCTTTAAAATATATTTGGGTGTTGCCCCCAAAATTTGAGAATTGACAAAAAAATCTGTAATGTGCAGGCTCCTTAGTTGAAATCCACATGGTTTTACGAGATGTTCCCTCAGTTGTCTTCCAGTGATGTAACTAGGATTAAAATTTGCATAACCCTATACCTCTGAGAGGTTCAAGGAAAGAGGGTCATAATATGTCTCCTTTAAAGAATCCCAGATCCCAGGATTAATACAATACAATGCATTCCCTACAATGCAACAGTTACAGAGACCCAGGGGCAGAGAAATTCAGAGGAGGCGAAGTAGAGTTTAGAAAGTTAACGTCTTTATTAACTGTCCAGAAGGTCATTCACAGGTAGGCAGTCCAAACAAAGCAGGCAGGGAGCTGGCAAGAGTCCATTAACCAGCGAAAGTCAAACAAACACAGTAAACACACAAGGGAACAAAGACAATCTGGTAAGGAGGACTCACAGGGATCACTACACATGGACCCCTGTCGGACATCGAGGTGACCCCTCCCTCATTATGGATGATGTTCTTGAGCAAAGCTATTCCCAAAGCCACCTGTGTGGATGTGGTTTTGGTCCAGTGCACACTGATTAATGTATATTTATATTTGTGCATAAGTTTACACTCCTGTGTTTCCACTTGACAGAGCACACTTCTAAACAGGTTTGCACTTAATAATGTCTCCATTGATGCTCTTCACATCCAAATCTCACAAATACCATTAAACCTCTGTGTGTCCTTCCTGAAATGTATGAGGTCGGAAGTGAAGCATACAATTGTTGAGATATTCTCCAACAATTTTTGTTTTGTTTTATCTTAATTGAATTAAGAAATCCTGCTCAGCTGAAGTGTCTCTAGGCCACTCACGATGACTCTCTTGCTAGCTACTCCAAAAATGTTACGATCAGTCGTGAACTCTTCATTAACAGACCTGGATGCAAGTGAAATACATATCATACCACTGCGGTCTCTTGAGGTGTATATGTTTGCACCATTCATTCTTTCCACCTGAGCACTGAAATATTGTTCATATAAAGCTCAACAGGAATATGCTGATTGGAAAGGTTGTTGGCAATGAATCCAAAGTAGGTGCAAATTCACAGAAGTCCTTTTTTTATTCATGTTTTTGAAATTGCATGACAACTTCCCTTATTTCCATGAAGGCCATCATTTTTCACCATGTTCAAACACAAATAAAGGCTTTAGACACACAGTTTTGTATGGGCATAGAATATAACGAGAAGTAGCTGCAGGTACAGTACGTGAGTGATGGCATCAATATAGTGCAACTATGGTTAAATGAAGGATGTAAAGCACAGTATTATTACAGTATTTCTTTACAGACCCACATCATCAATAGTTCACAGCTGAAGAAAACTCCTCAGAGAACGGAAACCTCAGGAGAAAGAGTCCAAACAAACACTCCTCCCTCAGAGGGCGAGCTAATAATAATAAAAAAAAAGCTTGTGTGGCTTCGTTCTGTTCAGTCCTGCCCCCGCTCTCCTTCCTGCCCCTCCTGCGTTTTGGCTTTGTGGACAAAAGGTTCCTACTGAGGGCCAGGGCTCTTGGCCCCCTGTTCAAAGTTAAGAGGTGAAAGTTTCACACTATAGTTTTGATTTTGATTTCTGTGACCTGACTTAAAGAGGAACTATGCAAGGTGTGCACCTTAATTAAACAGCCTCAGAGTAATTGTGATGGTTAAATAACTTGTAACAGGGAGAATAGAGGCTCTCTGCCTTCTACCTAGCGTCTCTTACCTGAAAACCAAACTTCGACAGATCGATTCGACAGATGTCCCAGATCTCGTCTTGTGGAAAACATAGACTGCTGTACAGTACAAAACACGCCTGGTAAACTGTAATCTCTTGTTACCCAACTGGGTAGACATCGCTCCACTGATTGCCTTCTTGTCAGCTTCGTTGAAAACAAATGCACATGGCCAGGGGGGAGGGAGGAGGGTTAACTGAGTTTTTACTACAATGAAAATATGCACTAAGGGGATCTCCATTAAGAACTGTTAAACCTGCATGGATTTTGTTCCTGTTCAAGTGACAATAAACAATCTAAAATATTGATGATTATCTGCAGTCTCACTTGGGAATTTAACACCAGTGTTGTCATCAGTCAGTTACTGTCAGTTCTCATATCTCTGGATTCATCATCTTCACCATATTGATCATTTGTCAGAGGATGTGTCAACAGATCAACAATCATAATCATCACTTGTGAGGTAATGAAAAAGACTGAGAGTATAGGCTATATTTATCCTAACTGAAAATCTGTTCCTGATGATCACTAATCCATGATGTTTGCTTGAATATCAAATAATATCTACATAAAAAGCCTGTTATCTAATTAGACTGTGTCCTGTTCTTTCATCAGACATGCATCTGGTTTATTGTGTGTCTCTGCTTTGAAAATAGCCCGTGTCCTACTCCTCATTCTCCAACTGAGGAACAAATACAACAATCTAATACTTCTATGTGTCTGGGGCCCAGTTTACAGTCTGCACCATGACCCAATCTCTCCCCCAGGTCTCTGGAGCTCTCAGCAATTATTAAGGTGTCTCTACCTTTTCATTAAGCTAGTCTCTGTCCTGTTACATATGGTGCCACTGTGACACTACTGCCTGTTTCCTCACTTTCATGTTGGAGCGAAATAATTCAAACTTAACAAACGCAAACACTGGAATCAGATAATTAGAACAGATTCATAGACTAAGGGCCTGGACTAGAAACTGCTGTATTAACCTCCCCTGTGCGGTCAGTAAATTAAACACAAATTAATTTTCAAACCGACCTAGAGCTAATTAAAAATGCGGCTTACTGTCTCAGTATTTGGTGATATGGGACAAGGGATGAAAACGCTGTGCAGTCACCTGGTCACCCTACAGTGAGGTCTATTTCGGAGTCATCAGAGACATGGATCTTATCTAATCACAGGTAATCATGCATGAAGTAACAGTGTTTCTGCACATTAAAGGGTCAGTGCACATGTTACCATATATTAGCTGAGATTGTTTACTTAGTACTGTACTTAGAACCTCTGTCTGGATGGTTGTAGTTTTTTTTTTTGAGTCTCCCTGAAAAATTAACCTGATGTTTTGACTAAATGGACATTTCAGGCCCCTTTTCACACCCTAACCACAGGGGACCAGCAGTGGCAGCTCAGCTGCAGGGTTACACATGCAAGGGAACTGTTAACTGTGTTAAATTGAGAAAATGACTCCTTTAATTGAGTCCTGTAATTAGCCTCTCCTACAGGATGAAGCACCTTGTTAATCAGTGCAGTCAAAATGCACATGTACATGCCCAGTCAATTTAACGCAACCTTGTTTTGACAGCTTTACTGCCCTACTGAAGATTACAAGAGCTTCTCATACTAGTTATGAGCTGTTGGTCATTGTGACTTAATAAATAACATCTCAATATGCAAGTTGTAAACAGATAATCACACTGTAACTATATTACGACTGATGTGTTGTAAACTATTCAATAAATATTGCTCAGAAATGCAACTCAAAGTGAAGTGTTAACATTAATGTGCATAGTTAAAAGTATACACAGGAGGGCTGGTGCATATTCTCATTTGTCCTCATTACACAGGAGCAGTAACCAGTACACTGAAATGTAAAATAAATGCTTTCCTGTGTTAGAAGATATTGGTTTCTCTAGGTGTTGTTTGCTGACCGTGAAAGCAGGAAATTTTAACCTTGTACAAACAAATGTGCACTTCACATTTTCTGTGTGAACATCTATTCTCCCTTTAGAAAAATACACATCAGCCCAAATCCTGCTGCTTCCTCTTCCCTGTCGACCGCACTGGCTCCTGCTGTGTGTTGATGTGTAATACACTCCCAACTTCCCCAGATGCAGCCTGCTCCTACTACTCTGATTTATACTCACCCAGTCCATTATTAGACACATCTGAAGACCTAATGTTTTAGGGGAAATGTTATCACAGGGACTTTGAGCTGCTGATCTCCTGGGATCTGGACAGTAGCTACACTACGCTACAGCCTCGCTCTCAGAGTCTTCACTGAGAATGGTGTGAAAAATATGGAGTGAGCAGCAGTTGTGAAAACAGCCATGTTTTGTTGATGAGAGAGAGAGGGTCAATGGAGAATAGCCAGAGTGGTTTGAGCTGACAGAAAGATTACAGTATCTCAGACAACCATTCTTTATGACAGAAAAGCTTCTCTCAATTCATAATACTGTACCTCAAACCTTGAGGGAGCTGGCTGACAACAACAGCAGAAGACCGGGTTTGGTTCCACTTCCTGTCTGCCAGTACCAGAAACCAGAGTCTCAGACTAACAGACTGTTTTCTTGACACACTTTGTTGTTTAATATCACTCAATCATCGTCTGAATGTCACTCTATCTCTAGATGTTGTTGCCGACCATGCATCAACATTCATTTACTTCTTCCAGCAATATGGTGTTCATCATGAAGTATTCATCTAGTGGATATGGGTGGTAAGAAACTAACTTACACGTCCACCTCACTCCCGCTTTCCACACATGGTTTATTTAGTGTTATAGAATAAATCAGCTGTGGCCTGTGATACTACAAATTAAAGGTTTTGTCTTGAGACTTAAAACAACAACGACAGCAAAACAGTCAAAACTACAGACCCAGATTTGTCTCAGCCATGCGTAATTGATTTATTGACACAAGCACCAGGCGGCCATGTCTGAGCTACAGCCCGCCTCCAGCAAAACATAGGAGCCGACATTTTAAAATTCAACTGGTCAAGTAACTGAATTAATTTCATTCCAAAGATGAGAATAAGTCAAGTTAAGTATTGGTATCTGAAACTTTTGTTCACACATCAGTTGTCCCCATGAACCCAGGTCCAAGTCAGGTCAATGGCTGATGGAGTCCACCATCGTTAAGTGGAATAAATAGATTCACAGTCCTTTAAATAATAACAATTTGTTTATATACCACACTGTACTCTTCTTGTGTTTGTTGACTTATATTATCATGGGCGGCAAAAGAAGACGAAAAAGTTTATTGCTGTTTGTAAGTAAATGTGTCTCTATGAAAAACCTTTCAAATCATTCAATGAAGTGATGAAGGCAAAGCAGTCAAGTTAAAAACAAAGCTGCTTTTCTTCACTTCACTCCAACATCCCATATACACTCTGACATCACATACCTTTCTGAATTTTGTCTATTCATTTATTACATCACATATTTTCTGTCTTTCATGTGTCAGATAAGATTTAGACCCGTGCTGCCTGCAGTCCTCCTGTCTGTGAGAGAGAGACAAGCAGAGATGAGGGACTGTGACACTGACAAGCCTTTGGGTGAGTGAGATAAACGTCTTTGCTTGTGTTCACACTTTACTCTTTGGATAAAGCAGATCCAGGTCCAGTCAAAGCAGAAAAGAAGATTAAATGTGATGTTGTTGTTGTCGGATTAGTCAGTGTCAGGACAGTTTCTTTTTTGAAATCAAAGCTGCTTCTTGGTCACAGAAGTTTTGTGCAGGAATGTCAACCTGAGACTGGTCCTACTTTTAAAGCCACTAAGTCCTAATATATTATTTGAAAACTGTGCAACCACTGTACACATTAAAAAAAAAAAAACAAGATCTGAAACTCTTAGAGGTGACCGTGTCTCCCTGCTTCAACACTGCGAGTGTCTTCTGGTGGACATGTTGTTGACTGTCAACATCTTTCAATTTATAACCAAGCAAGTGAGCCTTCATCTTTACAACAGTGGTTTCAGGCATCATCTTAGTGACTGTTTCCTAGCTGCACTCTCCATAGTTACAGTGAGAATACTGTATGTAACTTACATTAAATATACATCGGCCTATAAAAGATGTAAAAGAGATCTTTAAAGTCTTTAAAATCTTTTTTTTTTTTTTTTTTTTTAAACATGTTTGCCCTTGTGCTTTTGATTTTGACAGTTCAAAGCGTTGACAGACCTGCTTTGATATGGTAGCTAAGCTGATTGGACAGTTGAAGGTGCAGCGCTTACAAACTGTGAATCACAGTTCAGCCTTCATCATTTTGTGACTGGTTTGGAGCATAATTTACAGACGTGTCCTCTCCTTTTCAAAATATGTCACTAAATCTTAGCCTCAGGTTTCAGGTCGGTGTTAAATCCAACATGAGGCATTTTCTGTTAGTTGATCAGCTCGGGCCCCATTATGTAAGGTGGTTGACTGGGACCACCTGACAAAGTTTGTTCCTGTGAACTTGGCAGCTGATGCGAGTAAAGGCTGAACATCACGTTATTTTTCCTTTTTTCCATTCAGTTAAACTTGGAGAAAGAAGCCGATGAATGTCAGGTTGTTTCCACAGATACAGCTAAGGTGACCAGATTCCCCCAAAACAAATGTGGGACAAAGATAATTCCTATGTAGGGCAATGTGGCAAAGCCTCCCAATCCAAAGTCAATGGCATTACAATTCCCACTGAGCTATCCAGCTGCATGCGCTGATTAGGGACTCCTCTGACTCTCCACACACTCTCACACAAATGCACACAGACACAGGTTGACAGCTCCTTCATGTCAGTGTTTAGAGAGAGAGAGATGGTCTTGTGTCTGTCAGATCAGGTCTGTCTGTGCCATGTCTGACTCCTGATGTTAACGTTGTGGGTTTTCACGTCTCCTGTTGACAGAGGTCGGATAAGATAAGATAAGATAAGATAAGATAAGATAAGATAAGATAAGATAAGATAAGATAAGATAAGATAAGAAAGACTTTATGAATCCCCCAAAGGGAAATTCATTTGTCAGCTCATCCACCATTTGCAGAAGAATTAAAAAGCCTGATGGCAGCAGGGATGAAGGGTCATCTGTTATCTGCAGCAAAGAGAGAGGAGTCTTTTACCACTGCTGGGTTTTTTTGGGGGGGTCCATCAAGGTGTTACAGTATGAAGTGGATGATCACACCCTTGCAGTACTGTACCCCACCCACCTCCCATCCAACCCTCACTAATGCAGTCTTGCATTTGGAGGATGAAAGCAATGATTAAACATGCACTCTGTGTTTCTTTTTTTTTTTTAAACTTAGATATAATCTATCAACATTTTAGACTACATCTCATTGGTAATGGTTGTCCAACATTGTCCCACATAAAAATTGTCTTTGCCCCAATTTTTAGAGGGGGTTTGGTCACCCGGCTACCTCACTGCCTCGCCATGCCTTTACTGTAATTCTCTCTCCCACTAGGCTGAGTTTGTCCTCCGTGCTAAAGCTTTTTTCCGTTTTCTTCATCTACCAGCTCCAATCTGTCTTCTAATCAGTGGAAACCGTATATATAGGGTTAGATTTTCTCTCCGAAACTTCACAGTGCATTTCGCCCCAGAATCATGATTGGACAGTCAAGCTTTGGCCGCCAAAGGAAGCAGGAACAAAATGACAGTGTGTGTCTGTTCTTTTATGTCCGCTGTGGTAGAAAGATGCTTGATTACTTCACAAGTGAGGAGTAACAGTGTGTGTGTGTGTGTGTGTGTGTGTGTATGTATGTGTGTGTGCATGCAATGTATGTTTGGAGGGACGTTTCAGACAGTGGACAAGTATGTGCTGCCAGGTAATTGGTTCCCTTTTTCAAGGATGTCCTTAATCTCCTCTCCTTTTCTTCAGCCAGCGGACCATCTCCACTCTGTCTCCGCAGTGAGTTCAGAGGAACGGCGTCGGCACCCAAGACTCTCACCCCGAGTCTCTTCATTATCTGTGGCCTGTTGTCGAGCACTCTCATTCCCTCCAGCCCACACCGAGCCTCTCACACCTCTCACAAGCTAATTACCAGCACTATCGTGTCATCCTCAAGAATGAGGCGACGAGAAGCGATGGACAAGTAGAGGATGAGAAGAGGACTACATAGAGATCGAGGGGGGGGGAGTGGAGAAAAAATGAGTGAAAAGATGGCGGAGAAGTGTGGGGTGGGTGTGAGGATGAGGAGTGGGCTGAGCCATACAGTTAATCTGAACAAAGGAAATCAGTGAAAGCAGCAACATGAAAGGGACTGTCAGCTACAAAAGACAATTTGTGAGACAGCTGACAATTGATGCTGTCATTTGTTTGCTGTGCCACCCACCATCCAATCTGCTTGGGTGTTTCAAGACAATGTGTCTTTTACTGTACCTCTCTGATTTACACTACACAGATGAGACATTGTAATCTCTCTCACACACGCACACTTCTACACACACCTCTCATAAAATCACTTTATTACAGCACTTGACATACTTTCATGCCAAGCTAATAGTCACAAAGGGTTGGATTCAGTGGCTATGAGGATAGGACAAGGATATGGAGGAGTTACTCTCTACCAATTATAGCTGCTGGGGACAACACATGAGTGACTCTCACCTCAGAGCTCCTAAATGAAAACAGATGAACAGAGGAGATACAGAATAACATCTCTTCATCCAAGTACTAAGCTATAGAGAAGTACCATTGTCAAAGAGATTTTGAATAGAAGAGAAAATGTTCATCATTTCTAAGAACTCATGAATGTAAGGTGATTAATCAATGAATAAACGTTATTCTTGCACACAGATACAAACTAGTTTTTTTTGTTCCCTTTGCCATTAGATTGTACAAAACCTGTGATTTTGCATGCATGAAGCATGATTACTCCTTTTGCAACTGTACGACTAAACTTTTTTTTTTGGCAGAGGCAGCCTTTTTGCACTTGATCACTGGAATACTTTATGCACTTCATCTTTATCCATCTATTTATCTTGGCAAAGTTCAAGTACAGGTCTAATTCCCAGCTTTATTTAAAGGGATAGTTCAACATTTTGGCAAATTGGCCCACTGCCATGATCCCTAGGAGTAGGTTTGTTACCTTTATTTGTTGGTATGAGCTATTTTTAGGACGGCGGAGCAGAGCCGTGAGCTGACGATACAAGACTGAGTTGTTTAAGAGGCAAATGCAAAGACTGCTTGCTGAAAAACTGCCCCCGACGGGAACGCGGATCAGCGATTTTGCATGAATTTACCTCTAAAACAACTCTGTCTTGTATCGTTCTGTCATTATCTCATAGCGTGGTGAATGTGCAGGTCACGACTTGTTCATGAGAGCATTTTAGAGTTGTTGGATTATGTATTTGATGACAAATAAAGGTAATGAACCTATAGGGATTATGGCAATGCCAATTTGCCAACATGTTGAACTATCCCTTTAAGTTTGGAGGGGGCTGTTGGTGGTGGATGTGAATTTTCCCTCAGGATCAGTAATCTAATCTAATCTAATCTAATCTAATCTAATCTAATCTGAATAAATGCTGGTGTCTATAGGTTCACGGATTAGAAGTGTGAAATGTGACGTACGATGTTCAAAACCAATGAGGATAAATGATACAAAAGAGCATGTGTTTACAGAAGAGCAATATTCTTGTATTTAATCTCAAACCAAACCAAACTCATTTTATTCTCTGAGTCTTGGTGGTGAGGTACATCTATGCTGTAATCTGATTTGAGGGTCATTTAGTTTTTGAGCTCATGCCTGTCACTGGTTGAGTCAGGTCCATGACACCTGCCGGACTCTCAGCTGTGGATTCCTGTAATCCGCTCTCTCTCTCTGCACTCACCTCTAAGAGCATCTTAACACTGTGATCCCTCTCCTTCTCCAGGAGACACAGAGGACATTGTCGCCACTTTTCAAATGATTCTGAGAAGTGTGAGAGCATGACGTGGGTGACCACCGGTTCACTCTCAGGTGTTACAGCCCAGCTCTGTGGGTGGACAGACAAAGACCAGGCTGCCTGAGCTCGATCACACAGCAGTGAAATCGTATTACAGGGACTCTTCTGGAGAAATCTTCTTCTTCCGTACCAAGCTCAGCTCCCTGAGGTGTCCCTCAGCTGTAGTTGGCACAACACTTCAAATGCTGACAGTCTGCACCACCCAGAGGAAATTAATTGGAACTTAAGCATTTCACAAGCTGATGAAATTTCAGGAAATTGTGGGATTTTTTGATTAAATATTAAATCATTACAGATTGCATTGTTGATTTGTGAGACTTCATAATACAGCTGGGGTATAAATAAGTAGAGTTGGGAATCATTATGTAGTAGTTTGACTTGGGGATGCTTGCAATGCTTTTAATTCTCCTTCAGTTCCTCAGAGACAATTTGGACAAGACCAACCAACTTTTACAAATTCAACTCACATCTATCTATCTGCTAATTACTCACACCCATTTAACAATGATTACATATGACACATCAAATTTACTTGAGTGGAAGAACTCAGAATTTGAAACTGATCCCAAACCCTGAGTTCAGTTGCCAAGTTTTGCGTAAGCATATTATTCTACAAACTACAATGTTTTTCAGTCATTTCATACATGATAATGTTCATTATCAATAAGCACAGTTTATCTTTTTTTTAATAATAATACCAATAATCAGAAACACATGTGACAAAGAGCAACTGATGGATGACTGAGGCACTTGTAAAAATACACAGAGGCAGCAAAAGCAAATTTATGCAGCTGCATGACTGTAGCTCTCTGTACCAATGCTGAACATTCATTATCTTCCCTGCTCCGTCACTGGATTAAGAAGACGTCCCTCTCTGCAGAACCACATCCAGTCTGAGCAGCTACCGGTGCGATAACAGTTTCTATGTGGTTGAAGAGGCGTTGTCCATGCAGCACACATACACACGCACAGTTTCCAGCTCAAAAATCAAAAATAAGGCCTATATGTGTGTGTGAGCAGTGTGGAGCAGGAGGCACGGCTCACTACTCAATAGGTGACACGCTGAGAGACCAGAGAATATTTTTTGACAGATTGGAAAACGTAACATCTGACCACTTCACCTAAGGTTTCAGTTGATTTGTGATGGCTCCCTATTGAGCCGAAAGGCAGAGAAAACCAACAGTGTGTACATTAACTATTCTGCATCTACCACAGCAGGCTGCTAGTGTTTGGGTTGTGAAGTGTGCTTCTGTTAAAGACATTAATTCCCCTTAAAAAACAAAACAAAAAAGACTACTCCATATCTCAGGATGCCGTCACAACGACTTCTAAGCAGGTGAAATTATAAATCACACAGCACACTAACTAACTCTGTAATTAAGAGTTGATAGGTAGCACATCAGTCAAGTTAGTGAGTGTTTTATGATGCAAATATACAATAACTTGTCATATTCACACTCGTATTATCAGCCTAATGAGCTGTCTTGTCCACAGCGTCCTCCTGTATTCTTTGATTCTCCTAACATCCCTTCATGTGGCGTAAATCCAAAGCCATATTCGCCATCCTTCATTTGAGTGTTGAATCATCCTAAATTGGAAGTCAACCAACCGAGAGTTCACCGAGGGAGATGGATGCTCGAGAAAAAATGCGATTTAAATCATTTTGGATATGGTCTACATGCGTTTTCAAAGATGGAAATTGTCTCTTTTTCTCCCTGTCTCATACATCTCTCCCAATTACATTATATGATATATTTTACGATGAGAGGCATACAAGCCAATAGAAACTGACAGACATGATTTTTATTTCTTTTATATAAGAAAAGAGGAGATAAAACAAAAAATAAATAAATAAAAAAAATCATCCCAGCCAGCAGTGGAGTGGGAAGCGGTTTCCTAGGGAACGTGTCAGATTGTAATGACTTTTCTTCCTGCGTGTTGTGGGAGGGTTGAATGTGTGTGATATATGCAGCCACGCTGATGGACTTACTGTGTCTTATCAATGGAAAGAGGCCTCTCTAAGTTTGTCTAAACTTTAATTCCTCATGGAGACAGTCATAGATGAATGTATACTGTCATCTCCGATAGATGATGATGATAGATGATGATGAGAGGGGAATTATTTTGGGAAGAGCTTTGATTAGCATTAACTCAAGCTGCTTAAAAGTGGAGGTTTCATAAGTTACTATGTTGCGAAACTGTGGTCTTTTTTACAGTTATTTCCATGTATTCAACTACTTTGCTATTTCTATCTACGCTGACGCCCTCGGTATCTGGGTCATTGTATAACATGAACTCCACGTTCAAGGTTGAGGCTCGTTTTAACTGTAAAAAAAAAAAATCAGGGGCCGGAGTCTTTGAGCTGAGATCTGTCAGCTGTCATCGTGAAAAAAAAGGTTTTTCATCTTTACGCATAGTAGACAGTTCACCTTCATGCAATATTTTATTTATTTATGTTGTATATTCTTTTCAGGCCAGCTGAGCATAGTCTCTATAGTAAAGAGCTCAGCATGAAAATATTTATAATAGCTACAGGATGCAGGCACACACACACACAGCCACACTAAAACAAAAATATCTCAGCTGTTGTGAGTTTTGCGGATTGTATATTTAGCATTTTCAAGACAGGGATTTGAAACATATCCGAAGGGAAAAGCAGCAGTTTAAAGACAAATACATGAACCGAGTGAGAGAGAGAGAGTGCATTTTAGGGAATACAGCATCTCTACAGCAGAAACACACTGTTAAAAAAAAGAGAAAGTGTTAACAGCCAGGAAATCATAAACAAAACTGATGGCCTTGTTTGTTATAGTCTACTAAGATGCACATGCAAGAGCACTAATGATTTTGAGATTGTCAACCCTCACAGGTTCTTTCACTTAAGTGCTACATGTGGACGGTGCATCTCCTGTTGCTCTGGTGAGACATTATTTTTTCACAGGATACTTTTTTAACAAGTTACTGCTGGAAATCCACGGGTGTATCTTTGATAATGACTGCAGTTTTGTTCAGGCCGGCCATCTATGAGGTTGTTATTGCTGCTTCCTGGGGCATTTCAATGGAGCAAAGTCACAATTAATGTTATTGATTAGACCTGTGCTTTACCTGCTAAAGCTTTGTCTGTTACTTTGTGAAGCCTCAGCCTCCACCCGCCTGCAAAATGGAAACAGACAGGCAGTTTAAAGCCATCAATTCAACAATTCAAAACTATGTGAAAACTGATAATGTTTTGTGTACTTGCATTATCAAGACACAATAATTAGCTCTATGAAGTCCTTATTGATAGAATAGAAAAGAAAGATAGAATATAATAGAAAATACTTTATTAATCCCTAGGAGGGAAATTCAGATAGTCCATCAGCTTATATGAAAATGATATAAAAAGTAAACGTGTATAACCTAACAAAGGGCATTATGTATTTTGATGGCAGCAGGAATTAAGGATTTCCTGAATCTTTCTGTTCTGCAGTTCAGAGATAGTGATAGTGTCCCTGAAAGGAAAAAAACAAACAAAAAAGTCAAATACAAATCTTAAAAGTATTAAAAAAAAGTGAAAATTTTGACCCACAAATCCAATAAAAGCTAAAGCAGAAAACATTTTACTGTTCATGTTTTGTTCTTATTGCATCTATTTATCCTCAGGGGACATCATCCTTTTACTTTATTACAACCACAGGTGTATTTCATAATGGGCTGCTCTTTCTGCCCATTTTGAAAGCACCAATTTAAGTTTGGAGGGAAGTGTCAAATCAATTAAAACTGTAATATGGTCACTAGTGCGGTGGGTTTCCTGTCTGTGCCTGGAGACAGACACAGAGAGAGAGACAAAGACAGAGAGAGAAGGAGAGCTGGAGTCTGTCAGGAGAGCTCTGCCAGAGTCAGATAAGACATGCATGTATAATCCTGCTGCTGTTAACGCAGCAGCTGCTCTGTCTGCACGCCAGACAGAGTACACACAGCAGCCAGTCCATGAGATGACCTGCTGCACACACACACTTGCAACAGGAACGTGATCTTATGTAGACTAATTTGATTCCTGTGCAAATCTCTGCAGGTTTGGAGGATTGAGGATCATGATAAATTCTACTTTCCCTCCACCCAGTTACACTTCAGCCCCTCTCACCTGCAGAATAAACTGTTACTGACAAAAGGTCATGAAATTATTATTATTTTATTTTTTTTGCGCCATGATCCAGTGCCAAAACAATACTTTCGCTAACAGCAGCAGATGCCAGCCTGCAAGCAAACTGGCCAGATGCAGCAGATAAAAAGTATGCCAGACAGTCAACCACTCATACAACCACAACAGGTTTTTGCCAGTCAGTCCAGACCCCTCGGTGCTGCCAGCGCCGGCTCAGGAAACAGAAAGTTGTGTTAGGTCGAGCAGAGGGGGGCACAGATGGGCAGAGGCGGGGGCAAAGACAGGACAGGTTTTAATAGCATATTGATTCCACAGACCTCATCAGGCTGTACTCTCCTCCAGTAGCTTGTTTTCAGTCCAATTTGTTTGGAAATAAAGGATCGGAGAGTGACTCATCCAGGCAGACAGACAGACAGACAGACAGACAGACAGACAGACAGACAGACAGACAGACAGACAGACAGACAGACAGACAGACAGACAGACAGACAGGCTTTCACCATCTGGGTGCAGAGAGTTTCCAGCCTTTCAGTCCCCCCACCCCCCACCCCCCAGCCTCCATCAGTATCCATTCACCTCAGCCCTCATCCAGTCATCCCCTCTGTACGATATTTAAAACTGAGCAATTATGGCACATAATTTATTCTATTCAGTGCCACACTCAGACTTTTTACTCACATTTCTTGACTTAATTTTTTGTAATTCATGGGTAGTCATTTTGAGGTGAGATCATTTGCCTTATTCATGTCAGTATTATGTGACCACAATCATGATAATTTTTTAAAAAAGATCAGTAATTAGGCTCATGTCCTCTGCACCTGGAAACTGGCCCTTCATGCTCATATTCCTGTTATCTGCATGCCTCTGTGAACCCTCAGGGAAACAGGTTTCTCTACCTGGCAATATTAAATCTTCTCAATTATATGGTTGGGCTGCTGCCGACTGCTGGTCTTGGAAAGAGCCTATTGTTTTGATGAAAAATGTAATCAAGATACTGTCTCTCACTCTCTGCGGTTGCCTCTTGGCACATCCCTTTGGAGAAACTGTGAGGAGAGAGCGGTGGCTGCATGATTAATTGCCTCTCTGCCCCCACTGACAGTTCAACACAAGTGTAGGCCTATAGTACGTATGACTTGTATATGCTGCATTTGTATTCGCAACACTGCGTATTCAAAACAATACCTCGAGAAGTAAGTGTACTTTCTGTTGTACACATTGAAACCTTTGTTTTGTTTTTTCTTTCTTGTTTTAAACCATTTCAGATCTGTCTCTTTATCATTTTCATCCAAGGTCGCAACAAAGGTGGTTCTCTCCCAGCCACACAGCATGAGCTCTCTCTGATAAACCATATTCGTATTACTTTGAAACAGTAGTTGCAAGCACGTGTACTGTATTCCCACGTCAGGTGTGTTCCTCAAGGTTTGAGGCAGCGATGCAGTGAAATATGTGAATGATATGTGAAAATCTTTTAATCCTGCACTTTAATGAGATATTATCTACTGGTACTCAATAATCCTATTTTTATGCGGTTTTCCTTTTATGCTTACTACTCTACTTTTATGCTACTGTTTCCCAGAAGAAGCTTCTTTTATTTCTATCAAGCATGTTCAATAACCTTTGTGTACAGTTACTTTGCCTTGCCTTTGTGGTCCGTGAAACCGATCCAAACTGATCTTTTGTGAGGATCTGCAATATAAATAAGTATGTCGTCTACATACAATCACAGTTTGTGCTCAGTGTCTGCATTGCAATGGAAAGTACTGTGAGATAAAACCATCCATCCATATTCCTTCACTTCATCCACTCAGCCATTCCCAGGCCAGCAGGGTGACACAGTCCCTCCAGTGTGTCCTGGGTCTTCCCCGAGGCCCCGGAGTTAAAACCATTGGTGAAAAATTAGATAAGAGCTTTATCCACGCTAATGTTGGGTCAAATCCAAATCTTTAAAGAAATTGAAGTAGGCAGTTTGTCTGGGGAGTATGAGTAAAAAAAAATGTAACAGTGATTTAAAAGAAAGTGTAAAATATAAGGCCAGTGACACAGCTATCAATAAACTATCTACAATGTGTTTCTTACTGTATGTTCTTCCTTACAGCCTTCAAAAAAATCATCTGCTGTAGGAGATATTACTGTGTCTTTTCACACACTCCACATTAATAGCAAAGATAATTAGATGTTCTTAGTGTTGTGAAGAGATTCGCCTGAGGCAATGAGCCGCTTCATTTGCAATCCTCTTTTCTTTTATAGTGCAGTCTCTTCAGCTACCTGTTTTATCACAGGTCTTCATGATTTATTATTATGTCATGTTAATTGTTCTGGGTGTTTCACAGTGCTGTATACTCTGTGAAGCACTTTGTTTTCCCACCTCAAGTGTTCAACAGACAAGGTACACTTCCCTGACACACACACATACGCTGGCATATACACATGAATGAACAGACAAACAAATGCAGGTCTCTCAGATTTCCAGTGTTTTCTTTAATCTACAAAATGTGTTGCTGTATCATTTATTGTCAGTTTGTCAGACTCTAATCATTTTGCTTTTTGCCTCTAAGGACTGACTCTAAAGCTCTTCCTTTTGATCCCCCCCACCTCTTCTTCCTCACCACACACAAGGAAATGTCAACAATGGTGGTGCTGTCGATGGTGAATCATACATCACTTCTATGACTTTGTTGTTTTTTTGGAAGCCCGTTGACCTCCCTGTCATTAGGGACCTATGGTTTTCCCATCTTGACCCACATACAGGATGTATCGCATACTATGATATATTATAAGCAGTGTAGTGAATTCTGGCACAGTTTCACCTATTTCCAAGCAGTGCATTAGAGAGAGAGAGACAGTCCAGCAAGACTACTTAATTGTCAGACCAAGACCTTTTTGCTTTAGATCTTTTAATTTAGCTAAAAGAACGAATACATTAATGTCACAAAAAATCCATTAGCGATATCACAACTGTGTTAAATGACATCATTTGACTTAATTTAGGCTTATTAGTTACTAAAGATCCTATTGATAACAGCTTCAGATAAAAAAAAAGAGTGATGAGATGTATTATTGTTCATGTATCCTGCAATACAGATGAAGGAAGCATCACCAATAAGAAGGACTCTATATTTGGACCGTATATGCTCATTTAAACGTACGCTCATTACAGTTTTAGTTCAGTTAGAAATAAAACAACAACAGCTGGGACTTAATCCCACTCAAGGTGCTGGAAAAGTCTTGGAGTGTGGAGGAGATCGTTGTACAACAAGTGACTGATCCTATGACTTCCTGTGTGATTCATTTGTAAGCTGAGGTTGGCTGACCAGGCCAGACAGCTGAAACCACCGATCAATCTCCAAAAGCCTTTTTTTTTTTCTTTCTGTGGCGATCAGAGCAGCCCATTAAAGTCAGGGAGCAGACATCCATCCCGCTGCAGACAGCGTGTCGATAAACCCAGGCAGCGCAGTGACAGACGGTGCCATTTTTAGGTCGATAATGCTTTAGATCTGCATGGACTCCCTGTGATCAACTGCTCCACATTTCTCCCTTAATGAGCCTCTGTGTGTGAGTACAGGGTGGGCTGGGGTGGGTGTCTGTTATATGTCTGTGTGTGAGGGGCTGTGATGTCCGACTGTTTGTGAGCATGTGCTGTGTGAACTCATGTACAGTGTGGATCTGTCAGAGACACTAACCTTTTCTGACCTCTGATCCCTATTCCCAAGATCAAAATATTTTCATGACCTCAGCAATTAATGAGCTGTCAAGTTGCCATGTATACTGTAATACTGCATACTTCTTTTTTAATAGCCTTGTTTCAAAGGCGCTAAGGAAAAAACAACAGAGGAAAATTTAAACAAAACTTAATGAACTACATGTCATCAGTTTTAGATATCTCCAGTGACCCTGTCTCCATATCGGCTGACCCCATCTGGGGTCTGGACCTCAAAGTTAAGAAACCACACACTATACTGTAGCTTCAACTGTTGGCCCATGAAATATAAATTAGGTCTAACACTTAATAACAAGTCTTACAAGAGCAAATACTAACTACAGTACTTGGAGTATCTATATAAATTAGTCAGACAGACTGAGAAGGCAAATCAAAGACAGCTACAGACAGACACGGTGATTTCTGTGAATGACAAGCTTAAAATGAGACTCGATGATCATAACACATGGATTTTATGGATCATAACTACTGTGGCGTGAAAGCTGGAGCCCATGCAGTCAGTATTTCATCATAGCCGGATGATGGTGGCCTGGTAGCTTTAGAAAATACAAATGACTTTACACTCAAAGAAGCTACGAAAGGCACATAGCCTATCTAGTTTGGTTAAGAAAAGCTACCGAGTAAAATGAATAAAAGAGTAAAATATATTTTTTTAAAGGGAAAAAAAGAAGAAGAAGATTAAATTGGCAATGGCCTATGTGATATGAAGTTGTTATGGGGTTCTATTTTAAACTGTGAGAAAATCAATGGCATAGTTGAAATGTACTTTTTTCATCATCAAGGTACAAAGAAAAAAAATATATAGCTTCAAGATTGAAAAACAACAAACTTAAACAACTTGTGGACACATGTTCCTTCTCTGCAGCCATATCACAACTGGCAGGGGGACTAGACCCCTTAAAAATGTATCGGCTCCTCTCACTGAGCTTGATAAAACATATAGTAGGCCCAAGTTAAACCACAATTCGAGTCACTTTTTCTAAAGCCTGCATTTGCCTTCCATATAATCAGAAACGAATAGGCTACCGCTCACGTGACCCCCCCCAAAAAACGCGCGAGATGACGATGTTTAAATCACAGGAAGTGTTTTTTCTCCTGTTTCGTCAAGACAGCGGGTGACCAGAAATACAGGTGAGTGGATGTGAAGCAGTGGCACGTTTAAATGTTTACAAAAATGAAAAGTGTGCACCGTTGGTCGCGCTACAGATGAGAGAGGAAACGGGGGTTTATTAGTGATTAGTGACTGACGTGTAGCCTACAGTACATGGACGTAAGGAAAGCTGGAGCAAGTGTGTGTTTGTGTGTCTGTGCGTGACGAAACTGCTGCTCCGTCAAAGGAATCATAACAAAACACAGCCCATTAGCAAAAACTACTATGTATTATTACAAAGTATCAACTAAAACACTCCACTATTGATTGGAAAGTGCCAGGATGCAGCTCTGGTTGTGCTTTAATTATGGTCCTGAGATTCAGGAGGTTTCTCCATGACTGTGTAGCTGTGCGACAGTTGAACAATGACCTGACTTTTGCACATGCACTATACAAAGGTCAGGTGTGTGGTGGTGGTGGTGGTGGTGACTGCCTGATGGATATGTTGCCTGGGCTGCCCTCGCTCACAGTGGTCAGAGCTACAGCCAAATGAGATTCAAGGACAGTAGAGAGGCGATTGTTAAAGGGATAGTTCACCCAAAATTCAAATTGCACTCTTTGCAAATGGATACCACTTCGTAACAAAAAGACACACCAAAAAACATCCAAATACCTCCATGCTGCTATGTAATGTCTGTCTTGTATTGAAGCCCCAAAATGCGAAATTGTTCTGAAAAAAATGTAATAAGTCTATATTTCAAGCTTGTTTGTAGCGGAAGCTCCTCTTCCTGGTCTGTCCAAATCTCGCGGCAACTTATGCTTATTTCATCTGAAATTTTGTGGACTTTGTCAATAAACCATCTTAAAATAGTCCGCAAGATTTGGACGGACCAGGAAGAGGAGCTTCCGCTACAAACAAGCTTGAAATATAGACTTATTTAATTTTTTTTTCGGAACAATTTCACATTTCGGGGCTTCAATACAAGACGGACATTACATACGAGCAGCATGGAGGTATTTGGATGTTTTTTGGTGTGTCTTTTTGTTACGAAGAAAAGTGGTATCCATTTGCAACCGTTATATGGACATGCACTGCTACGCCGAGCCCCGCTGTAACTCACGGATAACTCTGAAACTTCTCCCAGCCCTTAGTCGACATGAGGGTGAGTAGATAATGAGTGCAATTTGAATTTTGGGTGAACTATCCCTTTAAATACTGGTAGATTATTATCAATATCAGTGACCTATACTGCAACATGTGCCTCAGATAAACTATTATTACACATGGCTCACTGCTCTCTAACAGTGTTGAGATTTAGTTCGAGTCCTCCAAACCACAAAGCGATGCACTCTACAGCTACAGCAGCCTTATCCTCTGTCAGGCTGGTTGGTGCAGTGCGGCTCCTGGTGGCATTGTTTGTCATTCATGCCATGCCTCTTGTGCCATTCAGTGGTTTGACACCGTGACCCCTGGCCAGCCTTGATCTGGTCTTAACTCTTACCTCCATCTAAAGAGCACGTGGAGTAGTTTGTAATTGCCCGTATTGATTACAGAGAGTGGATATTGTCTCTGTCTTTGTGTGATAGAAATCCAATTATTCCCTGTGTCCTTGAGCTGAACATTAGCATTGACAATGTGACTCAGTATGACCCCTCCTTAAATGACTTTATTGTCTAGAGAGGGACAGTACAAGCTGTTTTTATTTATTAATCTTCCTATTCATCCACAATGACTTGATAAATGCCTTTTTGAGCAGCATCTCTCTACCACGTATTTATTCAAGAGCCATAAATACACAAACAAGCCAGAGCTTTTTTCCAAATCTGTTCTGGGACTCTGGGACTAAGCAGCACTTTTTCTAAGCATCCAGGTTTTCTTTGTGTTTAATTATCACAAATCACTCAGTTAATTTCCTCTTTAATCAGTGATCGTAGACAAGTAGCTCCACAGCTAGAGCTCCAAATAAGCTGGGCTGTAATAGAGTCCCTGGCACTTTGTTAATGTTGTGTTTCTTTTTTTCTTGCAGGGTTTAAACTTTCCCTCCAGACATATATTGAACTCCTGTACAAAATACTCTGCTATGATTAATATAGTATGTTGTTTAACATGGTTTCTCTCAGAGAAAACTGCCATGGTCATGTTGACAGGTGAAAAGAGTAGAGAGCATCAAGTCGTATCAGAGAGACTCGTCCACATATTTGAACTTTAGTCAGACGCAGACTCACATGAGGAAACCAGAATCAGAGACGAGCAGATGGATCGAAGTAGAGCTGCAACAGTTAATCGATTACTCGCTCAATAATTTGTCAACTATTTTGATAATCAAATATCTGATTGATAATCTGTTTGAGTAGCTTAAGAAAAAAAGTCTAAATTCTCTGGTTTCAGCTTCTTAAATGTGAATATTTCTGGCTCCTTTGTTCCTTTATGAAAATTAACTGAATATCTCTTTGGTTTGTGAACAAAACAAGACATTTGAGGATGTCATCTTGTGGTTTGGGAAACACTGATTGACATTTTTCAGCATTTTTTTAATATTTTATTGACCAAACAACTAATTGATTAATCGTTTAAATAATCGATAGATTAATCAATAATGAAAATAATCGTTAGTTGCAGCCCTAGATCCAAGAAGTCAGCGTAGTTGGCATCTTTTATTTACTTATACTGTGTCTTCCCTTGTCCCTGCCCTGTTGACTGGACCAGTTCCTTAGTAATATGACCCATGAAAGACTGAATTTATTTTTATGGGACTGGTTTGCTGCAGGGCCCTAGTGTTAACCACCTATTTCACTCTGAATGTCTTGTGTTTATTAAACAAACATCGTATGGACATGGTGACAAGCAAAGTTAAAAACCTTATTGGAATTAGAGTGGGTCCTAAAAGTCGTAATTACTGCAGAAGCATTGAAAGACTCTTCACAGGAGCACACCTGAGGACTTACTGCACTATGAGGCAGTGAGCTAATAGGATAATTTTATAAACTAACAAATAAATCATTTACCAAGAACCTGCTTGACAGCTTTTATGGCACAGGATTTAAACAGTGCGCTTCTTTATCAGCACAATCAGGGTTTAAAACCGAGGTGGAGGACGGAGATAAAAACTGTCAGAATAATCACCTCAGATACAATTAGCCTCTTTTCTCTAAAGCCCTGAAGCAACACCTTCTTTGTCACAAGAAGCAGCAGGATTTAAGAGAAACGTGAACTTATACTAATTTAGACAAATCTCAGCACTAACAGTGCGATGGGCTGCCAGTCGTCTCCTATTTGTATTTCGTGCAATTATGCTGCAGCACAGGCATCAGTTAATTAGTCAGTGATGGTTGAAAATGCTTTGTGCAAACTTTAAAGTGTCCACACCTCCCTCTACCGCTTCATTACAGAGAAAATAAGATGTTGTTGTTGCTCATTATTACTAATAACACAGAGCTAAATTAGTTTCCAGGTGCACTTCTGACACATGACAGAGAAATCTCTGCCACCATTAAAGAGGTGATACATTATTATAATTTTTTATTATTATGAACATGACAGATTCCTCATTTTGATTGCCGCCGCAGTGTGCACAACCTCGACTTGTTGTTTTCTCTGTGATTAGAGCTCAGCAACAGTCGCTGCACAGCACTGATTCAGAGGCAGGCAAAGTATATTACTGTTTAAACTCTGACATCAAGCTTTCATGGGTAATTTCACAGCTCTGTAATGAATAATGGCATGGACACGGAGTTTAGATATGAAGTTGCAAAAGCATGGGCAGCCTAAAAGAATGAAAGCTGCTGCTCCTTCATGCATAAAAAGTGGGAGAAATGGTTTGTCATCCATAAAGATAGAGACACGGCGTGATAACGAAAGCAGCCTCAAATAGAAAGACTGTGGCGTGATGGACAGTTAGAGGCATCGTTGTCCCTGGGCTGGAGGTGTGTATATCCTGATGATAAGGGCTGTCACCTATAAGCAAAGCACTTATCAGTTTTTTAGCCAGACTAATGACATTTTCTCTCCCACTGGCGAAGACACTCAGACAGTTGGGTCACCGCTTTGGCTCGGCCTCAATTGTTGTTTCTTTTCTTTTCTTTTCTTTGTGGTGTCTGAAAACTCTCCTGAATAGATGGCCCTGGTATTTTGGTACTAGATATCCACACAGTGTCCAGAGGGTGAATCTTTTTTATTCAGAAAAGTCATCTAAATTTTAAATTGGACCAGTGTTGTGGTTTATGAGTAATACCTGCAAATCTACTGCAACTCCCATGGCTGGTCCTGGATAATGCTAATCTGCAAAATTCAAAATACTAATATGTTAGAACAAGATGGTTATTTGTTTGCTTGTCTGCTGGAAGCAATTTGCACCAAACTTTAGTGGAGGAGTGAGAAGAAACATTACTTCCAGATTTTCTTTTAATATATTAACCACTTTATTCACCGTTGAGATACCTTTTTTCATCAATATTTAATTTTATGCATGTGCTCTCCTACCGAGTGTCATTCTTATTTCCATTCATGTGTGTTCTTCCTCCACTCTTACAGCCTCTGTATGTGCACAACATGTGACTGCTCAGCTACACATCCCTCTATTCTCGACTCAGCGGACTTCACTGGACTCGGCTGCTGCTGATACCTGACCTCACTTGGTTTGCTGAATCACCTGCGTTCTCTTCAAGAGTGCTCCTAGTGAGTGATTTCCATTACTTGAATTGAGTAAGGCTTTTCATCTTTAATCCCTATCAACATGATCGCTGCTTCTTAGTCTCTCTCCGTATTGCTTTTGTTCTTTCTGTCCATCATTTTCTGTCCAGTTTGCACATGAAAAACTGTAGCCAGTGCACCAAAGACTCTGCTGCAGAGCATATTTTGGAGCTTTGGAGCTAATTCATACACCAAACTCAGAGTCAGAGAGTTACTGTAATATGGTGCTTGTTAGCCTGTGAGCCTGTTAGCTGAATTACTTATTCCTGCTGCCTGTGAAGTTGCCTGTGACAAATTTGCTGCTGCAGTTAGTTACACAACTTTAAATGTCTGTTTTTAATAATCATAATTGATTTACATTTTGTTTTAAATACTTTTATTCTCTCCAGGTTATTTTGAAATAACAGCAGTGTAATTTCTGTCACACTTGCATAATACTGAATGAAATACCACTATAAAGACAGTGCTGTGCTACATTTGCTTATTCTTACATAATTGGCATGAGACAACAAAGGTTATTGTCATAGATAACCACCACCCTACCCTTCATACAGTGAATAGACGCTAGCACTCAATGCTCTGCTACTACATACATCATCTGATGCAGGATAGTTGCTCATCAGTTTAATTCAGAGGAGTGAATGTCAGCTCACAGAGATACAGTATTATACATCATTGTGCATGATAACGTTTTGCTGATTATAATTTTATGACTTATTATTATGTGAAAACATCAGCGCATGTCTTCGCTGGGACTGCCTGAAGATGTTTTGCTTCTTCAGTGCTGCAATCAGCAGCACACACATGACCAAGAATGAATCAACTTATAATTAAATAAACAATCAACGGACATTGGATTCCATTAAATACATGATTAGCTGCAAGGTAATAACTTCTGAACCTCTTTCAACACAGTGGTGTAATTTTCTGTTTGGGCCAATAACACTGTGTTTATTGATTTATTTGATTCGCTCACTGACAAGAGTGTTCTTGAAAAATGATAAATGATTTATATTTATATGTATGACAGACAGAGACAACAGCATTTGACAAACGGGGGGGACTGTCGGTGATAGAGGGGAAGACACCTGATGTTCTCACCATCTTTGCTTCTTTCTTATCACTTCACATCTGAAGCAGCAGATGAATCCCTGCCATCCTCCATCCACCACCATCTCAGCAGTGACAGAGAGTGTCATTTACTCCACTCTGTTCTCTTTGTTGTCTTGTGCAGACGGAGGCAAATAGATTCATACCACATGATAAAAGAAAACTTTTCTTCCTGTGGCTGACTGATGCATAGTGAAAGGCGTCCACAGCACAGCGCAGTGTGTCTTTTCGAGGAAATATTAACCATCCATCACCATTTCCGCAACTGTTAGAAGCTTAATTAATGGTGACCTTATGAGTGAATGTGAGAGAGTCGTCCTCTCTTACATTGAGTGTGTGTGTGTGTGTGTGTGTGTGTGTGTGTCTGAGAACTGTCCATGAAAGAGTAATGAGCTCCTCCAAATGATGCATCAGTCCCCAGTGGCTCTGTGGACAGATACAGGAGGAAACCAATCTTTTACGCAAGGAATATCAGTGTGACATTTCACCGGGAAGCAATCGCCACCATCTGCTCCTCACAGAGGGCCGCGTAGGCGAGAGCGTCATGGGAGGAGCTGGGGTCACTTAAAGGAGCGCGGATAGGTCCTGTTGTTGTTGCTGTGGTTGTTGTGTCCTCACTCCATAAAGGGCGAGGGGGTAAAGGTGGCTGTTTGAAGTGTAGCTGCACAAACATACTGTATGTGACAGGAATCTAGATGGCTTCTTTTAGGAGGGGAGACACCTCCAATGGAAAAAAATACATATTCAGATGTGAGCATGAGCACTGCACTGGCGGAGCAGCAGCCAAGCAGTGCTGCATGGTCTCTATGGGGCACAGTGGAGTCTTGCTTAGCTTGTTTGCTCAATTGGACTTGACATGTAGCCCAGACTAATAGATTAGAAGTGTCTGGGGTGAGCGAATTCCTCTGCCTCTCTCCCTCCATTGCTCCTTTCCTCCTTCCTTACCACTGCTCCTATTTGATGTGACAGAGCTTTTTAAACTTGGATGTGAACGTGCCTTCACTGCCAAGGCCTCTGTTTTTCCAGCTAAATAATATGATTGTTACCCCGGTGATAGTCTAGTAGATAATTGTTCCACAGGTTTATCTTGATATTATTAAACAGATATTCATGAACAGCCACATTGAAGCCACCAAAAAAAGATGATGAACGTAATGAAAACACACGGCACTGTTGCACACTCTCATTAGCAGATATTTGGCCCCGAGGAGGCTATTATGATCCATAATGGGAAGAGATCCATCTGTATACTTCAGTTGTTTTCTCAGATTCACACCCCTGTTGCCTCCAGTGGGATGATGATGAACAACAGGCAGCGTCTCCCAGCTGGTCCCTCTTTTCATCTTAGGCTGCTGAATCACCTACCTTAGCTTTTCATCTTTCAGCACCATCAACAAAATCACTTTCTCTTGGTCGATGGCTTATGTTTCTGACCGTCCTCTCTTCATGCACCTGCAAGTGACCCCTTTATTGGTAATATAGTTGGAATAGTTCACCAAAAAAAGAAATTCCCGCCCGACACAAAAAGGTCCATAAAACTATACACAAAAACCATTTAATATTCCTCCTTACTGCTCGTCAGCTGCAATCCAAGTGTCCTGAAGGGATGTGGTCCAGAGTTTACTCGAAACAATGTCATTTAGGACATTTTTACAGCCTAAAAAGTCCTGTATTGCGCTATGACGTTCATGCGTGTGAATGCGAGAGCGCGCCCCAGGCAAATTCAATACAGGACTGTTTAGGCTGTAAAAATGTCCTAAATGACGTTGTTTTGAGTAAACTCTGGACTATATCCCTTCAGGACACTTGGATTGCAGCGGACGAGCAGTACGGAAGCATATTACAAGTTTTTGTGTAGTTTTATGGGCGCTATTGACTCTCATATTAAGATTAAGTTGGACTACGAACTCCCCTTCCGGGTCTCCAGATGCACTTTGAGGAATAAAAAACTACTCTGGAGTATTCATCAGCATAAGGGTCAATAATGTCAATAATGACTGAATTTCATTTTTTGGTGAACTATGTACTAAGTACTAAAAGTAAATATACTGGAATAAGTTGTTGTTAGTGGTCATGGTGAGGAAAGTGACATATTGCAGTAGGAGTACAGCTTCTTACCAAGTGATATTGAGTCTAAAGTTTCAGTTAAATTGTCTTTTTCTGACCAGAGAAACGTTTCCCTTGGCATCTTATATGCATTTTACTCAAAGCCTTCTGGGTCACCGCTGAGTTCTTGGTCATTGTTCTGATCCAGCTGGGCTCTTTTCTTGCTCGGTAACTCAGTCTGGCTGGACAGTAAACTCCAGAAAGAGCCCTGGTGGTTCCACGCTGCTGCCATTTCACAATTATCGAGGCCACGGTGCTCCTGGGAACATTCAAAGCTTTAGAAATGGTTTCATACTCTCGTCCTGATTTATACCTCGCCACCATTTTATGGCAGAGGTCTGCAGAGAGTTTCATGAATTGTTTTTTTTCTTTTTCTGACATGCAGTGCAAATTGAAGGACCCAAAGAATTTGAATAGTTTTGTAAATTATACATTAGAGTTGTTAAATTTTGAATACATATTTCTGATAAATATTCAAAAAGGTGAAAAGTAGGAAATTAGATCTGTGAGGGACTGAAGGGGTCTGAATACTTTCTGTAGTGTTGGATAGTGTAGACATTATCATCACTGTGTAGTAGCCTTCTTTTAACACATAACAAAGGCTCATTAATCCATGTTTATCGAGCAACAATTAAAAAGTCTGTAATGGGTTCTTCAGAGCATTTTATCTTCTTTTAACAAAAACGAAAAACAGCTACAAATGGCTTTTTTTCCCTGAAACTGAAAAACTTTAGATAAACACCTACCCTGCACTTCCTGCCCAGTAGTGTATAACAACAACAGCAGCAGCAGCAGTGTGTGGCTTATTAAAGAAGAGTGAATAGTGGCCTTAGGTTCAACAGGTGGCCAGGAACACATTCGCTGTTACCTTACGGCCATAATTAAGTTTATTAACAGGCTTATAATATAATGAATCACCTTGTAATTAAATTATCACTACTTGTGAAAGCTGTTATTAGATTACTCTCTAATTACTGATTCTTGGTAAAAAAAAATCTAAATCCAGATATTCAGCTCCTTCAGCCCATTATCATAACTTTTGATTGCATCTTATTGACCAAATATCTATATTGGCTCATAACAGTCAATAGGACCATATAACAATATCTTGTAGCTGCTGGTGCTGTCAATGTTTTTAAGACAAACAATACAGTATACTGCATCTATCAGAGGGATCAGCACAGGCACCTCCACCTTTACTGTAGCACACACACACACATACACACACACACACACACACACACACACACACACACACACACACACACACTGCCTCCACCAGAAACTACCCTGAGATTAACTAAAATGAAAACCACAGGGCCGAATCAGTGAGTGCATAGAGCCAGGCCGAAGCTCAGTTTGTTTCCATAATCAGTTTCATGTAGAGTCGGTGTTCCCCCCGGAGCGGCTGCAGCGTTTTGCACATTATAATTCTAACACCAGGTGCGTTTCAAAGACAATTAACCATACCAGACATGGTACAGCTCCGCAATTATAACAAATTAGGCAATTATCGCTATTCCCCATGCAGCGCTATAGGTGGATGAATGTAGCCATCCAGTATTTAGCAAGTTGATGATCCAGGGAGATCAATGGAGGAAGAAGAGAGTGGAGCTGCAGTTACAAGAAACAAAAAGAAATACCGCTCTTATGCTATTATGTTTCACATCATGTCTCACAGCCTCTGCTACTTTCAGGGAGTTTTTTTTAACCCACATGTTGTGTGTGTTATCACCTGACAACTGTGCAGAATCAGAACATGTGTCTCTCTAGCACACGAATGTAGAAATGTTTCATTCCGCTCGGCGTTGCAGCTGCAGGCAGCTCGATCGCCCTTTTCGCCTTCACTCATATTTCTCATTTTACTTCTGCAGAACACATAATATTTTTTCTTCTAACAGTGCACACACCTTGAGACATCAGGGTGTCTCAAAGTATTATTGACGTCATCGTCATCCCGCGGGGCTCAGGTGGACACACTCCTTTTGGAGCTTTACAAATCAAACTGTCCGCAGACTGCTGTCCTTGGCACATCCTAGAGGAAATTGATTCCAGAGGGAAGTAATGACACACTCATCCACATGCACACGCACGACAACGTGCATGCAAATACACGGCCACACAAACACATCACACACACACACACACATAGGCCAGGAGATTTCTCCTCTCAGTTTGAAGTTGAGAAAAGTCTGATTGTGTCTGTCCTCTTGACTCGACCCCCGACCACCAGTCTGAGCGTAATAATGGATCCAATCTGAGTCTGTCTGACTCTCTGCATCACCTGTGGGAGCAGCGGTGCAGGGAGAAATATCTGGAGTTCAATTTGCTGTAATCTGTGCATGTGTGGTGGTGGTGGTGGTGGTGGTGTGTGTGTGTGTGTGCTGCTGGCATGTAGTAGTAGTATGTTCCCCCGCAAACTGATTCTGGACTTGTGGAGATTTGATTTGACCTTGTGCAAGAGAATAACCCACAGACTTCACTTTGCTGTTCTCTGATAGAAATAGAAATGTTGTCGTCTTCTTCCCACCCTCGTGATGTAACTGTTGCCTCATTACGTTTCCACTAGGACCGCCGTCGATTTAGCTGCACTGCTACTAAAACGAGGTGAGTCATGCTCCAGGTACAGAGTAGAGTCGAGTATGCACGGTGACACGTGTGAATTAACAGCTCAGAGATGTAAAGAGGCATTGTGTTTGTGTGTGTGTGTGTGTGTGTGTGTCTCTCAGATCATTTTTCAGACCTGGATAATTTTATGCATAACATAGTAAGAGGGATTATCTTGATGTACTGTATGAGAGCAGCCTTCGGGGAAATTATACTCATTCCCAATGATCTGTGGGAAAAAATTATTCCTCAATATACTGTATTGTAGATTTTTGCTCCAACATCTAATTTCCCCCTCCCCCCACACACACAGCACTAAATGGCCTTCTGTGCAGTCGGTGCAGGTTGATTGATAAGGTCGTGAGATGTGTGATAAGGTTTTCGAGAAGCTTTAGCCTGATTACTTGGAAATGCACAGTTGGGGGTAGATGGTCTGAGGACCGAAACTTTTGCCAGACTGTCAAACCACCCTAGAATAGGGCACAAAGGTTGTTTTTTTCCAACTACAGTTAAAGTATAATCCTCAAGAAGTGAGATAAGGGTTAACAAAAACGTCCTAAATGTAACATTTAATGAAAATGCAGAGGCTTCGGATTTACATTCAGCTACAGACCGGCTCCACTGCTTTGCACTGGAATAATTAAAGTGTTTTGCCTCTGCCTCTGCTACAGTACATCCAAATAAAAAACTGCCAATGTACATCATTATACTTTTTGGCTGTTGAGAACCAAACAAAACAAACAAACAAAAAAAAAGCATTTCCAGCCTTTTAGGCCATTTGAATGTGGAATTTCAATGTAAGTCTGAGAAATGATTTTCATAAAAGTCATTGGTAAAAAAAAAAAAAAAACTAGAGTGGAGCTTAGTGACTGTTGTATCGGGTCATTCTGTGCAATCCATTAAAAATCTGTGGGAAGACTGTTGTGATTTAGATACAAAAACATCGGTCTCTGTGCATGAGTCACTTAATAATAGTAGACGTTAATGGTCTGTTGGAGTGCCTGAGGAGGTTTTCTGGTAGAGGTGGTGGTGATGGTGATGGTGGGGGCCAATGACAACTTCATACACCAGAGGTTTTCCTGCAAGGGAAACAGGTTTAAAGCAGCGGCTTCAGTAGTCTGAGTTGTGATTTAATATGATGTCTAATAAACTGAAATGTTGTGATTTAGATAGGAATAAGTCATGCTCACACTGTAGTTTCGCAAAATGAGAGAGATGTGATGTTTAGCGATGCTAGCTGGTAGGCATTTATGGTTCTGATCCTGTCACTTTTCCTTTGCTGCCTCATATTGACAACTATTGGATGCATATTTGCAGGTGCAGACTAATTGAAGATGAATTATAATATTAATGTCTTGTGTTGCTCCATTATCTGGCCAAAAATTTACTGTAAATTCATCGGAAACTTGTTTTTTCCTCCTTGAAAACAAATGACCTTAGCTGAACTTTGCCTTCTTGGCACACGTTACCATGCTCACCAAAGACGGCGAGCAGGATCAACACTAAACCTGCAGCTAAACATTAACATCTCAGCATTGTCAGTGCATGTTAATATGCTGACATTAGCAAAGCACCAGTTGTTGCCTCTCAGTCATCTTAATAAAAGACAGATGTTCTCATTAGAGCTAAGCTGTTATCTTAAAATAAGCACAGCAGAATGGTAAATAACTATAAATACATAAAAACAAGTAAATGCTGATTGTGTGAAACCAGAAACCAGAAAAAAAAATCCAACATGATGAGTTTGATTTAGAGTTTGTCACGGAGGTGTAAAGCGATCTCTGCTCAGCTCACCCTTGCTCAGCATTACACCTGCATTCTGCATTTGCATTAGATCCGTATAGGTGATAATTAGCTATGCCACGATCCGTGTAATGAGAGATTATTTTCGGAGACGCTCACACAGATCAGAGAAGACGGTGGGAAGAGGTAGAAAGTGTGTGTGTGTGTGTGTGTGAGGGGGGGGGGGAATGAGAGGAAGAAACGAGCACATTGAAAAGATCAAGTCTTCCCACACTGTTTAAAGAAAAAGGGATAGTAGCAGATGGTAATGTGCAACAACACGGAACGCCTGCTTAGTAACAAGAGTTTTATATCACCAATATAGAGCACAGACTGGAGATGACGCCTGTGCTGCCAGCTTCAATAAGTTCCCCATTAGACACGCTGTCTGGTATGTTTGTGTACAGTACGTTTGCACACACACACACACACGATACAATTCACACACACACACACACACACACACACACACACACACACACATACACACCTCTAAGTTGCTTATTCCCTGTCAGCTCTGTGTTAATAAGCTCACATTTCAGCAGGTTTCCATGTTCTTCGTCTCCTTTGTGAAATGTGAAAGGAACCAAATTAACACCAGTTGAAGCTGTCATATAAAACATCTGATCTACTGTACGTCTTTACTTTTGATTTGCTAATTAATCATTCAAATGAAATCACTAAAGCAACTCTGATTATCAAGTATAGCTCCTGAAAGCTTTGATGTTTACATGTGAGACTGATTAAAAAAGAAAGAATAGGAAAAAAAAAACAATATGGCTTTTTCTTTTCTTTCTACTGTACGAGATGACTCACACTTTTTGGTCTTGATGATTAAAAGAAATGGTTTGACTGGGATTTTAAGCTCTGCTGGTTACAGGTACAGGTATAGGAAGGAAAAGCAGCCCCCCCCCCTCTTTTTTTTTTTTTTTTTTTTTGCTGTGGCCTTTCTCTAATGATCTGAGATGCCATCTGCACTCAGCTGTGTGCCAGGCGGGCCCTGGGCCTTCCTTACATCTATCACCACAGTCAGAGGGTAATGATACAAGCGAGCCAAGGGGAGGCAAGTGGAAAGGGCCAGACATCAATGTCTTCTTCCTCTGCAGTCACAGTGACCTACACAAACACACACACATAGAGAAAGTCGTGACTTTTGGATTTGGATGACATCGGGGGCCAATCAGTTAATCTCGTTATTTACTTCTCCCTATTCAGTTCCTAAAGAACATGTCGATCTTCTCCCAGATTAATTACTTTCCCGTCTCTACGACAGACAGAGATTGACTATTGTTCTGTTGTTTATTTGGTCTGTTTTGCTGTCGCCTCCCTTGATATGTTAAAATGTCACACGTTGTCACCGTGAACTCCTTTTTAATGATTCTTCCCATGTTCGATGTTCGATGTTTGATGCTGCTGCAGCCGCTGCTGTGGTGTTTGGGTTCTGCTCCCAGGGGAAAAGGCTTAACTACACGTTTTAGGAGGGGGGAAACAAAGGGAGACTGATATAATTGGCCTCTGGGTAAATATTATTTCAAATGAGCTCCCAAAACAAAAACATAAAAAAAAGAAAAAAAAACACTTGGAAAAACAACTGGATTTCTCATTAGGATTTTCCAAGTGAGCGTGACCTTGTTGCTGATGTGCATTTAAATTACCTCTGCGCCACTCGCTTATTCTCCCCTCATCGCTGGAATGAGTCAAAAGTCAGCGCACTAACACTGTTAGGATTTTATATGTTCATTCAAGAGCTCTTTTAGTATTCAGAGAGAATTTTATGTCATAATTATTTTTACTTTTTTCAATAAAAAAGAAAATTGTCTTTAGGATCCGTGTGGGAGTCATTGTACTACGGGTGACTGCTACCACAGTCCACACTCTGTGATCTCTTATGGTCAAACTTACTCATTATGAGAAACAGTATAAATGGCTCTTCTGGCCATCTACACATATTATTAAGCTGGAGACAGTGAGTTTCATTTTCAATTATCCCCTTGACCACTGGAGCAGATTATACAGTAGTTTCACTGAAATACGCATAAATGTATGAATTATTGACAAGTTGAGGAAAGTCCTGAAGATGTTGCTGTGTGTTTTTTTTCCCAGTCACAGCCATCTTTGATGAGAAAATGCATTTCAAAAATGAAAGAGTGAAAAGGTTTGGGGTTAGGAATCACTACTGTATCAAAATATATGGATTTATTTCTGAGAGCTGGAGCCTTCTCGTATCAAATGTGGCTCCTCATTTCTTTGAACTGAAATCAATGCCACTAAGTGAGTGAGTGCTCTCTGTTGAATTCCTGCAAGTGCCACTGACGGAGCTGTTTATCATGACGGTGACCAGAAGCTCAGAGAGAGAGAGGATGTGCAACAACAACAACAGTGACTCCTCTCTGTGCTGCCGTGGAGTAACGAACCCTGTTTTATCCAGACATCTATCTAGACTTGTGGAGGTTCTCACAGGAAACGGATAATGAGACAAACTTATTGTGCGGAGGATTTAAATTAGATATAAACAAAAAGATAAATAAGACTTCAGGATTGTGTCAGGAAAAAGTTTCCTTTCCTGTAGGTGATGCTGCTTTTATGCCATGTTGTGAGTCAATTAACTTATAGTTAGGGGAAGTGTTGCCTATAATTAACAAGTGATTGTTTCTGACAACTGAAAATAAGAATATAAGAAGCTCAGAGAAAAAAACAAAACAAACTCTAACCAACATGTCATCTCTGAATGGTTGTTGCTGTGCCTGTCAAGCAGCTTTAGATAATGTGCCAGTCACTATAAGAGGCCACCTTCCTCTTCCCCCTCAGGTCTCATCAGTGTAAGATCTCAATCAGCGAGAGACCTTCACTCTGCATATTAAGAAAACAGGAAGTGTGTTGTGTATTTCTTGTTTTTAATACATTTTTTTTTCGCTTTTGTAACCACACATCTCGAGTTAATCTCGTTGCAACACCACAATTGTTTTACACATCAACACTCTTACAGCTGGAGTTACTTTCAGACAGATTTGATCACGACAGGTATATTATAGCAGGAGGGTGGACAACAACAGTGTGACACCTTCTACTGGAAAACAACTACTGCAGCATTCTCTGTGTGATGTGGTGCAAATTTTTTATAGTGTGGCCTGTTTGGTGCTGGCAACGACAATGTAACAGTTAAGATATTGATATTACACTCAGGCTATCCTGTACATTTTGCTTTTGTACTGACTGTCTCATCATCGCCACTGTGACACACATTATTGCACTGAGCTACAGAGAGAGGCAGACATCTGTGGAAGGAAGGAAAGAAGGAAGTGGGATTTGTTTTTCTTTTCTTTTCTTTTGGGGTCAGTCAGCACCCTGGACAGCTCCTCGTGCAGCCACACTGAGCAAAAACAGCGTCCTTCATGCACCCAAAGCTGAGCAAAGGAAGGATTTCAGTGTATCGATTCGTTCAGACTGTGCTCACTGGGTGAACTCCGACTCATGTTTGACAAGCTGGCCATGAGGGATTTGACTTTGTGTGCGTAATAGTTCCTCAGGTTGACCGACGGCACCTCTTTTATCCCCTCGTCGAAGTCGCAGCTTCTCATCGCGATCTCCAGCTGCTTCTGTCTCTTGTAGAAGAGGGAGAATTTATTGAAAATAAGAGTAATCGGAAGCACAACTACTAAAATCCCAGCCAGGATGCACGCAGAGGCGGTCAGCTTCCCCGCTATGGACACGGGCACCACGTCTCCGTATCCGACCGTGGTCATGCTGACGGTGGCCCACCACCAGCACGCCGGGATGGTGGACAGGTCCTCGCTGTCCTCTTTCTCCACCGTGTAGGCCATGACGGAGAAAAAAGACACGCCGACGGCCAGGTAGAGGAGCAGCAGCCCCACCTCCTTGTAGCTGTTCCTGAGCGTGGCCCCCAGGGACCGCAGCCCCGTGGAGTGACGCGCCAGCTTCAGGATGCGGAAAATCCTCATCAGCCTCAACACTTGCGCAACGCGTCCCAGGTTGGCCAGCGTCGGGCTGCTCTCCACCACCAGGTTGATGAGCAGCGTCAGGTAAAACGGAAGTATGGACACCAGGTCTATGAGGTTCAGCGGGTGCTCGAAGAAATGCAGGAGATCCGGCGCCACCACGAACCTGGCGACCAGCTCCAGAGTGAACCAGCCGATGCCGAAGTGCTCCACGGCCTCGAAGCGGGGGTCTTCTCTGGGCTGCCCCTCGCCGTCCAGCAGGCTGAACTCGCTCATGCTGTTCATGCACATGGTCGCGATGGAGCCGAGCACCACCAGGATGGAGAGGATGCTGATGATGCGGCTGGCCACGGAGTAGCCGGGGTTATCCAGCATCAGCCAGATGCGCCTCCGTGCGCTGCCGAGCGGCTGTTTGTCGAACTTGCTGGCGTCGTTGTAAAACTCCAACAGCTCGTCAAAGGACGAAGTGGTGCTCCCCTCGTCGCTCCTCTCATCCCAGTCCTCCCGGTCCTGGTCCATCTTCCTACAGTGGTAGGCGCTGCTGCAGCAGGAGTCGATGAAGAACTCGTTGATGCCCCAGTACTCGATCTCCTGGCTGAAGGAGAAGATGCACAGCTCGGCCATGACGTGCAGCCGCCCCGTGTTGTAGAAATTCAACACGTAGGGGAAGAGAGCCGGGTTTCTGTCGAAGTAAAACTCTTTCTCCGTGTCGTCGTAGTCGTCGCACAGCTCCAGGATGGACTCTTTGGACTGGCAGCGCAGGAGACGCGCCAGCCTGGTCTCCGGGAACCGGGAGAGGGTGTCGGACTGGAGGCGCCTCTTGAAGCCGCCCACGTTGATGCGGATCGCCGCGTTGTCATCCATGTGGACCCTGCCGGCCGGTTCCCCCAGGACGTGACCTGTCATGTCTGCAGAGGAGAGGGACACACATAGACGCACGGCGCCCAGAGAGAGAGAGAAAGAGAGTGACAGACCAGAATCACACTGACAGGAGGAGACAAAGAGAAGGCACACACGGAAAGAGAGAAGAAAGAAAAGAAGAAAGGGGAGATGTGTTTGAATTAAAAGGTTGTTTCCCTCTTGAATTAATAACAGGTGCTTTTAGAAAGTGAAACACAAAAGCTGATGCTCCATCCGTGCGCTGTTTAGTGTATTTATTCTCAGCCTCGGCTTCACGGAAACAAAGAAAGACACATGTGAGAACTTACTTTACAGCGCGTCCAGTTCGCTGGATCCTCCTACAAGAAGTGGACACATTTCAGCTCCAGTGATGATGATGATGACATAGTACTGTAGCTACTGGGTAGAGGGGGAGGAGGTAGGTAGGTGGGAGGGTGGGGGGACAAGTTGTGTGTGGCCTCACAATTAAAGCGGAGACCTCTGTCCCCCTGGAGTCCAGACAGACAGGTTGATGATCCTCTCAGCTTGAGCAGAGGAGGAGGAAGAAGCCTCCTAGAGTCGGCGCGATGTCAAATATTGTTGCTGTTTTCACAAAAGAAAGAAATTTAAACGACCCTTCTTCAAATATATATTATCCGTAGGTGGGCTGGTTTAAGCTGGTCCGGCAGGAGGGGAAACCTGGTCCTGGTCCTCACATCACATGATGATGATGATGATGAAAACACCTTATTCAGCTTCAGGTATAAAGCGGAGAGTGAGGATGAGGAGCCGTGAGAGCTGAAACACGCCCTGGCACTGGCTTTTGTTTGTGCGAGGGAATTCCTCTCTCACTCTCTCTCCTCACTCTTTCTATCTGTTGCTGCGCAGCAACACGTAGCTCTCTCTCTCTCTCTCTCTCTCTCTCTCTCTCTCTCTCTCTCTCTCTCCCTCTGCACCGCCCTCACTCTTGTGATCTCAGCGTCACGGTACTGAGGGGCGAGGCGCAGTTCCTCGAGGAGAAGGGAGTCACCAAGTAACGAGCGCGCGGGCAGCATCCACAGAGAGAGAGAGAGAGGAGAGCTGAGAGCCGACACTATGTCAAGTTAAAAGCAACTACGCCTGCTGTGTTATGTGTGTGTGTGGGGCGCCACAGTGATGCCATGGAAGATTAAACACAAACATTATATGAGTCGCCTCCTCCACACATGAATATTATAAGAGAAAATCCACCATGTGAGACACTATAACAGACTCTTTGCTATATGTGCTGCAGTAATTTAGTGTTTCACTCTTTGAAAGCCCAAGAACTCACAAGAGACTAACTCTGTGGAGACATCTACACTTTTATTTCCTTGTATTATGCATCCTATACTGTACATTAACAGTGATGTCACTGCAGCTGCATTTTTCATCATCAGACCCTTTCTGTCTGGTAAACAACTATAGCCACAGTATAGGCCGACTTGCCCCAAATATCCCATCTTTCAAACCTAAAACAATATCACTCTCCCCAGGATCTATAGATTATCTTATAGCTACATTAAAGGAGACGTATTATGTCCCTTTTCCACAAATTAAAATAGTTCCCAGGTGTCTTAAAGACATGTCTGTCATGCAAATTGGTCAAAATACCCCAAGGATCAAACATCCCATCACTCTTTTTTCATCTGCTCAAAATAGCCCTGTTCAGAACGGCTGGTTTTCATTTCCTGTCCCTTTAAATGCAAATGAGCCACTGCTCACCCCACCGGCGCTGCCCCTTCTACCGGTACTGGTGCTCACAGGTAGGGGTGTCATGCAAATTTGAAAACTAGTGAGATCTTTGTCAGACAACTGAGGGAACAGCTCATAAAACCACATGGATTTCAACCTCAGGAGCCTAAAAAAAATATAGATATTTTTGTCAATTCTCACATTTTGGGAGCTGGAAGGCAAGACAAACACCCAAACATTATGTTAAAAAACCTTCAAAAAATGATATTTCCCTATGCTCCCTTTAAGTTTCTACATTTTCTACTAGATTAATGGTACAACTGCACCATGAGGATGCCTCAGAGGTATTAACGTCAAACTGCTGCTGGTGTTTTAAAGGATTGTTACAATTGTGGACCGATGCTTTCGTGTAAAGGTCACAATTGATTGCTGAGCCTATATGGTCATTGATCAAACACATTTTACTCACATGCAGCTCAGATCAATAGAATTATGACATTCAACCCGTGCCGATGGCTCCTCAATTGAGATGTTGTTTATTCATCTTCATTTACAGAGTACGAGGACGACTATTGATCCCAGCAGCTTTTTCAGCTTCACCACCGTCTCCAACACCAGCAGCTCCTTTAATCATTTCTGTGGCGACGTCATTAACAGCCCCGTCTGGCAGAACGTAAAGTCATTGTTAAAGCAGGGGCCTTGAAGAGCATTGATTAAGTGCTGAAGGTTTAGTTTCACATGTTCCAGTGAGTCTGATGAAGGTGATAGATGGGTGGATGTTGGCTGCAGATTAAGGCTGCATGCCTTTCAGGAAGTCTCTGATGTTTGAAAAAGGGTGTGATGCATGCAAATGGTTGATTACAACCAATTAGTGAATTATATTTATGTGCAATGTGCAATGTTTGTGCATTTTAAAGGGGACAAATTATGGAAATATCATTTTTTGAAGGCTCTTTAACATATATTTGGGTGTTTGTCTTGCCCTCTGGCCCCTAAAATGTGAAAATTGACAAAAAAAATCAGGAATTTGCAGGTTAAAATCCATGTGCTTTTATGAGCTGTTCCCTCGGTTGTCTGACACTGATGTAATTAGTTCTCGAATTTGCATAACCCCACCCCTACCTGGGACCGGTAGAAGGGGTGGGGCAGGGCAAGTAGTGGTTCATTTGCATTTAAAGTGACAGGCGCTGAAACCAGTCGTTCTGAATAGGGCTGTTTTGACTGAATGGATGAAAAGAGCTGTAATGTTTGATCCTTGGGGTATTTTGACCAAAGCATGTCACAGATATGTCTTTAAGACACAGAGAACTATTTCAATTTGTGGGAAGGGGGCAGAGTATGTCTCCTTTAAAAATCACATGCAGTTGTGCAACAAAAGACACATGCAAATGCTTGGGACCCTCTGATGGCTCTTCATATTTGCACATTTTGCAATGACAGCTATCAAACCACCTGTGCACCCTTGCCTCGAAAACTCACTGCCTGCATGTGTAGCCGATGTTATCTGGCCCTCTTCGTTGTGTTTCGGTACAGATTGCCCCAGGTGGGGTCCGAACCCTGGTCTCCCGCATGGCGGACGACCATGCAAACTGCTGTGCCAAGAAGTCAATGACCGCTTGGCAGTCAGGCTTGCACGTCCTTTATGGGTGAGTGAGTGCACTCGGACCCTCTGTTACACATGAGGCATTCAGGAAACACCAGTAGAGTTTAGGATCGCCACTGTACGCTCATGGCCTATATTTTCAGTTTCAACACACACTTTGAAAGAAACACATGCTGAAGTTTGTAGCTCTACTGCTTCGTATTGTAGAAGGAGACAATGTAAATTGAAGTGAAGGCTTTGATTGCAGCCATTTCTCCCTCCGGCTGCACCACTGTGATCATTTCAAACTCTCGTCTCTTCTCACTGATATCATTCATGGGCCACCCTGTTTTAAAACAATGGCTTTAGTTTTAACTTTAGCAAATCATTGGAAGCAATTCGATACTTGTGTGTTGTTGTATTACAAAACTTTTTTTCTTTTTTGGAAACACAACCACAGGCTCTGGGCAACACAGGAACTCTTTACCCCGACATCGGCAGCCAGCACATTAATATTTCATCTCTGTTTTTTCCTTTTTTTTCCTTCCAACAACTGGCACTAACATGGGCATGTAAACCCATGAGGATTGCCTGTACAGATTGTCTGGTCTTTAAAATTGCATTCACACACTATATCCTGTGTCTGAATGCTCCTGAGGGTTTTTTTTTAATTCCTCCTCAGGTATTCCCAGCATGACAGCATTATACATCATCTCTTTACGCCTCTCCACAGATCTGCTACACCCTCAGATTTGTAGGATTTGGGGAAGCTTAACAAAGAGCCTTGAAAACACACACACAGACACATACATACACACACAGAGCCACTCTCCGCTGATTACAGTGTTGTGAAATTACAGACTTTTCCCTATTAATGCTCCTCACTTGTGGGATCCATCTGTGGCTGTGTGGGAATGTTGTGCTACAATTATAATCCTATTTAGTCTATCATTATCCTCATCCAGCGGGGTCTTATTGAGCTCACATGTGATTCCTGGATGTTCTTGATCTGTATCATCCTGATTATTTCCCGTCATATTTCCTCTCACAGTGTCATACTATAATCCCATGTACATGTATAGGCAACGACATGTCTTCTTCACCACGGCACAAACATGGCAGCGTTGTGCACATGTCACAGCTCTGAGGATTAGGCGCTTACTGTGTATCCTTTACCTGCTGCTGAGCTGCTCATTTATCAGATTTAGGTGAAAAATAATGAGTGTCTTGTAATTCTGAAAGCTCCATCATCAGTCCTGAATGGTATCTCTGATGGCACACACACATGGACACATACACACACACACCTCCGCAGATTTCATTAGCGTAGGTGACGGAGCTTGGTGTTCGTTACACTGGCTGCCATCAGGACTTTGTTCAGGATTACTGAGGTGGTCTGCTCTAAAAGTATTCGTGCTAACCACTAGAATATCATCTGCGGATTATTCACTCTCTGCTTTTCATTGAAGCGGGCTATACTTTTGATTCATTCTTCTCCCACATGGTTGAGTTTAATGTGCCGCTTTTGTGGAGGAGGAAATATCCCTCATAGCTACCTCTTCTTCTTCAACAAGTCCTCCTTAGATCTGCTCTCTTTCTTATTGAAAACGTGCCCTGACTTTCAATGCATTCATGTGAAAATACTCCAGGTTATGAGACAGGTGTATCTCAAAAGCTCATCATTTTTGTGCTGAATAATAAAAGATAACCAGGAACTGCAGCTGTCAAATAAATGTAGTGGAGCGAAAAGCCGAAGCATTAAGTCACACAAAAAAATAACACAGTCTCAAGTTAAGTAGTATATGCATCTCAGTTCAATCTACAGCTGCGATCGAGGATTAAGGCTTTTACAGTCCTGGGAAGCAAATAAATGAAAAGTGAAAAGTATGAACAGAGGTTTCTCATGCATTTGAATTCACCTTCATTATGACTGTGCACACTCACTTTCATTCACATCTCATATCTTTGATGGAGACTTTCCAGTGTAAAAGTCCTATTGTTGTGCTTCGGCCCCTTCAGCTGGATATTAGCTAATTATAAAATGTCTTCAGTCGTAAAATGATGTGTGACTCAGTCCTTTCCAGCTCTGGCCTTAAATCATTTGTCAATGGGATTAAATTTATTTGATGTAAAACAATGTAGATTTTTAAATTGATTATACGATGTGATATATTTCAGCAGTTTACAGTCAGTGGGTGTGTTGAGTCTGAAATACGAAGGTTTGTAGCTCTAATGGGACCAGTTTGAAATCTTAATATTCAGATCTCATCTTCTGTAATCGTACCCACATGGTTAAAGAGGAAACAATCATGAGCCCATTTATCCTATTTAGCAAGACTTTTAGTTATAGGAGTGACTATGACAAATAGGTGTAGGGGTAGATAAGGAGTGGATGGAGACGAGGACAGTGTGAGAAAGAGACAGAAAAGAAGAGAGAGACAGTAAAAAAGAGGATGTGGATATCTCTCTATCGCCTCTCTCCTTCAAAGCCTGAGGTGCAGGCTCAATTGAGAGTGTGTAGGAGTTTTTTTTGTGTGTGTGTGTGTGTGTGTGTCGACTAAATCTGCTGCTCCCCCTCTTTTGCTTGGCTGCCTTTATCGTTCTCTCTCTCTTTCTCTCTCTCTTCCTTCCTTCACTTTCTTTCCCACTCCCTCGATATCTTTATGTCTCTCTAAACATTTTCCATCCATCCTCTTTCTTTCATTCTTCACTCGTCGTCTTTTTCCTTTGCTTCAATGCTCCGACATCTTTCTGCTTTTGGATCGGGTAGGTCAAGGTTCAACATCCTTGACTGAAAGCATCAGGGTGTCATCTGCAAGCATCTCTGAGGGGACTCCGTAACCGCTGCTGGGGGAGGAGAGGAGGGGGTGAGGGGGGATGCCACGGCCTTCTGTGCATGACAAGAGCTGTCAGTCAAAGCTCTTTCTCTCTCTTTCTCTTTCTCTCAGATGTCTGCCAACTATGATGGATGAAGGGGTCTCCTGAGAGATTTACAGGAATAGCAGTGGTCATGTTATTCTGACATGTGAAATACAATATGCTTTCATTCATCTCTTCTGCTCTCCCCCTTCACACCACAGTAATCATATCAAATGGGCCTTGATTATTATGGCAGAGAAAGCAGGCTGACTCAGGACGAAGAACAGATGCAGAGGGAGCAGACCAACGACTATGAAGCTCTTGCCTCCAGCTTTGAGATGAAAAAACAAAACAAAAAACAGGTGAAATTCAATATAGTAATTAACATATTAACACATGAATACACCTGTGTCCATCTCACTGTAAGCTCGGCATGATGAGCGCTAATTGGCACTGATGTCATGTAACAGTATAACCATGACCTAAATAGAGACACATCTCCCTCACAATAATTGGAACAATAAGATCTTGTGCTTGGTCTGCCCACACACACACGCACGCACACACAAAATATATATATATATATAAATGGCACAGCGTCGCATGGACATTTGCAATTTATTTCTGTGCTGCAGCTTCATCCAGTTCTGACAGTCAGTTTTGACAGCTGGGCCGCCGTGTCCTTCAGATTCACTGGTTAGTGTTAACATGCAGAGCTGTCTGTCCTCTACCCTCGGAGGATGAAAAGGACTTGAGCAGTGAGACTTTGCTGACCTCTCGTTTTCCTCTCTGTCTTCTTGTTTTTATTTATATATTCTCGAATTGATGCTGTTCATCACGGTCGTACAGCTGCTCCAGAGCTTCAATAAACTTGTAGCTGTAAACACAAGCACCGGGTCCGCTTAAATGAGAAAGTGGAAAGTGATGGGTAGAGTTTGTTAATATCACAGCCTCTGTGTGTGACAATGTGATAATGGTTAAAATCAATCAAATGCAAAACGAACATAAGCAAAATTATCTCAAAAAGCAGGCAAATTCTCACAGATTCCTTAGAGGCCAGTCAGGTAGAGGATATATCAACAAGTCTACAAGTGCAGCAGGTCTTCTTTGTCTGGACCTTTTGAATCAACCAAAGCCTACTTAGTTTGAATGGACATTAGCAGCATGGGTCAAAATCCAAACATCTAGCTTGCACATGCACTGTGGATGTTGCAACAAGTTATTATACAGTAAATGTTCCCAAGCTAAGCAGCCAAACCAGACACCATAACAAGATAATAATTTAAACATTTTAGCTATAAAAAATGGAGTAAAATAAGCAGCTAATTATGTCCCAGAGCAGAACAGATGCTATAATAACTGCACATTTGAACTCATAAGAGAATACAAACAAGTTATTTTGAGATTTACTTTGGTTTGCCTCATATGCGAGCAATGAAAAAGTAACACAAGGGTTTTCCGTATTCCAGTTTCAAATTATTATTATGGATAGTCATCTTTAAACGGTATGGGTAATCAGCAGATAGTTTTAAGTTTGATATATTGGTTCAGCTCTAAATAGTCTTAGGTGGAATTGAGAAAAATGCAAAAGGTGTTGAAATGAAGCAGCAGCCCTGCAGGATCAAAATGTGTTTATTTTGAACCCACACCAGAGCAAACAAGCTTTCATCATTCATGTATTCACACACAGAGAGAGAGAGATAGAGAAAGAGAGAAGCTGCTCTCATCCCTTCATCCCTTTGACCAGCGATGTACAGCACCCACAGCCCGACCTGAATAGAGATCAGATGGGCTCGAGTCGACAGGCGCTTATCGTTGTTTGTTAGAACGACCTGTTTTTCATCTCCCTTTTCAGCTGCTGATGAGGTTTTTTTCATGAGGAGTGGATGTGGAATAAATTAACAGATTCATACACCTGTGACATGGTGGTTTGTGTATTTATTATCAGTCGAACATATGGGACATCATCATCACACAGTCCTCTTCTCTTCAATCAGACGTGTTGTTGTCTGTCCTGTCCAGACATCTGGGAGATCAGAGCCGTGTCATCCTGACTGTGCCCAGCAGGTGGCAACTCATTTAACAACATCTGGACACACAGACAGACAACAGCAGGCCCAGTTCAGAAAGCCCTGACATGGTTTCTTGAAACGAAAAGGACATTTAAATAGTAGGATTTACTTAGTAGTCTAAACCAATGATTCCCAATCAGGGAGCACATTGCAGGGGGTACAGTACGTGGAAACATTTATTAATTTATTTACAAGATGGTAATTAAGAGCAGGAATGCATTGTATTGAATGAAATGATAGCAACACATTAGACTCTGAAATTGCAAGTCAGAGTCAGCTTTTTTGTTTAATAAAAAGAACACCTGTTATAAGCTGTAAGGGAAGCTCTGCTGCGGTATCGAATATGGTATCAAGTATTGAATATTTCCCTAGGTATCAGTATTGATTTAATTAGTTAGTTAGTATTGTGACAATCCTGCAGCTCTGTGAAGACACATTTGGCCACAGCAAACACCACGAGAGCCAGAAACAACTAAAATGTAGGAGGAGGATACGTGTAAAATGTCTTTGTATAAATTAAAGATAGAAATTAAAATGATTTTAATTTCATAATCAGTTGTGTTACATTTTATATGACCACTTTGAGAATCATCATGTATGAGTTATGGGGTACACATGGTATGACAAATTGACTCAACCATTGATCTAGACTACAAACACAGTCCATGATTATGCTAAATAGGCCTAGAAACTCTCAATGGATGAAATGGCCTTGGTGTTTTTCACCAATCAAATTTCAGTCGCTGCACTCTTGCTACTGTATCAGACCCACGAGATCCAACTCTCCTGCCAAGCACACAATTAAATTCACTTTCCAGTCCAACCCAAACACTATAAATCTTGTGGTCATCATTGTGGCCTCCACACAGAATTCACAAGAAGCAGGAAGCTCAACATGTGGGAAACAAATCAGATCCTATAATGAAAAAACGACTCTGCATTTTAATCAGCTGCTTCCTGTTCACTCTCTGTTTGTTTGTTTGTTTCTGTATCAATGACAGATGATAGCTAGGTGTTGTATCAAAATAAATCACTTGTTCATTTCAGTGTGTGGCTACAGCTTTGTGGCGCAACTGCACCGCACCTGCTGCTCTCACATGGCTACTTCAAGTGCACCTCGTAATATCGTATTTCGCCAGTGACTGTGGATGCATTGAAGTAGTAGCTAGCCTAGATTTATGTCTTTAGATAGTTATGTTTAATTGTCTTTCTTATGTGTCATATAAAAAACGAAATTGTGTTACACACGTCCACCGTTTGGAGATCAGTGCAATGGGCTTTATGCACAGCTCCACTACTTCCTGAAATAGTGTGTGCGTGAGTGTTGGTGTATGATAATGTGACCATTGTTGTGAAGTCAGACACACCTGGATTAATCAATTGGTCCAATAATGTAAGACAGGAAATAAACGAGCTGTCTTATTTCAGGAAGTAGTGGAGCTGTGCATAAAGCCCATTAATTCAAACAATAGCCTACATAAGTAGCCTAAAACATAAAAACAACAGATAAAAATGGTCATTGAATAAAGGAGAATAAAAATGATCATTAAATAGGCTCCTGGTTATAATGTATGTCCAAAATACAGTAGCATATGAGTGCGTTTACAACTTTGTTAATTGAAAGTATCTTTTTTTTCCGACAGCAAGTGAATGCGTCACATTAAACTCTGGATCCACTTGTCGCAACATTGAGGAACTTGTTCCTCTGTTGAGTTTCCACCACTGGAGCAGCGACAGGGACGTGGGATGATGCACGGGATGGGATGAGGTGAACGACAGACAGCGGACAAAGATGTGAAGTGAGAAGAGAAAGAGAAAGAGGGAGAGAGAGTGGGAGCTGAGATCCAGAAGAAAGAAATTTGATTTCCGGGCTTTTTGTTTTTTAATGATAAGCTATGGAAAACATATCGAACATAAGTTCTCCGGATGAGGCTCCGGACCTGACCTCCGCTCACGTTGCTGAGATCATGGACAGCCCGCTCCGGGTAAGTTTCCTCAAGTTCACAAGAGCAAGTCCCAGGATTTATACTTAAAGGCTAATCTGTTTTCGGAGAGGATGTGGAGAATATGTTCATAAGCGCTTAAATCTGGATGTTGACAACTTTGACCTTTTATTTAGGCTAGTTGATTAGACTTATTCCATCAGAGCACGAAGCTGCTATTTTAGATTATGCCGTTTTGACAATATAACTCATCCTAAAAAAATATTTAAATAAATAAAACTACTACTACTCTATGTGTGATATAAATCACGTTGAACCTGTTCCTGCTGTTCAGCTTCACTGAGCACTGTGCACTGATAGGAGCTTTTCTTTCCTCTTTTTCTTTTTTGTAACTTCCCTCCTTGAACTCCACTTGGAGCAGGAAGTCGCACACTAATGCCCCAAGACGAGATTAAGTTACTGTCTGGAAACATATTGGGAGTCAAAATCTCAGCCCGGCCTCTAAAGCTCTTTGGGTAATGAGCACTATAGTGTGGTGGTGGTGGTGGACGAGGGAGCCAGACAGCACAGAGATGTATGGGTGTTGGCATCTGTCACAGCTATTCTTCTCAAAGCGATCATGGCTAAATCATTGTGTTGTTGAAAGGCCTTTTAGCCTATACTTCTTTTTAAAGTTTTAAAGTTTTGACTTTGTAAAGTGAATGTGTGTGTGTGTGTGTGTATGTGTGTGTGTTGGTGTATGTTAATGTAAAGCCTCTCCTTCATGACAGTGCGTGTCAGTCCTCTGCCCTCCCACTCTCTTATGCCAGAGACACATTCTCCTCATGCTCATCCTCCCTTGTCAGTGTGTTTCTCCTCTCTTTCTGCCATGTTTCCTCTGTGTGACATTACCAGTGATGGGTCAGAGAGAGAGAGAGAAAGAGAGAGAGTAACAACAGAGGAGGAGTGAGAGGCGTGAGTAATGAGTAATGGCTCATGGGTGGGCTGTAAGAGAATAGACCTACTGTAAGAGTCCTGAACAACTGGCTAATGGTCCCAGTTCCACCCCACCCCTCGGTCCTAAGCAGCCCACCATCCCCAGAGAACATCCTGACATCCAGAGGGACAATATCTGCCTGTCTCTCGCTTTGCAGATGAAAGTGTTTGCATTGGTGTGACTGTGAAACGTGGATGTTTCTTCTCTAGCAGCAGCAGCAGCAGCTCGACAGCTCGACAGCTTTGACAGCGTATATCCCGGTGGTGGTGGTTGTCCATTAGATAACTGGTTCTGGTGATCCATACTCACAGTTTGTCATGGACTATGTTTGGTAACAGTGTTTATTTTAAGGAGACAGCTATGCGGTTATTTAAAGAGAATACAACACCGGAGGAGAGATGACAGGACATGGAGGGAGAGAGTGGGATAGAGGGGAGAGACATTCACAGAGAAGGTGTCAGTTCATGGTCACACCTTAAACCATTAGTCAACTGTAGGACTTAAAGCAGCTCTGAAGTCAGTGGAGCTTGTTTACTTAAGTAAATGAGCTGATAATGAAGTATAACAATGGAAAAATACCTCAGTACAAGTCGTCCTGCATGTAAAATATCACTCAAATTAAATCAAAGTAGTGTTATCACCAACTAATACTTGAAAAATGACACAGTGAGTGATACATCATCTCATAATATACTGCACTTTATTTATAATAATGCATGTATGTAGCATTTTAATGTTGTAGGTTGTCAAACTTTATATACATTTCAGTTGTTTCTATCCATGGAGTCAGTCTGAAAGATTGTGAGGTATTGACTGGGATAGAAAAGGAGAGAAAACTCAACTCAATTTTTTTTTTTGCAGTTTTTCCTGAAAAACCGGGCAATTTGACATTCTTGGGAACATTTTGAAACCACTTAGTTAAAGTTAAAAGAGGAAGCAACATGAAACATGACACAGGACCTCAACTGACACTGCTTTTTTTTCCACACATGCCCTATTATATATTAAGGTTATTCATGGTTTTTAACGACTAATCTTAATCTTAGTCTCAAAATTAGATGACAAATGAGTGAAGTGAACAGTATTTGTTGTAGGTTAGAGGGTTTTTTATTTAAGGTACGTACATGGTCATATGTTAATAGGAGTTAAATCTAGCTCAAGTGGAGTAAAACATATAGTCAAATACTGTATATCTTTAGATTAAAGTACAAATATGATAAAATCAAGTAGGTACTGTTCACTACGAGCTAAAACTCATAGATACATGATTTTCCTGTGGTTTGTAGTGAAACCTTAAACAGCCTCGGCAGCTCACTGTTTATATTTGTGCAGAATTTGCTGTTTCCATAGGAGGTGAAGGAGGTGGGTGATGAGAGGCTGCGCCGCTAAAAATAACTGTTTAGCAGCAAGAAACTTGGCCACAGAACTACGATGAGTTAAGACATCAGATTCCTCCAGATAGCAGGAGGATTTGGTTTAGTCACTCTGTCAAACCATTTTTGAGATTTTGAGGCTCATAGTCAATCATCTCCACAGCCACTGACCCCATATCTCTCCATGTAAATGACTGTGACTGACATTTCACGGTACTCACTCATCATCAGGCCAGAGTACAGCCCATGTTATATACAAGATGTATGAACTTTTAGGTAACACTTTATCTGACGCCTATCTCTATAACGCATTATAACCATATTATAAACACTCATAAATGATCATAATGCTTTATAACAATAATCATAACACACTATAAAGCATTTTATCATGACTTATAAGGTCAGGTATTATAATACATTATAATTGTTAGTAACTCGCTGACAATGCCCACATCGATAATGCATTATAAACGTAGTTATAATGTGTTATAATTGGCTTATAAACGTGTATAACTATCATTGTAAACACTCTTAAAATCATAATGCTTTATAACACATTATAGAGCATTATAACTCTATTATAATACCTGACTTTATAAGCCATTATAAAATGCTCTATGATGTGTTATGCTTATTGTTATAAAGGCTTATGATAATTTGTGTTTATAATGATATTTATACACGTTTATAAGCCAATTATAACACATTATAACTATATTTATAATGCATTATTGATGCTGGCATTGTCAGCGAGTTGCTAACAATTATAATGTATTATAATACCTGACCTTATAAGTCAAGATAAAATGCTTTATAGTGTGTTATGATTATTGTTATAAAGCATTATGATCATTTATGAGTATTTAACAATGCTATAACTGCATTATAACTCATTAGATAGAGATAGGCGTCACATAAAGTGTTACCAAATTGGAATATGCATGTGGTTATTCAAGTTTGTTTCAATCTTAAAGGGATAGTTCACCCTAGAATGATATTTCGCTCACCCTCATGTTGACTAAGGGCTGGAAAAAGTTTCAGATTCCTCCGTGGCTTCTCTGAGTTACAGGGGGTCTTGGCGTAGCAGTGCATGTCCATATAACGGTTGCAAAGGGACACCAGAGCTCTTCGTAAAAAAACACACACAAAAAAACATCCAAATACCTCCATGATGCTCGTATGTAATGTCCGTCTTGTGCTGAAGCCCCAAATTGCGTAATTGTCCCGAAAAAAAATTAAATAAGTCTATATTTTAAGCTTGTTTGTAGCGGAAGCTTCTCGAAGCTCCTCTTCCTGGTCCGTCCAAATCTCGCGTGATTTGCGCCGGCGTCAGTGCGGTTACTGCGAATCACGCGAGAGACGGACCAGGAAGACGCAATTTGGGGCTTCAGCACAAGACGGACATTACATACGAGCATCATGGAGGTATTTGGATGTTTTTTTGTGTGTGTTTTTTTACGAAGAGCTCTGGTGTCCCTTTGCAACCGTTATATGGACATGCACTGCTACGCCAAGACCCCCTGTAACTCAGAGAAGGGACGGAGGACTCTGAAACTTCTTCCAGCCCTTAGTCAACATGAGGGTGAGTAGATAATGAGCGAAATATCATTCTAGGGTGAACTATCCCTTTAATTAATCAATTTCACATAATAATAATGATGATACCATCACTGACCCTGTAAATCTCTGCAAAAGCAAAAGGATATTGTTTATCCTCGGTATAATGAACAAGACAGTTACATTATACTTTGCAGATTTTCTTGGTAGTAGGTCTGTTCTTGATCATGTTATGTGAGTGAGAGAGGTAAAATGTTACCATGACAATCTGCATTTTTATTTTCGTTTATTTATTATTTATTTCGGTGAGCGTTCTCACTGGTGAAATAGACGGACGGATTAATGGTTAAGATTTCATCAAAGCAGCTGAACAGAAATAGTCCTCGTGTGCCCTGTGTCTTCTCCGTCCGTCCTTCCTACTTTTTTTCTTTCCTTTTTTTTTTGTTCTCCTCCATCTTTGTCTCGGAACTGACTTCTCCTCACTCTCCTATATTTGCACCGCCCCCTGTGCAGAAAGTGAAGGGCTTCATCCAGAGATCAGCCCATCCCCAGGAGGGACAGATCTCCATTGTCAGTGGACACAAAGGGCCACGCTGTCTGTCTGTCTGTCTGTCTGTCTGTCGGTCAGTGTCCTGGTGAGGAGGAGGAGGAGGAGGAGGAGGATCGGTGCTGTCAGTCTCCTCGTCAGCTCTCAGGCCCATTCAGCTTTTATCACCTCAGCTACAGAACTGGTTCAGGCAGAGAGGAGGAGACGAACACTTGACATTTGCAGCAGCAGCTGAACACGTTTCAAAGTTTTGTTCTCGGTTTGCTTTGTGCAGGTGCAGGCATATTTTTGTGTATAGACAATATAGAATTGGCTTCAGGTAAAACACAACTCATGCAAAACACAGAGCAGTAATTTATGTGTGAGCATGAGTGTTTGTGTGTGTTCAGCGCGGTCCTTTGATACACTGGACAACAAAGAAAAAAAGAAAATCAAATTGACTCCATGTCTGGTGTTTATTTAAAGGATTTTACTCGACACACTGTCAATACACCGGATGCAGTTAAATGTAGAAGACGCAGAAACTACAGAGGACAGTAAACAGACAGTGGAGGAACTGTTGTGCTGCCTTTTATTGTGCCTTGGTGATGAATGATCTCGGTGCACAGAGTTTGTGCTCGCGGTGTGTGTACAGTATTGATGGTGCAATACAAACTCAGTCGTTCTCCTGTCTTGTTCTTTGACTTTAAAATGAGTGCATGAAAGAACACGAGGGTCTTTCTTTGATCTGCTGCCTATAGTTTCCAAACCACATTGTTCAGAGATTGTACTGTATCACTGTGTCGTCCTGTTCTTTGGCGTCACTTGTTCGACTAAACCCCGAATCCTTCATTTAAAAACAAAACAAAACATTGAATTAATTACATTTGCAAAAAAGCTAAAGGACAACTGGAGTGTAATCAGCTTTCTTTTCGGTGGCTGGTCTGGAACAACCCAACAATTATGGAGGACTTCATCAAACACAAGGGCTAATGAGTAAAAGGAAGAGTCCACTCTATAACAGGAAAAGGAAAAAGCTGCCAAATATAGATGAAGTGGTGGAGGACATACCGTACATCCATCTTTTTTTACTTTAGTGAAACAATATTCTGTTGCAACCAAAAGTTTTGGGTTCAAATGTCAGTCAGTAAAAGTAAAACAATTATAAATTAAATATATTTAAGTTTCAAAGGTAAACATACTCAGGATGCACATCACTGACCTTTGTCCTTTCAAAGTGTTCAATTTATTGTTTTGAATAGATAGGATACAGATTAATTTAAGTGCAGTTAAGTCTATTAAGAAGAGAAATAAAGGAGAATTGACCTACATGTAACAATCACATTTCATGTATTCAGTATTTCTCACACTACTCGTCTTGCTCCAGTCCGACAGTGGAAGTCATCGTCTTTATGGAGAGCCGTTCAGAATAGAGGCAACCCTTCCCTCAGGGATCACTGTTCATTTCCAGCTTAGATGCAAAGGAAGTGATGTTGTGTTCGATCAGCTGTTACACCTGTTGATCATACAAACATGTAGCCTAGCGGTTTATCACCTCTGACAAGGTCTGTATGATGCAAAAAAATAGATATAGATATAATGATGTGATTTTTTGTTGTTGTTGGGCTTGCAGCAAACAAACATGGAGCATCTCTACTTCTCTATAGCACCACAACACTTTTAGGTGTCAACAGTGTTGTGGCATATTTAACCTCCATTAAAAGAAGTTGCAGCTCATGCACTTGGATATTGCACTTAGTCATATTGAGATTTGGTTATATTTTGTTTGTCTTGTGAAGCCCTACCTGAAGTTTAACTCTGACTGACCCTGTTGACTGTCTGTGACCTTAACACGTTTCTCACTGTCTCAGGACGACCCATCGCTGCATAGTGAATTTGAATTTCCCTCCAGGGGATGAATAAAGTATTTTTCTTCTTCTTCTTCTTCCTCTTCAATGAGACTTAACAGCCTGAAAAAATGTGCAGTAATGTAAAACATCACCCGAGTAGCAAAAGGCCACAGCAGCAACACAGTGCAACACAGGGAGCCTTGTAGTGTGTTTTGACGTCCCTTCCTTCGGTTTGCCCTGGGTAAAGTGTGTAATGTTTGCTTAGCAAGCTGACAAGCCAGAGGCAACTCCCAGTGAGCCGGCCTCGCCTCTCCTGGCCTGGCCTGGCCTGGCTTGGCCTTGTTTGCTCTTCCTGTAACAGGAAAACTCTCTCTCACTCTCACTCTATTGACATCTCTCTCTCTCTCTCTCTCTCTCTCTCTCTCTCTCTGTCTTGCTTTCTCTGTTTATGTCTCTCTCTCTGCCTCCTGCTTCCTTTCTCTCACACTCTGCTGCTGAGTGGATTTCTCTCCCTCGCTGGGTGCAGCATTAGGCTCCTGCTGTCAGAGTGAGGTGCTTGATTCCCGCTGCGACCACATATTCTGACAATGCATGCGCTCTTTCTCTCTTTTTTTCCCCACCAGCACTGACACAACAAACAAACAAATAAATAGAAGAATAATAGTAATGAGGCTGAATGTAGTGTCCGCCGCCAAGCTTATTCTGACGTGCGCGAATCCAATTGATAGCTTTCATGTGACGTCACGGCCCGTATGGAACGCCCCCCTGGCGGTCAAAACAATCCACTTCCCCGCTGTCCGCGGCTTAGGACAAGGCAGAAAAACACACACTGCACCCTGCTGCTTCAAAAATACCGGTGTTATGGCCCAACTGGTGTCTGATTTAACTGGTTACCGTACCGAACAACAGCTGTGCTGCACTTCCGTCCGCAGATTTGTCACAAATTCACAAATCAAGCCGCAGTTCACATGTTACTGCAGCGAATATGCTTCTGTGAGTGAACCTGTTCAGGCAATCTACAGTCAGTCAGCGCCACACTACTCTGACTCTGCACAACACTGCACACTATGACAAAGCCTGTCATGTTAAAGTTACGAACTAATGGAAAACACTCTGAAAATACAATAACAACATCGTCCTCGCCGCGCCGCGGTCGGTCCCGACCCCCGTTACCGTGTCGCTGCCGCCGCGGGCGGTGCTGTTGCCGTGTCCGGTGGCGGGCGGTCCCGCCGGGTTACCGCCGCCGCCGCCGCCGGTCCCGCTGCTATCGGACCGCCGTCATCGTTGCCGTCGGTAGCGGTGCATAGCAAAGCTCCGGGGGGTAAAGGGGGGGCAGCTGGTCACCGTGCAGCCCAGCTAAGAGCTCTGGTTTGTGGGTGAGAGGAGCAGGGAGCCTGGGCTCAGTGGGCTGGAGCTCAGACTGTGGAGCTCAGCGGAGCTGCGGTACCAGGACGGTGTTCCCACACAGGAAAGTTACAGGTACATTTCTACCACTTCAACGAGTTCAGAAACATTATTTTAAGATCAAAAAACTACAAAATGGGGCTTTTAATCAGACACCAGTTGAGCCATAACACCGGAAATATTGATTGCAAGCGGTGGAGGATGATGGATTCTCCACCAGGTAAATGTAAACATCGCCCAACTGGAGCTTCGGCAGGGAACTGGTCATTTTAAACAGCTGGTATACAGCAGCTGGTGTTGAATATGGGTCACAAGTGCCCAAAACTTCAAAGCTGTTTTTATATCTTTCTTTCTCGGCTGCTGGCAGATGATTTAAGTCATTACTCGGTTGTTTGTCCATAGAAAGTCCATTGCGGGGCCACTTTGGAATGTTGCTTTTGACCGCCAGGTCCCTGGGAAGTGACGTCACTGAAAGCTATCAATAGAAGGTGAGATGAATCCCTCCTCACACTCCATATTTCCACTTCTCCCGTGTGAAGTCTGTGGAATAAACTTCTCCTCAGGCTGTACATCCACTTCCTTGTACTCTCACTACACTCTTTCTGTCTCTCATGCACACACAGACACAGCCAAACATGGCTTTCTGCCCCCCGGCCCCCTTCTCAGTATTAACTAGCAGCCTATCCTCCTCGTGTGGGCTCAGTAACAGCAACGCAGCAGGCCACTTACACTCTGTCCTATAAAGCCTGACAACTTTATTGATCTTGGTTTAGCGAACAGACCACAGCTGGCCTGAAGGATGACGCCGTCTGTCTGATCATGAATTACTGCTGAGCTCTAGTCATCTCTTATACACACACACACACATACAGACACTCTCTCTGTCTGTCTGCTTCCTCGTTTGAGGATGTAGTCCACCATCGCACACCTACACACACACAAACATACACTCTTTACCTTCATGTGATATCCGTCCCCAAGGAATCTCCACATCAAGCTGCCCATCTGCTCCCCAGCTCCTCCTAAATCCTGTTTACCTCAGACTCGCTGCCATCATCAGCACACACATAATGCATATACAGATACACGTACACACACATACACACTGGAAATCAAAATCCTGTTTACCTCTGGTGCGGCGTCCTCCCTGCTGCAGCGTGTTACAGGTCAGTGGACTCATCAGACTTGGTGTCGAGCTAAATGTGAAGAGGAGATGGAGGCAGACTGTGAAATAGAGGCAGACGACTGGACTGCATGTGGTGATTTTGAATTTAAAATTACCCATAAATCCACACGGCTTAAATTCTTTATCAGGCTGCTGGTGGTGGTGGTGGTAGTGAGGAGATGATGAGTTGTGTTATGCAATAATAAAGAGTAGTGGTTTTACTTTTAAAGTGGGCTGTTAGATGAAATTAAACTGTGTGATGATTAAATAAATTGAAACTAAAACTGGCCAGCTGGTTTAAAAGAAGCAGCTTTTGGTCTTCCCTCACTTTTTCACTTCACTACTCTGATACTTGGAGGAAGTGAGGAAGGAAACGGTTGTTTCGCTGTGTTACAGCCACCACCGCCACCACGGTTGTTTTTGATCGATGGCTGCTATCAATTTGGATTTATTATGATATGCATGTGAATTATTCTGGACGTGACATGGGTGTGTGTGTGTATGACATGTTTATCAGTGGAGAAAATTGGCAGCAAATTGGACTCTACTTGAACTTCAAATTAAGATGCAAATCTGAGTCATAGGAAAACCTCCTTTGGGTTTTATTATTATACTTGAATGAATGAAAAGCATAATTTTATGTTTTTGTTTCATGCAGATTCCCATTAACTTCAGCCTGTAGCTACTTTGTTTTTGGTGCCAAACATGCATGCATGCCAAGAGAACATGAACAACATGCTAAGCATTTACAGTAAGCCGCTAAACATTAGTATGTTGTTGCATGTAGCATGTTAGCATCCTGTCATTAGTATTTAGCACAAACCGCATGTGCAGCCTCACAGAGACACTGCTGTACACTCTGAGTCATGGCATTTGGTGTGTTTTTACTTTTTGACGACTATCATATACTAGACATATTTCTCTATTCATAAATAATTTGACAATTATTGAGGCCAGAAATAAAATATGTGCAACTTTAAATCATAACTTAATGGATTTATATGCAGTTTACAACACTTCTGCTTCTATAATGTGTTTCATTTTTGATGGTTGCACTGAATCTTTTAGGTGAAATAACTGTGAGAGAGGTTGGCATAAAGCTGATGTAAAACTATATAAATATCACATGGAGGCAGTGAAGGGCAGCAGCTCAGAGAAACTGGAAGTATTCATGAAGTGCAAATGTTGATTCAGAGCTGTCATCCAGAATAAATGAGCTTATCTTAGTGTATCTGATCTGTGCAAAGAGACATCCACATGTAGCCTACTCATAAGATGAATTTACATTTTCTTTTTTTTAAGGATGAAGTACATATTAGTTCTGTATTGATATGCGATATCAAGATTTGTGATGCTCCATCTAGCTCCTGCGCACGGTTGAAATCTTATATCTCATATATTTTTTCTCCTGTGGTAAAAACACACCTGCAGCGGGTGAGATCCTGTTACACTGCTGCTCTCATCAAAAGACAGGTTATTAAACTGAAGAAGTGAACCATCATCATCCTTTTGTCTGGTGCTCCTCTGCACACTTCACCGTATACTTTCTCTGAGAGGCCTGTGGCCCGTATTTCTCTCATCCAGATAATTTGATTTTGGATTTTTGGTGAATGACTCCAACAGTGTGAAGTCTAATTACAGCTCTCCCCCCTCTCTCCTCTTCATTCATGATGTCCAGTCACGTTATGAACAGATGAACAGTTGACGGACCTCTGGATCGTGCGGCGATAGAGATGATCCGTCGTGTTTGGAGACCAGAGGAATCTGTTTACTGTGGCATCATTTAACCACAATGCTGTTATCTCATTGTCAACAATATCAGATGGATGTTATTGACAATAATCCCCGCCTGCCTCGTCCAGTAGAGTGGACCCCCTGAACTTGAGGAGAGAGCACGCTGCCACTTCACATATCAACCAGTCGCTCATCTGTTGTCGCTGCTTCCTTTTCCCATCTATCCCTTTTAAACTGTTTCTGCTGTAATCCCTCACACTCACTCACTCACTCACTCATTCACTCCTCTCGCCTCTGATCCTTTTGTTTTCCCTCCGTCTCTCTCTCTCTCATGATGCTCTTTCAAGGGATAAACACTTGTGTGGATGTGCTCGGCTGTTGTTACTTCTTTTTTCTTTTTTACAGTGATTGAGTTTCTTTCTTTAGATTTTCATTATTCATATTCCTCCCCCACTGTGTGCTTTCATTTCTCTGTAAACTTTGTCCGCCCACAGCCGCCGGTATGTTTATGACCTAAAATTAAATTTCCTCCTGGCAATAATTTTCCAAGCATATGGGGGGGGGGGGGGCAGCTTTGTGTATTCTTGAAACACTTAAACCAAATGAATCCTGTTTCTCCCTCCATCAGTTAAACAGCAATCATGAATTCGTGCTGTTGGCTACAAAAAGATATCTACTATCTTCTCCTGTTATTATGACATTATGTAAGTTTTAATAACAAGATAATAACAGTCTGAAGGCATTTTTAGGGCACCATAGAAACAGTATATTGGTTCGTGGCTCAATCATTACGATCCAGACTGAAATGTCTTAACAACAGCTGGACTGCTTTCATACAAATCTGTGCAATCACTCATTTTCGCCATCATTATTATACAAGTTCTTCTCCGTAGCTTGATCACGGCCAGTAGCAGCCTTTTATTTATGCACAATTACAATGCAAAACCAAACAAAACACACGTCTCCACTAGTACAGTGCATAAACAGATAATCACCTAGACTAAACACCTTCCACATTCCCTCAGTACTACATGTGTCTTTCACTGGTGGATGGTGCTTCCTTTTCAATAAGTCGGAAAATATGTGTCTATAAGAATAAAAGACGCTCTTAGCTGTTTTGTCCTGCAGCATTGCATGTCTTCTCTTATGCTATGTTGCGTTATGTTTTGCTTTTGAAACATTGCTAAGCTGCTTTACTGAATCAAGATGGTGAACATACAGTATAGTCATCATGTACATGTGAGCTTGCTGACATTAGCATATAGCTGGGGCCTTGTGCTCCAGTGTTTCCCACATTGCCATTGTTTCTACAACAGCAATGTAGGCCACACACAACCAAAACACTGCATGCGTGTCATGTTTATGTTTCTCAAGGTGCGAAACAACCTGCATCCAGATTTTCGTGAGGTGTCGAATATCGTGGGAGAGATGCGATGAGGGTGTGTTTGTGTTTGTGTGTCAAATGTGGTTGTGCATTTTGCTGTGAGAGTTGAGTTTGACACTACTTTATATATGTATGTTATATAATAAGAAGCTTTTGTTCTAAAGGAGCACACACACACACACACACACAAACACTGCATAGTGCCTTTGAGCAGAGCACCAGTGGAACAAAGCTCTCCGTGGTTGTCATGGAAGTGGCAGATGTGACAGCTGGAGAGAGAGGACTTGGCGGGGAGTATTATGGGGTGTTTATAATTGTTGTGTGACAAGTAGAGCATCACCTAATCTCCTGTCTGTTTACTGTTTGTTTCCTCAGACCTATCTCCTGGGAATCATCATCTCTATATGTGGGAACGTCCTCATCAGCGTTTCACTCAACATCCAGGTACGAGGCGCTGGGATCCAGTCGTGCATCAGGCGCTCCGCTCACAGCGGGCTCTTAGCTCCTGTAAAGACTCAGTTTTGCACTCTCTGAGAATTTGCTAGGCTGCTTCTCTCCTGGTAGTTTGTTTTTTTGTTTTGCTCTCTCTTCAGCAAACTCTGAATGTGTTCATTAGGACTGACTGTGTGATCTGCCTGCCGACACATTCACAGCAGGTTTTGTGCATTAGAAAACGGCTCTGAAATGAAAACAAATGCACAAAAGGGGAATGTTTAAACACCAGACATATATCTCAGTTTAACACAATACATTTCATTCAAACAACACATTATTCACACTTTGTGTCTGGACCTCTTTATCACACTAATTACGGCCTATCGCCGTATTAAATGCACCCCAGATGGCCTTATGAGCGATTTTTAAAGCGGTGTGTTTGCAATTGTTTTTTAGCGACATGCTGATATAAATAATCAATTCAAAATCATTTAAGCAACATGTGTAATTCATTAATCACAAACACACACTCTCTCTCATTTGTATTTACCAGCCTAAGAGGCTTTAGAGCCTCTGGTCTAAAAACGTACCTGTTTAACATCTGGATTGTTTCGTTTTAATTGTTTTTTTTTTCTACTTCACGATTCAGTGATTCACTAGATCTATGTCTGGAGCTTAATTACACTCTGTCAGAAATATGCAGCAACAGGTGCAGTAACCTAGGTGTTGGTGGCAGCAGCTTGCAAGGTGTGTGAGGCGGACTTCAACGAAAATGTGAAAACTTGCTGGAAAAATGCTGATGTTTACGAGGCAGTGTGAGCTCACAGACATGATTATTAAGTATATACTGTACATTTGTGTTTGTTTGTCACTGCCTCATTGATTTGCTAAAGTTGCGCCACGCCTCTTCTGGGATGAAATGCTAATCAGCCGAGTGTCACGGTGTTGTGTTGAAAACTGCACCAGAGCCACCGTGATGCTGTATTATCTCTTAAATTGCTCATTTTTCCAGCTCTGTGTTATTTGTCTATGGAAGTTGTTCATGTCTGTGTGATCCATGTTTGAGTTTGTCTTGTGCAGCTCTACAGTAATTGGATCCACTTAATCTGAGTGTTGCCTCCTGTTCCCTCTGTCTGTCTCTCTCTTTCCCTCTCTCCTGACAGAAATATGCTCATGTCCGTCAGTCGCAGCGAGGCTCCAAGCCCTACTACACCTCCCTGATGTGGTGGTGCGGGGTGATTCTCATGGGCATTGGGGAGCTGGGGAACTTCGCTGCCTATGGCTTTGCCCCAGCATCACTCATCGCCCCACTGGGCTGTGTGTCTGTCATAGGTAAGGGCTAAACCTTTTCTCTCATACATTATCCATGCATGGAGGGGCAGGATGAAAGGTTGTTTCCTTCGAGACAGCCATGTGGGCTCTTTTACTCCTGATCCTGTCATAAACAACCCTCTTCATGCCAGGTGTTTAATTTATGTACCGAAAAACTGACAGGATTTTACTTTTCAGTGTGAAATCTGAGGGGGAAAAAATAAAGAAAAATTAAACCTCTTTGCTGGTGCAACCGTGGAATGGGAGCTGTACAGTTTAGTCCATACACATTCCTAAAAGTCAGTCTATGATTACTCTTAAAAAAGAGCAGAGGCATTGCTGCAGTAGGATTCATTTCATATTTTAGTCAGCAGTCTCCCTAGGTGTTATTGGAAGATTTTCTCAATACTGTTTTTATCACAATGAGTTTCTGCAACGATATGAAAACTGAACTCATACTCATACCTCTATCTACAGTTTACTGGAAAAATAAATCCTCTAAAATTAACCCAACACATAGATGTCTCAAAATAAAAACATTTGATCATGTGTTTAGACAAAGCAAATTCCCTTTTTTTCGTGACACTGCATGACTTATATTGTATTGGCAGGTGTGCAAATCACATAACCATCATACCAGAGGCTTGGGTTTTAGAGAAAAAGATGGTGGATTTGGTTAAATTGTACATGGGTTTTGAAGTCACTATAATATAGTTTAATGGTTAGATATAGAAATAGGACTTCAACCAAACAGCCATAAAACTTTTTTATGATTCTTTAGTCACTATAAATTGATATTTTACTGACACAAATAGGGAAACTTCCTTTGCATGTGTACAGTACATGAATCAACCTCCATGTGTCTGGATATGGGACTGCAAATAGATATATCTAATGTGTTAATGTCCACATTAAGTGAGAAAAGTGAATGATGTGTGACTGTGATATGATGAAACATCCTGCTGAGTTAGACTTTGGATAAAGTCTGGAGACAGTTTATGAAAAATACAAAAAGTGTTTTGACAGTTACATATCTTGTTCTTCAGGCTCTGTACTGGATACATAACTAATGTTCTGAGTTGGTTGATGCTCTCCAGGACGTAGGCAGACATTGTTTCTTTGTCAAACCTCTGGTGCAGTTTGTAAAATCATACAAAAAGAAACTAGTTCTGAAACAAAGTTTTATGGAAACCCTTTATCAAAATGATGGAGCGACAAAAATGTGGAGAAAAAAAATTTCAAGGAATAGCTAATGACCCAAAGTGTAGCACCTCATCTGTCAGACATGGTGGTGGCTCAGGTGGAGCTGACACAGTGGCATTTATTAATCATTTAGAGAGGCAGCAGTAGCATGAATGCAGAGGTATACAGAAGCAGTGTGTGTCCAGATTCAGCCAGATGCATCAACATTGATTGCACTTTGGACATTTTCTCAATCCGAAGGACAACGATCCGAATCGTGCAACCAACTCCACCAAGGAGGACTTCTTCAAGAACTTGAGTCTGTACACTAGCTGTTTTTCTCAGCTGAAGACCAGAGAGACTCCACAATAAGACAGAGCTGAAGGTGGCAGCAGGACAGCAGCATTCATTCAGTAGTTTTATTGCATGTCTTTGTAGATTCACACAGGTCTGAGGCCAGTCTCACACCTACAGTATGGGGTGATCTAGAGTCACCAGTTAACTTGCATGACATGTCTTTTGATAGTGTGAGGAAGTACAGGGGTTAGAAACCATCACACGCACACACTCGACACAGAAAGCCTTCAGGTTAAAACCCAGAGCAGCAGTGTGAGAGCAAGTCAAGTCTTGTCACTTTAATATTGTATCAATTATTTTATTTTAAAGTGAATGATCTGAAACACAGAGCCAGATATTGACCAGACATATTTGATCCGAATCATCTTTAAAAGGTTTGAAATGTTAATTTAAGTCCTTTAGGATTGAAAAAACATCTAAGGTTAATTTCATAAGTGTTAATAATGTTATGGCCCATTAAAACAATATAGGATCTATGGACAATAAACAGAATAAATATAACTGACTAACCTAAACGTTAGGAGGACATCCTCCTTCTTAGCCTTCAGTAAATATCAGCCCTCCTTGAACAGGAGCTGAATTGTTTACATGACGTTGGGAGCGTTAGGTGTTGACATGTGTTGATGACATTCTGGGACCGTCACATCGGCCGCCTCAGTGATGCAGCTGAGTAATCCACTGACACACCTGCTATTAGCCGCCTCCTCCTGATTTAAATAACACTGAAGGCTTGACACAACAACAACGAAGCCTCAGTCTGTTGTCGGTGTAACTCCTCCTCACTTAGATGTTATTTATAGACACAAACACAAAAAAGAACATTTAAGAGCAAACCATGGACATGAAAATGAACTTTATTAATGAAGTTCTTCTGTGGTTTGTTTCCATCCTGTGCATCACAACTAAAAGACGTCTACCTGCTGCGTCAAGGCCGGCAGGTCGTATTTAGTCACATGTCGCTGTTGTAAACAAATGATGATGATCACAGGAGGTCAGTGTGGGTATCCATCCTCCCAACTCACAGTTTCTTGGACCCAAAAGATGATCTTAGAGCCATTTTGTATTTTGCGGATAAGGTGATAAATACAGTAATTTATATTTGTTGTATTTATCCTGATCTCATATATTGAGGTTATAAGAATGCTTATTAGTTAATAACAACTGTACTCTTCTTACGAGGAGGGCACACTGGTTTTTGACCGTGCTCATGATTATTGTCCTGTTTTGGATTGCTGCAAAGTTTTTATTTTGTTATACAGTAACTTGAAGAAAGGTTTCAATAAACCCTTGAAAAGAAGAACTGTGGAGTTTTGTGGCTACATTCTCGCGCTCAATAATTTTATGTGTGCATTTAAAAAGTAAAAAGAGACAGAGCCACACTAGCAGATGATCTGGTAACCCTTTAATTTAAAATAAGTAATTGCTTTGTAATGCTTACAAATAGCCTACAAATAATGGTAAATTTCATAGCAATGTCGAGAAATATAGCCAAGGTTGGTTGCGTAGAAATAGCCCAGAAATATTGGTCAATTGCAAGGACTTGGTGAAGAAAAATTCTGTCCTTTCCCAAAAAATTCAAAGCATGAAAAGCATGTGTAATCTTTTGCCTTTATGAAAAACATGACCCCAGTATGAAATTGACCATTATTTCTAGGCTGTTTCTTGGCATTACAACAAAATTAATTGTTATTTCTAGGCTATTTCTTGACATTACTACGGAATTAATTGTTATTTCTAGGCTGTTTCTTGACATTATCACATAATTATCACGTAATTAGCGGCCTGTGAATCAAAGGGTTACCAATGATCTATATATCTATTCTTCAGATTTCACAGTTTGGTTGTGTTACTCCTGACATTGTGAATACAGCAGTCAGAATGAATTAAAAGCTGTCGTGAACTGAGCTGGATTCATTAGCCAATCAAAACAAAGCCCGCCCCGGTTGCTACAGCTGGCAGCTGCTGCAGTGCAAACACTCTCAACTCAGGTTAAATATTGAACAGGTTTACTTCTTCCCTCCCGCCACCCATCACTCACCACTGCTGCTGCTGCTGCTGCTGCTGGAGGAGGTGGTGGTGTTGGTGGGTGAGTCATGGATATTAATGAGAGCTATTACCCCCAACGCTTCAAACGATTTTCCTATAGTCGTGTCTCTTAAGTGGATGAATGGTTCGAATAAAGCAGTGAACCAAACCACGAATGGTGTTAAGAAGGCAGCCCCCTCTGTTGTTGCACTTGTTTCACTGAGCACGGTTTACTTACTAAAACGCTTTTTTATCACAATAACAGGATTCGGCACTATGCTCTATGGATAGCAGTAACCTCTTAGCGCTGTGTCACTGCGTCTGCAGCTGACATTATAATGACTTCTCTTTAGAGCCACAGGTATTAGCAATTACTCCGCTCATTTCCATTTTACTATCATTATTATATCCTTATAAAAACACTGACAGCTACAGGCCCTGTGTTGAATTGTGTGTGAGAGTGTGCGTGAATAATCTGCAGCTCAAATGTGCTGAAGGAGAGTCTTGAAGAATTAATGAAGCCAGAGATGAAGAGGTGATTGGACGGGAGAGGGAGGTAAAAGGAGAGGAAGATGTCTGCAGCCGCGACACGCTCTGTCATCTTCCGAGCTAATAAGTGGAGCTGAGGCGGCGGGGGTGGCGGGGAATGTGCGGGTTGCTGTCTGTCGCCGTGACTCCACCTCTCACCTCATGCTGCCTCACACACACACACACACACACACACACACATAGTGCATAGCTGTAGTGGTGTGTAAAAACATCTGGGTCTAACACACACACACACGTACACACACACGCTCCTCCTGCTGCGTCGTTGTGCCTGTTTTCTAATAGCTGAGTGAGGGATGTTGGGATAGGGATGGGTGGCAGTGTTGGCCAAGTTACATCCAAAATACAATACATATTATTAGTTATTTGAAACTAATTAGCTACGTTATAATATTACTGTCTCTGAACTGTAATGTGCTACACTACTTTTGCCAAAATAACCACAGAAATATGACTAGGCATTCTAAAATGTTAAAATGTAGTTTATTGCAGCTAATTAAACATTCAGTGGACGGTGATGTAGCGACTGTATAGGCCCCTAAAGCTAATAAAGCTACGTTTTGTTGGTGATCTACCAAGAGTAACTGCCTAAATGACAGCATGTGCAAACTGCAGGGTTGAAATTACAGTTTTGCGAGTTGTAATCGAGACGCACGGCCTATGTTACAGCAGCTGGAGTGACCCAGACGCGGGGAAATGCAGACATGAAAGAACTTTTGCCACTAACTCATTCGTGTGAGTGGCTCCAAATCAGCCTTTAGTTCATCCAACAGTCCAACTCTGAAATTACCTGTCTGGTAGATGATATGAGTTATTTTCCTTTTGTTTTATGTCTTCCTTTAGTAAACGTGAGAAACATATTTTCTATTACTGTCTGTAATATTAGGCTGATTAGCAAGTTTGCACCAGTTTTTATACAAGCAAACCTTTAGTAGATCAGACCCCTAATATAGTAAAAATGCTTTGTAACGTGCGTTACTTGGATTGTAACGGATATAATATTACCAATATTTTATTAGTAATGCGTTATATTACTGTGTCACAGCAGATAGTAATACATTACTGTAATTGTGTTACTTTTGCAATGCTTTACTGCTAACACTGATGGGTGGGCGGCCCAGGCCTGGGGGACGGGGAGGTGAGTAAACATGATGTAGGTTGAAGTGACTGGGTGGTGTGAAGAGAGGAGGAAAGGGGACAAGAGGGAGGGAGAGGTGAGAGGAAGGATCTGAATGAAATGAGACAACAGGTAGAAATGTGTCGAAAGTGGAGAGTGGAGAGCGGAGGCAGAAGAGGAGGGAAGGGACAGGATTGGATCGGATCGTGGGAGCTGATGATGATGATGATGCTGCTGCCATCATCATCACCCCCCTCCCCTGTCCCTGCATGTCACACTGGCACCCCGACGCTCCACGGAGAGCAATTACTAGTGTCCCCCGTCCACGGAGCACATCGGTGTCTATTAGGAATGACAGCGTCATCCCAGATGCTGTTGTATGGAGGAGCAGAGCATCAGGAGGAAGAAAAAAAAAGATTCACACGCTGCTTCAGCATCGCTCGCAGACGTCAGACCTGCAGCACCGTGACAAAGATGTGTGTTGAGCACAGTGTCAGGCTGTGTGAAGTCCAATACAAGCCTGCTTTTAAAGGAGAATTCCAGTCATTTTTGACCCCTAAATCGTTGTCCTGATGGTCACCCAGTGTTGGGGGGAGCAAAAAACGCAACTAAAATTGATGCAGAGAAACCGGAGTTACACCATGGCTAGACGGCGCTAGGGATAGCGACAACGCTAACCTATGGGGGAAATTCTTTCAACCACAACAAACACATGACTACAATCCTTACGAGACACCACTGAACTCATATAGTGTACAGTATAAACAGTATAAACTTTGTGTTTTTGCATAGTCACTCACCTCAGATAGCCGAACTCTGAAACACCCTGGAAAGACATTACTATCCGATCGCAGAGCGCCTGCTCTCCCCGCCACAGAAACAAACACTTTTTCCTTGTTGCGATGATTTCTTTACAGAAATAAAGGGTTAGAGATATTTTGGACATTACCACTGCACTGCTCGACCATTTATTTTTGTGTGGGGGAATAGAAAATCTTGAAAAAATAGACATTGCATACTGTTATAGGCTATGGTTAGATTACTTTTTTTTATAAAATCTATAAACTTTGTAGCGACTCTGTGACATCATGGTTACTAGTTTGTGACACTGTGAACAAATAAGATGTGCAACATGATAACAGTTTGTACTTTTTGAGAACGACCAGACTTTCCCTGCTTTGATCTGTTCATATCTGTCCGTGAGGGGGATGAAGAATATTTGACTGTGTGTGTGTGTGTGTGTGTGTGTGTGTGTGTGAGAGAGAGATTCCCATTACAACACAACTGACAAACGGCCAGACCACATCTACCTACCTCCATAAACATGCAGGGGCAGTGACAGAGTCACGTACCCCCAGAGGTTCGGTTCCTGCCTGCTGCCGTATTTCTCATTTCATCAAGCCGTGTGTGACTATGACTTTGTATGGAGTTGCTATGGTTACTTGTTAGATCCAGCCGGTCCCAGAGGCAAAAGGACGAGTCCTAAAATGTGTATACACGAATATACGAACGAACACGCCTGGTGGTGGTATATGAAATATTTAGCGACGCTTGTTTCATCAGAATACCAACGAGAGTCTTTATAAACTTCCAGTTTTGACAGGAGCTTCCCTGCGGCATCACACACACGCACACACACACGCACACACACACACACACACACACACACACACACACACACACACACACACACACACACACACACCCATATGTCCTCTGTCCTCTGAAAGACACAGCCGTTGAGCATAATGGTTTATAGTAAAGCTTATAGTCACAGCTTGGCTTTATCAGCTGTAGAGTCAGTTTAACGTCCTTAAAAAAGAAAAAGCCTGTCATGCCACTTCAACCGCAACCACTGTGTGTGTGTCTGTGTGTGTGTCTCTGACATATCGAGCTGTTTATGCTCCGTGGCTAATCTCCTTACGATGGTGCCAGAGCCTCTACACAAACTCAACCTGCCTGTCTGTCTGTCTCTTTCTTTTCAGTCATTTCCAGCAATTCCTCTATTCAGTTAGCTTGTTGCTGCTGTCTGAGTGCCATCACCTGCACATCTGTCTGTCTCTTAAAGGGATAGTTCAACATTTTGGCAGATTCCCCCATTGCCATAATCCCTATAGTCATATCAGTAGGTGAATTACCTTTAATTATCGGTGCATATAATTGTTTTGAGATCAGCGGGGCACAATGGAGGTGAACCGTACAGGTCCCCTGTCCCTCATCAAATACACAATCCAATAACTCCAAAATGCTCTTGTGGAGAAGTTGTGACCTGCACATTCACCACACTATGAAATAATCATGTATAATTATGTAACATTATGACGCATGAACAAATACTCTGAACTGCTTGCACTTTTGAGATCACTCCGCCCAGCAGCCGTGTCTGTAATGTAGTTCCGGCCACGCATTTGCCTCTAAAACAACTCTGTCTCGTAATTATACATGATTATTCAACTTGTCCACCAGAGCGTTTTGGAGTTGTTGGATTGTGTATTTGATGAGTTTGATGAGGGACAGAGGACCTGTACCGTTCACCTCCATTGTGTTCACTGAGCAGCTCACGTCTCTGCCCCGCGGATCTCAAAACAACATGTTCCGATAATTAAAGGTAATTCACCTACTGCTATGACTATAGCGATTATGGTGATTTGCCAAGATGTTAAACTTTCCCTTTAACTCTCTGTGTGTGGCAGTGGTTCACAGCTGCTATATTGGTGTGCCTGTGTAGCAACAAAGCTGGGAAATGTTTCTGCTCATTGTTGATGTTGTTGAGGATGTGCAACACAGCGGCCTCGGTGTGTGTTATTATGTAAACTGGCCTCGTCTCTGTGACAGGCTGCATGTGTGTGTTTGCTTCCCTGTCAGTTTGTCTTGTTTGTCATAGTGTTTGTTTTTCTGTCTCAGGCCGTTACGTCCACCTGTGTGTGTGGCCATCCATCTGCGTATCGGCCTGTTTATCAGCATGTATGTATGTATGTGTGTGTGTGTGTGTGTGTGTGTGTGTGTGTCAGCACTGCATATCTGCCCGTGTCACACCGTCAATCTGTCTCCGTGACAGCCAAACGCTGTATGTTTATTCGTCTCGCTCACTGCTGTTCGGCGCATATCCCAGGGAAACATTAAGGAACCCTAATCTGAGGCTTAGCCCATGTGAAGCTGATTGCCTTTTTTCAGCGTCACAGTTTTTGACAATGATATTGATGAATGGGTTCATGAGAAATGTGGCATGTGGCGGCAGAGCATTTTTGCTCGTAATTTGATGCTGACGTTACGAAGTCCTAATGAGCTCCATTTATCTGAGCAGCGCTGACAGGTTTTATGATGCTGATCAATATCAACATGTCACGGACTGTGTGTGTGTGTGTGTGTCTCAAGTGTACAAGCTGTCTATTAATGTGGACTTATGTATTCACAGCGCACAGTACAGTAAATGTATAAATCCAGCTGTGTATCTTTCTGTTTGCAACACTTAATATATGTCATTTTTATTTTTATCAAGTCGTTATCCAGTCAAGTGCCAGAGCTTGCTTCTGATTAAACCAGAATCTGAGGTCAAAAAAATTTGCTGAACACTAATTATGTTTTAGAGCAGAGGAAATTACCATTGATTGTGATGTTTTTGTGACGAACAGAGAACAAATTGTTCTTTCTCCACAATTCAAATTATATTGTCAGGACTGTGTTGAATGGACCGTGTTACAGTGCATTCAGAAAGCTTTCAGACCGCTTCAGATTTTGTTTTGTTGCTGAAATTATTAAAAAAGTAATTTTTCCCTACACTCATAATGACATACAGTAGCAAAAACTGAATTTTAGATTTGATAAAAAGGAGAAAGGATGAGATTAACTGTTTCTTCACCTCTACTGGTATCCACTTGTGGTACATTCAGTTGATTGGACACAATTTAGAAAGACGCACATTTGTTTATAATGAGGTTTTTCATTTACTGTAAGAATAATGGCAGCCTCTGAGCAGACATTGTTTTTGTCGCCTTCCTCAGATGTTTCCCCCGACACATCCCTGGTTTCACATCCTTCCTCCTCGTAGCTTGGTTTTTGCTCTGATATGCAGCGTCAGAGGTGACAGAGGTGTGAATACTTATGTCAAAGTGATATTTCAGAAGATTTCTTAATACATTTCCAAGCATTTCTTAAAAAATATGTTGCTGAAGGGATCTGAATACTTTCTGAATCCATAGTATAGGGCTACCTGTTTGTTCTGTAGGACTGCAGTGTGTCTTGATTGTCAGTAAAATTAACATGAAAATATATTTTCTATCCCCAGCCAGTGCCGTCATCTCTGTGATTTTCCTCAAGGAGACGTTGCGGGCCTCTGACGTTGTTGGTAAGCAAACTCCTCATCACCTGAGGACCTGACCTGTGTCCTCTCGGCTTCCTGCTCTGACTTGATAAGTAACATCTAAAGTTTGGATCATTATCAAACTAACAACACAGACACTGAAACTCTGTGGCCTCGGATCAGGATCGAACATTTAAAATTCAAGAAGTCTATTGTGCATCTGACACTTGAGGGAAAAGGCACAATCCATTCAACAGACCTATCTCATTATATTGTTTTCTGAAAAGCTATTGTTTGTCAGAACAATTTGTAGAGTCTGCTGCCAAATGGCACGATTGTGATGGTCGCTACAATGATGATAATTACAACTGCTAGACTGGAAATTCATATCAGCATTACACACACGCACACATCACTGCACATTGTTGGTTTCCGGGTTAAATCATCAGCATTTTCTTCCCGTTTTGTTATTGTCTTGTAATTGCTGAGTGACATTATGAACCACATATTGGAAACATTTAATTGTATGAATGTTTTATTCATGAATCGCTGAGAGCGAGCACTGCCCTGTTTTTGCAAAGACTTGTTTAAACCAGTAAGAGAATTAAGAATCAAAATGACAATGGAAAGATGAAAACTATACACACTACACCACGGCTTGGTGCCAACGTTCAATGAAGAGTTTTATATATTTTTCCTGCAGTTTAAATAAACTACAAGCTTTTTGTCTGACCTCAGTTAATAGTGACTGAGGTCAGACTATCTAAAGACTGTGTGTGTGTATGAACTGAACTGAATGAAGCTTATAAGCAGTAATGAAATGACTTGTCACTTGAATACAGGGGGCGTGTCAGGTAAGGGCATGCTATAGTCATAACTGTCGGGCAGTAATGATTTCAATTAAATAGTTTAAAGAAATCAAGTTTAGACTTAGATTTATTTCTCATATAATTAATGTGAAAATCTCTTTTACAAAAACACTTTCAGATAAGTAAAAAAGAGCCACTTCAAAATGGTTCTTTATGGTTTTCTCTTCAACTTCTTTATCCTTGTTTCAGTCTCAGAACTCACAATTAAAATGTCTATTGCAGCTTCAGAAGACTATACATTTAGGTTTGGTGGCTACAAGCTCATCACTCCCCGAATAGGATTACAATAAATATACATGCGAGTGATGGCGAGAAGTATTTTAACCTTAAAGGGATAGTTCAACATTTTGGTAAATTGGCCCATTGCCATAATCCCTATAGTCATAGCAGTAGGTTTGTTACCTTTAATTGTCGGTGTAAGATGTTTTTAGAACGGCGGAGCAGAGCCATGAGCTGCTCAGAGCTACGCCACGGAGGCTAATGGGATTTCTTGGTTTCCCTCATCAAACTCATCAAATACACAATCCAACAACTCCAAAACGCTCTGGTGGACAATTTGTGTCCAGCACATTCACCACGCTATGAGATAATAACGGAGCGTTATGAGACGGAGTTGTTTTCGAGGTAAATGCAGAGTCTGCTTGTCGAAAAACTGCCCTCGACAGGAGCTTTCATCAGCGATTTTGCATGAATTTACCTTGAAAACAACTCTGTTTCGTAACGTTCTGTTATTATCTCTTAGCGTGGTGAATGTGCAGGTCACCACCAGAGCGTTTTGGAGTTGTTGGATTGTGTATTTGATGAGTTTGATGAGGGAAACCAAGAAATTCCATTAGCCTCCGTAGCGTAGCTCTGAGCAGCTCGCCGCTCTGCTCCGCTGTTCTAAAAACATCTTACACCGACAATTAAAGGTAACAAACCTACTGCTATGACTATAGGGATTATGGCAATGGGCCAATTTGCCAAAATGTTGAACTATTCCTTTAAAGATGGGGGAAATTTTGCAGCTTCAGTAACACGCCAAATTGTGATGTCTTGTGAGTAAAGCAGTGCAGCTAAAGCAAAATAAAATCATGTTCATCTTACAAAGTAGAAACAGGATGATGGTACATTTTTACCAGCAGTGAAACAGTAGCTGCTGTATAAAGATATAAAAAAAAACATTTAACTTTTTCTTTTATAGGTGGAACCCTGGCAATAACAGGGACGTACCTCCTTGTGACGTTTGCCCCCCACACCACCACGCACATCACAGCACATCTGGTCCAGTACTACATCGTCAGCTGGCACTTCCTGCTTTACCTTGTACGTATCATAAACAACTGTGTATAAATAAGTAGGCTGATGTGTAAGCATGTTTGTGTTTTCTTGGACTCTAAATGCATACCTGTATATTTTACTTTTAGCAGCTCACCAACTGCAGCTCCTCTGCTGAGATAGAGGGGTGAAATTATGAATCAGTCAACGAGTTTAAGTACAGCTGATGATACAATCAATCATTATTCACAACCATGAAACATCTCGGGTATTTCTAGATGTTGTGGATCAGCTCTGCTCTCTGCCTGTTAAAACTAAGATCGACAATGTTTTCACTCATTATTTAAAAAAAGAAAAAGAAAATCAGCCTCCACCTCATGCTCTGTAAGCGCATTAACACTCACCATGTGCTCTTCTACTCCAATTTTGCCTCAGGCGGGGATGGCATAAACACAGCCGTTACTGCAGCAACCAATCTAGAACAAAGTACAGAGCCGAAACAAAGTGCTTTTGCTTTTTTTTTCTTCTCAAAAAACCTACACATCACCTAAAAAAAACATACAAAAATGTAAATGTTAAGCTCTCAAATGTGAAACAGTAGTCTTTGTCAAAAAGCACACACACCAGAGACGTATCTGAAGCAAAGATTTCAGCAGTTAGAAGGTCACATCCTGATGCTTTTCCATCAGCGCCGGCGACTCCCATGACAGCAACCAGAGTGAGACAGGAAAACCTTTCAGGTTAAACTTCTGTGGGTAGAAAATACAGAGCTGTGTGTGTGTGTCATTCAAGAAGAAGAAGAGGAGTGGAGGAGCACCTGTGATTCGACAGTAGTAGGCATCTCTAGTCGATACCGCACGATTATCTGCACACAATCCATCAAACCAAGCCAAGGACGACAGCTAACGTGGTGTAAACAGTTGTGTCATGCATGTTTAGCAGTGTCATCATTATTCAGGGCACAACGTGTGTGTCTCTCATTTATGTATCTGCTGGTCCTGTTTCCTGAACTGCTGCACACATCACAGCACATCACACCCGGGCAGAGACACACAAAAACACACATCTGTTGCATGAAAATGGAAAAAAAAAAGACAAAATGTTCAATCAAGACATTTTAGGGAAATGCAGATGGATGGATAGACAAGCACATGTTTTCAAATGGAGATAGTCGCCGCTGCTGCTGCTGCTGCTGCCTCTGGCTGCCGTTTTGATTGATGGTGTTAAAAAAAAAAGAAAAGGAAAAAATAGTGGGGGGGGGGGCATGCTGTTTACCACCTCTGGCAATGCATTGTGAATACTCATCAGCCTGCAGAGAACAACCTCGATCAAGAACAGAGGGGGGATTAACTGTAGATGGTGATTAATCAGAGGAAAGTGAAATATCCATCACTGTCTTCCATATTATTTCCAGAGGTCACACTGTTATCAAACGATTTCATCGGTGGAAGAAGGACTGCAGGGCTATATAACTGATATTTCATTCATTCACAGTGTGTGTGTGTGTGTACAGTGTTAAATGGTATACATGAGCATGAATGGCTCAGGTTTTTCCAAAAAAAAGAAAAAGGAAGCACATATAGAGACACATAGATGATTGTGCAGCAGAGGTGAGTTTGCCCCCCAGTCCTACTCGATCCTACTCTTGTCTGTTGGAGCTCAGTGGTTTTATATCAGAGGTCCTTGAACCACCACTGGATGGTACTGGACTGGACTCACACAAAGGACAAGCCTGGCCTGGGTCCCTCTCATCAAAGACCACCGCCAATCCATTTCATTTTCCCCTGCTGCGGTGATTTGTCTGAATTAAAAGATTGCTGCGCTCTGCCTGCACGCCATGCATGCACCGCAGTGAAAAGTACAAACCGGAGAGCAATTCAGTTTTTTTCATTTTCTGAGAAAATGGAGTCTGCATTGCATTAATGACTTGTCTAACCCCATCTCTCCTTCTCGTCTCTCTCGCTCTCTCTCAACAGTTTATCGAGGTCATCGTCTTCTGCATCCTGCTCTATGTGTACAAGAGGAAGAAGGTGAAGCACATCGTCATTGTGATGTTGCTGGTGGCCCTGCTCGGTACGAAACAAGTGGGAGCTGTGTGTTTGAGGGGCAGAGGCTATGGATTAAACCATTTTAGGTAGTCAGAGGTGGCTTTGTTGCCTGGCTACCATAAAAAAAAAATAAAAAAAATGGACCCATGCTCTGTGAAGAGCCGAGCCGAGCCGAGCACGATGCTCACGATGCAAGAAAAATAATTCACCACAACTCACTGAGAGATAATTAACCACCTCCACAAATCAGCACGCAACACACGAAGCAGTGAAGGAAGTTCTTCATTGCTACTGTACAAGTTGAGCGAGCACTAAATGATGAATTGTGTGATTTATCTATCTGTGTGTGTGTGTGTGTGTGTGTGTGTTTGCTCTTGTGTTTCCTGCAGCCTCGCTCACCGTCATCTCCGTCAAAGCCGTGTCAGGGATGATCACAGAGTCGATAAAAGGCCAGCTGCAGCTCATCTACCCCATCTTCTATGTCATGCTTGTCGTCATGGTCGCCTCCTGCGCCTTCCAGATCAAGTTAGTCAAGGTTTTTTTCTCCTTGTATTTATGTGCACCTTTGTTTTTTTTCTTCTCTCCTCCACACTCTCACTTCTCTTAAGTCCCTGGAAATCCCTGAAATCAATGTTTTGGCTTGAACAAAGTAAAGAAAAACAATCTATTGGACATGGTGACATTGTACCCTGCAGAACACCTCACAGTGTTATTATTATGATGGATGAATAGGCTGTTTCATAGTTCCTCTGTTACCAAGGTCATTGTGTTTCGCCGCACCTCTTAAATCTTTTTTCTTTTCTTTTCTTTTCTTTTTTCCCTCACAGATTTCTCAATCAGGCCATGAAAATGTTTGATGCCACAGAGGTGGTTCCCATCAACTTTGTGTTTTTCACTGCAAGTGCCATCCTCGCAGGTTTGTCAAATCGTAAATCTGTCGCTTCCTGTTGGTTAAAACTTTCCTGTGTTTTTCTCTTTTAAAGAATAAGACAAGAGACACGCTGTATTTTTCTGAAAGGATAAGACAAGAGACGCTCTGTATTTCTCTTTTTGTCAATAAATCCCCCAGAAAAAGGCCAAAACCAACAATGAATCAACCCAAGAGCATATATGAACAGGCTTTAGGACACATAACATTACAGTACATGTCTACAAGATAAGCACACATCGCATACATATTTGTTTGAGCTAGACACACATTATATGTCAGTATATGAAATTGGTCCAATATTGAATAGGTTTTAAATGTACATTTTAAATATGTTTTCATTTTTTATGCAAATATAATTCATATATGGACATTCAAAGTCAAAAGACTGCACTGGTACTCTGTATCTACATACATACTGTATTGTGTATGGAGCCACTGAAAATAGTCCCAAAGAAATGCATGTGAGTCATTCATGAAGAAAAGTATTGATTTATTATAGTTACTTTTAATCAGTGAGTTTCACAAGAGTCAGCATGATAGCTGCTCTGTGAAGCCAAACTTAGGCACCACATTACTTTTAGTCAGTATACAAACATCTTCATACTGATAATGCAAACTTACTATTTTTTTTTAGCAGGTTTAATGTCAATCTTGTACACCATCTTTGTTTAATGTCTTAAATCAGCACTAAACACAAAGTTGAGTTGAGGGAGGGAGTGAATGTGTTTAGTTTTGCAGATATGTAGTTATAAACCAAAGTTGGGCCTGTTGGACCCATTATTATTATTTTATTGTTGAGAAACTGTGTTTGGACTCAAGTGGTCTCAGAGAACGGCTTTGTCATGCTGCTGGCTAAACATGTTTTTAATTGAGTTGATAAAAATGCAGGAATAAACAGAGCCAGTACCCAATTGGTACATTTAATCTTAGCTAACCTCTAGAATTACCTTCAGTCAGGCCAAGTGAAAATGCAAAAATTAAAAATGAATGCACAGAAGAGAGTAATTCAATTCAATTCAGCTTTATTGGTATGGTGCCAAGTCACAACATACATTATTTCAAGGCACTTTACACGGTAAGTTAAGGAGCTAACAATACTATGCAAGAAGTTTCCAACTTGAAGTGAAAAATGAATAAAAGTTTAATTGAGTTTCAGATAAGACTTTAGTTCAAAGACATTTCTATTTCCGCTATAATTTATATCAAATTACATCGTGCTTTCCACAAAACTTCCACCATGACGACGAGTATGGAGGTCAATGAGTAACGAGAGATTAACAAACAGCGTTTTTTTTGTTTTGGTCTTTTGTCAGCAAAAAGAAAAACTATGTAGAGGTAAAGCAAAGCTCCAAAACTTACTGCAAGAGTTGAAATCAATCCATGACACAACACAGTGCACCATGATACACAGTGAAGTTGGTGATTCACTCGTATATATATATATGTGAACCACTTAGGAGTCCTTGTTCAGCACAGTATTTATAGCATGTGTATTCTGCCAGGTCAGGTCTTTATTATCTTGTCAGTAATAGTGTACTTTGTTCAGTCTGGGGAAAAACAAATCAAGGGTTTTTCAAAGGCAATTCTGTCTTGAAGGGAAAATAATCACAAAAAAACACTTTCTTATTATCTAAAATGATTTACTGACAATGGACCTCACTTTACTAAATCCATTTCCATTCGTTATTCTTAGTGCAAATAAATTGCCCATTCACCTCTGTGGTGACGAGTGACGTCATTTCGAGCTATTTCCAGTGTGTCTTCAGCGGACTGTAATAAAGAGAAAGATGTTCCAGCAGGTCAATAAACATCAACTGTAAACAAGGTCTTCTTCCGCTGTCCGTCAGTCTGTTAGAGCAAAAAGAACAGCTACTGTTACGGAGGAGGTGAAGTTAGGCCACAACTCGTTTTACAAATAGCTGATTAGTATTGAATCTATAGGAATATATCCAAAGGTGGACTTTTCCTCTATAATCAGTTTGGTTCAACATTGAATGAAGTGTTATTTTTCACCCTAACTCCTAACCCAGTGGTGGTTAAAGCAGCAGACGTTGAGGACAGTGAACTACACACAGTGTTAGAGAGCGTTGCTGCTCATCTCTACACCCTTCAGTTAACAACCAAACTCTTTGTGCTCGACAACATTGTAGAAATAAAAAGCGCTCAGGATTTTCAGGGCTGCTGCTTTTTTTTTCTTTTCTTTCACAAATAAACAAAGCACTAGAGATCTGATCTGCATATTTGTGCTATTCTGTGAAATGCATTTTAATGGGCTCTTTTTATTTTATTTTTACAGGCATAGTATTTTACCAGGAGTTTGAAGGCTTGGCTCTACTGAATATTTGTATGTTCTTGTTTGGGTAAGCACTCAAAAACTAACACCAACAGTAACTGCATCTGCATCTTATTGATTTGTGAGATATTTAGTGTAAAAAATAGTGTCAATAATTGATCCTCTTTTTTTTCCAGTTGTCTCCTGTCCTTCCTGGGAGTTTTTCTGATAGCAAGAAACAGACCGAAGATTAAGCAACAGGATCGCAATTTTATCCCAATGGACAGGATACCTGGTAACTTTCTCTCTCTTTTTTTTCAATAAACTATTAATCAGCTTTGCAGGACCAAGTTTTTTGCTGCACGGCTGACCTATTTATAGTGAGTATACGGTGCAGTGACTAGCCAGCAGTAATAATATAATATAACTCTGCCAAAAGTGACCCTGGATTTATCTGGCCGCTAATGTCTGCAGCCCTGGCAGCAGGGTCCATCTAATGAGCTGTGCTGTCTGTGTTCACAGGGAGAAGAAACACAGTCAAAGTGCAGCCTGAGGCAAAGACTCCGACATACGGATCGCTGGCAGCCAAACTCATGTGCAACAGAGCTGGCCAAACAGACGATTCTTAGGACCAGCTCCATCTGTCGGGACTGTAATTTTTTTTTTTTGAGTCGATTTGTGTATACGTGTATGTGTGTATATTATGTGTGTGAATGCGTGTGCCTCTTCCTGGGTACACTTCAATAATATCTCTATTTGTAGAAATAAATGGTAGGCAGCGCTTCAGACCGGTGCCAGCTGAGCACCAGTATCGGTGGCCATATTGGTGTTAAAAAAAATGTCCATGCCAGAAATGTGGAGTACTGTACCTCTCTTCCAAAACAGCTCTATTTATTCCTGAGAACTTTCTGTTTTTGTCTTATGTTAACAGTATTTTTCAACAGGGTCGACTGACTGACTTCACTCTAAACGAGATGAAACACCTCAGAATCAAAGGGCAACACCAGACGCCTTATTAGCAGCATCTTTTAATTTAAGAAAAAAAAACAAAAAGGAGGTCACTGTGACCAAAGCCTCCCAATAAAACATATGTATGATTTTAATCAACTGAATAAAGTGGTCTGTGTTTGTGATCAGCTGTCGACAAACATGGCGTGGGGATAAAAATCTGATATTTGAATAGTCTGAAGATTTCCTGCCATATAACAAAGTAAAGTGCACTACTGCCCTCTAATGGTGGAGGAGGCTCAGAGATGACCAGACGACACTGTATTTGTTTTGTTAATCTGAGGTGATGGGTATATATTACGTTTGAAATGAAGAAGGAGAAAAGAAACAGTGCAGTGTTACTTCTATTAAACCTCCTGTCTTGGCTCATCAGTTTAAGTTTCTCCCATTTATCACACGTCTCAGGTTTTAATCGCTGGAGCAGACGTCACTCTGAGATCTGTCTCCAGGAACTTCTGATGTAACAGGTTTTAAAAAGCACTAACGCAGGTCCTTGCTCTCCCATCCTCACCTCGAATAACCCTCAGACTGCATACTCTACTCAACTGCTACCAAACTTTAGTGTTGCCAAGCAACAGAACTCTTATCTACCCACCTACACATTATGGGATGTGTGGAAAACCACTGTCGATGCCAGTGTAACTATAAAAAGAATGAACATTAAAGTGTCAGTTGTTTTCATGCTTTTACTTTTTAAGGGGCCAGATCTTAATGTGTGTTAAAGGTTAAATTAGCACATGTGCTGGATTCAAACAGGTGAAGGTGACAGTAATTACACACATATATACAAATACTTGTATATTCTGTCGAGTGCAGAAGTTTATTGCCTTGCGTGTGAACAAAACCTTTTCAGTGCTGTGGCATTTCTCAAATTCAAACCCAATAATTTGACTTTTTTAAAAACAAAAAGGCCATGCCATGAACATAAATACTCTCAACTTTATCAGGTCTGGATGTAAAAAGGATGTACAATAATAAAACCATAAATTAATACCTCTTGAAACTCAGTTAATGAGGTCAAACTTATCTAACTGAAACAAAGCTGTGTTACTTAACCGGTCCCTTTATGGAGCAAAAAGTAATGCACAAAAAAAAACGACCTCTTGTCTTGAGAGTGTCTGTTCCCAGGGTAAAATAAACACAACTAAAACAAAGTCTCTTTTCAACACTGACACTTGGTAGCTCGTCGTCAGTCCACATGCGTGCCGTTAAGTCTTCACAGCAGATTATGGCACAATACATGAAATCTATTATGAAGGCACGGGGATTTCTGCAAGATTACTTAACGAAGCCTCGTGTATTTCATCACCAAAAAAAAAAAAAAAAAAAAAGAGTTGCATTTATCTTTTCTCCTCTAATGCAGAAATCATTGCTTTTTTTTCGGTAAATCATGTTCTGCAGATGTTTCAATCAGACCTCGATGTTGATTTTAACAAAGCGGTAATGCAGGGAGGTCGGGTTGCGCAACAGCAGCGTTCCTCTGTGCTCCTTCGGCTGGTTCAGGAGGGTGTTGACAAGGCCGGAGACGCTAACGAAGCCCAGAGCCTCCCCAGCGCCTGCAGACAGGGAGAAGTCACCCTGCGTGACCCAGCCGAGCGCCACCCGGGAGCAGTGCGAGGTGACGCTCGGCAGTGGATCCGGCCACAACCCGAAGATGAGATCTGTGGATGAGTCAGAGGTGGATTTGGGGTCTTCTTCCGACGGCGAAGCGTTGAGGTCTGGGAGGTCTGACCCTTTGCCCTCAGGCTTATCGGAGGAGGAGGAGGTAGCTGCTTTCTTGGAACCGCTCTTCTTTCTGCGCTTCATTCTGCTTTTAAAGTGATTCTTGTGTGGCGGCTCCTGGGGGCCGTCGGACTTTTTGCTCAGCAGCTTCAGGTCGTCTGCGTTGGGCACACACACCGTGGCGTGGAGCTCCGGTTTGCCCTTGGACACCAGCGACAGACGCACCCACACCAGACTCATGCCGTGCTCCGCGAGGAAGGACGTCGCGGCCGAGGAGTCGAGCGGCGGCCCTTCCCCGGCACGACACAGCCTCTGACCTTTAGATGTGGTGGGTCTGCACCAACCGGAGAGCAGCCGCAGAGACTTTCTGCTCCTGCAAAAGGCAGAGAAACAACCGACAATCATTTATGAGAAATGATTAAGAGTCACATTCTCATTAGGCGTCCCGAGGGACATAAAATGTAAAAAGAACGTTCCTGAAATTCCTAATGCAGAAGACAAAAAGGTCCGCCGACGGACAGTGGAAATCAATCCAATTTTTTTCTCATAAAGTCAGTCATTACTCAGAGCTTGTGTGATGGCTTTATGAGAACAGATGCAACTCTTCCCCTCTACTAATCTCTGTGATGTATTGCAGCAATTTAAGGCTGGATGTACTTTGGGGATTCTCATCAGGGACATTATGATGAAAGGGAGGTAGACTGGAGAAGTGCCATGCATCAAGCTTGTCAAACACTGCTGCAACCGAGGTCTCTTAAAAAAAAAAAAGAGCAAAGAAGTAAGTGATGAGTGGAGCACAAAGCTGCACAAACACGGCACATTGCTGCTCAGGAGAGCATTAAAAGTCAACTGTTTTAATATTGTTAGAGGTGATTTAGATGTGCAGGATGTTCAGTATCTGGAGGGACCTCGGTGTAAACCTGCAGTGTCAGTTTATTTAAACATTAAGAGGAGGATAGAAAACGAATAAATCTTCATAGTAAAACAAGAAAAGAAACAAAAGAAAACAAACAAGCGTTCACCTGAGCACAGTGAAGCGACTCGGTGTCTTTGTTACAGTCGTATCTCTGTCTGATGTCACCTCCTCCTCCTCCTCCATAACCGTGTCAGCAGCGGTTGTGGTTTGGGTCTGGCTGTCTCGTTTCCTCCTCTCCTCCTCCTCCTCCTTCTCCTTCCCTCCTCTTTCCCTCGTGATAAGCTCCCACTCCTCAGCCAGCTGTTGCCATGGGCAACGGAACGGAGCCAGACAGCCATGTTTAATGTAATTGGTCCTTTTGGCGGGCGGACGCCTACAGGAAGAGGTCAGAAAGGTCAAACCCTTGTCAAATTGTCCGGGGGCAACCGGCGCCACTGCCAAATTTATGCAACCGATCACGACCCGGTTGAACGGTGGGCAGCGGCGGATAAGCAGCACGCAGCGTTATTACCATCTCATCTGCACGGTGGGACAGATCTGCATAATGGAAATTAACCGGGGTCAGAGCTTTGGAGTGCTTCCCCTCTATTGAAACCTCTAATCCACCGACAATCTCACCACTTACTTAGGCTGAAGCCTCATAAATATTATCTTTTCCTCGCAGATGATTATTATACAGTCACATAGTAACAGACTCCGACAGCGCATCTGTCCAGCAGAGCTTCATCATCAGCAGCATTATCATCGTACTTTATGTCTATTTAAGTAAAAACATGTTCCCTTTACAGTTGAAAAGGCTCATTTTAAGTTTGCGAATGGTGAATTAAATAAAAATAATATACTGTTGAAACGCATCCACCACCAGTACAATGGACTTTTATACTCTGGGCAAGTAATTAAGATTCTGTTTTCTATCAGCGGGCTGATGTATTAGTCATGCGCCAGAATAATATTACCAGATAAAACAAAATACTTGGCAGTTCAGTGAATGCAGCTTTTAACATGGTTATGATAGTAATCACCACACACACATTTCTATATGCCTGACCTTTTGAACTTGTCCAGGAGCTCGGCCTCCTGCTCCTCCTGGAAGCGAGCGCCTGCAGGGCAGTCTGGGTAATCGTGGGGGAAGTGAGGGGCTCCTTTATTCTGGGAGTGTTTCAGGCTCATGTTCAACCCACCGATGCGGACTTGTCTGTACACCTGGCAAGAGAGGGCGAAACAAGTCAATATTGGATTTTTTTTTAAGCAAGTTAACAAATAAAGCAAACCTGAGGGGCTTCAGGTACAGCTAACATTAGTCACAGTGATTGTGTAAACAAAATGGCACCGCTTCAAAAACATGAACAAGGCATCCAAGTAATGAAAGCAGCTTTCCATATGGACCTCAAAACTCCACAAAGCAAATTAGAAACATACACAATTTTTGGTTTTAATAAATTCCACGTTACTCATATCTCCATTTGATTGGTTTCAACATTTGGAAAACATGTGCTGGACAATATATCAAGCACAAATTTTTAAGGACATGAACTTTAAACACTCCCCCTAAAATGATTACTGATGCAACTATTCATTGATGTTTTATTATTATAGTTTTGGGAGGTTGCAAATTCAGTGTGCAGACAACAAACCAATTTGGCCTCATTACTACCTCATATTGTAATGCCCAATATAATAACTTTAATATCTAGTATTAGAATATGTGAAAAGGTCCAAATCCAACACTAAATTAAAAACCAATATATGCAGTAGAGGAAAAAAAAATTGTGCCCAAACTGCCACAAGTCTGCAGCAAGGTTATTATAGTTTTAACATTTTCATTACGTAGTTTTTATTTTTATTTAGTTTTTCACTTTGACTTTTATTTAGTTTTAGTTAGTTCAACAAGTGATTAAGCAGTTTTCGTTTAGTTTTTATTTCTGAGGAATTTGTGGGATTCTTCCCTTTTAGTTGCATCCAAATGTTCCCATCAGTCCTCATCACGTTACATTCCCTCTTATCTACCTGTGGCTCGTACTCAAAGTCATCCCATATTGAGCTGAGGAGTTTCCTTCATGCATCTTTAGCCATCTCTAAGAAAACTACAACTAAGCTGATGTTATCTGCTGAAGTTAATTCAGTTTCGTTTGAGTTAGTTTTGCATTGTTTATTGTAGTTTTTATTTAGTTCTCGTTTTTGGAAAAAAATGTAATTTGCATTTTTATTTCAGTTTACTAAATTTTTTTCCACTGCTAGTTTTAGTTTTAGTTAACTATAATAACCCTGCTCTGCAGAAACAAAGAGAAGGATACGGTAAAATGAAAACAGCGCCTACCAGTGGGATCCAGAAGGCCATGCCCCAGCCTTTAGGAAGCAGCAGGTCCCATCCAGCGCCCCAGGAGCTCATCTCATGTCCCACCTGCTTCCCCGGCTGGTGAACCAGCAGGATGGGGACTCGACCCTGCGGGGGGGTGGGGCTCAGCCTGGAGCCCGGCACCAGCACCTCGCTCCTCATACGGTTCAGCTCCTGTGGCCACACACACACGGTCTCATGCACGTCAATATGCAAAATCATCTGAAACTTACCTCACTTTTACCAATAGGGCAATTTAAATCCATAATTACATCATATTTTACCTCTAACTGCTCCTGCTTTTAACTACACTTATGTATTCAAGTTATGCTTATGTATGTTTGTTATGTCTGAATATTTATGTATGTCTCAATTGTTTTGTCTTCTGTCTTTATATGTTCTGTCTTTCATCTTGGCTATATTGTAAATGAGGTTGCTCCTCAATATACTGTATCTCCGAGTTTAAATAAAGGTTATGAATGAATGAATGAATGAATAACGATTACCGAGAATGGGTGTGTGTGACATTTCAGGTGGAGACAGAAAACTACCTGCTCTGATATCTTGTTGTCAGTGACGTTGTCCCGTACAGACGGATCCCACAGGAAGCTCTGGCAGCAGCGCTCCGGTACTCCTCGCAGCATCAGCTCCTTCCTCTTCTCCTCGTCCTCCTCTGAAGTGACAGACAAATACAGACATGTGGTACGCTCCTGTATCACCCGCATCTGTGACATCTGGAGCTCAGAACGTCTGATTCATGAGATAAATCCTAAGTGAGCATACTGTACGTCTTCATTAAAATATAGTTTTGTGCATCCTCTAAATACGATAATTATGATTATTTATATATTATAGATTTAAAATTAAGCTGATAAATTAGTGACCTCCATCCTGGAACAACCCTCCAAGAACTGGATTTGGAGTTTTATTTGCAAACCCAACCAGCTACTAAGCCTGAAAAGCCACCCAGGCTGAGATTATGAAGTTATTAAACCGTCGTGTACGTCATCCAGTGAGCAGATCTGCTGAATTTGAACAGTGAATCTCTGATGAAACTAGTGACACCTTCTGTCATTCTGCTTCTCATCAGCAGGAGAAAAAAAAACAACAGAGGATGAGATGGATCCTTTGTTTAAAACAGGATCCAGTGATTAAATGTCACTGTGACATGACTTGAAGAATAATCTTGGTTATTTTAAGCCGAGACTTTATTATCCTTGTTATGGCTGGAGATGCCGATTAAGGTCCTGGTGGATACTATCGGGTATTTCATGAGGAAGCGATTAAATCCTGTTCCTCTTCCCTACACCCTTATTACAACATGATGAAAACTAACAGCTGGCAGAGTAAACAAAGGTGTGTGTGAACAGTGACACGTGGCGTCACATACAGTAATTCTGCCTCTGTTATTATCAGTGAAATGTTATTATCCTTTAACTGTTGGTTTGATTCCGTTTTATTGTGAACTACAAATGTGCAAAATGTGGAAAAATGAGGAGGAAAAAAGGCATTGGTTGAAATCAACCCTTGTTGCCAGTGAATCAGCCGCTGTTGGCCGCTAAAGGATGTGTTTGGAGTAAACGGTCCTGCCAGGAGTCGAACCTGGAACATCTGCATGGACAGGCAGAGGCCCCCAGGAGCACAGGACCAAACGTATACTCACTCACACAACCTCAGGACCAGACACAACAACAGACTGATGCCGCAACTCTGCCTGCAACATGATGTATGAATGAAAAAAGGAATATTAATACGTCCAATCTGCACACTGGATGACATACTGTACAAGTCTGCATTAGGAACATTGTTTTGGTTTCCATGCCCCTTGTAATCGTCTGTATCGTATGTTAATAACCTGCCCACTCCTCTGTCTGTGCAAATAGGTCAGATTTTACCTCGTGTTTGCTTTACACAGGGCAAAGCTTTAACCTTCCTTGTTGGTAAAGTCAGCCTGGGGTCATCTACTGTCAGACCCAGCACCGTGCCTGCAGGCAGCTCTCCAGTTGAATAGACGTCTAGGGTGAAATAAAGCATACACTGTTAGATAAATATGTGTGTTAAATTTTAAATGTATATTTTAGAAATATGAATTGACCTTTCAGGATGCGAAAAATATCAGTTTGTTGTTGATGTAGTTCCATCTTGCTCTCGTCCTTGCAGTGCTCGGGCCACCAGAAGGAGGACGTCTGGGATTGTTTCATTTTCTTAAGAAAAAGAGAAGAAACAAACGCACAGTTAGTGTCAAATGCAAACACATCTCAGAGGCTCTTTGTTTCTTTTAAAGGGATAGTTCAACATTTTGGCAAATTGGCCTGTTGTCATAACCAGTCTTAGCAGTAGGTTCGTTACCTTTAATTGTCGGTGCAAGCTATTTTTAGAACGGCGGAGCAGAGCCGCGAGCTGCTCAGAGCTACGCTACGGAGGCTCATGGGATTTCTTGGTTCCCTTCATCAAACTCATCAAATACACAATCCATCAACTGCAAAACACTCTCGTGGACAAGTTGTGACCTGCACATTCACCACGCTATGAGATAATAAAACAGAACGTTACGAGACAGAGTTGTTTTAGAGGTAAATTCATGCAAAACAGCTGATGCATGTCCCCGTCTGGTGCAGTTTTTCAGTAAGCAGTCTCTGCATTTGCCTCAAAAACAACTCTGTCTCGCAATGTTCCGTTATTATCTAATAGCGTGGTGAATGTGCAGGTCACAAGTTGTTGGATTGTGTATTTGATGAGTTTGATGAGGGAAACCAAGAAATCCCATGAGCCTCCGTAGCGTAGCTCTGAGCAGCTTGTGGCTCTGCTCCGCCGTTCTAGAAATAGCTTGCACCGACAATTAAAGGTAACGAACCTACTGTACTCCTAAAACTATAGAGATTATGGCAATGGGTTAAATTTGCCAAAAATGTCGAACTATCCCTTTAGAGCTGATTAAAACACGATGAACCTTACATCACAGTCTGTGGCAGCTTCTAAAGTGTGAGCCAGAACAGTGTGGGACTGTGGTCCAATCAGGCGATAGCGTATGATCTCCATGGTGAGGTCACTGCAACAGATTCACATGTGAAATACAAACATAAAAAAAAAAGCAAACAATCACACCACCTAATTTAATTGAGCCTGTGAATTAGACTAACTTGATAACTATTCCAGTGGAGCTGGACCTCCACGTCACCGGGGCGGTTGGAGATCTGGTGCCGTCTCCCAGGATCTTCTTGGCAGGAGGGACACTGGGATCCTTCAACTTACGCTTTCTCTTGTTCCCGGGGGTCTCTGTGGCTTCGGGGGTCTTCTCAGGTGTAAGCTCTGGTTTTTGGGTGGGGGTAACCTCAGCAAGTGTTACCACAGGCACAACTGGAGGAACTACAGCCTCACGGCACTGGCACACACTTTGTAGTTCAGGCAGAAGATCCTGGAGGGAAGAGACGGTATCAGGATTTAAGTTTTCTGCTTTATCTTTCTATTTATTTCTCTATTGACTCATAATAGAATTTTTTTTTTGTCAGAATACTAAATGTTCATGTTTTTAATTTCAACAGTAGAAAGCCAACAAAAACAAAATTTCCCACCTCTTTAATAGTGGGATGAGCCCAAATCCACAGTTGTCTGTGAGTTGAGTCCTGTGTACGGGGTCTCCACAGGAAGGTGACAGGGCCCAGGGGCTGTGTGGGGTATCGTCCCGCTCTGTAAACCACCACACTGCCCTGTCTTCGCCCTGATAGACTCAGAGCTGCAGCAAAGGTGGGACCTGAACACACACACACACACAATGTTATTATATTACTAGTCTGTACGCATGTGCATTAATCCGACTCCACAACTCTTCAGCTGATAATGCATCGCACACACACGCACATGTTCAGTTATACATGACACTTGTCACTATGGTGGCCTTTCTGAGTGCACTTTCTGCTATTTTATTCCCCTTTAATTAATCAATTTGTAACTTATATGCACAGTGCACGTTCATGTCCTCAAGATCGTTGTTGTATTGTTTTAATGTGTTTTTATGTGATGTTTGTATCTATCTATCTTGTGTGACTAAGTAAAGATCTACAAGCTTGAACAGCAACTCTGAAAGTTAAAAATGCAACACACTATCCGGATACTAGAAAACAAAATGAAAGTCAAAATGAAAATGTGTATTCGTTGTTATAGTTACCAGCTTCTTTGCTCGTCAGTTGGGACAAAGCAGCCAGCAGCCTGTCTTCCTCTCCCTGTAGCTCCACACAACAATAGTATGAAAGATCCTGAGGAGACAAAACCAGAAGGTTAAAGTTGATTTTTTTACTGGTTTTCAAACACAGACCTCCTATACAATAAAACGTATTTATGTGTCACCTGCAGCAAACAGTGGGTGCTCATGGCTCGGTAGCAGGGCCGGTAACATTTGTATGTCGGTCTGTCCCCGAGGCAGTAGCCCCACTTTTTCACCATGTGGAAGCGCTTGGCGTGCCAAATGTGCGTCTCCAACCATTTGTTCTTCCTCTGGCGGCGGTTGAACTCCAGCAGCAGGTTGCCGTGGCGCCGCCGGGCCTTGCGGCTCTTGCTCTTTGCCTGTTCCTTCTTCTTCGTGCCGGCCTTGTGGCTCTTCTTCTTCTACGGGGGAAGAGGAGAGGAATAGAAATGTCAAAGATGAAGAGTTAGTATTATGCGTTAGGTGTGATATTAAGTTGCTAAATGTAAAAACGTGGTTTGAGCGTTACCAGCCGGTCGGCCATTTCTCTCAGTGAGCGAGGCAGCCGCTTGGTGTTGTGGCTCATGGCCCGTCTCCTCATGTGTTTGGGCAGAGATTTTAACAACATGCAGCTGCCCATTATCTCAGAGGAGGCTTTCACCATGGCCTGCACCTCTGCTGCCCTGGCTCTGGCAAAACCACCGGCTGGGCGGAGAAGGGTGGAGAGAGAGAGTCAATCAATTTTCATCTGACGCAGACATTAAATGCACTGCCCGTCCAAAAAACAAAGTCAGACACTATAATATTTCATTGGACCGACTTTAGCTTTGATTACAGCACACATTTGCTGTGGCATCATTTCAATAAGCTTCTGCAATGTCACTCACAACATTTATTTCCATCCAGAGTTGCATTAATTTTTCAAAGATTCTCAATTGGGTTAAGGTCTGGACTCTGTGGTCACATTGAACCACATTTCTTCCTTCAAGATGATGGTTCTCCATTATCCTTCCAGTTTTTAATAATGCGTTGAACAGTGCTTAACCCAATTTTAGTCTCAGAAATCTCCTTAGATGTTTTATTTGCTTGATGCAGGCCAATAATTTGGCCCCTCTGAAACAGATTTACATCTTCTCCATGACCACAGGATGTGTCTTGGTTGTTTAAGAAATGAGACTGCATCAGTTAGGGTTAAACAAGTTGTTGCCAGCTTATCCAATGGGAGGCTCTGACCTATTAGCTTAGTTAAATCCAAGTGGTGACTTTTCTTTTGGATGGGCAGGGTATATATTTTTGCATCTTCAGTTGAATTAAACTTCATATTAATTTGAAATAAAAAGACAAATTAACAAAACTGCTCAAGGGGGAAACCAACGTCTTTACCAGTGATGTACTTGGGCAACTCCTTGGAGTAGCTCTGTCCATCTTTCTGATGCCCACGGACCCATCCACTGTTATGGTGAGAGCTCTTTGGCCTCTGTGTCGATCGATGGACGCCAGACGGACCATCGCCAACATTTCCACCTTTGTCAAAGAATTATTGTGTTATATGAGATCAGAATATGTGTAAACACTGGATTATGGGTATGAAAGACAACTGAACAAACAAACATGGCTCAAATCACTTGGATAGATTATTTCTATGGTGATTACTTTGTGGCAAACATATTTTATATAAAATGTTCAGTAATAATACGAAGATTTTAACAGATAAAGGTGGTAAATATTTATTCGTTCACAGTCACTTTGCTCTTTTTATATTCCTCCTGACATTATGACAGTCCTAGATAGCTGCACTCCCACTGTTCATATTTCCTTGAGTCAGTCTGACCCTGGTTGTTGTTATTCCTTGTAGATAAACTCCTGCTTTCCCTGCAATAATGAGGTTTGGTTTGGATAAGCTGAAGGGCAGTAGTGATGGAGCTGACATGGACTCTCTGTCCTCAGATAGATAATATTCAATCACAGACCCATGTAAAAATCAGTGATAAAGAAGAGAAGGGCTCATAGTAGAGGATGAGTTGTAGTGGGGAAGGCAGATACAGACTAAAAACAGAAACAGGAGCCAGACACAATGAGATGACACAAAAAAAAACCCAGAGAGGACAGATCAGATGAAGCTACCTGCTCCGTTTTGGCTGCTGCTGCCGCCGCCGCTGCTGCTGCTCTGGGCCGGAGGATACTGCACATTGGAGGGCTGGTTCTTCAGCTTTATCTCCCTCCTCTTCTCTTTAGCGGAAGACATTTTCTACAATAAAAACAATACGATTAAAAAAAACAAGACGCAATTTCACCGACTTGTCACTCTGCCCACTGCTAACGCCAGGCAGCTAACTAACTTAGCCACGTTTGTCACTCCACGTAAACTTTAAGTCTCTGCTAAATGAAGGACAGCGCACATAAAAAGAAGTATTACATTTAAATGCACAATATTTACACTGTGTATGTTTACCTTTACATTTCCTGAGCATCAGCCTTTGGTCCAACTCTGATGAGTCTCACCTCTTCACTTCGCCACCATGTGAGATTCACGCACGCTAGTTGACGCATGTTTGCTTCCGGGTGGTGGTGACGGGATTTGTAGTGTAAAGGCGCAACAACAAATATATATACTGGTATTAATACAATTCCTGTTCATATTGCAGTTATTTTCTGTTTTATATTTGTATTATAGTATTACAAATAATTTGAGTATTGCAATATATCTGTTCATCGTCACTATGACTAAAATTAAAAACATGATGCGCCTCTAAACTGTGATTTACGGTAAAGCAGCACGGACGTTCCCACGTCCCTCACTGCTGTTTCTTTCTCTTTAAGACACTTGCACAGTTAGATCCCCTGTTTCAGTCGCTTGGTTTGTTACATTCTCAGTAAAAATGGCCTCATTGATCAGGAAGATTGTCAACACAACAAAAGCTCCTGCTGCCATCGGACCGTACAGGTGAGAGCAGCTCTGAATCAGACCTGGAAACTCAGATTTATAAAGTTAAAGTTACAGCTGGTTGCACTGTAGCTGGTTGTGGCTGGAGGTGGAGCAGTGGTCACTCAGATGTGCTTTAAGGGTCAAAGTACAGTTTTTTATTTTTTTTTTGGATTGCACTCTAAACTTTGTAAACTATTGAAAGGATAAACTATTAACAGCAGACTGTGCTCATTGCTTTCTTAGTGCAGTTTCTACTCCTTATGGCAATGCATATACATTTTGGTTAAGGTGCAGAGCTTCTGTGTGAACACTGATATTACAGTAGCTATGTGAGATAAATACTGGGAGTTGATAAAACAGAGAAACAAATGCACGAATAGTCTCTTAAAATGTTTACAGTACAACCTTAAATACAGATTCTGCACTGTTGGTGTGTATTTCTGTGATTCCTGTAATATCAATGACCTGATTACAGTATTTACATCCAGCCTTTAGTCTAATGAGCTAATTCTTTGCTCCTGTTTTTTGTCCACAGCCAAGCAGTGGTGGTGGATCGGACAATGTACATCTCAGGCCAGCTGGGGATGGACCCTGCCAGTGGACAGTTGGTTGAGGGTGGCGTCCAGGCTCAGACAAAACAGGTGACGTTGACTCTCACACAATCAACCAGGCACATCACAAAATGTTCAGTACATGTATGTTGTCAGATGTTTCTAGTCCTTTTGATGCTATTTTGATATTTCGTCTCTCCAGGCTCTTGTAAATATGGGTGAAATCCTCAAAGCTGCTGGATGTGGCTATGAGAACGGTGAGAACGGAAAAACTAAACTTTACTTTCTGAAAAGTTTTGTATTTTGAGAAGATCTCACAGTAGATCATTTGACATCTTTTACTGCATGATTAGTCATTTAGTCATTGTTTCCTGCAGTTGTGAAAACTACAGTGCTGCTGGCCGACATGAACGACTTCACTAATGTCAATGATATTTACAAGCAGTGTAAGTATGAATGTTTTTTGTTTTGTTTTGTTTTTCAATATTTGACCGTGACTCTCTCTGTAACTCATAATATCATGTGACTCCACAAGCAAAAGTAGATGACTTAAGTTGTGTAGTCTAGTTTTTGCCACTGGGTGTCAGCATAATCTATTCATCATCAATGTACAGTACAGACTCTCCTGCTGCTGGTCATTGCTTTCATACAGACACCTACTGGCCTTATTAATACCCTGAGTGGGAATGTGCCCTGTCACCAATCTTTTACAGAGTTGTTTTCGAGGCAAATGCAGAGACTTCTTGCCGAAAAACTGCCCCCGACGGGAACGCGCATCAGAATTTATCATGAATTTACCTCGAAAACAACTCCCATCTTGTAACGTTTTGTTATTATCTGTTATTGTGGTGAGCGTGCAGGTCACAACTTGTCCACCAGAGCGTTTTGGAGTTGTTGGATTGTGTATTTGATGAGTTTGATGAGGGAAACCAAGAAATACCATTAGCCTCCGTAGCGTAGCTCTGAGCAGCTTGCGGCTCTGCTCGGCTGTTCTAAAAATAGCTTGCACCAACAATTAAAGGTAACGAACATACTCCTAAAACTATAGGGATTATGGCAATGGGCCAGTTTGCCAAAATGTTGAACTATCCCTTTAAGATTTTTAGTGTTTTTCTGTCTTATCTTTGATTTTAAACATAACACCTTGAACACACACACACGGGTGTTTTCACTTGTTCCTCTCAGGTCGCGTTTTGCTCAAATCACATAAAAAACGACCACTAACTGGTTTGCAATGCAGACCATAATCTAACTCTACTTGTTTGGCCTTGGAGCCAACGCACATGACCTGAATCCTGTAGAGGAAGAGGAGAAACACCCAGCGACACAGACGAGCCGAAGCAGCCCAGGCTTCAATATGGCCTCAGCAGTGCCACAGGCTGCTTACATACTTTTCAGAATTTGAACATTTACATATTGTAGATCATTTTTGAGATGATGGATTGAGCCGTAATAATTGAAATCTAAACAAAAAACTTGGCATATTTATATGTAATGACAGCACACATGATGATGACGATGATGATGTGTCGTGACAGGGGAAACACAGGTGAAACCAATCAGACTAATGGCTGCCTGAGCCCTTTAATTAGTTGTTTGTTACACCCATGCACGTTTTTCTGCCTGTGTGAGCGTCACATTAATATGTTGCAGATTCTAACTTCCACCCAGAGGCCTCTTGTTCCTCTCCTTGTCAATATGTTTACATGTTTCTACCCTAACATCATGATATCTCGTGTTGTTGCTCTCTCTCTCTCCCTCTCTAGTCTTCAGCACCAACTACCCGGCCAGAGCTGCCTACCAGGTCGCTGCTCTTCCCAGAGTATGTACAGTTTACTTTTTTTTTTCAAGGACTGATGCTGCTCTTTTCCTATTGATTCTTTTGGTGTATTTATACAAACTGTAACCTGTGTCCTCTCTCTCGCTCGCGCAATAACACAAATATGTGCAATAGAGAGGAGTGCAATTCACTATGCACTTTAAGAGCATAATGAAATGAGGCCACATGCAGCACTGAGCCCTTTAACTAGCACTAATAGCACTTTAGCATTTGCACTTTAACATTGTACTAATTCCTTAACAAAAGTGGAAGATGTCTGGCCTGTATTCAGTTATTTTATTGCCTTTTTTGTTTTGATCTCTTTCCTTATTATGATTTATCGTATTGTTGCCTTTTCTTTTTATGAATACCAACCTGCCAGTGGGACTGGAGAAGGAAATTAGCCTTGGTTACAGTCTCAAGCATATTTACATAGAAATGTTCATTATGTACGATTTAAAAAACAAATGTCAAATCTCTCTGCTTGTCTTTGCAGGGTGGACTGGTTGAGATTGAAGCAGTTGCTGTCTTGGGCCCTCTAACCAACGCTTCCTAACAATATAAAAATAACTGGAATCACTGAAAAGTGTCTGAGACTTCTTTTGTAGACCAAACAAGAGCTGATTAAACATGGTACTAAATATTTTTATTATAGATTATTATAGGGCTCTATTGCTGTCACAAACATGTCGAGGATCACTTTCTCAGAGCACTTTCTCCCGTTTCATCGTCATTGATGAGACAACGCTGCATCTTTAATCCTCTTTGCTCATATTTCACTCACAATAGCTGAAAAGTAACTACGCTCTGTTTGCTGTATAGGATTACTGTTGTCACGAGCCGTAACCCATGACACTGTATCTTCTCTCATTATTCCACATGACGATCAAATATAACTCAATAATAAATGTTTTTAAATTGACTGTAATGGTGATTTGTGTCCCTCGTCTCAATGAAACCACAACTTGATCATCACTGTGAATTCTCTGTGATATATATTATCGATTTTCATCAGTTTATGATGGGGATCTGTTAGCATTTATTGATGCCTCAGGGTTTTTAACAGGATGGGAAATTTTATACATGAGCACATTATTGGGGGGTTGTGTCCTGGAACATGGTTTAAAGATGATAGATTATGAAAGGCCTTCTCTACCCATTGTTCTTGTCCTGTTTTACGTCACTGGAGTTCATTGTAGACATTATCTAATTCATTTTGAATAGAAGAGAGGCTGAGGCAGCTTGTACGCAAACTATTAATTCAATTTAAATGACGCGTGGTTGTGGGCATGCACATAATATCATTACTACTTTGAATTGTGGCGACTCTCCGTTTCTGTGAGGGAGTTAATCATAATATAATGGGTAGACAGCTGAAATAGTTCCAAAATTAATCTGTCATGGCCATATTTCACTTTAAAACTTGTCAATCTAGAGGCAATATGATGAAAAACATCTCTTTTAAAGGTCAGTCCTTTTTTTCTGGGTATTGGAAACACATATAATAAAACACAAAGGCCCATTTTCATTAAAAGAAACAGATGTCAACCTATTAGTGAGTAAAACTTTATTCTGTACACTAAAAAGGTTAGCAAGATCACAGAACAGAGAATGAATATATTACAGAGAAAGAAACAGATGGAGGTGGAAGAGAAAAAAAAGACATCAGACATCAACACATTTGTTTGTTCCCATTCACATCTTATGCAATTAAATCATTTTCTAAGACCTTGACTCTTTTTTTTTAACACAGCCTGTAGAATTAATGAGAAATTAAATATCACATCTACTAGGTGATCTCTTACTGCACTACACTTGTATGTAATTCACTCAAAGCAAAAAAAATAAAATAAAAAAACGTGCATGTTTCCCTTGGCGTTTACCCGGCCTCATGATGCATTTAATTGTGGTTGGAAATTTTCATAATATCAATACTATCATCGGCAATGACTCATCTTCGTGTCATCACTGTTTTGCACATGCATCAGATCATCTGTACTTTTAAAAAATAATCATTTCCATTCACAACATGTTTCATTCATGAAATTTTTCAATGTAAACCAATAAAGTGAAATCAAAACATTTTTTTAAGACTGCATAAATTTGACTTACAGTAGTGCTTATTATCAGTACTGCACTGTACACTCAACACTTAGTACTGTCATTCCTATATGGATTAAAATAAACCGATGATGATCCATAAAGGCAGCAATTAAAATGATGTGTACATTTCATACAATTGTATTAACAATTAAATCTGTGATTTTTTTTATTTTATTTTCTAAAAAGTGAGTTTCATATCGGTGTTGGTCTTCTACAGTTTGGTGTCACCTCCATCGCTTTGCATAGTTGTATTCACAGTTGTGTTTTGGCTTGTATTCCTCAGAAGCAGCTACTTTTTTAAATAGTCAAGGATTTCCTGTTCTCTACACTTCAACACACTGCCACTCTATAGTCACTGATGATGAGTTAACAATCTCTCAAAGCAAGAGTTCACAGATTTCACAGAGTTTATTGCACCTTGTCTTGTCTCATGTAACCTGTCCTAAGTGTTTTCATAGCACTTTGCATTCAGTGAACCCCCTCCTCACGCGTGCATGGCTCCAGGCACTTCATGGTCATCTCAGTAGGAAAACTCATCATAAAGGTTTTATATTTACAAATGTAGGAAAAATCCCGATCTCTCCTACGAGACAACAAGTTATTATAAGGCACCGTGCATATTATTAATGTCTAAATCTGCTGTAATTTGGTTTGGTGAGAGCTGATGATGATGAGATCATTCTGTAAAATGTGAAAGTGTTGGTTTGGTCACTTTGTCAGGTTGCTCTTCCAGTAAAATGTTGCATTTGTAGTTTTAGGAGTTTTCATTATTTTTTGGGAGGATTACAGTACTTCCACCTGTAGGAGAAAAAGAGAAGGAGAAGATATCTTGAAACAATAGACAGATTAATTTTCAAATGTTGCACTGAATGTCACAAAAGTCACTTTTCTATTCAATATGTCCAGTTTACACAAAAAAATGTTAACGTGTACAGTGTTTTGCACAATATATAATATAATATATAATATACTGGGTTTTAATGCACAGGATGGCTCCTCTTTAAGTCTTTTCCTGCAGTATTTATGCTGGTTTGCGTCTGGTTTGTGGTTGTGCTCTTACCACCTCAGTCCTCCTTTTTGGTATCCTGGGAGGCTTCTGTTGCAGGCTCCACTACACACACACACACACACACACACACAGAAAGAGAGTGAGCAGAAATGAATACGTAACATTTTCATTCAACACAAGCCACACTCTCGTCGTGTCGTCCTTCACACTGTGACGGCACATCAAGCCTGTTTGACATATGACGTCACCATCATCAAAACAAAAGACCTAAATGCCATCACAACGGCCAGAAGAGGAATTGTGAAGGGTTAAACACTCCTCCTTCAGCACATCTGGTTCTGCTGAACTGGTTTACAAGTGAATGCTAGTGACTGACCTGCCCTCTAAACACACACACACATACATACATACAATTACACACACACACACACACACTATATAGTTGGATGGCAACTGGTCTGGCTTGCACACAGCAACGCAGCCTCCAGAGAGAAGAAGTCTCATAAAAAAGTTATGCAAGGTCTCTTCACACCAGACCAGTACAACGCCACACACACACGTGCTGCCCTGAAAGTACAGCATGTTCCCTGACAGTCAAGAGTGGGGGTGCAGGCTGAACTGGGATCTGTGAGTGTGGAGGCACATTTACATGTAGCAGTGACTTTATGTGCTCTTTAAAAAACGTGACAATGAATGAACAGTAGTCTGTTTTTATTGAGCAGAACTTTCTCCACTGAAAAAGCCAAGTAATTAGAGATGAATCACCTAAATTTCTCCTCAGCTGAGCCTTGTTTTTTTTAATTATTCTTCTTCTAAAATTTTGCCCTATCACTGGAATCCAGTCTGACCTGTATTGTATTCAAATTGTCTTCTGTGATTGGATGCTGCAGAGCATGATCATGCACTAGGGCAGCTCACAATAGAGCACAATGAGTGAGTGTTGCGTGACTGGAGCTGTTGTGCTGACAGTATGTTTCTGCCATAATCAACACACTCAAGACGAGCTACCCAGTGTGTGTGTGTGTGTGTGTGTGTGTGTGTGTGTGTGTGGCAGGCTCACACACACACTGTGTTATCAGTTCAGCCTCAACAATGTCCAGTTCATCCTGTCAGTGCCAACCAATCAGAGGAGGAGAGGTTTATTCGGTATGAGGACAGTTGAATGATTTACTGAGAGTGTGGTATTGCTAATCACATTTGTGTGCGTGTGTGTGTTGGATACCTGCTCCGTTACCAATGGCAACACCTTTGAGGGGGTTGATGTTGCAAAAAAGTCTTTCTTACTTTGGTGATGTAACACCCTTAAGTTACACACACAGTGTAATCCCCAATATTTCTAGTTTAACCTTGTTGAACTATGCAGTCTGAATGAGTTTTATACATGTAGTACCTTTATTTCACCAGTAGGGTGCGTATTCTACACGCCAAGCGCCGCTCACGCTGGTAGCTTCTAGATCCCCCTACCTGTGTTTTTTTCTCTTCCTTCACTGATGCCGATGAGAGCAGACCCATTAGCCGAGGAGAGAGCTTGCAAATGTGTAAAACTATAGACAAAGTGGTTAAAACTTTTATTTTCTTTTGAGTTATCGATCTTGTGAACTATCCGAACCGGCAAGGAGGTTTTTGGACCGGACGTTGCCGTGTTGTTGTGTTTTTTTATCGAGGAGAAACTCCGGTGAGTAGCAAACCATTAGCGCTTAGCCTAGCATGCTAGCGACTGGCGACCACAGCTAAATTGCTAACTCATTACATGAATAAATCACCAGTGTGTTCTTTTATGTTGCTGAGAGGATGTTAAAAACCAACCGGAGGTATATACAGAGTGTGTGTTTGAGTGAGAATGTGGTTAATGTTGTACTTTGTGTGGAAGATTATCGGTGCTAAACCGAGCTAAAAGCTATTGGCCTTGAACTATCGGGTGAATGCAACCTAATGCTAAACGGCTAACCAAGCTCGTTCGGTGAGCTAAAACACGTGTAGCTGTGTGCTATTGAACCATTGAGGGACGGTAATTCAATGAATCATCCTCAAACATGATTTATATGTGGTTTAATTCATATTTTGTGTGCACTATACAGTGGTAAAAGCTAAAAAACAGTTAAAAGTGTTTCATATTACATACTTTGATGTGCGTTGGCTGTTTAAAAATTCATTTTATAGCTGCATATGATACGTTGTCAATGTGAATGGTCAAGTTCATTTGATTTAAGATTAAGATGAGAATAAATACTGTACAGTTAATTTAGATAAATGTGAAAAAAAAAGAGATTAACGAGAGATATGCAACTGCTGCTTTATGCAGGTTGGTTTTTTTTTGAGTATGAATGGATTCTGATGGCGAGCCAGAGCCAAGTCTGAGGACCGTGGAGCGGGAGACCGGCTCACATGCGTGGAGGGTGTGACGTCGGACCAGCGCATCGCGCATCTGGAGGAAAAACGCATCTAAACATCATACAGATAAGACAAAAATCACACTACCCGGGTAGATGAACAGTACATAAACAATACACCACAATACATTAAAGGACGAATAAAGAAGAAACAAACTTTGGACACTGACTGAAATTGACATCTGACTTATTTTTTTGACTTTATTGGACTGTGTTTACATTTATTAATTTGGGCCCATTATTTCATTTGCACTTTGAAGAAACATTTTATTATTTCAGTTGCACTTTGAAATATTTTTTCTATTTTCATTTGTACTTTGAAAACATTTTTGTGAGTTGTAAATTCATTAATGTGGTTATTTCAAACTGAGGTTGTTGAAAGGTGAATACGAGTTCGAGTTATTGAGTTTTGATACATAGAGAAAATATTAACTCAGTTATAGCTGAACAAATTCAGTTGTTGGTATTCAATGGTGGCTTTCCTGCCAATAAAGAACTATTTTGCTACTCTTTCATAAACTGTGGTCCACGTCATTCAAATCCTCCCTGAGCGAAACTATATCTTCTGATCCTGGCCTAACCTTGAAAGTACATGATAGTCACCTTAGCCCATGTACTGTAGATATGTGTTACAGCCTTTAAGTGGCGAGCCAGCCAGGAGGATTTTTAGGAGTAGACGGACCCAGTTTTATACTTTTTGACAGACATATTATTTTTTCCTCATTAAGTTTATTTCATATTTTCGTGTGAATAAGAGTCAAAACGAACAAACATGGATATTGAGCAAACGTATGGTATCAATGCAGAACAGTCCATTTGTTTAGTTGGGTTAACCAAAACAGACACTGATGCAGATATTATTGCTTCATTAAAAGCATATGGGACTGTAACTAAAGTAGTGCGGCTTCAAGCTGCAGAAAAAGAGAATGCAGCCATTGTAGAGTTTGATTCAGGTGTCGCAATGGCAATGTTTGAGCTAAATCTTCCTCTTGATATTCCAAACGTGAACAATACTGCAGTGACATGGCAGGCAGATAATGTTAATGCACTCACACATACTACTAGCCTTGCTGAAAGCAGTAGCAGTGAGTCCTCTGATGAGAGCGTTCATTCTGAACACAGCACCACACCTCTCATACGAAAATCAAAGACCAGGAAGATTGACCTCTCGAAACTCACCTTCTCACCAGTCGACACCAAAACAGACAAGGAGGCAGCAGCACCTACGGTACGTAAGAAAATGAAAAAATTTAAAACACTGGACCTGGGAGATGACGACTTGAACCCACCTGATGTACGACGCATTGTGGTTGAGCATGTAATAAAAAATGACACTTCCACATCTCAGAGCCCCTCCAAATGGTTACGCCCTTTCTCAGGCAGAGCGCCAAAGCCGCCTGGAGAGACTGATTTTGAAACATGGTGCCTCCATGTAGATTTGATGTTCCAAGATGGAGCCCCTGTCGACGTTCAACGCAGAAAAATCCTGGAGAGTCTGCTTCCTCCAGCCTCCGATGTTGTAAGACAACTAGGCTCCTCTGCTCATCCTAGAGATTATGTAAAGCTGTTGGACTCTGCTTATGGTCTGGTGGAAGATGGTGATGAAATCTTCGCAAGGTTTTTGAACACTCACCAAAACTCTGGCGAAAAAGCTTCAGAGTATCTACAGAGGCTTCAGGTACTCCTCAACACCGCTGTGAAAAGAAATGGAATCAGTCAGTCATCAGCAAGCCATCACCTGCTGAAACAATTCAAACGCGGCTGTTGGGATCACAATCTCATCATGCAGTTAGAGCTGAAACCTGAGAAACACCCTGACTTTGCAGAGTTACTTTTACATCTAAGAACAGAAGAGGATAGAAGGGCAACCAAGTTGGATCGAATGCACCATCATTTTGGATCCTCAAAACAAAAAGCCACTGCAAATGTACATTCTGTGCCTGACATGTCTCCTTACACTGATCCAAGTCCAAGTGTTCTCCAGGCATATGTCGCTGAGACAGAAAGTTTAAAGCAACAGCTCGCTGAACTGAAACTGCAGCTCAGCACCAGGAAATCTAAGAAACAGAAGAAAAATGAAACAATGTCAGCAGACAAACCAAACCCTCCCACACCAAGAGCCGAGGCACAAGCTCATCAGGTAACACAAAAGCCCCAGCCTAGAGCCTGGTTCTGTTTCAGATGTGGCGAAGACGGCCACATAGCCAAGGTGTGTGAGAACTCAATCGACAAAGCTGCTGTGGACAGAAAATACAAAGAGTTAAAAGCAAGACAAGATGAGTGGAGAGCTAAACAGCACTTACCTTTAAACTGGACGGGCTACCAGTAAAGGGACCTACTGGAGCCGAAGAGCAAATTGAGAGTCCCAAGGTAAGACACCATGGAACGAGAGCTACATGTCAACACATACAAACCTCTGAGGGTGAGCTCCTTAATGGTTTAGTAGGCCCAAGATCTGTTGCTGTAGTTAACATTGAAACAGTGCAGTGCCAAGCTATCATTGACTCGGGTTCACAGGTGACAACCATTTCCAAGTCATTTCATGATACTTACCTGTCTTCTCTACCTATTCTGCCCCTTAGAGACATCCTCGAAGTGGAGGGCGCAGGAGGTCAAAATGTACCTTACCTGGGTTACGTAGAGATTAGCATTCAGTTCCCAGAAAACATCACAGGTAAAGCTGAGCTTGTTAGCACGCTAGCTCTTGTCGTTCCAGATTGTAGGTCCAACGCAGAGTGTCCCGCTCTTTTAGGCACCAACATCCCCCTGATTCGGGACATTTACAGCACATGTCACACCAAACGAAACGCTGACCTGGTGGGAAAAGTAAAGCTACAGTGTAAGAAAGCCATTGTGATCCCACCTGGCGAAAAGAGGGTTTTGAGTGGTTTTGTAAGAAGGGTACTCACCCACAAGGGAGGCCCGCTCTTAGTAGAGCCATCCACTCACTCTAGTCTACCCAGTGGTTTGTCTTTTTGTAGTTATGTTATGTCGAGCCCTCAGCAAACATGTTTCAAAGTCCCCATTTTGCTTAAAAATGAGACGGCACACAACATAACAGTTTCCCCAAACCATAGCGTAGCAGAGCTCTCCATCCCCCACTCTCTCTCCCCTCTATCCACACAACCAGACAGAGTTGAAGAGGATCAGGTGTCACAACCCCTCAGCAGTACAGCTGAAAGAACAACTGTGGGTTCCACAAACCACACCGACACCATAAGTTTTGACTTCACTGATTCTTCACTCTCGGAGGAATGGAAAGAGAGGATCACGGAAAAACTGAACTCCATTCCTGAAGTTTTTGCAAGAGGTGACCTTGACTATGGTCATACCACTGCGGTCAAACATAAGATCCGCCTTTCTGATCCAACACCCTTTAAGCAAAGAGTAAGGCCAATTCACCCGTCAGATTATGAAGCTGTGAGGCTTCATCTCAAAGAACTCTTAGATGCTGGCGTTATAAGAGAATCAGAAAGCCCCTTTGCCTCACCGATAGTTGTGGTAAAGAAAAAGAATGGTGCCATCCGCTTATGCGTCGATTATCGAAAATTGAACAATCAGACCATAAAGGATGCGTACGCCTTACCCAACATTGAAGAAACCTTTGCAGCTCTAACAGGGTCCAAATGGTTTTCCGTCATGGATTTGAAATCGGGCTACTATCAGGTGGAGGTAGACGAAGAGGACAAGTACAAGACAGCTTTCGTTACACCCATGGGCTTCTGGGAATTTAACAGAATGCCTCAAGGAGTCACTAACGCACCTTCAACTTTCCAACGAGTCATGGAGAAATGCATGGGCTCTCTCAATCTCAAAGAAGTCTTAGTGTTCCTCGATGACCTCATTGTGTTCGCTGACACGCTTGAGGAACATGAACGCCGTCTCATGCATGTTTTACATAGGCTCAAGGAATTTGGCCTCAAGTTATCCCCTGAGAAATGCCACTTTTTCAAAAAGTCCGTCAAATATTTAGGCCATGTTGTCTCCGAAAATGGAGTAGAGACTGACCCTGGGAAAATTTCCCCTCTGACGACCTGGCCCCGTCCAACCAACATCAGTGAGCTGAAATCCTTTTTAGGGTTTACAGGGTATTATAGAAGGTTCGTCAAAGACTACGCAAAAATTGCCAAACCTCTTAACGCCTTGACTGCTGGTTACCTTCCTCCGCGGAAGAAGTCCAAAAGTTCCAAGTCTTTCTCAAACTCTGACCTGAAACGACCCTTCAATGAGCGATGGACCGCAGAATGCGAGAATGCATTCAAAGCACTCATCGGGAAGTTGACGACCGCTCCGATCCTTGGCTTCGCCAACCCCAGGAAGCCATATGTTTTGCACACTGATGCCAGCCTGCAAGGCCTCGGAGCAGCTCTGTATCAGGAGCAAGACGGTGAGATGAGGGTAATTGCCTATGCAAGTCGAGGCTTGTCAAACTGTGAGCGGCGTTACCCCACCCACAAACTTGAATTTTTAGCACTTAAATGGGCTGTCACGGACAAATTTTTTGATTACCTTTATGGTGCAGAGTTTACGGTCATGACGGATAACAATCCTCTGACCTACGTTTTGACCTCAGCCAAGCTCGACGCTGCAGGACACCGGTGGCTCGCTGCCCTGTCCAATTTCAACTTCAACATAAAGTATAGAGCTGGCAAAAGAAACGCAGACGCCGACGGTTTATCCCGGCGTCCACATGATCAAGCAGGAGCCGATCAAAGTGCTCAAGTGGAGGACGACCGAGTGAAACAGTTCATCTCAAGGTTTGTCGATGAAGAGAGTGGGTCTAGTTTCCCCAAAGAGGCTTTTAAAGCCGTCTGTCAGAGACATGAGTTGTATTGTTTTCCAGATGATGAAGGGGCCAGCCACTCAGCTGTTCCAGTAGAGTGTTTCGCCATTGATGTCAATGCTATCCCAGCTGAGTTCACTCAGGCTGACCTGTTGCCTGGCTCCAGCACTCTACCTCGGATGTCGCAGCAGGACTGGGCTGCTGAACAAAGAAACGATCCTCAGACCAGCAGAACCATTGACCTTGTCAGTATGGGAAAACGTCTCACTTACCGTGTTCGTCGTCAAGAGGATCGAGAAGTTCAACTCATGCTTCGAGTGTTTAATCAGCTTGTACTGGATAATGGTGTCTTGTACAGGAAATGCATGAACCAGGGTGAGCCTTTCTATCAGTTAGTTCTACCCTCAAAGTTCAGAGAGATGGCACTCGAAGGTCTCCACGACTCAGTTGGTCACATGGGAATGGACAGGACGTTGGACCTGGTCCGCACACGTTTCTATTGGCCAAGAATGTTTATGGACGTTGAGAGGAAAATCCGAACCTGTGAAAGGTGTGTACGGCGCAAGGCCAAGGCTGAGAAAACCGCTCGCCTTGTGAACATCCAAACAAGTCGACCACTTGAACTTGTATGCATCGACTACTTGTCTTTGGAACCTGATGGACGCGGAACAAAGAACATCTTGGTCATAACCGACCACTTCACCAAGTACGCGGTAGCTGTTCCTACAGCTGACCAGAGAGCCAAGACAGTAGCCAAGACATTGTGGAACAGTTTCTTTGTTCATTATGGTCTACCCGAACGTCTTCACAGCGACCAAGGTCGGGATTTCGAGTCTGTCCTTATCAAAGACCTTTGTCAGCTGTTGGGTATAAAGAAAACAAGGACAACTCCATATCACCCTCGCGGTAACCCCGTCGAGAGGTTCAATAGGACACTCCTGGAAATGTTAGGAACTCTGCAAGAAGAGGACAAAGTCAACTGGCGTGACCATGTTCAGCCTCTGGTTCATGCATACAACACGACCAAAAACGACACCACTGGATTTTCTCCTTACCAGTTAATGTTTGGGAGACAGCCAAACCTCCCCATCGACGTGGCATTCGGACTCAATCCAGAAGGACGCAAGAAAGTGTCTCACGCTGATTATGTGAAGAAAATGAGAGAAAACCTGCAAGAAAACTACAAGCTTGCCATTGAACACAGTGAAAAAACTGCTCAGCGAAACAAGCAAAGATATGACCTCAAAGTCAGAGAATCCATCCTTGAGGAAGGAGACCATGTCCTTGTCAAAAATGTCTCTTTCAGAGGGAAGCACAAGATTTCAGACCGATGGAGTAGCACAGTCTACAAAGTTATCAAGCACATTGATGATTCTCCAGTCTATGTTGTTGCTCCAGTAAACTCTGCAGGTCCAGAGAGGACGCTTCATAGAGACTTGTTGCTACCCTGTGGATTCCTAGCTTCCTCTATTCAAGATGAGTTGAGACAGGACACAGAAAAGCGGGGTAAAACTCCAGCTCCCCAGGCAACCGAAATCCCTCAAGAGGTCGCTGAACCAGAGCAGTCATGGGAAAATGAAGAGGAAATAGATTACTATTACCCACAAACTGCTAAAGAGGATGTCACATTCCCAACAATAACCATTGTTCGAGAAATCCCTCATTCAGGAGTTGACTTGACGGAAGTAAACGAGGATGAATTGAACTCTGATGTGTCAAGTTTGAACCCGGAAGCTGATGTGTTTCATCCCATGGAAAACCAGGAAGTGAGTACACCTGAGGAAGGGGCGGAAAACTTACCTGTGGAAACAAACCTACCTGTGGAAATAAACCTACCTGTGGAAACAAACCTACCTGTGGAAACAAACCTACCTGTGGAAACAAACCTACCTGTGGAAATAAACCTACCTGTGGAAACAAACCTACCTGTGGAAAAAGACTTACCTGTTGAGGATGCTCCAGGAGTCAGAAATGGATCAATTCCAGATGGATCTGTGGAAGGAAATGTACATGAGATTAATGATGGAAATGTGGAAAAGGAAAAAGATGAGTACAAAACTTACCTGATGACGAGAGAGGAATCCAGAGTGGAGGAAAAGGATGGAAATGAGTTGAGAGTGAGTGAAGACAATGCTGTTCAAGAGGAAATTGGAAGTTCAGAGGCCAGAAGGTCAACAAGACAAAGAGCTGAACCTGATAGACTGACATACAAAACACTAGGCAACCCCTTAGCCTTTGTTATGCACTCTATTCTGAACAGTCTAGACCAAGTTGTCATGCAAGCTTTTGATTTTACTTCTGCACCAGAGATTGGTCAGACGTTACATGTGTAAAGTTAAGCATGCAGGGACGCACGCTGATTCAGGAGGGGAGGATGTAACACCCTTAAGTTACACACACAGTGTAATCCCCAATATTTCTAGTTTAACCTTGTTGAACTATGCAGTCTGAATGAGTTTTATACATGTAGTACCTTTATTTCACCAGTAGGGTGCGTATTCTACACGCCAAGCGCCGCTCACGCTGGTAGCTTCTAGATCCCCCTACCTGTGTTTTTTTCTCTTCCTTCACTGATGCCGATGAGAGCAGACCCATTAGCCGAGGAGAGAGCTTGCAAATGTGTAAAACTATAGACAAAGTGGTTAAAACTTTTATTTTCTTTTGAGTTATCGATCTTGTGAACTATCCGAACCGGCAAGGAGGTTTTTGGACCGGACGTTGCCGTGTTGTTGTGTTTTTTTATCGAGGAGAAACTCCGGTGAGTAGCAAACCATTAGCGCTTAGCCTAGCATGCTAGCGACTGGCGACCACAGCTAAATTGCTAACTCATTACATGAATAAATCACCAGTGTGTTCTTTTATGTTGCTGAGAGGATGTTAAAAACCAACCGGAGGTATATACAGAGTGTGTGTTTGAGTGAGAATGTGGTTAATGTTGTACTTTGTGTGGAAGATTATCGGTGCTAAACCGAGCTAAAAGCTATTGGCCTTGAACTATCGGGTGAATGCAACCTAATGCTAAACGGCTAACCAAGCTCGTTCGGTGAGCTAAAACACGTGTAGCTGTGTGCTATTGAACCATTGAGGGACGGTAATTCAATGAATCATCCTCAAACATGATTTATATGTGGTTTAATTCATATTTTGTGTGCACTATACAGTGGTAAAAGCTAAAAAACAGTTAAAAGTGTTTCATATTACATACTTTGATGTGCGTTGGCTGTTTAAAAATTCATTTTATAGCTGCATATGATACGTTGTCAATGTGAATGGTCAAGTTCATTTGATTTAAGATTAAGATGAGAATAAATACTGTACAGTTAATTTAGATAAATGTGAAAAAAAAGAGATTAACGAGAGATATGCAACTGCTGCTTTATGCAGGTTGGTTTTTTTTTGAGTATGAATGGATTCTGATGGCGAGCCAGAGCCAAGTCTGAGGACCGTGGAGCGGGAGACCGGCTCACATGCGTGGAGGGTGTGACGTCGGACCAGCGCATCGCGCATCTGGAGGAAAAACGCATCTAAACATCATACAGATAAGACAAAAATCACACTACCCGGGTAGATGAACAGTACATAAACAATACACCACAATACATTAAAGGACGAATAAAGAAGAAACAAACTTTGGACACTGACTGAAATTGACATCTGACTTATTTTTTTGACTTTATTGGACTGTGTTTACATTTATTAATTTGGGCCCATTATTTCATTTGCACTTTGAAGAAACATTTTATTATTTCAGTTGCACTTTGAAATATTTTTTCTATTTTCATTTGTACTTTGAAAACATTTTTGTGAGTTGTAAATTCATTAATGTGGTTATTTCAAACTGAGGTTGTTGAAAGGTGAATACGAGTTCGAGTTATTGAGTTTTGATACATAGAGAAAATATTAACTCAGTTATAGCTGAACAAATTCAGTTGTTGGTATTCAATGGTGGCTTTCCTGCCAATAAAGAACTATTTTGCTACTCTTTCATAAACTGTGGTCCACGTCATTCAAATCCTCCCTGAGCGAAACTATATCTTCTGATCCTGGCCTAACCTTGAAAGTACATGATAGTCACCTTAGCCCATGTACTGTAGATATGTGTTACAGTTATATGAAGATTGATCAGTTGTTTGGACATGTGAAGGACTATCACCTCTTATCTGCTGCTGCACATCACCCAGTCTGTCTCTGCTCGGCTTTTTCTGCTTGTTTGCACACGTTCAGTCTCAAACGCATGTTTGCAATAGATTTAGCAAATATTTCAGCTGCTCAGTTTGTTCTCCACCCCGAAAACTGTCTCAATCTGTCATTCACGCTTTAACAAGCAGATGAGAAAATGAGCTATGACACCTTAAACAGTTGGCATGACAGGGTTGTTGTCGGGAAACTATCCCTTGTTTAATGAAGTAAATCAGTCAGTCATAATAAAACCTGTTGATAACGATGGCAGCCATCATCTACTGGAATCTATTTTATCACCCTTCATTGATTAGTTGTTTCACTTTGTGATGATAGTATTGCAGGTTGTCAATATCCTAATATAGGTCGTGTTCTGGGAATCTTTCAGTATTTGACACAGTGTTGTCTGGATCAGAAAGGGAGTTGATCCTGAGGTGTTAGTGCTTCCTACCTTTGGCTGAGGGCTCAGGTGCTGGGTCTGCAGCAGGAGCTGCTGGTGCTGGGGTGGGCTCAACTACAGGAGCCTCTGCAGGGGCCGCGGGCTCTGAGCTCACAGGTGCTGGTGATGCTTCTGGTGCGACTTCTGCAGGGGTCTCTACTACTACTGCTGCTGCTGCTGGTGGTGTGGGTGCAGGAGCCTCCGCCGTCTGGACCGGTGGCTCGGCAGCAGCTTCGGCTTGTGTCTCAGCAGGCGGGGCCGTCTCAACAGGGGCTGGAGGGGGCTGTGTGGCCTCTTCAGCTGCAGCTACTGCGGGCATCTCGGGAACAGTCGCTGCAGCAATCTGAGAATCTATCAGGGTCTCAGCGGCTTCTACAGGTGCTGGGGCCTCGCTGGGTGCCGGTGCTGGCTCTGAGGCCTCTGGTGCTGGTGTTGCCGGGGCGGGCTCTGGTGCTGCAGCCTCCACGGGGGGAGCAGCCACTTCTGCAGGGGCCTCGGTTACCGCCTCTTCCACCAGCACCACCACCGCCGCCGCTGCCGGGGCCTCCGCTGGCTCAGCTGCGACAGGCTCAACAGCAGGGGTGGCGACTTCAGGAGAGGCCTCGGCCGGCACAGCAGGAGCCTCCTCAACAACAGCAGGAGCTTCTGTCTGCACCGCTGCCACAGATTCAACAGCAGCTGGTGGAGGGGCTTCTTCTTCAGCGACCTCGGCCACGGCTTCAACTTCAGGCGAGGCCTCGGACACTACAGTTTCTACAGGGGCCACTTCCTCCACAGGCGGCGGGGCCTCCACCACCTCGACAGCAGCGGCCTCAGGTGCAGCGGAGACTTCAGCTGCAGCTTCTGGGGCTGGCTCTTCGGGGGCAGCGGCAGCGGGCTCGGCAGCAGCCAGGAGGTCTTCTCCGGAGCCGAGGTCCTCCTGGGCCTCCAGGGCCACTAACACGGCCTCTGTCTCCTCATCGGCTCCCGGCTGCAGGTCATCGGGTAGAGCGGTCTGCACAGGCAGCTGCATCTGGTCCTCGATGGTTTGTGCATCTTCTGCGATGATGCCATTTCTGACTGCTGTCAGGGACACAGGGACAACAAAGGTTGATTATAGGCAATTCACACTAATCAATCTCCATCCGTTTGTTGAGCTGCTGTTAATCTGTAACACTGAGCAACTAAAAGTTTACTCATTTGAATTAGTTGGAAACTTCCTGGGGGGTCTGAACAGCTTTATTAACAACATTAATTACCCACACTTATTATTTAAATTACCCAAGAATTAATTGCAATGGCACAATAGAAGTTCTGCAAAAACTATACATTAATAGAACTAACTATTGCATGGTACATAACTATAAATAACAATTTATATGACAATGATCTATGAGTGCAGATTACTTTAACCCCCAAACCATATGACTATTGACTCAACTCACTGGAATGCAGAAGATAGGAAATAAGCAATAACTGGCACACACAGTGCGTGCTGAGGAAAACATCCTTTCATTTCCGTGGCTGAAAATATGAGTTATTGAAGCCTGTGTGTTTGTCTAAAGCCTGGGGGACATTGAATGTCACTCACTCTCAAAGGAAATAAAGTACATGTGACCAGGTCTTTGATGCCCTTTTGAGAGATGGCTGTTCTTTTTATTCTTCTTGTCTTATAGGTGTGCATGTGAGTCAGTGAGCGAGCAAGCCTTGGGGAAAAAAAAACTAGTGAATGTGAGGAACAATAGTGGGTTTGGATACTTTAACTCAAATGTCAGAGCACCATCTCGTTTAACAAGAATCGCAAAGACCACAACAGAAACAGAGGCTTTTTGATGTGGATTCTCATTTTACGGATAACTGGGGGCACATTGTTCACAAATGAGACAAACCAGAGGGGTTCAGTTGGGTGGACAGTTTGGACGCTGCAGCTTCCTGATTTTATTTGTCCGTCGGGGCAAGTAAAAAGAGCTGAGAGTGATGGGTGGAAGGGAATGTGACGGCCTGGCAACTCCGATGAAAATGAGCCAGTGGAAGAACACCCAGCACAGAAGTTGTGTGCAGTATTTAGGGTGAAGTTAAATATGTTTTATTTGTTATTATTAGATGGCATTTGAGATAAAAGTGTAGAAATGTTAAAGCAGAAGTGCTTTGAACAATCTTTAAAATCCTTGAAAGGTTGTTTGACTTCCTTTAGATAGATTCCCAACATGTTCTCCATCAGTGTCCTGTTCTGTAACCAGACCTAACATCATGCAGAATAGAAAGCTGTTGTCTGCTGCTGCACACTGAGCCAGAGCTGCTGCTGCTGCTGCTGCTGCTGCTGAAAAGTCCGAGTGTGTGTTTGGGTCGAGACAGCGACAGCGTCCCCAGACATGGATGACTTGTGTGTCAACATGATTTAGCAGCCAAAGATGACAGAGATCCCAGTCAAAACAGTGCCATGGCTGGGCAGAGGCACCAGAGAGGGTGGGGGAGGGGTCGGGGGTGGGGGTGGACGGGGGCCCAGGCAGGGGATGGGACCGGTGGCGACTTGGATGGCAAACAGTTGGTTTGTTAAATAGACTGTACACTGCATGGTTTGAACCTCCCTTTCCCATTCAGCCACGTTCAGAGGAGACTACAATAAGCGGTTTTCTTGTTGGGTTGTGTTGGGGTGATGTAAGAGCCTGGAAAGAGCTCCAAGCTTCTCCAGGTGACAACATCTGGCTTGGCTGAGGAACAACGTCCTGACACAGACATCACACTGTGACACAGAGGAAGACGGAGAAGCTGCTGCATATGAACACAGAGGAAGAAGCTCTGGTGCCTGGTTTAATTACAACATGACACTTAACATCCAAGCTAGGTAACCCTTTAATTTACAGACCGCCAATTATGTTATAATGTCAAGAAATAGCCAAGAAATAACACGTAATTGCATCATAATGTCTAGAAATAGTCTAGAAATAACGGTCAATTTCATAGTAATGTTGAGAAATATAGACAAGAAATAACGATTGATTGTGTAGAAACAGCCCAGAAATAATTGAATGTAACTGACAATTGCAAGGACTTGGTGGAGAAAAATTATATCCTTTTCCAAAAAAATTCAAAGAGTGTAATCTTGTGCCTTTATGAAAAACATGACAACACTATGAAATTGACCTTTATTTCTAGGCTATTTCTTGACATTACTGTGCAATTATATTAACACGTTATAAGAAGTAATTAATAAATACTGAATTCTTCATTTTATAACAGATGAATACTCATTAGTATGTAGTTTATAAATACAGTTAGTGTTAGTTATCAATGATGAGTAAAACATTTTTAACTGTGTTTATAAACTACATACTAATGAGTATCCATGTATTATAAATGATGAATTCAGTATTTAATGCTTAATGTGTAGGCTACTTATTATAAAGTCTTACCCACAATTACTTGTTATTTCTTGGCTATTTCTTGACCTTAATTAGTGGCCTGTAAATTAAAGGGTGACCCAAAGCTACAGTACATCTTGGGGAGGCGGGAGGGGGGAGGGGGGCCGTGTGGTGAGAACATACTGTACATGCAGCTGTGCCTGGCATGACATAGCCATGTGCCAGTGTGGGCTGTTTGGACCTATGAATGGACAATCATGGTCTGTGTCAGCGGCTGCACAGGCTTAGACACAGAACACATGCATAATGTAAAGCAAAACAAACCTACACAGCATGATTACATATGTTTAGATGCAAAACAGACTTTTTACTGTCCACCCCCCAGCAGAGGAATTCAAGAGCCTGAAAACATTCGGGCCTTTTGCAAAAAGGGGCCATCAATCTTTCTAGCCTCTCCTCTTTTCTGCTTTTGTTAACCTACATCTTTTGTGTGTGATAGATGCTGCAAATTCCTGGAGTGAGTTTCAAGCACTCCTTATCATGCAGACATTCACACACACACACACACACACACACATAGATCTTAATCTAAGTCACTTTTATTATGCACACAAGCTTTGTAGGTGTAAAGCAGTCTGTCTGTGCCACGCTGGCTGTTGCCTTCTTTTGATGTTATAGAAAATAAGCTCTAGTGTGTGTGTGTGTGTGTGTGTGTGTGTGTGTGTGTGTGTGTGTGTGTGTGTGTGTGTGTGTGTGGAAAAATCAAGTCCTAGCAAACAGGTCGGGTAACAACTCTTGCCTCAGGCTGCAAATCAACTGCTTCACTCTCCTGACTAGTTTTCACAGTGCTACTGAAGGAGCTGCATGTACAGTCTCTTTTTTTAAAAAATTAAAATTACACCAATTTAGATTCATCTACATCTTCTAGTGTGGAGAATAAAACAGAATCATGTCCTCCTCAGGCTTTATTCCACCAGTGAGTCCTGCAGCTCACTTTTTTGTTGCTGTTGTTGTTGTCAGAGGATGTCATGCATAAAACAAGTGGCTTAAAGTAAAAAGCCACCCACTTCACTTCAGTGCATTGATGAGAAAGAAAGTGGCTCAACATGAATAATTCCCTCAATCCACTGCAGTGGTGCAGGCAGAAGTGAAAAAGCACACAGTGTACCAAACCTACCAGCAGCAGCCACACACCCCTCAAGCAAGACCTGAGTCAGACCTGAGAGTTTCAGAGCAACTACTCAGAAACTCTATAATATCTCTTTTATCCATTTAAAAAACACACAAAATAAGATTTGCAAACACTTAACTTCCACTACTTACCCACTGTTTCTCCATTGCTCTCTTCTGGCTTTGTACCTGGTCTTTTCTCTTGATCCACAGTCTGTGCACTGGATGAGGAGCACCCCATGTTTGGACAAAAAAGTTGAGATGCACACACACGCACGCACGCACACTTTGAAAAAAAAAAACTTGGAGCCTACTGAGGAGCAAAGAAAAGTCCCAGTGGGTTCTTTTTTTTTTTTTTTTTTTTAGCAAAGACAGAGAGCGGCTAGCAGTGAGAACATGGACAGCTGAGCTCTCTGTAGTTCCTAAGAGAAGCTGGGCACCATTATCTCCCCGTCTGTGTGTTCATGCATGGCCCGCTGCCCTCTTGCCCCAGACAACGATCTGTTGTGAGCATACAGCCAGAGCAGTGGTGCAGCCGCTTACAGCTGAATGTTCCTTGACTGCTTCCTGCTCACAGTCACTCTATTCATATGGGAGGAGGAGGCATGAAGTGGGTGTCCTCCCCCTTTTTTTTTTTTTTTTTTTTTACAGAGGAGTGTCCCCTCTGGAGGAGATCCACCACCTTGTGGCAATGTTCAGAGCAGCATATGTACAGTTTGTCCTTTCTCTGCTGCTTCTGCTTTTCATGTTTGTTTTTTTTAGCAGTTTTCATCAATTCTCCACTTCCTGTGACAATAAAAAAAACTTTGACATATAGTTTCAAACAATTCATTTGTGAGTCTCCAGTTCAAAAATGTATTTATTTGACTTTGCATTACATGACAAAGAACTTTACAGTGACAAAAAAATAAACTGAATGTCGCATACAAAAGTGTATAAATAGCTGCTGTAGAAAGTATTACATTTGCATAGCTTGTTTTTTTTTAAAAGGATCCTGTGAACATTTCCCTGCAGGGTAGAGGAGGGACGGACACGTCTCACGTCTTTTATTTGTGCATCAGTCGACTCTCGAGTGTCTCCAGCTTCTTTGACAAAGCTTCAAGTGGGCGTGTTAAGGAACGAGGTGCATCCAAATGAACAAACACAACAAGACACAATGAACCTTCTCAGGAAATGTATTTGTTTAAAATTGATGAATGATTGGATGACCCTAATCCTCTTTGTTACATAGACAGAGACTATTACGTCAATAGATGACAGTCATTTTAGTGATACGTGAAACAAATCTTGATGTAAATACGTAAAGCACTGACTTCTTCTTCATTTTACCTGTGGTCTGATGCACATCAACTCCTCTGGTGGTTGAATGTAACTGATACTTGACTAATTACTTTACTCAAGATTGATTTATATTGTATTTTAGAATCAGATTGAAACATTCATTCACAACCAAACTCCTTGGTGGTTTGTGGCATCTCAAACAAACTGTGTCTCCAATAGCTGAAACTGGTTTCAACAAAGACTACAAACAAAGATTCCCCTTTAAATTTCTCAAAGAGATGAATATAAATCACTGTTTACCAGTAAAAACACTAGTGCATTTAATGATGTCATTTACACAAATACACAGGAGGCAGTAATTTCACGTTTAACTTTTACATTTAGATTTACTTTTCAGATTTAAATCCTACCACTGCACTGAATCTTGGCTGTTGACTTACCTTCATAACCAGGGAGGTAACCTGCATCCTACCAGGCATTGCAGTAAGTGCATGTATCATTTTATAATATGGATCTTATTTCATTGGAAACTAAACCAGTTTAATTTAACTTGTTTGTCATTGCAACAGGTCTTTTGTTTTTTGTTCTTCACATCATTGCATCGTTTTACTCGTGCTGAACCTGTTGGACCAGTAATCCATCATAGTTTTCCAGTGTGCCACACCACATCAATGACACATGCATCATTTTTGCACCAATGCATAATGAGGCATCTCTTCTGTCATACATGTTGCACTTGCAGATCTGCCTGCATGGGTTCACCAACAAACCGTAGCCCAACGGTATGTCTACTGTACCGTCTGTTCAGAAAAGGATATTATTCTCTACCAGGTTCTTCAGCTTCTCAGTGACCTGAATTTGAAACATCATCACGTTCTCACACTCGCACATGTTTACATCAGAAGGTTTGTCTGTAAAAAGGGAAGAAGAAGGAAGGAGAGGAGAAAATCTTCTTGTCCTTGGATCAGTTTTTATCTTCCCTCACCTTCTCACTCTCACCCCGTCTTATTAAATCTCTTTAATCCTGTCTCTGTCTGCAGAAAATACAGAGTATGTGGGGTGAGATGCATCAGGAGTGCACAATAATGATTACAGAGGAGAAAGGGCTAATGAGTGATATGAGCTGCTGCATAAACAGTGCTTTGAATAAGTGATCATGACAGCAGCAGTAGGTGGCAGTGATGCACCACCTTACAGTATTTACTGAGGAAGAAGACAGCATCATTGAAAAGAGCTTATAACAAATTTATGTTATTCTAGATATTATCAGCTTGATTTTGAAGGACGCAGTTGCAGTTAATGTTGTGTTGTTGAGGTGACAGAATGGGTGGTGTGTGTGTGTGTGTGTGTGTGTGTGTGTGTGTGTGTGTGTGTGTGTGTGTTTACCTGTACATATCCTGGATTTGAGCTTCTTTGTAATTTCTCCCATTTTTTCAAAATCCTCAGCATAGTAAAGATGTTTCTCATCAGGCTCAGAGGCGATCTCTCTCAGCTCCTGCTCGATGGCTTTGCCGATACCCAGGACATACATGGTGATCCCTGGAGAAAAATAAATGTTGCATGGAGACATAGCTACAGTATGTTTTGGACCTATAGGAATTTACTAGGATAATGAGCTGATGGCTAGTGTGCAGCCATCATTTTAATTTATTTTACTCTATTTCTTTCATTATCTAATTTGTAAAAGGATTTCTTGAAAAAAGAGGTATACTACATAAGTTTGCTTCTTTCTTCCCCCTTTCATTCAGGAGTTGCATTATTGTCTTGTATTAAACTGTTTTTCTTTTCTTTTCTCAATGAATGACACAAATCAATAAAATCAACAATAAAAAAATAATATAAGAAACCAGATAGGGTGGATGTCAAGATTAGATATTAATTGTGTGTACCTGAATTCTTTGCTTTTGTGGCCCATTCAGAGACGTCGTCCTGCGACCTCCCGTCAGTGAACACGACACAGACACGTGGGGTTTTCGATCTGGCGCCTTCTTTGGTTGAAAAGCTGGACTCATACATGTGACGTATGGCCGAGCCGGTCATGGAGCCTCTGCCCATGTACTGCATCCGGCTCACCGCCTGTTTCACGCCGTGCACCGTGGTGTACTGGCCCAGGGTGAACTCTGTGCGCACCTTGGTGGAGTACTGAATGAGGCCGACGTGTGTGCCGGTCTTGGAGATGTCCAGAGAGCTCACGATGCCGTTTACAAACTGTTTGACCACCTCAAAGTTGGCAGGGCCCAGACTCTTGGAGCCGTCGATCACAAAAACCAGATCCATAACTCCGTCGCCACACTCTGGTTCTGCCACACATCAACAAAACATGTTCACATATATATATAAATACGATCATAAAAGTGAAATATTGAAGATAATCGTCTATATAAAATAAATCCAAATCATACTTTTGCAGCTTTTCCCATCTTCAGCCAAGACAAAACCTTCAAAACATCTGCAGATGTATGAGTCGGTGATGCTGACACACTGATGCTCACAGCCGTGGTCCACGGTCTGACATAGATCCAGACCTGCAGAGACCAGGGTATATGGTCAGTATTGTACTGATGAATTATGTGATATTCTGTGTAGTTTTGTGTTCACTTCCTGCTTTATTTTGTAGGAATGATCTTTGTGTATTTTGTCCAAGTTACTTCCTCTTCCTGTCCAGTTTTTTCTCACACACCTGTGTCTTGTTAGTGATTAGTCTTGACCTACTGTATCTATTCCCTGTGTTTCTGTCCTGTGCCAGATTGTCATCGTAGCCGTAGTGTTGTACATGCTCTCCAGCCTTTGTTCCTTCGGGTTTGCCTGCCTGGTTTTTGACTCTGCCTGTATCCTCGGACTGTCTGCTTTACCTCTGATTGGATTTGGTTGCCTTCTCTGACTGCCTACTTGTGTTTGACTTTGGACTGGACTAGTAAAAGTCTCCTCTTTGCAAATCATTCAAGTGTCAAGTGTCTGTGTTTTTCTTTCTGCACCCATGAGTCTAAGTGTTGTGCAAGAGTTTTACGAATTATTGATTGCTGTAAAAATTGTAAAACATGGAGAAAAATTGTGTTTTTTGCATTGTTTCCCTTTGGTAATCTACTGTAAGTCCTCTTGTCACGGTCATCAGCATTATCAACCAAGAGATGTCCCAGTTATAAATATCTGGAGATATGAACTCCTCATCATGATAAACACAGAATATTGCCTTAATCTGGGGGGACGGGAGGGGAGGGTTTATTTTAGTGAGCAGTGGGATTATCACTGACCTCCCATCCAGGTCAGAATTCATTCAGGATTATGTAACATGCAGATAACGTAACAGGGTGAAGGAGAAGCATCTGAAAAATGCTGATGAAACATGATCATCACTTTTTTTTTTACTGCAGCTCAATATCCACTACTATCTGTCTAAAAGGAGCCTCGGACTCACTCTGACATGTTTTGCCGTCGGGTCGCAGTGTGTATCCCTTCCTGCATTTACACACACAGGAATCCTCGGTGCTCGTGAAGTCCTGCTCACAGCCATGTTTCCCATCGGCACAGTGATCGATCTCTGCAGGGAACAGTCAGGTTAAGGAGTAAAGAAAGAAAGTGAAATCCTCCTCACTGCAGCTTTCTATAACATCTGACATCCCAGTGTGTCTGCATCTTAATCACATCAGTCAGAGGCAGATGAATGATGCCCATCTTTCTAGTTTTCCATTTTACATCTCAGCGTGTTCTGAATTAACACACGGATGCATGAGTCAGCGGCGTCCTCAACCCCCTGTTTACATCCATACATCAAGGGCACAGCGGTCGAGCTCTGCAATGAGTCATCTGCAGCAGAGGAAGATGGTAATGGTGTGTTGCATTTGTTGAATTAAGTAGCAGAAACTAACATCCCACTACTGAATTATCAGCCAAGAAATAACGATTAATTGCGTCGTAACGTCAAGAAATAGCCTAGAAATAAAGGTCAATTTCATAAGGTTGTGTTTTTTATAAAGGGAAAAGATTACACATGCTTTTTATGCTTTAAATATTTTGGGAAAGGCCAGAATTTTTCTCCACCAAGTCCTTAGTTGCAATTCACCGATATTTCTGGACTATTTCTATGTACGCAATCAATTGTTATTTCTTGGCTATATTTCTCCACATTACTATGAAATTGATTGTTATTTCTAGGCTATTTCTAGACATTATGATGCAATTAATTGTTATTTCTTGGCATTACTGTATCACCTAATTAACAGCCCATAAATTAAATGGTTACTGAATTATCTTTTGTGATCAAAATCAGATCCATCAGTATATGTCCAATCAAAACCTAAATATAACAGCCATGAATTTGTCATTGTCCCCCAAATGATGAATCATAATGCTGAATCATAAAGCTGCTGTTGCTCACCCTGAGGTTTCTCCCGTTTTTTCCCCTGTTAAGGTTTTTCTTGGTAGTTTTTCCTCAGTTGTTGTGAGGGTTTATAGGGCAGAGATGTTGTGTAAAGCCCTTTGAGACAAACTGCTTGTAAAAATGGGCTATACAAATAAACTTGCCTTGCTACAAAAGGGTTTCAAAATCTAATGGAGAAAAGAGGTGAGGAGAGTTTTATTGAGTGCATCGACCTGGTGGATGAAACCTACTGGTTGAGCCGAAGCCTCAGGTCAGTATTTCTACATTTATTCAACATTTATCAGAAATCTTTACACTCTGATGTATAAACATTGTAGCCCCTGGCAGCCAGTCAATGCAAAATTGCATTAATATTTATATTATGTAAATTACTGCTGAATTCAGTGCCTCTATTATTTTCGTTATCTTATTCCAGTGTATTAGTGGCCAGAAAATTAAATTCAAAAGAACACTGAATCCCTGATCGTGACCAACTTTAAAATGCCTTCATGTACTGTAGGGTATAAGGGCTGGGTTATTCGAACGTGTTCAGAGTCATGCTGGATATGTCCTGCAGCATTCAAGGACTGCATGCAACATTGCACATGATGTGACTCACTCATCAACAATAAAACATGAAAGACGCGTAGGAGCACTGGACACTTACTCTTGCATGTTTTCCCATCAGGCCTGAGTGTGAAGCCTTTTCTGCATTTACACACACAGGAGTCGTCCGTGTTCATAAACTCCTGTTCACACCCATGGGTGCCGTCAGCACAGTGATCGATCTCTGGGTGACATTATAGACAAACAGCAACAAAGGATGACAGGTTATTGTTTTGTTTTACATTATATATAAATGCACTGATCTCTGCAGGAAGTGGTCAGTTTATTGGGATTATGGAGGAATTCATTAGAAACTGCTGAGCTGCTGGAGCAGAGATTTTTTTATTTGTGCATTGGAAAGATAAAAATGTCACAGAAAGATTATAGAAACCACATTAAGAGTCTGAACTCTTCCAAATTCTTCCTTTTACTCTATTGTATCAGCGCAAACGGAGGAGATTCATGAGCATGAGCCGTTCTCACGTACTGTACATCCTCTAAACCGCTCTCTATAAGAACATCTAAGGCACAACTTTCCAAGAATCATAAATTAATTACATTTCCTCAGACACACAAGACATTAATATTCTAGTTGCATTAATTCTGCTCTCTTGCTTCACTTCAGAGACAAACAGGAGAAATCCTGTTTTGCAAAATAGGTCAGTAGAACATTTGCAGTAAGACATGACTGTGGTGTGAACAGCAGTGGCGGATGTCTTTCTCTAAAAGTGTAAAGAAATACTAGATTTAAAAAAAGGGAAAAAAGCACCTGACACTTACTCTTGCATGTTTTCCCATCAGGCCGGAGTGTGAAGCCTTTTCTGCATTTACACACGCATGAGTCGTCTGTGTTCATAAACTCCTGTTCACACCCATGCGTGCCGTCTGCACAGTGATCGATCTCTGGGTGGCATCAGACACAGAAACAAGAAGATTAAAGAGTTTGTTGTTTTGTTTATAATATGAATCGATGGGAGGAGCAGTGAGATTGATTGGATAAAGGACAAATGACTTTGAAAACATGGATAACTGTTGAGCTACTGTATGTTATATTGTTGTATGTATAGATTCATCACAAGTTGTGCAATTTAGAAACACATTATTGTTTGTTTTGTGTTGCTCTATCAGTACAAAAAAAATAACAATGAAGTAAAGAACAAACCACCTGACACTTACTCTTGCATGTTTTCCCATCAGGCCTGAGTGTGAAGCCTTTTCTGCATTTACACACACAGGAGTCGTCAGTGTTCATAAACTCCTGTTCACACCCGTGGCTGCCGTCAGCACAGTGATCGATCTCTGGGTGGCATCAGACACAGAAACAAAGAAGAGCAGAGATGGTTGCTTTATTATCGTAGCAAAATGTTTGTTTTATTCTTAACTGGAAATGTATGTAACCGTCTGTACATCACTCACTGCTGCAGGTCTTGCCGTCCAGGTTGAGGACGTAGCCTCTCTTACACCTGCAGATGTAGGACTCTGGGATGCTGACACAGTCCTGTTCACAGCCGTGGTCCCCCAGGTCGCAGTAATCTATTTCTGAGAGAGATCAATCTCAGTTACTCTACTTCTCATGCTGCTGCTGCTGCATCTATAACTGTCGTTGCAACTTCAGATGGATAAATACTTCCAGATAAACACATAACATGCAAAAACTCCACAGACAAAAGAGTCGTTCATGGAGAAATCTGTAACCATTTCCCTCATAAAGATCAAAAACCGCCTTTCTTGTTTTGGTTTGGCGATACTGTGACACTCTGGATACACCTCCACATTTCACCAGCTGCTCGAATGATTGCTAAAGCACACTTCCTGCAGGAAATCTTCCCCCACCTTAATATCAGTTAATATCCACCAGAGGGGGAACAGGGACTGTTTCCCAGCCGTGGGTGGGGGGGACATCACCAGTAGGAGGAATGTTGGCTCTCATTTGGGTTGGAGGTCCATCAAAATTATACTCTGCAACACTTTACTATTAAGCATTAGTTAAGTATGAAATACAGAATTCATCACTTATAACGCATGGATACTAGTATGTAGTTTATAACGACAGTTAAAAAATGTTTACTCATCATTGATAAGCATCAACTGTACTTATAAACTAAATACTAATGAGTATTCACGTTATAAATGAAGAATTCAGTATTTATTGATGCTTAACTAATACTGTGTACTTATTATAAAGTGTTGCCTTAATCACTAAACACTTTAAGGTATATCAGATAAAAACTATTCTAAAGAGATTATTGTAGTTTTTTCTTAGATTTAAGTCACAGCGTTGATAGACTCGATGGACAGAAACAACTTCACACCCTGATAGGCACTAAATACAAAATCACAGTGTACTGGAGAAGATCCAGTGTGTCTCATTTTGATGGACTGTAATTAATGCTTCCACTGGTCTACACCTCACTGTGCACGGATGTGTTGTCAAAATCAGCAAAAGGATGCTTTGTTTGTCAGTTCTACACAGCATTAAACTAAAACAAACACAAAAGAGGTGAAAAAGAAAAAGAGGTTGGAGAAAGATGAAGAAAAAAGAAGAGTTGTGTTCTTACTGTTGCATGTCTTCAGGTCTATGGTGAGTTCATACCCCGGCCGGCAACGACACTCATAGCCACCGCCGGGCAGGTTGGCACAGATGTGTTGACAGCCGTGCTCCACCTCAGCACACATATCCTCAGCTACAGAGCAACAACAAGGAGATAAGTCAAACTGTTGTTTACTGTGGAATTAGCATGATTAAACCTGGGTTTCTGCACTGGATGAAGGAAACTCCAGTATTTATTCTCCTTGCAGCTCTGTTTTGGTCTTCACCTGTTTTAATATTCTCTTTAGTGCTGCATACACAGGCTTGTTTCGATAAAATTAATCAATGCGTGAGATTTGCTGTGAGATGTTCTTCTGAGTTTACATCATCATACATCCAATGGTTTACAACGACGAATGAACATCTCGCTGCAAATCTCGCGCATGCGCACAAACATCAACAGAGCCACTGGGAGCTACTGCTACAACAAGGCTAAAAACAGAGATCAAATACATTTTTTCCAAACAACTTTTTCATGTGGCAGCTTCAGGACACTTGGGTCAGTACAGACGAGCAGTATGGAGGTATCTGGATGTTTCATAGTGTGTGTTTTGGACGATTCAAAAGTGAACTCTATCCGCCGCCATTATATGAAAATCCGTTGCCAGCCGGACCCCCCCTGGAACTCCAAAAGCGTTTTGATGGCTCCGAAGGTTCTCCAAACCCTTCCTTGGCATGACGTTGAGTAGAAAACTGGTGAATTATAGATTTTGAGTGAAGTATCCCTTCAAATATAGCATCTTTTTAAAAGTATCAGCTCCAAGTGAACGAAGACCATTTAAGTTGGTTGAGAAATAAAGACTGTCAAAATCTGAAAAGAAAAAAGAATCAAAGACTTTTTGAAGAGTTTCTTCACCTTTACATGTCTTGCCATCAGGGTTGAGAGTGAAGCCTTCCCTGCACTTGCACCTGTACGAAGCAGGGCTGCTCACACAGATATGTTGGCACTCATGGTCCACAACGTCACACATTTCTGAAACTAAAACGCATGCAGGGACATAAAAACCAACACACAAACAAATAGTAAATCAGATGATCATGAATGAATCAAAGAGAAAGAGAAATGGACGGGACTCATCGTGCCTATGTTCCCTCAGCCCTATATGTTCCCACTGGACTCTCTCTACCTATCTGGACTCTAATCTATCTGGCCTGTCTAGCCTCTACCTGGTCTTTTTTACTAAACTTAACCAACTCCTTTCTTCATTGCCTAAACCCAACCAATGGTGGGACCAAAGGGCTGAGGGAACATAGGGCCTAATTTTCAGTGACAACAAAAGTTAGAAATGTGGGAACATAGGGCTGAGGGAACATAGGGCTGTGGGAACACAGGAATGACCCCCTCATCATCACCTCCACACAGCTTGGACTGGAACACGGAGATGAGTGTTTCTATCTGGCTGAAGTTGGCCACCAGGTGGACGTGCTCGGAGTGCGGCTCGCTGCCTATGGCCTTCAGCGTGTTCATGTCCACTCTTCCCACGCCGATTGCAAAGATCTGGATGCCGGCCTGCCTCGCCTGAGCCGCGACCTCCTCCACCGTGTCCTGAGGCCTCCCGTCGGTCACCACCATGGCGATCCGTGGGATGTGCAGGCTCGCCGGCCGCGCTCCCTCCTCCTCCGTGAAGGCCGTCTCCATGGCGTACTGGATGGCCAGACCGGTCATGGTCCCGGTGGCGAGGTGCACCATGCTCCTCACCGCCTGCTCCACCTCGGCCTTGGTGCTGTAGGTCTTGAGGGAGAACTCGGGCTGGACCACGCTGCCGTACTGCAGCAGGCCGACCCGTGTGGCATCGGGGCCGATCTCGAGGAACTGAACCAGGTTGACGATGAAGGTTTTGACCTTCTCGTAGTCGTTGGGACGGATGCTTCTGGAGCTGTCGATGACGAAGAAGAAATCCAGCGGCACGGCCTTGCAGGGGGGCTCTGTGAGGAAAGACACAGATAGAAGAAAATCAAATGTAGCCTAACAACATTATCTACACTGCAAAAATTCAAAATCTTACCAAGACTATTTGTCTTATTTCTAGTCAAAATGTCATTTCTAGTCAAAATAAATCTAATTATACTTAAAATAAGACTCATCACATTAAAAAGTAGCTTGTCTTCAGACACTTTTTACTTTTTTCAAGCAAATTTTCCACTTTAAATAAGTAGAAAAATCTGACAGTGGAGCAAGTTTTTCTTTCTTATTATAAGCACAAAAAACTTGCTTTCACTGGCAGATTTTTCTACTTATTTCAATTGAAAATTAGTTTGAAACAAGTGAAAACTGTCTAAAAACAAGTTAATTTTTAGGTGATGAGTCTTATTTTAGTGGAAAGAGATTAGTTTAGACTAAAACTGAGACATTTTGACAAGAAATAAGACAAATATTTTGGGGTTTTTGAAGTGTAAATCTGACTCACAGAAATGCAGCTGATTACTTACCCTTTGCTTTGATTTGGACAGCGGTCTCATTTTTCCCTCTGGCTCTCAGGGGTCTGGGACGGCGTCTGTCCAGCTGAGCTGCGTTACAGCAGAACAGGCAGAAGAGGCCAAAGGCCAGGAACCTCATCCTGACAGGAGGCGACAACTGCAGCGTTCGTAGAGAGATGAAGAGCGAAGAGCACAGTACAAAACTGCAACAAGACAGGAAGGAAATTCCCCAAAACAAGAGAGTGTGTTATTTCTATCTTCCATCTAATTGCTTTTCAAACTGCATCTGGATTCTGAACATAAACAGCGAAAGACAATCCCGTTAATCAAGTGATTGTCTAATTATGATTTCATTTTAGGACTATTTACAGGCTCATAACTACTGAGTATATTGAGTTAATTCTTCATCTTTCTGGATAACCAGCTGCCATCAGGCTGCTAAACACAACAATTACACACCACTAACACTATCATATTGAAAGTGCAATACCGAAGTCGTACAATGCCTCAAATCAGGTTCATCTCTGCAATAACATCCCCTTGCTTTTTTCCTTGTGCACTCACTTTATCTTTTCATCCTTTATTGTATAAATGTCTATATATAAACATATGTATAGACATAGATAGGTATGTTTATGTATTTATTGAGTCTATTTACTTATTTATCTGTGTTTTTATAGAGCCATGCTTACACTTTTGTTCTGCTCTGCATCCTTGATGTTTCTGCAGAATGACAATAAAGAGAATCTGGAATCTTGAATAAATGCTTCACTGCAAAGTTGTGCAGGATTATTCAGAGCAGCTATAAGTGCACACACCTGTCAATTTGCCTATGAATGCATTATTCATAGGCATTTAGTTGTAAATAGTATTTTACCGTGTCATTTTTGTCACAAGTTACTGCAAGTTTGCAGGTACAAATAAGTTAATACTGGATTGTGCTGGCATTTCTTCTTTATTTTTAAATGTCCCATCTGTGCCTTGTAGACGCATTTTAATTAAATTACCCTGTAAATTAGCAGTGGTACCGTATTATGTAATATTCCCTTTCCTTGTCCTATTATCTAATTGGACACAATTATGCCTTGCTGAAGGAAACTTCTCTAGTGTCTGTGACATGAGGTGACATATAAGTTAATGATGAAGAGGGATATAAATAGGAAGAACTTTCACCTTTTGCACATTTGACCTGCTCAGCTTCAGATTTCACATTTGAAGGTGTATAGTTGTATTTATTTCACACACGCTGGCACAGGACTTGGAAAAAGCCAAAGGAAAGAGCCCATTTAACATATGATATCATGTATATACAGCATGCAACATCGATTTTATTGGTATTCATATATTTTCTGAACAAGTGAGTGAACACGTTTCCCATTTACCAGCATACAAGGTCAACAAAACTCCATATGCATGGGTTTCTCAATGTTTTTGCTGCACAGGTGGTGTAACGTGATTTACTACTAAGAACTACAGACTGTTTCCTTATCCAGTCCCCAGGAGAGCCATCCCATCATATTCAGACTACAGGCTCTGCTGCCGTCTGAAACCTGCCTTTGATAAACAGTAAATAGGTCCATGAATGACGTGGCATTAGTCTTACAGGAGGAGCCGACATAGTTTACTGATATTTCTGGATTTCTACATCTGAACATCTCTCTCAGTCTTGTCCGGAGTGATGACACTAACGCAGAGCTCAGTCTGTTTGCAGCAACACCACACACACACACACACACACACACGGAGACAGGTATGTATATAGTAGCGAGCTGCTGACCCGAAACCTGCAGGGGTCAAATATCCATGTTGCATCCCACATCGGGCTTTTGACCTTTGGCCTCACATGTGTCTGATGTCTCTCTCTACCACAGGTCTGACAGTGTTTTCTTCATTAACAACTATCAATCAGTGCGATAAGTGTGCAGTGCCATAGATACATATGCTACAATAACACAGTATCTGTCTATTTCTGCCATGTCTCAGCTGATTATTTTGTTTTATTTGTAGCTAGAGAACAAAAAAAATCATCTGTGCATGGTCATGATTATGTGTAATGAAGATAATGAACCTTGTTGCTTTGTTGGTTGTGCAACATACAGTAAATGTTTGGTGCTTCTCACTGAGCATTTCCTCGTGGGTTAAAGTCAAGGCAGTGTGTTTACTACAACTCAAAAACAGAGTTTTATGGGACCTGATCTGTTTCGCACATTCACTGTGATGACTTTTCATGATGCAGTGACGGAAACTACGTTTAATTCCTCACCTACTGTATATCTGAAGTAAACACAGAACAGATGGCAGCTGGTGATTCCTCTTCTTATGATTTATAAAAAGCTTAAGAAAAGTATTGCAGATATCATCAACTAAACAATTGCTTTAAGGAAAACAGATCGAGCTTCTTACCTTTTTTTAATGAAACTAACAGTTTTTCAAGTGCTGCAGTGAAAGTTTCTGAAGAAATCCCAGCTCCGAGTCAAGAGGAAAAATCTGCGCAGTAGCTCCAGACTGTAAACATGCATACGTATATCCCAGTCCTGTGTTTTTCTATGTGTGCACACTCTTTCATTGCTCTGCTCTTCACTCCATCCACTCTCTGTTACGCTGTGTACACCCCCTCTGACTCCAAACCAGGGGGACGCCTCTTGTTCAGGTTTGTCCATTGGTAAAACATTCAACCGGGGGAGGCTGGGAGCTGGCTCCACTCTTCAGACTTCAAAGCCCTGAAACATTTCATATTATTATTGAAGTGGAGTTGACAGGCTCCACAGTTTGGTCTTACATTAAAGAATGAAGAGTTTATTTTGATTGAGGGACATTGGAGGAATAAAATTCAAAGATGTTTGACATCCATGCAGGATTTTAAAAATGAGTATGTTTTCTTATATCTTTAACAAGAACTCCTTACAATGTGGTAATTACCGGTTTTAAAAAAGGAGATATCTGAGAGTTAACATGTCTGAACACTAAAAAACATTCATCCTCCAGCTGTGTAGTTTAAGTCATAACCACCATGACAGAGGTGTATGTAACTTTCAAAGCGATGCTTGGATGAACTTTCTGTGTCTTCACTCAAAGAGCCATGGAGCAGAAAGTTATGGAAAGACTTTGTAACAACCGTCACCTGTGTCTGTGTGCCACACAATGAACCTATTTATACACCTCTTTACAAAAACAGTTTCCAGGTGCAGGGCAGAGGAGAGAAAGTCACATTTTCCTGCTTTATCACTTGTTGATAGCGAGTTGTGTGAAGTACAACTCAAAGAATATACTTC